>NW_022103908.1:25480135-25642263 GCF_000313985.2 Echinops telfairi | reverse complement strand
ACGATACCCCTCCTCCGAAACCCTGATTCTACTTGCTGTCTCTACAGGTTCATCAATCCTTGGTTCCATTTACTGAAAAACAGAAAAGCATGTAACACTACCTCCAATGACGTAGCACCTTTGAGATAACTCCCTAATATGAACAAACAAAAACCAAACCAAACAACACAAATCAAAACTGGAAAATTTTGATATGGTCAAGTATGTATGTAGTGGGTCTTAACCTAATGTGTTTTTCTAAAGTTGTGTCCCAGTCAAAAAAATAGTTGATAAGCCAGGGT
The DNA here is from genome assembly GCF_000313985.2 of Echinops telfairi. Classification (NCBI taxonomy): domain Eukaryota; kingdom Metazoa; phylum Chordata; class Mammalia; order Afrosoricida; family Tenrecidae; genus Echinops; species Echinops telfairi. Next base: position 25,641,982 of record NW_022103908.1, on the reverse strand, counting down.
TACCTTCTGTCTCCTAGTACAGCTCATTGAGAATTACTACTGAATTGTATGCAAACATATACATTTCCTAAAGAAAAAGAGCACTGGTGAGGAAGCCCTCAAATTCTAGCCTAACGCCTGTGGTTCGAAGTCCCAGTTGTCCCACTCACGCAAAGCCTGGCCGTCTGCAGGCAAGCACAGCCCCGTCTGCTGCGCTAAGTTAGACTCAACTGGACGGCAAGGGGTTTGGGACTGGCTGTCCTTAAAGGAGACGATTAAGCTCGTAATGAATCTAGATATGCTTGCTTGTAGGCCAGCAAGCCAGTCAAGGAATCGAATCCTCGTCATTTCTTTTTCTCCAAACAAAACACAGTCTGCAAAGTCAGAACTGAATTCCCAAAACCTTCTGAATCAAGAACCTCCATAAATAAGTATATTTATTCAGAAGAAAATAACAAATGCTAATTAAAAACAAAACCACAAATGCTATTACTGAAAAATTGTTTAAGTTCTATGATCTTACTGCAAATGACGAAATAAAATATCTCTAAGTTCAAATATCTAGAAGTTTTATTAAAAGAAACATGTATCTGACAAATTCTCTACATACAGCATTTGAAGAATGACAGTGAGATTGTGCCTATTTCTAGTTCATTTAAAATCTTCTGTACTTTTCAGCATCATAATGTCTTAGGTTTCTGGAATGTTTGCATATGAACAAAAAACTCCGAAACACGCGTTCACTCTAATCTCGTTTCGTTACCAGCTCAACAGGTTGAAGTGATATTCAGTGGAACCAATGTGCTGTCGATAGTACATCCTCGTCCTGTTCTCCAACCACGGCTGGCTTTAGTAAGTGAGTACATGCTCTTTCTAGTGTGAGCTGTTCCCAACCCATTGCTCCAGGAAGTGATGCCACCTGTGGAGATGCCCAGAGAAAATGTTTCCCGAGATTGGCCTATATCAAAATCTATTTATATTCAAAATTGCCATAACTGGTATAAAAAACAAGTTGCTCTATCACACACACACACACTCATACACATAGTCACATGTCTACATGTGCTCAACTGATTGACACATGTATGCAGTCAGAACTCTGGTTGATTTACATCATAGTGAGGCGTGGTTTGGTCGGTAAAGCTAAACTTTTATTATGCTTAGTGCTTCAATTGCATGATTTAATGACCCTCAACACTTTCACATGGCTCAGTCCCAGGAATGAAGGTCAAATATGAAGGCAGATATCTAGTGCTTATTATTTCTCTTTCTTTGCTCCCCACTAAAACTTACATCCTCATCAAATGGTTTAGTAAGGGAAATGATAATTAATGATATGTGATGTTCTACATTAAAACAAATGTGATAATACCGATGAATGACGGTCCTGAAGGTGAAAACAGCAAAACACAGAAGGCACATCTAACACAACAAAAAGCACCAAACCGCCTGTTAAGAATTTCCCTTCCCCCTTTTGCTTCATCAGCATCACCTCATATTATGAATTAAAGTTTATGAGTGATAGAATTGGAGAGTAAATTTGCTCCTTTAAGTCATCCTACTTTGCCTCTGAGGAGTATGTCACTTCCTCTCCATGTCAATGTCTTGCATGGCTAGTTGCCACAATCCTGCTTGGCCACTAAAGCTCAAGTCGTTCGGAGCCATCACATCAATTACAGTAGCCGAGACTTTCTTACACAGACAACGAGTGATTGATAACAACACCTGTCTGCTTTCCGTTCTCATTTGACAGCAACCACACAGGCCGGCCTGCTCCTCCTGGCGTTTGTCACAAGTCAATAGCAATTCCACGAAGCAGGAAGGGGCTGGTGACCCTCTCCAGTCCATCTGGTCTCATTTTTTTCTCAAAATTCAAAAATACCACTAGTAAGTAAGATTAATGCCAGAATTTATATTTTTGGAGGGTGTAATTGTGCAAGAGAAAAATCTCATGTTTGAAAACAATAATAATACACAAAATGTTACTATTCTGTTGAATGGGCATACAGAAAAATAGAATATATGACAAAAGATATGTTCAAAATCACATGATTAAAACCTAAAATTCCCTTAATTTATGAAGGTGTCTTTAAGTAACAGAACCTTAAAAATTGGCTCCTTCGTGTAATAACACCATCATGAAAATTCTTTAAGGTTCTGCATATTTTCCAATAATAGGTATGGGTTGACTTGAAATATAACTTCTCAAATTTTAGATAAGTTAGCCAATGGGTAGATTAATCAGATGTCTCTATGTGCATTGAAGTATTTTCACCAACATGTCATCTGTCCATAAAAACATGACGGCATATGTGTACAACCAATGACTGTTCACTTTTGGAAGGGTTTTCCTTTAAAACAGTGATGCAAACCAACAAGCAACCAACATGAGGCACTAAGAACTTTTCAAGGTTGAAGTCTAAACCTCCTCATTGGCAGCCCATCTTTCCTGATCATTCTGAAAGAACTGTCCCATGGGTTTAGGTCCAAAGTTTCAAAGTTAACAACTGCTAGTAGAGAGATTAGTAAAAGGATTTGAAGATTTGTATTTGCATTTTGTTAAGAACTTGATTGTCGAGAATAATGTGCTGTATAAAATAAATGAACTATATTTCATTTGCTGAATGGTAATTTGATCCTTGCATGTCTTTGGCAATCTGCTATGGAAGCTGTTGAATGTTGGAGGCTGCCCAGTAGAGTGGGAAAAACCCACGGACACAAGACGGAGACATCCTTGACTGCATCATGTTGTCATGGGAACGGGCCAGCCCACAGCTCCGTTTTCTCATTTGTTAAGTAGAAGTACGAAGAGCAGCACACGCAATTCACACGGATACTCTGAGTCACGACCATGGCACCAGGCCATGGTGCCGGAAACTAAAGAAACTAAAGAACAAACTCTCATGTTTGTGGAAGTATGAGTCTAGGTGGAGCAATCTGAGAAAAGCTTTGTATAGAACTTATTTGGTTTGTCCATAAATCTAGGAGTACACTTATTTTATGGATTTTGAAAGAGGAGGGAACTGAGGTATAGAAAGACTGAATATCGAGTAACTGTCAGAGCTAGGACTTGAATTCAGAACTGCTTACCACATTGCACATCTTCTGTACGGCACAAAAGCACAAAGGAAAACACGCCTGGGAAAACACGGTGTCCTTTGCGTGTCCAAACTGAAACCCGAGTCGATGCACTCCACTCGTGTTTTTGATTCTGCACCTACCCGCATGACCTTACACAAGGCTGTGTGGCTGAGTCATTTCATAAGTCTTTTTATTTTATCAATAAAAATACGCTCTTGTTTAAGAACATTCAGGAAAACAGTTAAGCACAGCACTTAGGAGACACAGGTGTTAAAGTCAGAAAGATTTCACTTCTAATCCAAGTCCAGCATATTCAAGCGAAGAGAGAAGATACAGACAACCTGGGGAAACTAGAACAGTTTATGGGAGAAGCTTGTCAGAGAAGGAAAACGCAACTCTGGCTCACTAAAACGAGCAAGAGAAAAGGCTGCGCTCCATCAACGGGGAACGCTTGTGAGACGGAGGGAAATTTCACAACAAGGCATTCTTGGCACGTTCCAGGCTTCACTGGACAGATGGCGTCACCCTTTCCTCACCTGAGGACTGGAAAGAGGCTGCCCAGCTTCTCGGAATGCAGTAGGGTTAGAGCCTAGGATGCCTGCCACGCAGACAGCACCCAGGAAGTGATCGTGATGACTCTAAAGACATTTCCTTAATCCGTTGGCTGGGATTTCCCAGATACGAAGTATGACCCCATGTACTTCTACAGTCTGCACAATTAGCAATAACGGATGTCTACGCAATGACTAAAATGGTTAAGGGAGAAAGTAAAAGTAAGTTGAAAGCTAACACACTTCTTGTGAGAACTTTATCAAGTTGTACGTAAACCATTAATAAATTTATAACTATAATTATGTAACCTAGAATTAGGCTACTTGTCTGTTTTTCTTTTTCCAACCAGAACCATTTGATTTATAAGAGAGACACGGTATATTTACTTTCTGCATCATACTTTTCACACAATAATAAGGGAATAGGTGCCAGAGCATTAGGGAACAAGAAGAAGGGGGAAAATCAAGAGAGTATACTGCAAATATAAATGGTAGTTCTGGCCAATAGAGTTGGGGACCAGTGGTAGTTCAACAAGTCTACAACCAAGGCCTGGAGAGAGAGATGGCATGGAAAATGAGCAAATGGGGCTACTGCTAAGTGGGGGACCTGGATTGTAGGAAAGCGGTGGTTCTCAACCTTCCTGATGCCGTGACCCTTTCATACAGTTCCTTGTGTTGTGCTGACCCCCCAACCATAAATTTATTTATGTTGCTACTTCATAACTGTCATTTTGCTAGTTATAAATTGGGCGACCCCTGTGAAAGGGTTGTTTGACCTCCAAAGGGGTCACGACCCACAGGTTGAGAACCGCTGGAAGGAAAGTAAGGTGATTGATTATTTTATGAGTCCTACGCAGGCAATTAACAGGATTTTTGGTCATTTTGCCTACTGTCCCTCTAAAAGAGAAACATGATCAACCTAAATAACGTTTAAGTTTAAATCAGATGCTCTTTCAAAGAAAACAAACTGGGTGGAGGGATGGAGTACTTTAAAAAAATGAAAATACGTCAGGGACAGTTTTTTCCTTGGGATTCTTCTCGGTAGGAGATTTTGGAGGGCTACATAAGGGAGCCAAATGCACAAAGACAGTGCTAGGAAATGCATTATTTATAAAGAGAAAGAAAGATAACAGTCCAATAGCATGCTTTCATACTACTGATTTGAGTCCCTCATATTAAACACAATAAACGTAATAAAGATTCTAGTGATCTTCAAAGAGAAAAATACCAATAGACGGCAAAATTCTATTGCTAGAAATAAGAGTGCTTCATAAGATACAAATTTAGAGACATTCAACTCCAATTTTAAATGATTTATGTAATTTTAAACAAACTAAAATGATTAAGTAGAATGGCAATAAAGATTTCACACAAGAATAAAAATCTATAGCCAAATTCAAATGTGGTAAATATAGCTACCATAAAAATGTATAAAATAGAAACCCTAAATTCCAGTATTTGGACGATGTATTTAAATATTATTCAACATAACATAATTTCTAAGTAGAGAAAAAGGAGACTGCGGAAATTATGTGTGCTTGTACATGAATCACATTCATAAACTATAGACATTTTAAGCCATCAACATTGCCATAAACTGGCATAAAAATGCTCCTGCCTCCCCTATGTTTAACATAAGAGTGCTAAATCAGAATTATGCAAAGTAAATAAAAATATTAAAAATAAATATTTAAGCTACATTCCTTTTCCTGAACACTTGTGCTTCACCATTAGACACTAAAGATGTTTGTGTTGTTTGTAGGTATGTAGAGCAGGTAGTATTTTTAAACGCTGGACGGCAGCATCATAGGTAGCCCAAACACTCGCTGCCATCAAGTCCTAGGGAGCCTACCGGACCGGACAGACTGCTCCAGTGGGTTTCTGAGACTGTAACTCTTCAAGGAGTTGCAGGCCTCATTGGTCCCCCAGGGAGCCATAGGTGGTTTTGAATTGCTGACCTTGTGGTTAACAGCCCATTGTGTAACTACTATGCCACCAGGTCTCCTACAGATGAACAGTATTTTTAAATAATTAAAAAAATATATATTATTGATTTTGAAGTATGCAAATATTCCTTAAATAGGACTCTAAAAATATTAACTATACAGAAAATTTTTTATTGGTCTTTTGTTTATCAAAACATCATTCCAAACAAGTTCCCATTGGGTTGATTCTGATTTATATTGACCCTGTGGGACAGAGTAGAAGTGCCTCAAGGTTGGAATCTTTCTAGAACTGACTAATACATCTTTCCCCCCTGCAGTAGCTGGTGGGTTTGAACATGACCCTTTGTTTCAGAGCTTAACCACTGTACTATCAGGGCTACTTAAACAAAACAAAACAGAACAAAACATCAGTAGCAGAGTGCAAAGGCGGGTACAGAGTGGAGACAATGTTGGGTTTACATATATCCACCAAAGGACTCGTATCAAGAACATACAGACTCCTTAGGTGAGTAAGAAAAAGACAACTCAATGTGAACAAAGGACTTGATCATAAACTTCATCAAAGAAGTTACAAATTGAAGCCTCAGTGTCATACTGGCACACATAAGCAGAATGGCTTAAAAAACAAAAACAAAAAAAGGAACTGCCAATACTGAATATTACTGAGAATGCAGGGTAATTTTAATTTAATTCAGACCCCCTCAAAAAAAGGGTAGAAATACTTTTAATTCCACTTTTCAATGAGCTTTTGACATCTCCTTGAATAACTTATTAAGATCTTTTTCAAAACCATTTGCTAAAGAGAAGTAGTCACTGTGACACAGAAACTATATCATTTACCAATTAGAAATGTAAAGCATGTTCACCAAAAGAATAGCGTCAAAGAAGAAACAACCTAGTGAACTTCAGCAGTATTGAGATGTAGTCAATTAACATAACCCTTTTAGCTGTAATTCCTTATGTCATGGAGTATAATTATGGACTCTGTGTCTGTACCTATAAGCCCATTTTGGAGGATGTTCTGTTATAGGATTAGAGGGTGATGTACCTTTAAGTCTACTTTTCCAGAAGGTGTGAATTAAGGTACATTTTCCTGAGGGGTATGCCTGGCTAAAAGACAAAAACACACCTCCATTCAAGGGATGAAGAGTTGGTATCAGAGCAGGTAAAGCAGGATGGAGCCTGGAAGCTTGTATGACCCCTTCCTCAGGGCAATCAGGAAGCCAGAGGAACTCAGATATGCCTTTTACTATAAGACTGGATAGGCTATACAAAGCCAAACTAAACTCACTGCCATCAAGTCTATGGGGACTCAGAGATCCTATAGGACAGGGTAGAACTGCCTCTGTGGGTTTCCAAGACTGTAACTCTTTATGGGAGTAGAAAGCCTCCTCTTTCTACTATAGAGCAGCTGGTGGTTTCAAACTGCAGATACTGCAGTTTTCAGGCCAATTTGTCACCATTACACCACCAGGACTCTGAATACACTATATAGTACTCAAATTACTGAATATTATTCAGCAGTAAGAATTTGCAAATAATTACAAGAACATCGTACTTGAGCCCAACAGATAAAGCATAAAGTAAAAAGTGTGGAATATTAAGTGCACACATTGTGAGATTCCATCTAGATGAGGCTGAAGAACAAACACATGTAACTGATAGTCTTAGAAACTGCCTGGAGAGACGGAGAGGGACTGTCTGAGACGAGGACAGGATCTGGGACCTAGAACAAACCAAACACACACCATCGAGGTTGAGCTTAATGTGTGGTGACAGGTAAGTGAGAAAATGGGTCTTCTGGGAATGCTAATAATGTTCCCTTTCTTGGTATGGGTGCTGGTTACAGGATGGGCTTCTCTTTGGTTTTGGGTGGGTTGTTTTTTTTTGAGAAAATTTGTGCATTTTCCCCCCTGCATGGTTGTAACATTTCTTTAGAAAGTTCAATAATGAAAGAATGTTATTCTTTCTATATATTTGTTAATAATAACTATTGGAAAAAAAGGTTTAAGTGAAAATTGAGAAATGCAAAATTAAATTCTCAAGCTTTAGAGAAAATGGCAAAGAACGTAACACACTACTAAGAAGTATATTCACAAAACATTGAAATGGAGGATAGTAATTGCAGGCATATTGCCTTGTGGATTTTCAATAAAAATACAGATTTACTATAAGTATGTTTCAGAGTCCAGAGTCATTTGATTAGCCAAAGTAGGAAGAGATAGAGTAAGTGAGGGACGGGCCAGCCCAAACCAACCAACCAACCAATCAAACCAAAGCCACTGCCATGAACTTGACCCGCTTCAGAGACCAGTGGGCAGAACTGCCCCTGCTGGGTTTTCAGGGTTTAATCTTCACAGATGTATCTTTAAATCCCAAGGAGAAGCCAAAGGAGAGTTACTTGCGCTACATTCCAAAGTGTGGGTTTGAACTGCTGATCTTGTGGTTGGCAGCCCAATGAGTAATCCACTACACCACCAGAGCTCTCTACAATGGTCTGGTACAGGGTAGTATAGCACAAGATAGGCGGTTGAAGGAGAAATAATGGTGGCATGTCACCTTCCTGATCTAAGGAGATAAGTACAGACAAAGAAGTGTGTGTGATTACTAGGTTTTATCTGACAATGCCTGTAATTTAAGAAGCGTCACCAAGTTTCATGACTACTTAAAACTCTCACTGCCATTGAGTAGACTCCAACTCCTAGCGGCCCTGGAAGGCAGATGAGAACTGCCCCTGTGGGTTTCGGAGACCATGCCTCTTTATGGAGTGGAAAGCCTCCTCTTTCTCCTGAGCAGTGGCTGGTAGTTTTGAACAGCTGACCTGTGGTTAGCAGCCCAATGCATCACCTACGGTGCCACCAAGGTTACTTAGACAGAGAGTAGGTGAGACAAGGTTCGGGACAATGTAAAGAACATATATGAAGAAACAAATCTCAGCTTGAAATTACACACATTCACTCTCCTTTACGACTTGTCCCAGCCCTTCTCATGCCATTTTCAGCAATGCTTATCTGACTAGTAATTTAAAAGGAATCAGCACATAGTCCAAATCTGAGCATCAAAAAAAGGGAAACTGGCCACTGGTTTGTCGATTTAAACTCAGAGTGACCCAGTAAGATAGAGTATGATTACCTCATTGAATTTCCAAGGTTGAAAATCATTGTGGAAACTGGCTGCTCCATCTTTCTCCCTCAGAGTGGCTGGTGGGTTTGAACTGATGACCTTTGAGTAAGCATTCAAGAGCTTGATCACTGTGCCACCAGAGCTCCTTGATGTAAACCTCCCACACCAAACCCACTGCCATCAAGTTGATTCTGACTCATAGGGACTTAAAGTTTTCAGGAGTGTAAGTTTTTATGGTAACAGACATAGCCTCATTGTTCAACAGCCAACCTTGTGGTTAGGAACCCATTACCTTACCCACACTGCCACCAAGTCTCCTTTGATCTAAGCAGAGATGTGGCTCAGAAGAAGAAAATGTAATGTCATAAAAAGGACAGAACAATACAATTTAGGTCATGCTTCCCAGGATTTTTTTGCTGATCCTATTTTATGCTAAAGGAGCTCTGGTGAGAAAATAATAATAGTAATAAAGGTGCTCTGGTGATGCAGTGTTAAGCACTTTGAGAATCTGCAGATGTTTAAATAAAACTTAGGAGGAATGAAGAGATGGCAGATTTGAGGATAGGCAAATTCAAAGACAGCATTCATAATCCATCTTAATAAAATGGAATGTGAAAGAAGCGTGATTCTTAGAAAAGGAGAGACATTATACAAAGTTTTGAAAAATGGGGACCATCGTAGGAACTGCAAATGGCTCAAGTATGGTCAAGGAATGGGGTTTGGTCATGTAGTGTCAAGACAGGAGGCTAGAGAGGTACATGCAGGATGATGAATTTAAGAAGTGTGAACATGTTCGCAACTTTGGATGATTCTTTTAGTAGTTACAAAGAATGAACTAGATGGGAGAGAGTGAGGAGATTATTGTAGTAAAATAGAACAATAATGGGAGGCAGTGGTAAAAAGGACATAGAATTAATCTCACGGAAATGGAAGAAATTGTACTTGATTGGTTACGTGGTATAGTATGGATTACAACTCAATGTAAAGAAAACCCAAACCCTCACAACTGAACCAATAGGGTCAACATAAGTGAAGAAAAGATTGAAGTTGTCAAGGATTTTGTCTTGCATGGGTCTACAAGCAATGCTCATGGAAGCAGCAGTCAAGAGATCAAAAGACGCATTGCATTAGGTACACCTGCTGCACAAGATCTCTTGACAGTGTTGAAAAGTAAGGATATCACATTGAGAACTAAGGTGTGCCTGACTTAGGCCATGGTATTTTCTATGACTTCCTATGCATGTAAAAGTTGAATACTGAATAAGGAAGACCGAAAAGGAATTGAGGCATCTGAATTATAGTGCTGGTGAAGAATATTGATGGTACTATGGGCTGCCCAAAGGAAAAACAAATCTGTCTTGGAAAAAGTACGGCTAGAATGCCGTAGAGGCAAGGATGGGGAGACTTTGTCTCCAGTACTTTGGACGTGCTGTCAGGAAAGACCAGTCTCTGGAGAAGGACATCCTGCTTGGTAATAGAAGGGCAGTGAGAAAGAGGAAGGCCCTGTAGAAGCTGGATGGAAACCGTGGGGCAACAATAGGCTGAGACATAGAAACAATTGCGAGGATGGGGCAGGACTGGGCAGTGCGTCCTTCTGTTGTCCACATGCCGCTGGGAGGAGGAACTGCCTCCTTGACACCTACCCACAACAACAACAGTTCCGTGGTATGAAGGTGGGAATGGTGGTGACTGTGGCATGGGCTGTGGGAGAGGAAGTACAGAAGCAGTCAGCTTAGAGTTGGGAAGGTGGGCTAAGGGGATCCAGAGCCTCAGTGTCTGAGGCATGGCTGCTGTGAGAAAGCACTCACCCTCGCCTCACCCCGGTAGGTCTTCATGACAGCAAAAATGAAGGCCATAGAAAAGCACTGTGCTGCCAAGAGGCAAGGGGGAAGTTTCCTGTACAGAACGTTTTCAGAAAAAGTGGCCAATTATGTTTCTGTAATGGCTATTCACAGATCGACTGAAGGGTCTCTTCTAGTCCTCTGATTCTATGACAACTGCCGTTTTCACAGTCATAAGGGGATGCTTGGAGAATTAATGGGATATTTGTAAAGCATTTGTTCGCTTCCTTTAAAGTTTTTATTTACAGTCCATTTACATACATTTAAATGCAGCTAGAAAAGTACATTTAAATTCAATTTCCTTTGAAAATGCCAAGGGACTGCAACAGGAAGAATAAAAAAGCACTTTAATAGAGAAAAAATGTCTACACACCGCAGGCATCACCGTCACTTGCTTGTCTCAAAGCGCAAGCGCACGTGCGCGCGCACACACATACACACACATAATCAGTACAATAGTGGCAATCTATGCTATTCTTATTTTATTTTTTTTAATTTTCTCTGGTAACGGTTCCTATTGCTAGAAAAAATATAATGCAACAATAAAGTCCAACTTTTAAAATGATTTTGAGTAAATCTATTCCATACATAGGTCCAGGAGTTACTCAGTCTTTGCCCTGATACTGATGGAGATGAACTTCTGATCAATGAACTGATCTATTATCTGGAAAGAAAAAAATAATCCAGGGACAGATGACATGATGGGTAGGAATTATAATTACCACCAAGCTCCCTTAATGCATACTATCTGTGGACACTGCTAGAAATGAAGCCGTCAAAGATGCAGAAGACAGTCTCTCTCCTCCAGGAATTTACATTACAAGGAGAGACAATTCCATCAAGTAATCAAGTGGCATTTGACGCATAAGGCTCTATTACAATTTAGAGAAATAGTGATTAACTTTCTTTGGCCAGGAGTGGGCTTGGAAAGAGACTGGACTTCTTTCCATGTACACTGGACCAGGTTGGGGGCGTGGGGGGAGAATCCCAATCAGAAGGATTGAAACAAGATGTGGAGGGGACAAATTATTTTAATTAGAAATGGCTAGCGTGGAGGAATTTATGGACAACTTGTAAAACTTGTGAGCCTTTTTGTTCTCCATGCGAGTGCTCTCATAAGAACCGAAAACTTTAGCCTATTAGGAAGGCAGCATTTGAAAACTGTACTTATTTCTGTGTGTTTCAATTTTCTTCCTGTTTAAACAAAAACACAGCCTGAGGTTGGTCAGTCTATTTCATAAGAGCAAAGTTAGAATGTGAGAGCGAACAAACTAGACGGGGCAGAGGACTCAGACCAAGTGAAGGGGTCCATCACAAGGACAGTGCAATCGGATTGCAAATCTGCAGGGTGAACTGCTCTGTCTACAGCTAGTCTTTTTCCAACAGAGTGCCAAAGTTTTAGCAATTTCTTCTGGCATATCAGGAGAATAACAACTCCAATAGTGGGCGAGTGAAATATCTTGGAAATGTGTCTATCAGCACGGGTCTCCAAAATGTTGAATTTTCAACTTTCATGAAACCAGAGAAGAGATAGACTCATGCATGACCGGTGTGTATAATAGAAGTATCTTTTGCATAGCTAAGAATTAGCTACATGTCAATGGTTATCAATAACAGAGTGCATGGTTCACATGAGGGATAAGAAGGTTGCACATGTAAATGTGTGGGAATTCATTATCTTTTGATTTTATTTCCCCCCACAAACCTTTAGAAGCCCTTTGTGTAGGTAAACTTGTCATTCATTGCACTCTGGTTAGCTGAGCTCAGACTATATCTGTATTGGAGTTAAAATTCTGAGCACCAAATTTGCATAAGACTGCTGATAATAGTGAGAGCCAAGAATCCACTTTTGAGTCTCCATGAGGATTAAGCCTCTATTGAATTCCTTCTGCCCATCAACCAGTAGTGTGAGCAGCTTTGTCCTCAGGCAGAGCACATTAGAAGGTAGACTACTCCCACTTCCCTAGTCAGTCCAGGGATGGGCAGCCAAACTCTTAGGAACTGTACCCATGTCTAACACATGCCTGGGTATGCCCTCGATGGGACTGTTGGCACTAGGGTTGCATAGTCGAGTTGAGTCCTGCCCTGCCAGCTTAGGCAGGACAGCCCTGGAACCAACTCTGACAATGTACTTGTCCCAATGATGGTCTTATTTCTGCTTCCATAGTCCTCTCTGAAGTTACAATATATTGATCTGCTGTCAATCATGCTTTTGTGACAGCTTCCTTTGCCTTCCCATGTCTTATTTAAGCCACTGGCTTCTGTAAATCCTTGGAGGCCATTGTGACCCTATTTATGTGCATGGTCTCCCTCATGTGGATGATGTGTCTTTGCCTTGGCTTTGTTCTGTATTAGACTTAATAAATGCTCTCCAGAGTTTATACTTGAGATTTGAGGTCTCTTTTGTCCCCTGTAACATAACCAAACAATGCATTGCTATTAATTAGGACCCAGGCTGGAGAAGAGGACACTATCCAGCTGTTTCTAAACGGACTATTATTTAAAAAAATAAATGCACATTTGAGGCTTTCCTAAAAAATATTTTCCAGACAAAGAAATGTTCTAATTAAATTTCAGTTAATTATGCCTACTCTGTTTGGCAATGTTTTTCCTAATGTTGAAACTGTATTTCAAGCGCTGAATAAATAGTCTGGAAGGATACGGATTGAGAACGAACCTCTCCAATTACTAGTGCAAGCATTGACTTTTTGTGTGTGCAGTGTGGTATTCATTTAAAAAATGTTTCACACCTTAAAAACAGCAATTCTGCCCATGCTTTATATTATTTTTACTTAAAATTTTAATCGGTGATATTTATATTCCCTATTTAATGCCAGCTTTTGTTTGTTTATCTTTCATATTTGAGCAGCTTTGAAACAAAGATCAGAGAGAAAACTTGAAGTAGTTAGTGTTAAGGATTCCTGGAGTGGTCATCATGATTCTGAGCCTTGTTTTCCTATCAGAACCGAAGGTGAGAAAGATTACTCTCTATCATTTTTCCAAAATGTGTCTCTTTTAAACAAGATGTTAAATGAGGCGCCAGAAAGTTGCACAGGTAAATCTGTAGAAGGGATTTTTGTGATGATACAATGATTGGAGAAATATGTGTAAAAACAATTTCGGAGCACCTGCACCCCTCCACCCCCAGTGTGTGTGTGTGTGTGTGTGTGAAGCTGCCCACTTGATTGTGACACATAAGCAGCTCTGGAGTTACCAACAGTATATTTTATTAAATATACTTTGTAATATAAATAGTGCGAGTTTCTAGCTTGACTAATAATTTTCATGCAATGATGGTTAAAGGAAAAAGTGATATGTTTTAAAAAGTAAAAATTATGTATGGATTGTGATAAGAGTTGTACAAGCCCCCAATAAAATGATTTTTTTAAAGATATGAAAATAATAAAAAAGTAAAAATTTAATTATGATTACCCAAAAGTTACAAAAATCACACTAAGACACAATAATAACATTAAAAACATTATTATTTGGGAACCATCATTTGTGACTAATTTTCTTAAGAATAATTAATTTAGTGTGGGACATGGTGTAAAACAAGACAGTCAGTCAGTCTGTGTTAACCTGTGAATAGGATACATTTGGCTGAAAATGATCGGGAAAGTAATTCCAGCAACAAAACATACTGCCAATAAAAGTGCAAAACATTACATGAGACTGCCAATGTGATCCACAGCACCAACGACCAATATGTGAAAATCAGAAGTACTTATCAACTTTGAGTTTTCTTGTCCTATAATTGGTTGTTTTACACATGCCCCCCACCCACCACACACACACACACACACACACACACACACAGAGCCAGGAAGGGATTTTCCAGAGGTCATGGGGAAGCTTGACTCTATTGTAAATCAAGACAAAGGGATCCTTTAATAAATATCCACCAGAGGTAAAGTCTACAAAGATGATGACAGGATCACTGTCAGATAGAGTTACTTCAATTTTTTTAAATAAGGGGAACAAGGAACAAATAGTGCAGACAGAGGAAAAAAATAAAACGTAAAAAACAAACAAAACCAGGTCACTCACTTTTTCATTACCCTCTTGGTGTGGGTCTTCTAAACTATCAGGTCCTATCTGGGCCATTGGTGCCCACTTAAGCATCCTAAGGCTGGTGGAGAGGATGAGCTAGCTCATTTCATGCATGTGCAGACAACAGCATCTCTTGGTTTCTTGAGTTACGCCCTACTATGAATGCCATCTTTCCTCATGAGAAGATAACTCACCTCTGACTGACAGACACGACTGCATTTCCTTCTCCGTTCAACAAGTGCTAGTCCCGTTATCTACACAAAACTGAAGGAGCAGAACAACACTTTAGTCCTTGGATTTCTTTTCCTCACATTCCCTTTTTCCTCTCCAATATTCTGCACATCCAATATTCCATTATCTCCATCAAAATGGTGGATTCTAAAAGCCCCTGGGCTCTCCATTAGAAATTCTTTGGGAACATTTCATCTTGGTCTAAAGCAGCTTAGCTAGCCAGATTTGGGGCATGCAGTACCCCTAAACAGCAAAAGCCTACATTCATCGCAACAAGACAAAGTGCCCTGATTGGAAGACTCTCAAACGGAAGTTAGAGTGGCTGTGTGGTTCAGCCCCTGGAATGAGGGCGATGGTTTTCCTGATGAGTGTTAATAATATGTGCTTGCAGAAAATTCCTTGAGAATAAAGTCGTGCCCATTCCATTGTCCAGTTGTAGGCCCTTCATCTCTCTGGTCATTAGCAAAAAGAACTTCGGCAGGAGTGAGCACAGACTGTCCATTCTTATTTCTCCAGAGTGCTGTTTTGGACTGACAAGGAATATTGCATGTGCAGCTTCATTGTAAGAATATTTTAGACTTTATGTGTTTGCACAACCCCGTGGTAGATCTAATCATTTGAGGGATCTGAAGCCACGACTGTAGGTAAATTTAACAGCATCTATCTTTGCTTGCTGAGCAATTCGAGTATTCCTGACCTTGTAGAGTTTTTCATCTCCTAATCAAGCTAGGAAGAAAGTGTTATAGAAGTAAAGCCAAATATTTTAAAGTTAAAGGTTAAATAAAATAATATTTTATTACATTCCAGGGAGCTTATTTGGGAAATTCCTTGCATATGAAACGCATAAATAAGGTAGGTTTTAGTAAAAATTTCTTTAAAAACCCTTGTTATATAATTTATGGGTATTTCCTTATGAAAAATCATTAAAGAATACAATAGGTATCAGAACATTTCAATAAATAAATCCCAGGCCTTGTAACCTTGGAATTTATAGACTGGATACCAATTTTAGGCACTGAGGCTAGACTAATTTGATTAGCGTTTGTAGCAGACAAATGACTTATTGTAACCACCATAGTCAGAAATTCATTTCTTCCAAGGCAGTGAGTGGCGCGCTGGGAAACGCTCTTTTCTGGTCTCCCTAGAAAAAGCAGGACAGGTGTTAGCAACAGTAAACCCACATGGGTTTCTTTGCTGGGGGGCGGGGGTGAGTCTGCAGTGACTCGGGGCCATCCACGTGCCAGTTTTGATTATTTCAATGACAACAAACATAAAGCTGAAGTGAGCAATAGTTTGCTATGACAAGAATTTAAGTGTGTTTCAGGTAGTCTGCACTCCTAGTCTATTCAATTAGAAGCTATATATCTTAAATCTGTACCTAAAATGAAAAATAGAAAAATTAAAAACCGTCCTGAGAAGGGACTACCATATTTATAAAGTAGTTTATTTTAAAAGCCTCATATACTTGGTCATTTTTATGGTCAATGCACATTTAAAGAGATGCAATATTATATATTATAGTTCTAAATAATATATAATACATATAATGTATATGAAATGAATATATTTAAAAGAGACTATATAATCATAAGATACAATAGCACCTCACATGTTTTCTCTTCCCATTATGGTTTTTTGTGTGGACGCCATTACAAGATGGCGCCGGACCGCGCCCGCATCGTCAGAGCTAAGCTGTAAACAAGCTTGTTGCGCATGCGCTGCCAGCCGCTCGCTACGCATTATCAAATTGCACCAATCCTGGTAGGACACGTCACCGAGCAGGGTATTTATACCCGGGGTTTTAGGAGCTTGGGGTCTTCCGCAGCTGACCTCGGAGCAAGAGGCAGCGTCAATAAACTTCGCAGATTGCATCTACCAGAAGGGTCCTGACCATTCTTGTCTCGGTCCGTGTTGCGCCGTGTCATCCGCGCGCGACATTTTTGTTTGCTTTTTCTTGCCCCAGTACCCATATAGCGGTTAGATTTTACAATGAATTACTACTTGCCAGGTTGAAGAACATTTTTTTAAATTAAAGTAGCATGAAAGACCCTAAGATTGGTAGATATCACTTTGCCTCCGCCCCCTCCCCAAAGCCTTCTGTTCTCATTTATGTTGAGTCGATTTTCAGTTTCAACTCATTTCTGGCAGTTAAATCATAAGTCTCTAAAAATAAGGGATTATAAAAAAGAGAATAGGGAGTTACCAGTACAAACTGTATCTAATACCTATGTGAATTACAGTTGGTTGGTCCCAACAGAATGACTATTTTTGCTGGAGGCCACGTAGAGCAGCTTCAGATGGAAATAAAAGGAATAACGATTGATCTCTCTCCTAGGGCCTCTGGGCATTCCAGTATTGAGTTGGGGCCTGGATAAACAGTTGTGATGATATGCCAAGCACTGAGGCATTGGTGTCAAATTCATCTCCACGTCATCGGAACCTTCTCAACAGGTTTTAAACAGTCTTCTCTTTCCCTCTAATCCCCGGATCAACAGTTGTCAGGGTCTGAGTCAAGCTGTGCTCCTGCCCACAGAGTGGCACTGTCAGCACTGTTGGCTGCTCAAATGATTTTTTAAGCAGAGCAGCCGGTTGCCTTCAGCAGCAATGCTTTGGGGGACACTCCATGCTGTTCACCCAGTCTCTGGTTGCTCTACAACTGTGCTAGTTAAGGGATCGACAGAAGGAACAACAAATGGCTACAATTAGCATTCGCCCTGCTCCAGCAAAAGAATTTCATTGCTATGGTAACAGGAGTTGCCCAGACAACATGGGTCTTTGGCAGAGAACATTGTACCACATTAGTTATACCCAGTTAGGGGTGGTGGGAGGGAGCTGTAGATCAAGCTCTCGCTTAACGGCACAAAGATCTCTGCCATCATATTTAAGTTTAATTAACAAGAGCTGATTTCTTAATTTTGGGATCCAAAGTCCTGTCTGCTAATAGTCAGAAACCAAACATCATTAGTGCTTTCTTCTTTTAAAAATTCCAATTTGGTGGCGTGGGGGTGGGGGGAGAGAAAAATTAGAGAGTGATTAAATGAATTGCTCTTAACCTCTCTTCTCCATTATTTATAAACACCTTAAGAGGCAGCCTTTACATTTATTGTCAAAACAATGTCACATCATAATCCATTCTCTTCCCTCAAATGGTAACTTGCTATGCTATCTATAAATGTACACAGCCTGTGAAAAGTTAACATGTGCTTCCTGACATCTCTAATCACAGGTCAGCAGTTCGGAACCACCAGACCCTTCATGGGAGACTTTCTACTCCCATAAAGAGTTACAGTCTCAGAAATCCACAGGGGTAGCTCTTCCCTTTCTGTGTGGTCACTGGGAGGCCTCACTGATTTGACGGTGTGAGTTTGTTTTCTTATCATGCGGGAGGGCCCTGGCAGCACAGTGGGTTATATGGTGGGCTAACTCCATGGTAGTGAGTTTGGTTTTTGCTCTTCTTTACACCTGAATATTCCACCCCATTCTAACTCAACCCATTGGAGTTGATTCAGACTAAGTGTAACCTAAAAGGACAGAGTAGAACTGACTCCCATACGGTTTGCAAGGTGGTACATCTTTATAGACGCAAACTGCCACATCTTTCGCCAACTGAGTGGATGGAGGGTTTGGACCCTTAACTTTGTATTTCGCAGTCAAGTGCTTTAATCAAGTACCATCACGGGGCTCCAACAACTAACACCACGTGGAGCCTGATGTATGGAGGAGGAGCAGCATATCAAATCATCCAACACCAAGACCTCCAATCCTGCAGGTCTTCGGCGTTATTTGAATGCAAACAAGAGACTAGCTCCCACATTACTTTGGAAGCAAACTTAAAACAGGCACTAAAAATATCTTGAAACTGGTTCTACAGTAGTTCGGAGTGTAAAAATTAAGTGAAGTAATAGACCATGAAAAACCTCTGCAGTCAGCCTACAAAACTGGCCCGGCGCCATTCCTTGTCATCCAGACTACCTGCAGGTCTGATGCAGAACTCTTCCGAAGGAGCTACAAAGAGGGAGGTGCTCAGGCAGCACAGGAGGGGGATGAGCTGATGAAACTCAGTGGTGACGGTCTCCTTTCCTTCTCGACTCAACTTCTCAAAACTCAGGGATTTCCAGACACCAGTCTGTTGCCCAGCCAACATCCTTTGTCAGCCTGGGACCAAATATTGCCATAGTCAGTAACACCGAACATCTATTTATTAATTAAATATTTATGTGTGGCTTATTTCATTTCATTTTCTCAAATGCTTTGTACAATGGGAATCAATCTATACCCAGTTAGTAGATGAGAAAACAGAGGTCCAAAGATAGTAGTTAACTGCCTGCTTGAAATGACCGCCAGCAGGAATTCAAGTGCAGGGTTAGCCTACAGTTTTTTGTTTTAGCTGTGTTTTTTCATTTCAGCTAAAAACAGGTCAGTAAGCCTTAAAAAAGAGAAGAATATTTCACTATTTCATTATCTGAGATTTCTGATTTTTTGTATGAATCATTGCATATTTATTTATGTAATTCTAACAGGAAAATAAGAGTTTTCATAAATAGTCAAACTTGACACAAAATGTATCACAAAGTTTCTCATAATTCAATACTATAGTCATGCACTTGGGAGAAAACAGTTTTTCATTTGTACTGAATTTGTGAGACTCAAAACTTCATTTCATGGGAAAAATCACTTCACTTTGAACATGTTTGAACAATGGCAGTCCCAAGATTCTAGAGATAGAAAGAGAAGGTGTAAAATGGATTGGAAGAAAAAGCAAAGATCTTTTCAAGCAACTGCCTCATGACTAGTATTTCCCAAATATAATTTTTCTTATTTGTCATAAATAAATAGTCATAACACAGACATAAATGCTAAGTGTAAAAAACTTCCAGTACATCAGTGATTTCCATTCAATTTGTATGAAGTGGTTTCTTCTACTTAAGATTATTTTAGGATAATAGAAGTAAAGATGTAAAAGTGAAAACCAATATATTGATATCAAACAAAATAATATATGCAAAAGTTCTCTGGAAAGTGTAATATACTATCAACTGTGTTTTATACACACTTGCACATACACAAATGCACAAATTTACTACTATTTCATTCAATGTTGGAAAGCCAGGCTGAAATTCTATTTTTTGACAGATTCTGAGTAGCACCCATAAAAGATATGTAAATATCAATAAACAAGTTTTCTCACTTAAACTAAGAGAGATGACTTAGTAGGCTTAAGGAAACCACCCTTGACATTTACTTAGTTTAAACAAATCCAAGAAGAAAAGAAATATTATGTAAATTGCATATCCTTCTAATTCACCCTTTCCAATCTCTCTAAGGAGCTCTGGAGGCACAGTGGGTCCAGCACTACGCTGCTAACAGCAAGGTCAGTGGTTCAAATCCATCAGCATCCTGAGGGAAAAAGATGAAGCTGTCTGTTCCCCAAAAGATTGACCATCTTGAAAACCCATTGATTGGCACAGCTCTATTCTATCCCATGGGATGCTATGAGTTGCAGAGGACTTGATACTTGATTGGGGGTGGGTGGGGGCGGGTAGTGGTAGTGTCTATCTCCGGTTCTAAAATTCTTGTTTAAGCAATTTCAACCTTGTGATAGTTAGGTATACTGTGACAACTAGGCCAATAGGAACATGTAGGCAGAGATTAATCATGTCAAAGCTTGATTGGAGGGCAAAGAGATAAATGGCCTTCCAAGACCAGCTCCTTTCTTGTTCCCTAGTGATAGGACCAGCATGCTGCTGCTTTAGCTGGATCTATGCCTCAACCTGTATGCTACACTACCTATGGGCCAAGTCAACCCTTGGATTGTATCTTTTGAGATTGAGGCTCCTTCAAGACCTGCTTTGCTATGCTGCTTGTGCGTGCATTTCAGGAGCTTGACACTGATGGATCCTGTTGATGTGCTAGAGTTTGAGATCCCATTGGGGCCTGATTCTGAGCTACTGACTATTGCTGACCCACCTTGCTGTCTGCTGCCTTAGGGCAGACTCTACCTGTCTTGCCTGAGTGAAGACTCTGCTGTCTTTTTCCTTGACCTTGGACTGGACAGCCCACATGAGTTGAAGGATTTCCAGTATATAAACTGTTCCAAGAAACTGAGTTTTATTCAGCCCTCTGTACTGCTGTGTGGACTCACTAGCTGTTATATTCTGTCTCACTGTATAAATAAATCTATCTATCTATCATCTATCTATCTATCTATCTATCTATCTATCTATCTATCTATCTAACACAACCCCTCCTTCTCTTGGGGTTCCTTACTTTCTTCTTCTTCTTCTTCTTTTTTTTTTTTTGTAAATGTGATTAATTGAAATAAATGCCAAGCTCAGGAGAAATTCCTCAGCAGATTTTTCTCATTTACTGCCACAATACAGCAAAGAAGTATATACAACTCCCATCTTCTGTTCCTCCCTTATCTTTCTGCATTGAACTTCAGTACAGCTTCTGATCCATAAAAGTAATCTCCTGATTCTATTAAATGAAAGGCAATTTATTGAAGTGATTTAGGGAATAGAATTTGCTGTCACAGATCCGGATCCAATTCCTGGTTCTATCATTTATCAGCTTTATGATTTGGGGCAAGTTACTTAACCTTTCTAAACTCATTTTGAGTTTGAGACAATGTAAATAATGCACTCAACACAGTGTCTGACATATAAAACATTCTCTATGTCACATTCTTTTTGGACTCTTACCACCACACCCCCCTTACCTCGAAGGTCTGGAGCCAGTCGGCTGGCTGTGTTCTATCACTTAACGATGACCAGTTTGTGAGCAGAAGGTCTAAGCTTGAATCCCATCTCTACTGCTTAACAAGTACAACGATCTGTGAAATTCCTGTTTCCAATAATAGTCATTGTGGTTTGAGAATGAAAATCTAAACTCCCTTTTATTGCTGGAAAACCATGCTTACATTTATAAAAGCCAGAAGTCCCACATTAACCTCTTGAGTCACTGAATCCAGATCTTCCTTGTGCCATAGTGACTTGGCCATTATCGGTCTTATCAGACAAATCTAAAGCAACTTCCACTCTCAATTCCTCAGTTCCTGCCTCCTTGGCATTTATATGAACTACTGCTATATGGCAGGCTCGGTTGAGCAATTTCTCATGCCTTATCTGGTCTTAATCCTCACAGCAAACTACGGCATGAACAATTACAATCTCACTGAACAGCTGAGAAAATGGAGGCACAAGGAACAAGTGTTGCAGACAATAAGTGGCAGCCTGTACGCTTAATCCCTGTTCTACAAAGTGAGTCAATTTCATGATATTCAAACTATGTACAGATGTTCAAGGTTTCAATTTGTGCTTAAATGCTTGTATACTCAGTGCTGTCCGGGCCTCTCATGTTACATACATATTCTCTCTAAGGCTTACACAACATGGAGTCAGTTTCAGCACTTATTTTCAATTATTTATAAGTCATAGAACTTGATCCAATATCACATACTAACTAAAATGTTCGTTGATAATGAAGAAAATGTGCATGGCCAGGTCAAAGTCAAGGTAGCATCACCCACATGGTGGAAATAATTTGCAATAAAATGATAAAATATTAAAACTTAATGAGCATGGTCTCAATTAGGAAACTGAAAATCTGCTCATTAAATTTGCAGATGATACTTAGTTGGGCAGGGGTTAAACACTTGAGAGGAAAGGGAAAGCATTTAAAATGACCTTGATAGATTAGAAAAATGGCTCATCAAAAAACAGGATGAAGTTCAATTACGAGAACAAAATGGTACACTTAGGAGGCAGCAGCAAACCACGGTAAGAATCAGTGACTGGGCACTGGGACGGGCAGAGGCTCTCAAAATGTTGGTAACGGGAGCTATTTTACTCTCCACTTACCAGTGGGTTACATTTCTTCCACTGGGGAGATTTGGTGGCTAGAGCAATACAATCTGCATTATGTAGATAGGGCTTCACAATGGCCATTAAAAACACAAAAACAAATACACGCTGGGTGTTTCTCACATGACCAAAGTTCAAAACCACAGGGATATATAATCAATCATATCTTTATACTCATGATTTACACAAATAATAAGGTAGTCATATGGTAAGATAGAGGGGTATAGATTCACCAAAGGAAATTGTTTAATATAAAAAACATAATATTAATCGTTGATTCCAAAAACTGAAATGGACATAAGATGATCTAGGTCTATGGTTCTCAAAGTGTGATACGTGGATTAGTTGTACCTCAGAAGGTTAAAGAAATATAATTTTGACTACTTCACCACACATCTACTGAACCAAAAATTCTGGGCTGGGATCCAACCATCAGGATTTCGATTCTCCCTTTGGCGCCCTCTACTGTGATTCTGATGCTAAGACAAAGCAGCTCTCAGCTGCGGGGCCACCTTCTTTTACTTGCTTACAGCATCCCTTTCCTCCTACTTGGAGGGGTATTGCATTGCCCGCCTTCTTTAGTAAGCTGCCCTGAATTCTTCCTCAACTAAGTAGGCTAGATAAATTATACCGTTGAAAATATCACATTTCCACAGTGATCAAACCTACACATATCCTAACGGTTGGACTATTATTTTATTAAATGGATCAATGCGATAATTTCAGTGGAGAAAAAAAATCTTAACACTTCTATTAAAATAGTCCACACAATTAATTAGCTGGTTGGTTCCATTTTTTTGCTTTTCAACTAGCTCTGCTGGCTTTGAGTCGACTAAGCTTAGTTAAAATCTCTTCTTAGATCTATTAGACTTCTGCCTAATTACCCAACCCCCTGGAGAACAGAGGGCAACGCTACCTGAAGTTCCAGCTTTCTGTTAACCAGTTATGTGCCATTGGATATTCAAAAGGTAGAATTATACATGAAACTGTGATTTAGGTTTGTATCTACTTTCCATGGCCCTCTCTCCATGCCATTACTTGAGTAAACCAAGAGAGGAATGCCCTTATTATCGAGACTTCCCAAAATGTGTAAGGAGAGCCTGCCTCTGGACTAACATCCTTGAAAACCAGCACGGGCAGCAATTGCTCAGTTGTTAGCTGCAATCAGTCTACCTCCAACTTTATGGAGACTTCATGCAAAATGGAACTAAACGCTTCCGGGTCCTGTAGCATTCCTATGATCCACCACATGTGCACCTTGTGTATCATGATCCCCAGGGTTTTCACTGGCTGAGTTTCAAAGCAGATTCCCAGTCTTTTCATCCTAGCTTCTATTAGTCTGGAGACAAGATGAACAAAGGTCAGTAACCTAGTGACACCTAACCTTTTTGTGACAGGTAAGAGGTGGTTGCTCATGAGATACATTGACTGGGAATTAAACCAAAGTCTCCCACATGGAAGGTGAGAATCCTGTCATTGAACTCCCCATGTTCTCAATAATTGCTCTTTGTGATGATGTAAGGCAGAGGAGATAATGATAATGAAAATTCTGGATTGGCCCATGATGGACATCATATTTTGGTAAGAAATACTAAGCATTGGTAATAGACTATGTATTTAATTAGATTCAAATATGCTGAAAGTTTTTTACCTTGACAATTCACTCATGACTTATTGAGGCAAGAATTCATGACCACAGTTCACCCAGGCCAAGCAACAGTTTCTGTTGAACAGCAATTACTGGGGGATCAAGGCATACAACTTGCATGTAGTGTTGGGAGACCTCAGATTCCAACTATTTGGTCCTGTAACTATATAGTCAGGTATTTATACATTTACTTTATTAATTGTCATTCCACAATCAATTTTCTGAAATTTTGTCATGACATAGCCAGCTTTCCTGAAAGAACATTTTTGGGGGGGTCAACGATTTAACAAGGGAAGCTGTTATCAGGTGACAAGTAGGGACCGACGGTGGATTGATGCATCAGAGGGATTTGGTTGAAGAGGGTAAGCTGGAAGCAGAGTTTACAATATGCTTCCTCTCTGAACACAAAATATAGAGCAGTCCTGTCATTCTGCAGTCACTTTCTGGAGGGCCAGAGCAAAGTGGAGTCAAATATAATATGACACGGAGCCTTTCCTTTAAGGAACAATTAGATTTGCTTGCTACAATGGAATTAATTCTAAGTTGTGTTAAAATCAATTTTCCTTCAATAGGAAAAACACCAATTGTCAGCAGAAAAATGGTCAGGAGACTTCAACAGGCACTTTATATGACAAGATCTCTAAATAGTCACTAAGCATTAATAGAAGGTCATCAAGGTACTTCTATATGGGAAACACAAGATGCCCGACCAGAATGGTTACGATGAAAGTCTCATATATTGTGAGTGGAAATATAAACTGGTACAACTACTTTGGAAAATGGTTCTGTAGTGTTTACTACAGTTGAATATGTACACGCCTGCCTACTGACACATTAATTGTACACACACATGCGACATGCCCAAGGATATCAACAACATCCTTCTAATTAGCTAAACTCCGAGAAAAAAGAAAACAAATATCCACCAATAAAAGAAAAAAAAATAACAATTGCGTGGAGTGAAATGCTAAGCCATGAACAAAGCATAACTTGCTGCAACAACATGGACACAGAGTTGGATTCTGTTTATTCAAATAACAAAAATAGACAAAACTAGCTTATGCTGTTAGGATAGGGGTTGCCTTGGGAACGCGAGCTTTTGTGTTTCTCATAAATTCTGGTTCTTCTTTTAGATACTGGCTACACTATCATGACAATTCATTGAGGTACATGCATGGGGATTGTGGGGTTTACTATATGTATGCTATTGCTCAGTTAAAGTTGACATTTGAAGTGAGGGAAGACAGCAGAGAGTATATGAAAAGTTAAAGCGACACTTCCTAGAACACAAGCACCAAATACATTAGCAAAGTAGAAAACTTGCCAGCACAATAATTTGTACATTTATATATTATTTTCTGATTTCGAAGTGGAACTAGTGTTTAATATTTCTTAAGAGGACAGTGACAGTAGGCTTAATGGAGAACCTAATGTACAAATGCAAACGGATAATAGATAAGACTGGAGATTTATTTAGAAGAAAAACGTGTAATTGATTACAACATTGACAAAACCAGTAACACCTCTTCACACAGATAAGCCAGCCAGGGCCATAGGCACTCACATAAACAAGGTGGGATTAACAGGATTTGAAAACTGATCACAAGATAGTATTTAAAAGTTACTCTCGAAACCCTTCCTCCTTTCCAGTTAGTAGAACAAACGTGTGGAATGCCTAGGTAATTCTGGGAAATATTACAAGCTTCTACAATATATAGTCCCAAGAGTTACTGACTTCCATTATTTCATTCTATTATTGAATATATTTGTCTCACCCTGAGCAGATCTCGTCTTTTTATGTGTAGATGAGGAAAGGGAATGGGGGTCCATGGAAAAGAGAAAGTAGGCTATGGAGCGGAGAATAATAGGTCGTGTCCAATTTCCAGTGAGTGCGTAGCAAACAGAAAGACCAGTCTTTACGCGGTGGCTGATGAAAGCCTTGAGACTTGTGAGAGAGGATGCGACCGCCAGAAGCTGTAAGTGGAGCGCAGACCCTGGGAGCTTTTTGTGTAGTGGTTTTCCCTGTGTCCCTCATTGAACTATTGCTTTAGTGCACTATAATATTTATTTCTGTCTGCATATTTAAAAATATGGCAGAAGAATCACTATTATTCTTTGAAAGTTACAATGAGCTTTTAAAATATCGTTTTCTTTCTCTTGCTTCCTTCCATTGGGGCTGGAGGAAGGCTAAGAAACAGGCATGAACATATAACTTTCGCTGGTGATAAAAACAGTGCTTTGGATTAAATAACACCCTGCTCATGGTCTATCAAACATCCATTTTAGAACCCATCAGGCTAACTTTATTAGCAAGACACGGATTTGGAACTGAAAATAAATGGTGCTCAGTTCTACCTTGCAGCTGTAACCTTGATTTTGACTTATTGGCTTGTCAGAATTCAACTATAACAAATGCTATTAACATTTTTAATGCTATGTCTAAAAAATATTTATTGTCTCATCTTCCAATACGGATATGTTGGTAAATGAAGACTTTGGTTTTTATTTGCATATCGTAGTAAGCACTTCTCTACTGCATAAATGCTTTAATGGGTGAAAATATGCACATATAACTTAATAGGGAAAATGATATTTCAAAAATTATAAACTACAAGAATCTTTTAACCTGAAGGTTACTACCGTGAACTCAGTGAGCATAAATAAAGTCGATAAATGAGGTAAATGGCGATGTGTTATTGGATTCTTTATTATAATTCTATTTTCCTTCATTTTACTATATTCCTCCAGAAATCTGGATACGACAGCTCCTCTGATTAATTAACCAAAAGAAGTTTGACTAATAGAAGGAGATTGCAAGCATGATTAGTTAAATGATCATGTACATAGAACTTAATGATCATTATCATTTATTCTAATATCAGCCCTAATAAATGATAAAATTTTTACCCCAATACTATCACATCATACTAACGTACATCATGGCTAAAAGTAATAAATTCCAATTTACTTGGAAATCAATGGGACATGCAGTTTCTTAATGCTTGCCAATGTTGGTTTCAATAAATGTACAGGCCCTTTTAGGGAGAAGCATGACATTTATATTTCTCTCCTTACCTAGATTATGTCCTGCAAAGCCACACAATGAGCATTTCCTCAGAGTCACAAGCAGGTCTAACTATACTAGCTATATCCCTGGCTTTTCTGAGGCCAGTATGTGATCTTATTTACAAGAAGAGTCAATGATTATGACTAATGTCAGTATCTCAAAATGCTAATTTCATTTCTTCCTCTTAACTGGTAAGGATTCAGTGGATACAAATTAGTTATCAAGTTTTTATGCAGTGCTAAAAGTCTATATTTTTGCCTTAAAGGAGAATGTCAAGTAATACTTGATATTCTCTATTACTCATTTTCGTCATTCTTTTCTTTCTCTGACAAGGGAGTAAATGAATTTTGAAATGTGCTGGACCATATAAAAATGCTAAAGTGACAGCTAGAGCAGAAAGAGGTCCCGTTTAGGTTCCGATACAGCTTTGGGAGAGAAGGAAAAAACAAAAATACAACCAGACTACTTAAGGAGACAGGGAGATAAGGCAACTAATGAAAAAAGAGACGCTGTTTCTGATTATACGAGTTACAACTCATAGTTATAACTTGTAGGTTAATGGGGGGAAAACTATTTTACTCATGGAAAGTCTTAGTATCCTGATTGCCTGTAGCGCATTAAAATGTTCAAATTCCTCTTTAACGTATGATTAGTGTTTACTTTTACAAATAAATCTAGGAGGCTGCCATTAAAATTCAGAGGCCCTTGTCCCAAGTCTCTGCTTCATTTATGCTTCTCCTGCTATTTCTTTCCACCTCCATTTCAGAGAGGAACCACCTGTTGTAATAATGATTTGCTCTCCTATACTTCCACCTCCAACCTCCTCCTGCTTCAGACCTTGAAAAATAGTTATACAATCATTTGGTAAAATCAATATTTAGTGTTTGTATTATCTATTGCTGCACAACAAATTACTCCAAATTACTTAGCAGCTTAAAACAACAATCATCTATCTCACATGCTTCCTTGTGTTCAGAATTCAGGAGCAGCTTAGTGGTGGTTCCAGCTTAAGGTCTCTCTTATGGGCTGAAGTTCAGCTATTTGCCAGGTGTGGTCATTACATACTCTGGTGTCAAATTGAGGATTGGGAGCGTAGGGGTGGAGTCTAGGCTGTCAGTCAGGATACAGCCAATGAGGCCTCTGTGTGGGCAAGGCCTTCCCTAAGGATCTTGGAATTCCTGGTATGTATTTTCCTCTGCAGAGATGGGAGACACCTTCTCACTACTCATTCCCTGGGAGACCTTTCAGCTGACAAGCCACATGGAGCTACCCTGAAGCAACCAGACCTCTGAAGCCAGAGAAGCCACAGAGAGACCCCTGGAGCTCTGGTGGTGCAGTGGACTGCTTACCTGAAGGTGAGCAACTCTAACTCGCTAGCTGATCTGCGGAGGAAGCGTTCTGCTCCAGTAAAGATTACAGCCTTGAAAACCCAAAGGGTAGTCCTTCTCTGTCCTGTACATCCACAATGAGCTGGAATCAACTTGATAACTATGGGCTGGAAAGTCTCTAAAGACCTGACAAGCAATTGGACAAGCCAAACCAAACAAATTGGTATAGAACGGACTCAGTGGCACTCGAGGACACACTAGATTGTCCCCTGAGGGGTTCTGAGACTGGAACTCTTGACAGCAGTCGAAAGGCTCTTTCTCCCTGGTGGTTTCAAACTGCGACCTGGGGTTTGTACAGAGTAACCCGCTACGCCACCAGGGTTCCTACTGTTGGACGAAAGACACGTTTCCACACAACTTGGGCCTCTTCAAATGCTCTCAACGGTTTCCCCCAGAGCCAAAGGAGATAAAGCAGGCCAAGCACCCAGAACGAAAAGCTAGTCTTCTATGACCTAACAGTGAAAATAATATATGATCATTTCTGCTGTTGACCCTGACACAATATAAGGAGAGAACTCATGACAGAAAGGTGTGAACAGAAGGGTGGAGGCACTATCCTGGGGCTTGGCAGCTAAGATGTTTGCACAATCATGGCAACATTAAGTAGCATACACAAATATGCCAAGTCATATTCCATGATCCCATACCATTTTCCAGAGTGAATAATCATCTTTTTAGTTTCGTTGCGCTATCACTAAATCAAAACCAAAACAAAAGCTTACTCACTGCTGTCCTGTCAATGCTAACTCTTAGTGATCTCCTGTGGGTTTCTGAAACCGTAACTGTTCACCGGAGAAGACAGTCTAGTCTTTGTCCCGAGGGGCTGCTAGTGGTTTCGAATTGCTGACCATATGGATCATAGCTCAACTTGTAACCACTACACCACCCGGGCTCCTGTGCTATCACTGTTTCTAAATTTGCTTCCAAATGCATTATCTGAAATTTCTACAAGGGTTTTTTTTTTTTTTTGGGTAAAATTCTTTTCCTGAAACCCACTGTTATTGAACTTTGCAAAATATTGCACTGATTTTTCTACTACTGTATTTTTCATTTCTAAGAGTTCATTTTTATTTTCTGATTTTTTAATATAAGCATTTTATATAAACATCCTGCCCTATTTATCATTGAAATAGCCATTGATGGTTTTGGTAATTGTTAATTGTGATATTTTGTTTGAAACTTCTATTTTCTGCATTTCCTCTGTTAATGAATAGGTCCTTTTTTCCCCTTTAAATCATCACCCCCTGCCCCCAGCGCCCAGATTGGAGGACTTCCTCAAATACCAGCTGACAGAGCCCCGTTCTTACTTTAATATTTATGAATAGGAATGTGGTGTGATTGAGTAGGCTTATTAACAGATGGGCCTCTGGGGCTGAGCTGAGAGTGAGTAAGCTGGTCTTTGGGGGATGGTGGTTGGACAGAGTGCAAATGTTAGGCTGTTCACCATCTCCAGAGGAGCACTCGCTCTTCTCTCTGCTCAGAGGACGTTTGGCTCCAGCGGTTTACAGACAAAATGGTCCAAGGAACCAGGAACAGATCCTACCATTCATTTCTTCTCCTTTCTCTCCTGGAAACTTTCCTCTCTGTTTATGTATTCCCTCTCTTAGGGACAGCACCTTACCCGCACCTTGGATTTCGAATCAAGTGAGGGGATAGCACAGTTTTCCATACAGATCGCTCACCTCCTGAGGTAATAAGAGGCAAGGAAATGAGGTGAGGTAGTATGCATGATGATTACAACTCTAGAATTTTGAGCCAGAAGGCCTGGCTAGAAACAGAACTGCTTTTTTAAGAGCTGGTCCACCTTTAGCGCCAGGTTTTAGTCCTTCCACCAGTGGCTCCTAGAGCTTTAATGCAGCGGTTCTCAAACTGTGGGTCACGACCCCTTTGGGGGTTGAACGACCCTTTCACAGGGGTTACCCGATTAATACTAGTAGCAAAATTACAATTATGAAGTAGCAACAAAAATAATTTTATAGTTGGGGGGGGGGGGTCACCGCAACATGAGGAACGGTATTAAAGGGGCGCAACATCAGGAAGGTTGAGAACCACTGGTTAGTCCCTTAGCCCTCATGCGGTTTCTCATTGGGCTTCAACTTTCTCCTAAGTGCTTCTTCTCCATTCTTTCCGTCCTTAGACGTTGTTGCTTTGGATTATACTCATAGCAATCTTGCTTTCATAGAAGGTGGAATTCGGGTTTTTATTACTTCTAGTGGTGGTGTGGTGACTTCCATGGGAGGAAAGAAGAACAACTTTATTATTCTATGTTAAATTCAAAAGTCTCTGTAGTCTTTTAATTTCTCAAGGTTTTTCTTTCAAATTGTTCACACTATTGACTTCCTTAACACACCTTTTGCCTTCTTTCCATTTCTTTTTAAACACAAAACCACAAACAGCATAAACTAAACCAGGGCTACAACCTTTGGAATTAGCACAAACTCCAAATTAGTGAGATCTAATTATGGTTTAACATGAAAATCGTTTATAGAAGTACTCTCTGTTCTTCGTCAATATTAAAAATTTTAAATGTAATTGCTTTTATCTGAAAGTTCATTCTTCAGTTGAATAAATTGTCTTTCTTCTATATCTACACTATCATTAGCAACATGTTCCAGACATTGGAAAAGAGTTTAAAGCACTGTAATGTTAAAGAATTAGTTCATTGTGCTCCGATTCATGAGAAATGAACCTCTCTGATGTTTGAAAAAGATGTTTAGGGTTATCACTTGTTGAAGAACCAACATTTAAGGGTATAATAAATAGGAACCAGTATTTGATATGTTAATTGCTGGACACATATGCTATTCTACCCAAAAGCCCCCTTCATGTCATGAAAAAAAAAAGTTCAGATGGTAAGTTGATTTATTATAACTTAAATTATTATTCCTCTTGCTCTTAACAGAGGTTTAGAAGAATGGCAAAGTGGGTAACAAAAAAAAGTGGCTTAAAAAAAAAAGAAGTATTGAAAGGAATTTGAGTAAATTGTATTTTTTTCTCCCATCTATCTTAATCTATATTTTAAAATAGGATGAATTAATGATATAGTCACATACGGATTGTTTATAAATCAAAGACCATAGAAAGTATTTCTGTTTTTCTAAGAAAATTTAAAAACACACACAGAAACACAGGATCTTAAAGTATGGTGTATATAGGAAACATTCATGGTGTAAAAAAAAAGAAATCAAAATCATTTAAAGAAAGAATTCTGTTTACTCCTGCCACTTTCCCCAAGAACTTATGCTAACGTTCTCCTGACACATGCATTGTGAGAGGCCGGTAGAAAGGAGCAGTAATGAGGAGGAACTCACATACACTGAACTTACTGTGCACCTACTCAACTCCAGTAATGGTGCTTTCACGTATTCTTTATTTAAGCAACAGCATCACACCACATGCGACACTGTTCTTAAGACAGACAATGATTCAAACCAAAAGTCTTTCTGCCTCAAACCCTCATCTCCACGCTGAGCAGTTCATCACAGTGACTGCTCTGCTGGGTTTGTCCAGACTGCTTCAAACAGGCTTTGACATTCTCGATACTTTTATGCTTTCACAAATGGTCAATCTGAACAGCCATTTTTGTTTTCTAAGGATCTGCTTGGTGCCAGACACTCTATAAAGTGCATTTATGGTATTGTGGTCTGGGTGAAGGTTCAAGGGCAAAGTAGTCTTGCAGCCAACACTGTACACATTGTGTTTTGGGACGCTGGTCGCAATCCTCTCATTACAATATGGCTCCCACCACGTCCTCCCTGGCTTCCAGTTTCCATTTTCCCTTCTCCCTTGCTCCTTCCTTCCTGCCTTGTGAGCTTGGCTTGCGGGCAAATGCTGCCTTTTTGTGTCTGTGATGTGGGTGGGAAAAAAGCATTCTGTATAGATTAGTAAATCAGCACAAGTAAGCCTGTGTTTACCTTGCTTTTAGTGTATTCTCACACTGGATTTGCCACACTTGCCGGTTCTGGGCAATTGAGTAAGACTGCCAGCATCGCCAGGAGTCCTGGCGGTATAGTGGGTTATGTGTGGGGCCGCTAATTTCAAAGTCAGCAGTTGGGAAGAACAAGAGACATATTAATCATAACAACAATTTCAGGGGAGTCACAGATATGACTTTCCACATATAATAGTTTTTTATCTCCTTTTCACTCAATTTATGCTCAGCCTTTAGCATACATTTGTGAATGCTCATTTAATGAAAGACAGTAACCACTTTTTGAATAAATGCTCTTTACAAATAATGTGAAGTCCTCACTATCTGAAAGTTTTCTAACCTGTTCATGCTTAAGAGGCTGTTTGATAATGACTATGCCAAAAGGTTTCCTGACCTGACTGTAAAGGAGAAAAGACTGTAAGTCTTTGCCGCCTGCCCATTTTCTTAGGGCGGACTTACCCAGGCTGGAGCCCCGCTGAGCCATTCTTTCTTTTGCTTGACTACATAGTAAATACAAGAGACTGATGTTTGAATAAAATGTGAAATCACCCAAATTGTTTTCCTGGCCAAGAAAAGGCTCTTTAAAAAAAGTTGAGCCTTTTGACAGCTACAGGTAGCATTTGATTCTGCTTGAAAGCCCAAGTGTAAGGGTGTCAAGAAAACAATGAGAATGGTAACAGCTCCCTTCTTAGGTTATTTGGCAGGCAGGAGTTCATCAAAAAGGGGACCACCACCACCACCACCGCACAAACCCCACGGAAATAAGCCAAAGATTTTCAGAAAAATTTTACAATTTTATTATATTGTGCCTTATGCTCTTTGTACTTTATAATAGAGTACAGTTAAAATAAATGGAAATGCCATTTCCAACTGTCCATGCAGTGTCCACATTTCTCCTTTGAGAGATAATGTTCTGGAACTAGGACTGGTTTGCTGATGTCCTTGGCGCTTTCAAAGCAGCCCAGGGCAGCCACAGCGCAGCAGACACCACTGAGAACCTTGGGAAAGCCCAGGTCTGTCTCCAGATAAGTCTTTCCTTTAAGGGAAAAGAGAGATTAAAAATAAATAAGTGAGGGGACGAAGGCCAAGTAGATGAGGGAAGGAGGATGGCTGCGTGGGAATTTTTGCTGCATCAACAACAAAAGGAGCCCTGTGGGCCTTCCCTAGAGTTGACTTTGTGGAGAAATATGCTAATTCAAGGATATCCAAATAGCTTCACACTAAATTTTGTCTTCAAATCTTCATGTGGCACAGCAGCTGTGTCTGGAAGCAATACAATCTTATTTCTATAAAAATCTCCCAAAGCTCCATATATAAGTGGAGGAGTAAAAATAGATAATCACATCCAAATTAAGGCTATTAAGAATTGATTTAGTGTACAGATAATATAAAGATTTTGTTTAGGTTCTGGATGTTCAGTAAAAATGAGTAATACTTGTTTGCCTAAAACTTTGATTATGTTTTATCTTATTTTGTCACAGTGAAATAGTTTTATCATTAGGGGTTTTAATTGCATATAGTTTATAGAATTCTTTCTGATTACTCTACATCCATTTAACTGGGAGGGAATAAAAATATCCCACTGCACTACTTAATGAAAAGAAAGCCATCTGATGAGGATGCAAGCAAATTGCAGGCAGATGCACGCCAAGGTGGGCTCAACAGTTCAAATTTGTGGAACCTCTAACACGAAACTTTCAGAGAATTGACAGTGTGCTGGGGAACGGAAGTCCCTGAAAAAAGAGGGCATTAATGTGTCCGTCACACACCGGTCACTCAGTGGTATACCACAGGCTATAGAAGAAAAGTGCAAAGATAAAGGAAGTTTTTAAAAGATGGTGGTGGTGGAGTGGCAGGTGGGCATCTGATGAAGCACAGTTTAAAATGATGCCTCACCAGCCTGTGTGATCACGAGGTATTGATGGGATCAGGTATTAGGAATCAGAAGACCCAGAACAAACAATCATATCAATGTGAACAAGGCGGGTGTGGAGTAGAGACCCAAAACCCATCTGTGGATGGCCATCTCCTCACAGAAGGGTTACAAGGAAGGGACGAACCAGCCAGAGTGCAGTATGGCACCTACGAAACACACAACATTCCTCTAGTTCTTTAATGCTTCCTCCCCCGTCTATCATGACCCCAGTTTTACCTCACAAATGTGGCTAGACCAGAACAGTACACTGGTACAGAAAAGAGCTTTCCTTCCATGGAATCCAGGACAGATAAACCCCTCAGGAACAATAATTGGAGTAGTGATACCATGAGGGTATGGGGAAAGGGGGGTAAGGGAGGAACTGCTTACAATGATTGGTATATAACCTCTCCCCCAAGGGGGATGAACAACAGAAACATGGGTGATGGGAGACAGTGGTAGGTGTAAGATATGAAAATAAAAATAATTTATAAATTATGAAGGGTTCATGAGGGAGGGAGGGGAAAATGAGCTGATAACCAAGGACTCAAGTAAAAAGGAAATGTTTTGAAAAGGATGATGGCAATATATGTACAAATGTGCTTGACACATGGATGTATAGATTGTTATAAGAGCTGTAAGAGCCCCCAATAAAATTATAAACAGAAAAAGAAAAGCATGTTAACAAAAAGGTTTTTTAAACTGGGCTCTATGAAATTATTTTTGGGTGCCAAGATTTATGAGAACATTTACAATTTGTGTTTCCTTTGGATAAAAATATTTACAACATAGTTTTTAAATCAGTGTACAAGGTTTATGGAGGTAAATCCACGATTTCTGAAGATAACCAGAAAGACATTTGGGAGATGGTCCAGTACATTCTCAGGGGTGACCAGGACCTTAGGTTGCCTAAGCAAGAATGCACCCCGTTTTCCCTGTGTCACACAGCAGCATCATTGAGAGGAGTTTCTTCCCAGGGTGCCAGCTCTTTCTCCCACTGAGCTGCTGGGGGCATGTGACTCGCTAACCTTTAGGTTTGCCGCCAGACACAAGCCACTTGCATCACCCAGGCCCTTTTTTGGGGGGTGGTGATGGGGGCGGGGGAGGGTATAGAAGTCTGAAAAATACGGCCTGGCCATCAAGCTGATCAGCAGCCATTTTATACTGTTTATGTAAATTTTAAATGGTGAGAAAACTTTTATAGTATATATTTCATGGCACCAATATTACATGAAATTCCAACTTCAGTTTCCAAAAATAAGTTTTATTTGTACATAGCCACTCCCATCTGTTTGTGCATGGTCTTTAATGGCTCTTAAGGAGCCCAGAGGCACAATGGACTAGGTATTAGGCTGCTAACTCTAGGTCACTGATTCAAAGTTAGAGGGAGAGACAGAGCTCCCGGAACCTTCGAGATTTACAACAGCTGCAACAGAAACCATGTGGTCTGTGAGACCACACCTATCTGCACTGTGGTCCTTGAGCTGGTGGTGCCATGGATAAAGCCAGCCGTTCCAACCCAGCAGCTGTCTGTGAGAGCTGTATGGTCTTGGAAGATGACAGTACAGGGGTACCATATATGAGTCAGAATCAACTTGATGGCAGTGGGTTTGGTTTGTGTGGTCTTTTATAGAAAAGATTTTCCAGACCCCGGGTGCCAGACCTGAGTTCAGGGAATGCTGATTTTGAAATGTTATGATTCAAGTGCCGACTTCAAGGAGATAAATTATTAATGGTCTTGGCCAGTATTTTGTACACTACAGGACTTGCCACATTGTGAGAGCTGGTAAATGTGTGGGCCTGCTGTTAATCAAAATACTAGAAATATAACAATTTAAGATTTAGTTGTTTGGAAATCCAAAGTATAACAGCTCCTTCT
The DNA here is from genome assembly GCF_000313985.2 of Echinops telfairi. Lineage (NCBI taxonomy): Eukaryota > Metazoa > Chordata > Mammalia > Afrosoricida > Tenrecidae > Echinops > Echinops telfairi. The sequence goes on along the minus strand of NW_022103908.1, from coordinate 25,605,487 downwards.
CTTGCAGTAAAAATTCCTTTTAAGCTTAATAAGTAAGGAAGTTCTAACTTAGGAAGGCAGTAAACAAGGCCCTTAAGATAAGTTCTTGTTGTTAGGTGCCAATGATGCTGTTCTTCCTCAGAGTGACCCTACGTTAAAACAGGATGAAACACTGCTTGGTCCTGGGCAATCTCACAATTATTGCCATGCCGGGTCCCATCATTGCAGTCACGGTGTCCACCCACCTTGTCAAGAGTAGTCAGGCACAGAGAACACCATAGTTAAGAACAGAGTTTTCAGCTTCAGGAGATAATGGTCAGGCAACCTGGACAAATGTAGGTATAGATCATTTGTTCCTGTGATCATTGCAAAACATGCTTTTTTGGGTCACATAGTTTGGGGTATGTAACTTGCTTGATTTTCACTGAAATTTTGACAGCTTGGAAACAGCAGATCCCACTGTTTCTTTCTGCCTTGCAGTTTCAAGATCAACCCGATCTTTGTCTTTGGTTGAAATGGGGACAGGCAGCCACACTGTCCACGCAGACAGTATTTCAGTAATCCACAAGTAAAGGTATCGGTGTACGTCTGAAGTCTGAGAAACACTTGAGTGTGATCAGATACCTTTGTTCAAGGCAACACCACCTTCAGATCAGCAGAAGGGATCAAGTGCTAGAGAAGGACATCGTGCTTGTGGAAATAGTGGGCCCACCAGGGTAAGAGGGGCCCTCAGTGAGTTGGGTTGGCAAATAGCTAAAGCAATGAACTCGAACATGTCAGTGATGATGAGGCTATAGGCAACATCAAGTTCTGTGGCCACGGGGTTGCCAGGAGTTGGAGTTGGTCTGATGGTAGATATCTGACTATCTATCAACTACCTACCCACCGAACTTTTTTTGAAGGAGAGACTGCTGAGCTGCTGGTCTGACCCTGACAGTGCTCACACTCACGGGACCCTTGGTGAGTGGGACACACACACACACACACACACACATATATAAAATGCCTGCATATGAATCTTTTAAGAAAGTATTCCATTACACGAAGTTATAAACATTCTAAGTCAAAACTTCTTAAACTGTGGGCTCTGGCTCCATATGGCATCAAGTAGCCAGGGTGGGGGAGTGTCATGAAAAATTTGGCAACAAAAGGGGTTTCTGAATGTGCGATGACCAAAACTTACTTTAAAATCAAGTGTGTAATGAATCTTAGGTGCGTTGGGTAGAGCTCTCTGTGTTGCAAATGTCTCCAGTGAAAAGGGTTCGGCACTGGAAAATGCTTAAGCAGCCATGTTCTCGGTGAAATATCAAGGGCCTGGGATGTCAGTGGTTTTTATTCAAAGGTGTGTGTGTACTACTAAAGTTTGAGACACACTAGTGCATGATCAGATACGTAACAGAACCAAGTGGCGTCTCTGTTAACATCACTACATGACACTCAACATCACAGCCTGTTGCCTCTTGGCTTCTTGTCCACCAGACTCACACGGACCAAATCCTTGGTGTTCTTTCAGCTGCCATGATGTAGATGCCCTGTATTGCTCCTTCTCATTTGCTCACTTCCTTGCTGAACTCTCTGTGTCCATTCTTAAGGACTCGCCTTCAGATAACCCATGTGCTTACACGGCTCTAATAACCCGAGGCCTGGCTTCTTTCCCCAAACTTGATACACTCTTGGACTCCTGTTCCCTAGTCCCTGCCTTCAGTTCCTATTGACATGTTAATCAAGGCTTTTCAAGTATTTCCTTTCACTGATATTTGTCACTTCAGTTTCAGGTAAACTGTTGACAGATAACATTGTAGAATGGAGATGAGAAGAGGTAGTTAATTCTGCTAATGGTTGAAGTTTTAGCGTTGTTACATTCAATCCAATTTATCTGAGTGAAGTCCAGAAACCTGGTTTTGCTCTTCAATACATATTCTTTGGGCCATTCCAGCCTAAATCTAAGTACATTTATTCATTCAGCCCTTTCGTACTAAACATTTAAGAGATGTGCCCCAACAAAGCTAAGTTCCCAGGCTCCAAGGGCAAGTCAGAGGTCCTCCTCTATTGCCTCGGCCCTCTCAACAGAACTCAGGGTAGTAAGGAAGACAGGCATTGAATACGAACACCTGGATAAGAGGAATGAGTATCCAGAGATGAGAAGACCAGGCGGTGACTAGAGCAAATAGTTCTACAGAGTTCAGACGGGTTTCAGGAAAAGCCCGGTAATAAAGTACACACATCGCCCTGGCTCCGTCCATCATTCTGACTCATAGCGCCGCTGCAGAACAGGTCAGAATCGGGAACTGTTTACAGGCTGGTTCTTCTAGCACATTTTTTCCTTCAGGTCTTTGGAACATTCCATCACCAACCCCCGACCCCCCAGCAAAACTCAGCTTGGATTCATGGTTTTTTAAGAAGCCTTTTGGAAGGATTCTCCCTTCTACCTCCAAGTGTGATTTGAGTATTTCCCAAAGCTTTGTGAGGTCCTCCTCTCGGTATTTACCACACTCGGGATAATATATCGGTCTGTCCCTAGTCCTCACCGTAGAGCAGAGGTAATAAACAGAGTGTGGAATAAAGGCTAGATTATTCAGTGTACATGGTTTCTTTGCTTCCGAAGCTCAGAGGAGTTAGTATGTTTAAGATCATCTTTAGCCAGTACATTTAGCCTGCAAATCCCAGAGAATACTTTACCAGAAATTTCTGATTTTGATATTTTAAAAAATGTTATATTATAAAAATTCAGGAAGCTATGATCATAACTATGCTTTTAAAAGGAGAACGAAACACAGATCATGAAAATTGAAATTGAAGCTAATTAAATTTGGGGTAAATTTAAGACACATTTGACTCTCAAGTTAGCCACTGTGTCTTGTACATCTTATCATTAGTAATATGCATTATACATGTGGGGCTTCAAAAAGTTTGTTAATAAATGCAATGAAAAGATAATAAAAATTTTCCATCAATTTTCAGAAGCATCCCCCCTGGTAAAATGCAGCAACCCACAATTTACTAGTGTTATCATTCTCAGGGGGTCACTCACAGTCGTTTGATTTAACAGTTTACTATTCAAAACTGTTGGTTAAGCTTTTGGCTGCTAATCGAAAGGTTACTCATTTAAACTCAGCAGCTATTCAATGTGTGAAAGATCTGTCAATCTGTTTCCTAAAGATTTTGACTTAGAAAACCTTTTGGAGCATGTATACTTTGTCTTTTATGGTCACTATGAGTGAGAATTGACTTGATGACAGTGGGTTTGATGTGGGTATAGACGAGGCCTATAGCGTGATTTTATCCAGGATTTTGTACTAAAGGAAACATCAGTTGCTATTTTGGAAAAAAAAAATTCAATTTGTTGGAATCAATTATAGCTTACTGTTATAACATAATCACAGAAGAAGTGAGTTCTCAAGTAATTGTCCCCAAATACCTGAAATATATATTTTTAAAATACCAAAATATATATCAATAATTATATTCATAGCACAATCATTGAGCTTACCTGTGTTTTCTATCTTTGGTTTGACTTTGTTATTTATAATTTATTATTAATAAAAAAGAACTCAAAACTCTATACACAATCCAGAAAAGAAACATAACGGGGACCACAATTGCATTCTGTTCAGAACTGACACTAGCTCTGTGCCCTGGGGAAGTGTTGTAGCTTTTCAGAGTGTCCATTTACTCATCGACCCAAAAAGAGATCTCGGAAGTCCAGGAAAGTTCTTTCATTATCCTTCTGTTATGATTGAGGACATCACAAGGACTCTAAAGCATAAATCCAAAGTTAAAAATGTCTTAATTACCCACATGAATTTCTCCAAGTTATTCTGATTCTTCTTCCTACTGTTAGAGTAGGTAAAGGTAATATAAAAACAATGTTATAACAGATTAGTGGAAGAAGTCAAAATATCTCTCTAAAATTCAGAGATCTATATATACACACCTTTTATCTCATTTAGTAACCATCTACTGTATATAACTTACCATGGTCAGTCAGGATCCATGAAGCTGTAAGGAAATTACTTTGTAATGTTTTAGGCTACCCTCCATATTTGGCGCATGATTTTCTTTTCATTCACACTTGAGGACTTCTAGAATTATCTTATTAGTATCGCACCTAAAACTTTTCCATTTATAAATATGTTGAGTTTGATGACAGCCTGACTCTTGTTTGGCCATCAAAGTGGGCATCTGTGGTTCTGATTATGCATGATAAGCAGAACTCCACCACATGGTGAATTGAGGAAGAAGACTACCTGAGGCTGGGCAGGTAGGAGATAGAGATTTTTGAAGGGTCCATTTCAGACAGTTATCAGAGCCCATCATATATTTTTCCCTGGTTGTAAGCTCACCTTCTTTTTAGTAATTTGAGCATATCCTTTTACAATGAAGTTCATTTGTATTTATGACTTTGGCAAAATACTGTCACAATATTTAAAATTGTAGTAGCAAAAACAGGTTAACATATTCAAAACTTTAAATTGCTTCTTGATGTAAAAAGTAAATTCATGATTTAAAATAGTATTATGGGTACATATTGCTTTTCAGAGGGTGCATTGGAGAACACTGATCAGAAATGTGTGAAGGTAACATACCTTCGCATAGTTAAAAAATATAATTCAAAAACCCAAACACCACTTAATTAGAGATATGCAAGAAGCAGCCAAGGTACCACATCAAGATAATATGTAAGGATGGGAAAGCTCATTACAACATTTCAGAGCCAATGTGTACATCCATCTGTATATAAGTACAGATATGCATACCTAGAACAAGACCATGTTTGCCATTGGAGTTGTATGGGAACTGGAGAATGTTACAGCAGCCTACTAGAATCAAAGATCAACAGGATAAGAAGGAGGTGCATTTTAGGAATACAGTTTATTACCATGGTTACAAACTTTCAGAACAGGCCTCTGAGAGATGGGGCTGAGACTCTGCCGAATATCTGTAGACAACAAAAAGACAAAACAAAACAAAAGAAAACTGAATATACGAATCTCTTCATCTCAAGAAGTCTAACTAGATGAGGTAGACTTTTCCCAAGGTTAAGTATTCCTAGAAGTAAAGCAATGCTTTAATACCCTGAAATGCTTGGAGCAATAGATCATGTTTATGACTTCTCCTTCCTATTTATTCATGCTGCAGTAAACTCCACGGGGAGGCAGTGCCCGTGGTTCTTTAAATGAGACTTGTCACACTAATCAGGACTCTCTAGGGTCAGTGCACTGATGTGTTAATGTGCCACTGCCATTGGCCAACTGGAATGCATCCCTCTCTGACATTTGTCATGGCAAGGGAGGATTAAGTCAATTCCTGAAACTTCTGAACAGTTGTTGCTCAAAGCACTGTGTTCTTGACTCATGACTTTAAGAGAATTGAAAGGAAAAAAACAAAGATTTCGTCCCTGTGACAGACTCTCAGACAGTAACCCGAAGCAAGCGTTGTATTCACCTTTCGGCTTCTTTGGTGTCCTTTTCCTTCGGTCTCGGAAAGCAGCCCCCGACTGCAGTGCCTCCAGCAGACTATCCATCACTCCTGTCTCATCACCCTCTGTAGAAAGAGATGCAGGGAATTCCATCAGCCCTCAGGGTTACCATAGCAATGTCAAAGCATACACAGAACCTGGTGATGGTGATGGTGGGGGAGAGAAAAGATTGGATGCCAGGACCAAGCCAGCAATTTCAAAATAAAATAGGACTTTAGCTCTCTCATAAATCAACTTTCTTTTAATGAAATCTGTCTCATTAGTGCCTGTGTTACTGTCCACTAAAGAGGACCCAGTTCCATTGATTCACTTCACAGTACTGCTTTTATCGTCTGGCAGCACAATAACTTTAAATGGAATGCGGTTCTAGTCACATCCATGTCTCAGGTTATCATAAATCATATTTCCCTTGTAGAAATAGGTTAGTTTCAAGGCATCGGCTTCTATTCTAAAATCGACCAGGTGTTGGAGAGTTTTTGTTCTTGCTCTTGAGAATCTGCTGTCTAAACTGATTGTACAAAATTACATTTCTATGCTAACTTTTGTGAACAAGCTCCCAACAATTGATTTTTCATATCTAAGAGGATAATCATCTCCTAACCCGAGATGACACAGATCAACTACTAAAAACCTAAGAGCTCTGAAAAGTTCTTCTTCCATCTGGAAAATGAACCAAAGGAGGCCCTTGAAAGTCTAAAAGACTGTATCACATTATTAATGAGTTTACATTGGTATTTGATATATGATGAAGGAAGTGGTCATATATTTCATTTCTCCACAAATAGATTGTTATTGTAATAGTCGCAGTCAGTGCTAAATGTTATGAAGTACGGAATGAAGGTTGAAAGAAACTAACCTATTACAAATCTAAAGATATTCCAAGTGCCCCCCACCCCACCCCACCCCACACACACAGAGGTTATTTGCAGGCATTTCCTATTAAAATGTAGGTCTGCTATACAGGATGTCCAAAGTAATAGAAAATTATGCTTTTCTAGATCTTTATTGCCTTTGTTTCTTTTTTTGAGATGCAATCCTTTTACAGAGAACAGTTGGCAAATGAGTACAATAAAGTCACTTACAGTTTATAAATACAAATATAAGTATAAATAGGCCTCGGCCCTGTTTCCATCCAGTCAGTCTGTTGGATATTTTTAGAAAAGCACTAAATCTTGTAGTGTTATCAGGTAAAGGTGGGGGAGAAATAGAGTTTGGAGGTTGTTGATTTACATGTGAATTTAACTCTAGAGTAAGGTGACCCGACATCCCGATTTTTAACAATTTTTCCTGCGTCCTGCGGCGTTTAAAAAAGTCCCGATTTTTGGAACAAATGCACAACAAGCTAGGGTATACGGTTTTCAGCTGCCATGCGGCTATTTCACCAGGATGTGAGTTGTATCAGTGGTGTCCCACTTTACCAATGTTAAAATTTGGTCACCTTACCCTAGAGTGACTTAATGGTTGCTTTAATTAAAACATAATAAATATTTTAGACACTTTAATAAGTAATGAAGCATTCTAGATGTGTTTGAAAATGCACAAATTCAACTGTATTTTTCCTAGAAAGAACTCAATTGCAAAACAATTAAGTTAGTGAATCTGTTTCCTTAGTAAAAGGAGCCATTTCAAAACCACAGAACTTTTAAAAAGCAAGCATAAGAACAGGCAAACAATCACAAACCCAACCAACAAACCCAAACAGAGTGTAAGCAGAAACCATTGTTTCTGTGCATCATGCTGGCAACATGAATTGTTCCACCATCCCCAAACTCACTGCCAGCAAGCTGATTTCGACTCATTCATTGTAAAGACGTGCAAGCAGCCATCTAAGGGAGATGTCAACCAAGTCCACATAGAAGGAGCACCCCATCATCAGTCACCGAAGGATTGTAAATCATATCATCTGAAGTCAAAGGAGCGATTAGTATCAGAGCCTACATTGTGAGAATACAGTTTAGAGAAGGCTGTTTGTGACAGTGGGCCCCCAGGATTCATGTGTGGGAACTACATAGGAAATAAGCCTCCTGTGATTTTCCTCTGTCCATAATTGAGGGAGGGGAGGAAAGTGGTTACTAAACAGGGTGCATTGGAGAGATGAGATAGGAGGTCAAAGGCATAAATATGACTTGAACAGTTAAAACCCTGTCAGTTAATCCTCCCTCTGATGCATGCTGGACCTGATCTGGTTTTCAACTTTTTCTGTAATTGTGTTTTGTTTGTTCACATGAGGGTGTATCCCAGAGGCGTTATATCATTGGAAGTCACTCTCATGAAGTTGGGTTATATGTTTTTATGTCTTTTGGTAGATGACACCCAGCAGTGATGAACCTATAGGGACAGCAAGTAGAATCACGGTTTCGGGGGTCGGGTGGGTGCTACAGTTGTAGTGGAGAGGCTAAGAGGGAAACAAGGTCAAGGAGTCCAGGAAGAAAAGTAATGTTTGGAAAGTTGATTGTGGTAGCAACTGTACAATTCTGTTTGACATGATTGAAACTATGGAATTATATATGTATTAACTCCCAATTAATAATATATATTTTAAAAAATTAAAGATGCAGTAAAAAAAGCAGAGTTAATTCAGAAAACATTTCAACCTTCATGACCTACACTTTGATGGGAAAAAGAAGTGCAAAACATTTTCATAGCTTTCCTTAGTAAATTTGTTGCTGGGGGGAGAGGAATATATATATAGTTGGTAGTCATACTGAATTAGCGATTCTTGTTATTGTTGGTTTTGTTCGTTAATTGACATACTTTATTATTTATTTCCTCTTTCCCCATTCACTCTTGGTATCCATCAAATACTATTTCTTTGAGTGCAACCTTGACTTTTTATGATCGTGGTCTCATATACTATTTGTCCTCAGGAGAATGTCCTACAGGCTCACCCACGTGATCAGTCATACTCACGAGAATAATTTGAGTAGCATGAGCACCAGCTTTTTCTGCCAATGTGTTAGGGTTCACCCGTGACGCCATTTGGGCTAGCACCTAATTTTTTTAATGACCTGATTATTTTCTTCTTTTGTTATGAATCTGATCAGATTTTCTCTCCTGTACTTCAGTCCATGCTTGTTTAGGGAGGTCATGAGTTTTTGAAATCTGTTCATTTCTTTGAGGTTTTCAAATTTGTTGAAGTACAATTCTTCATAGTCCTCTATGATCCGTTTTAGTTCTTTCTTACTTTGTTATTTACATTGTCTTCTCCTTTGTTAGAGTTCACTAGTGGTTTACAGATTTTATTAATCCTTTGAAAGTACCCATGCACTGTCTTGTTCATTCTTCTGTTTTTGTTTTGTTTCATTTTATTCTGCTCTGATCTTTATTATTTCTTTTCTTCTGTTTCATCAATAGGCACTATATTCACCATGATAGGTGGCTTTGTTCACAGATTCCCTTTTTTCACAGGCTATAACTTAAACTCGAACAAGGCTTAAATTCGTTTGGCCGTCCTATTTGTTGGTGTAAATTTAGGGCCACCCTCCCCCCATTTTCTTGATCTGTCAGGCAAAGCAGGCCACTCTAGGCTTACTTTGCTGTTCTTTTTTTAAATGCTGGAGATTTGGGATCAGGTACTGATTTTGAGTGTTTCTTCTTTTTGGATGCACGTGTTCATTGATATAAATTACCGCTCAGCACTGCATTTGCTCTGTTCCAAAGGTTTGGAGATTTTGTCTTCTTCTCATTTAACTCACAGCCTTTTAGATTTCTCTGAGAAGCAAGTTGTTTTTAAGCATGGTGCTAACTCAATTTACATGTAGTATTTGACTGTCCTCCCCTTGAACTTCCTATTGTTGATTTCTAATTTTATAGCATTTTGATCTGAGAATATATTTTGTGTATCTTGAAGTTGTAAAATTTATTGAGGCTTGCTTTCTAATCTGAAGAATAATTCCAAGAGCACTAAAAATTTTGTATACACTTGTTGGCAGGAGTGTTCTGCCTTTGAGGTCAAGTGGGTTCATTGTGTTATTGGGAAAACAGTACTTGTGGATAAAAATAGAAAAAACAAACCCTCCCAAAACCAAACTCACTATATCGAGTCAATGCTGACTCATAGTGACCCTATAAAACAGTTAATAACTGTCCCTGTGTGTCTCTGAGGCTATAACTCTTTATAGGACCAAAAAACCCCATATTTCTTCCAAGGAGGGGCTGGTGGTAGTTAGCAGTTCAATGCTTAACCAATATGCCATCAGAATTCCCATTATTGAGGATAAAGGTGGTATTAAAATAAGAGAAGAGCCAGGTGCTAAGAAGCAGATAACTGCTATCCTAGGGTCCTGGACTTGGAAGTCATTGAAGTTTTGTCTAAATCTCCCACTTTCAAGATTGTCGAATAATTGATAAGAAGACAGGCTATTTTCATATTTTCTTTGCCTTTTGCAACATGGCTTAGTTCTGCAGGCATAGTTTTGCCTTAGTGAGTGAGCATTACAAAATGTTTTGCCTCTTTGTTTTCTTAAGTAGTGTTCGGTCACTTAATTTTTTTTAACCTGCATAAGTGAATATTCTGTGTATTTTAGTCTAATAAACTTTTTCGCATATGTTTATATTCCTTTTCTTACTAGTATTTAAATTCTAAACCATGGGCTGGGTTAATGATACTATTATCAAACATGCCAAGTGTCCCTTGCAGGTTACCTATATTATTTCAAGAAGTTGACAATGATACCACTAAAGCAGTGGTTCTCAACCTTCCTCATGCCAAGGCCCTGTAACACAGGTCCTCATATTGTGGTGATTCCCCAACCATAAAATTATTTTCGTTGCTACTTCATAACTGTCATTTTGCTACTGTTATAAATCGGGTGACCCATGTGAAAGGGTCGTTTGACCCCCCCAAAGGGGTCGTAACCCACAAGTTGAGAACCACTGCTCTAAAGTGTATGAGGGATCTATATATAAACCGTACATATATGTATGAATTTTGAGCTTCCACTTCATATTAGTTCCTATGATTTGGCTCTGCTTGATACTTGCTCCCAGGAAGCGATCATTGAAGACCTGGATGCTCTCGCAAAGCGTTGTCAAGAAACCAGATGGTGCCCAGCTAGCAGAAAGAATAGCATCCCGGGTCTACAAGGCTTGTCTTCCAACTGGCAGCCATTGGAGGGGGATGTCAGGTGAGTTCACAGAGAAGGTAGCTGTCGGAGGGGATGTCAGGTAAGTCCACAGAGAAGGCTGCTGTCGGAGGGGGATGTCAGGTAAATTCAGAGAAGGCAGCCATCAGTGGGGGATGTGAGGTGAGTCCGCAGAGAAGGCGGCTGTCGAAGGGGGATGTCAGGTGAGTCCACAGAGAAGGCAGTTGTCGGAGGGGGATGTCAGGTGAGTCCACAGAGAAGGCGGCCGTCAGAAGGGGATCTCAGGTAAGTCCACAGAGAAGGCGGCCGTCGGAGGAGGATGTCAGGTAGGCCCACAGAGAAGGCACACACCAGCTGAGTAAGATGAGGGTTGTAAATAATGAAATCCAAGCTCTGGAGGTAATTGTAACAGAGCTTATTTATGACACCTGGTTTGCAAAAAAGCTACAGATGTCAGTGAAAACCGAAGTTCCATTCACAGAGTCCCCTCCTCAATGAAGTCTCCATAGACACCCCTCATATTACTGACTAGGGATGTGAACAGTTTTGCCCTCAGACAGAGGCCATTGGGAAAATAGATCACTGCAAGGGGTCTATTATGTTGCAAAAATGTATGTTCTTGTTTGCCATGATCCCTTTTGTGCAGTAGTGCAGATTCTGTCTCTGCGCTCTGAGAGGGTATGATCTCATGTTGGAGCGAGGTCTCTTGTGTAGGATTTCGGTGGGATGCCTCCTGAGGCCGAGCTTTACTGGAAGGTGTGACTAAGTCACCATCCTTTGTTCTTCCTAGGGATGCAGTCTGTGGGAAGAACAAAAGCACACCTCCATCGGAGGCCTTCCCTTCTTCTCAACCCCCCTTTCCTGACTGAGCATTGGGAGAAGTCAGAAGACAGGCTTTGACTGCCATCTAGATTTGCTTTCTGACTTTGGCTCAGGCACCTGGCTTGCCTCTTCCTAACCTTTGTATTTGGGACTTAAGAGCACCCACAACCAAGTGAGACATTTCCTTACAGTTAATGTGAGATGTTGCAGTGAAACGCAGAACCAAGGGACAAGTGGGAAAATACTAAAGGGAGGTGTGGAGGGAAAATGGAGCTGTATACATGTGGAACATTTGGACATGCAGGACATCTTTAATCTCTGACACCTTGGATGGAGTAATCCCCAATACTCTGGGATGGATTCTTATAACAAAAGAAATTACTACCACAGTTGACATTGCATCACTAGGGACTGAGGCTCCTTAAGTCCCAGGTGTTAACAAGAAACATAGACTGCTCTCAAGTAGTAGAAGCACATGATAAGTATGCATGGAGGGCACATGGGAGTCCCTGGAGCTTCAGTGTTTCCCAGTAAACGTCCTGAAGAGTCAGCATGAATATAGACGACTGCAGGGACTAAGGTAGGATTACCATTCCTGGTAGATTAACATGAACAAAGGAGAAAGCTAAGATAAAAATAAGAGATGAGGTAAAATGAGGTGTTTAAACAATTCATATTTATATTATTCTAATACAAACCAGTGTAACAAAACACAGACATTTTTAGCATAGACTAGAATTCAATTTTTCTAACTACAAGTCAATTTATATTCAAAATATTTATAGCCTTTCTCCTGCTGTGAAAACTCTTTTAAATAAATAGACGAACTGCAGTAGTCAAAGCCTTTCTATATCTGACTAGCATTTCACTTTGTTTAATTTCTAAATGCTATTTTTAAGAACTGTGCAGTGTCAAGTGAAATGGAGACGAGGGAGTTGTAGATATTTCTACAGCAAAATCAATACAGGCGGACACAGGGTGTGGATACAGGTGGAGGGCCGGGATGCTAAGGGGTGACTCAGAGGTGCTGGAGGGCTCAGGGTCTATGACTGGAGGAAGAGGAAGTATATGGAGGATATTATTCATATTAATTTGGGTTAATTCATATTAACAAAGTTTGGAGGAGATAATGAGTTTCCTTTAGGACATGTGAAAGTGCAAAGTGCGAGTAGAACTGCGATGTGGGTACTGTTACTCAGTGTGCTGGATGCCCTCACGGCTGCAGGACTTCTGCTACGGGCAGGGGGGGGGGGGTGTCTTCCGCGTGGTCTACATCTACCTGCTGCCCTGGATCTGGTCCAGGTGATGCTTGGATCTGTCCACAGGGAGCCTGGGCAGGGACCCCATGAAGGGTTTTGGAGGCCACCGTACATCTTTGTGAGAGCAGACTTCATCGTTCTCCCGCAGAGCGTCTGGTGGGTTTGAACTGCAAACCTTGAGTGGTGACAGGAGTCACAGATGGCATAGGCTGGGCCTATGCGCAAGAGTTTGCCAAGAAAGGTCTGAACATCGTCCTCATCAGTCAAAACATGAACAAGTTGGAAAAGGAGGCAAAGGAGATTGAGCGGCTTCATGGTACCAACATGCGTGTCATCCAGGCTAACTTCACCGGAGGCTTGGAGACTACGGGCCACTGAGGAAGGGCTGAAGGGCCTGGAGATTGGAGTACTGGTGAACAACATGGGCAGTCTCCGCACTTGGGGAGACTGCTGGACTGGGAGAACCCAGACCAGAGGCTCTTGGATACTGTGAACTGCAACGTGATGTCGATGGTCCAGATGACCAGAATCGTCCTGACCCAAATCGTCTCTAGGTATGAGGTGGCCACTTCCTCTGTCAACCTCCTGTTTCCATTCTCCAGCTGCCCCGCCGACATCTCCAACCCTCCCTCTTATGTGTCTCAGTTAAGGGCTCTGGGGTGGGGTGGAAAGCTGCTGTCCCCTGCTCTCTGCCTGACCGTCACTCCTCTCCAGAGAATGCTCTCTTCTCCAAGCACAGAGGGATCATCATCCATGTCTCTTCTATGGCTGAAAGCCACCCCTGGCCATACCTTACCATGCTACAAAGCCTACCAGGCTACAAAGGCCTTTGTGCAAAGATTCTCTGCTGCAGTGGGCACTGAGTAGCTCTCTGAAGGTGTCACTGTGCAGACGGTGAGCCCAGGTGTGGTCTCCACAAACATGACCTGTAACCCCCAAACCGGATTGCTGGTGAAGGGTCCCCAAGACAGGGCTGAACAGGTGATGCACACTCAACCTCTCCTCCCACACATCTGGGTGCCTCAGCCATGCAGTGCAGAGCTTCCTGATAGGTCTCCTGCCCTCCTGGTGTACCTGCAGTCCCTGGACAGTCAAACTTTTGCCTCTACTAATATCTAAGTTTTTTCCCAAGGAAAAAGCCTTGGAGGAGGGTGTGGTAGGCATGGGGGCTGGTCTGCCCACTCCTGTTTCCAGCATCCTGAGCCAGGACTGTGGACTTTGGAATAAATAGGCAGGCTGACCAATGCAGCAGAACTGGATACCCAGAAATAACGTTTAGACCTCTAGAGCAGTGCGTCTCAACATTCCTAATGCCGCGACCCTTTCATACAGTTCCTTGTGTTGTAGTGACCCCCAACCATAAAAGTATTTTTATTGCTACTTCATAACTGTAATTGTGGTACTGTTATGAATCAGGCAACCCCTGTGAAAGGGTCGTTCGAGCCCCAAAGGGTTTAGAACCAGTGCTCTAGAGGAAAGAGAGTTTTTAACATGTGACAGCAAGACAAGGCCATAGTCAATTGGAGGGGGTAAATTGCGTAATTGTTTTTATCTACACACAACTTTGTGATCATACTAAAAAGCCACTATGTCTGCACATAAAGGGTGAACTCTAGAGCCTGTGAATTACTTCTCAATAGAAAATATTTTTTCACCTAGAGAAGATCATGTACACAGGTACAGACAAGCGCTTGCAACACAGGGAATCCAGGACAGATAAACGCCTCAGGACCAATAATGAGAGTAGCTAACCAGGAGGGGAAGGGGAAGGTGTGGGGAGAATGGGGGAACCGATCACAATGATTGACATATAACACACCTACCATCAGGGGGACGGACAACAGAAAAGTGGGTGAAGGGAGACAGTGGTTGGTGTAAGACATGAAAAAAATAATAATAATTTATAAATTATAACGGGATCAAGAGGGAAGGGGGACAATGACGTGATACCAAGGGCTCAAGCAGAAAGAAAATGTGGTGAAAATGATGATGGCAATAAATGTACAAATGTGCTTGACACAATGGATGGATGGATGGATTGTGAGAAGAGCTGTAAGAGCCCCCAATAAAACGATTATATATATAAAAAAAAAAGAAGAAGAAAGAAAGAAAGCACAAAGTGCTAGAAGGGAACTCCAGATATATTTTGGACACCTGTTGAAAATTCTGGCCTGAAAATCAAACAGACAAACTGGCAATACTATTTGTAGCCATAGTACAAAAAATTGCTCATTGAGCAGAATGGGCAAGACTCTAAGGAAGGTTATGGAAATGTCAGAGTAAGACTTGATCCTGACTTTATCCTTGTAGGGGACTGTGGCTGGAAGTGCATGTGTCTGAATCAAGACAGATGGGATGTTGGGACCCACCTAAATTGTAAGTGGCAAGAGCAAAAAATAGTAGTGAGTTATCTGGTGGGAACTATTTTATTCCATTTTGCTAGCATCAATGTATACCACTGAGATTGTAGACAACGATAAACAAAAAGAAGATAGTGTAAAGTCCCAGAAAGTTAAAAGCAGGCAAACAAGTAAAAGTAGGTCTCCTACAACACTAAGGAATCAGAATACACTGAATTTCTCTATAGTATCAATAGATCGCAGTAGACAAGAGGAAAATGGCCTTCATATTCTGAAGAGAAAGTATTTCCAATCAAGAAAGTTTTTGAGAAGATGCAGTTAGAAAACAAACATTTAAAATTTTGAATGCCAAGAATAATATAGCAAACCTACTATGTAACCTTTCTTAGAAAGCTACTAGAAGGTGTGCTTTAAAAAAATAAAAGCAAGAGAAAGGAAAACATGAGACATGAGGAGCCAATAAAAGAGAGTTACAGGAATTTGCAGGGTGACAGTGTGCCCGTGCCCAGGCCCAGGCCAGCCCGTTTCGATCACGTGAGAGGAAAAGGTGCTTTAGGAAAGCACAGTGGGCAACAATTCTGGGCGTATCTGGTATGTTGCGCTACATGCACAAATTACTGGTGATTATGTCACAGAGCTGTTAGAGAGTACAGCTAAATAGTTACAGGCCTGCTCAAATAATCATGGAGTCCTAATTGAAGGGGAGGTATATTTACATAGCTGTAATATTATAAGCTGGTCATTCTTTGGACTACAGTTGAGAGAGCATATAATGAGAAGACAGAAGGTATATGAGGAGCGTTTAATGCGGAGAAGGCATAAGGGAACAAAATCCTTTATTTATTAGTAACCCATCAATGTGCACAATTAATAAATTTATAATTATCAAAGTATATTACCTAGAAATACAGAGAGTAAAACACCAGAAGGCATGACTGAGAAGGAAAATAATTGCCTCTGGGGAGTGAAAAGGGATTGCGAGGAGTGAAAGGGACGATGTCTCATTAGGCTATAAGCCAGCTATATTTTACGTATTTATTATACGCTGAGTAATACCAAGCGATGAACAGAATACCAGAGGAAAAGGAAATGGAAGGAAGAGGGTGGTTCATGTGCAATCTGGAGCAAGCCGGTAACAAATGGTCCACCAGACCATGGGGACCAATGGCCCACCACCGATCCCTTGCAAGCATATTGCTAGATCAGTAAGATGTACATTGATAGCTTTCACCAAGTGCTGAATTAGCTTCGTTCGGTAGAAATATGCCAAGGCTAGAGTTCAATTTTGGATATAGTAAGATACTCATGAGATATTCAAAGGTAGGGGATTAATGCATTAGGCAGGCTAACAGATTCACAAATTTAAAATTTGAGGGACAGGATTAGTTATATTAATATATTTGAAAGTTGAAAGTATACGGATTATAGTTGAAGGTATGAAAATGGGAGCAGGCCCAGCAAAGTGGTAGCAAAACCACCTTTGATTCAGACAATTTAGATTAAATAATGACTTTATAATTAGCTAACAGTGCAACGGTGGGCAAATTCCTTAATCATCCTAATCACACATTTGCCACTCCCCACCCCCACCCCCTGCCAGCCTTAAAAAGGAAATAATCAGACAGGATGATTAAAGGAGACAAGTGACATAAAATGGTCAGCAGAGTGTCTGGCACATGATGTCAGTCAGATGCTGAGCATCGGCCCTTCACTCAGTGACCTCACATGTAAAGGGATTAGACTTTTAAGTCATAGAGCTGTCATTGATTGATTTTCCAGAAGTAGATGTCAAGACTTTCTTCCTAGCCTGTCTCGTAAGGAACACTTCAGCATCGTGGCAACATTCAGCTTTCCACCGACAGGCTGGTTGTACAGCACATGAGGGGCCTTGGTCAAGAACTAAACCCAAGTATCCCTCATGGAAGGCAAGACTTCTACCATTGAATGGTTAAATCTTTGTTGTTGTTTGTGGTATCAGGATAGAGGTTAAGTTCTCTTAGGAGAATGTGTGTAGTGATTAGAAAAGAGAGTTGAAAGTAAGCCAGAAGAACAAACAAATATTCATGAGGATTTTTAGGAAAGAATGACTGTATTTCTCCTCTGGTCAGTCCTTGTCCTAGGGACCTTACAGCTTCTCGCCTTGCTTCTCCCCACTGACCCCTGTTGTCGTTTCCTGAAACCCACCCCATTGTATCCGATTCCAGTAGCAGCAACGATGTAGGAATTACAACCTGGCATCGAGAGTGGGATTAGGAAAGGAAAGCTCATGTTTTGTTCCTCCACGGAAGTGTGCAGTTAGAGGCTCAACGCTAAAACCCAGTCTTTTAAAACAGACAGACAGACAGATACAAGGGAATTGCCCGAACAAAATACCATGGCTTATTGTTTTATGCTGTTGATTTTCTGGGAAACGGATTATAGGGCTTCACTTGATAAATGATTCCAGTTATTAATCATCTAGAACAAAGATCAAACTATTCCTTAAACTAGAAAGCAAAGACAGGAGTAACGTAAAACATTCTTAATCCAGATGTGAAATTTAAAACTTTGAGTTAAGAGAGTTAGTCAATTTTATTGGGATATAATTAGTGAAATGATAAATATATATTATTCTCATTTATACTTGCAATTAAATGACTACCTTAATCATATCCAGTAGAATTTTATGAAAAAATAACAAGGCCACGAGTTTGAAATTGCTTTTTTTTCTCCTTTCTTCTTCATTAGTTGCACTTTTTAAATTATATCTATTTCCTGTCATAAATTCAAGAAGAAAAAAAACTATAGAGAAGGAAATGTTTTCTTAAAATAGAGTGGTTAACAACAAATTCAAGCAGCCCGTTTGCTCATTGGAGGAGCATTCTTTTACTGCTAAGGACAAACTAGAAGACTATATTTTCAAGGCATAAGTGAGAGAGTATTTTACAGATACATCTGAAGGCATAAAACAAATTATTCTCCTCCTTATAAGATTGCAACAGAATTCAAATCTAAATAATCTAAGACCTATAGTAAACAGAGTTATAAAGATGACATTTGTAAAATAATGGGTTTCTCTCATATGCACATTGCAGTCTTTTAAAAAATCCATTATTGGAAATATAATATAATATAATAAGCATGGTCCCATTTTAATTATATAAACAACAGGGAAAAGTGACAAAAGAAATATATGATTCCAAGTCATATTGTATTGTTGTCAATTTTTAATTTCTAAGTTTCTTATGACTCATATTTATTGCAGGAAAATGATTTTTGCATTGTAGTCACTTAGTTAACTCATAAAAGATATCTAGTTTACCTTCTCTGGAATCTTTTTAATAAAGTTCTTTAATTTTAAAACTCAGTGAAAACAATTTGCCAAATTCCATTAAAAAAAAAAAACTAAAAGAAAAGAAGTTACTTCTCTGCTCATTTAATTCTCCAGTCAAATGAAAAGGGCACAAATGCTACTGGAATACAAACATACTTAAAATGTACTTAAAAGTAACCCTATAATTAACTGATGAATTCATTGATGGGGACAGAGCAGAGGCTTCTGCCCTGACTCCCAAAGGGATGAACCAAGGACCCTGGGAAACAAGCAATGAACCAGGGGCACTGTGAGAACTGGCTTGGCAAACAGCATGGCCTTGAAGCCAAGCCCCAGAGAAACCCTAACCCAGGATTGTACTTGATGATAATTTTGAGACATGCTGGTCCAGAGACGCAGCCCAGATAAATTTGAAAGAAAAGCTGCGTGAGACCCAAGATGGAGTGAGGAATTAATTAATTAGAAAGTTGCTTGACCGTTTGAGGAGTGACCACTCCCCCCCCATCTGAAAGTGCCATTGAAAAACTACAAGTGTTCCCGAACCAGTGTCCTCTGTCAGCCTGAAAAGGAAGAGCTGCCTTGCTCTCCGAGCGAAGTGTGTCTCTTCTACGCTTGAGACGTGCTTCTCAAGTCTCTTGAGGGACCGGCTTCATTTCTTTTGAAGTGACTCTGTTCTGTAATAAAACGGTGGCAAACTCTTTGCTGCTGTGTGCAAGTGTGTGTGTGGGAGTGCGGCTTACCTCACGGCACTAACCAACCACAGGGGTGTGGAGCTTGCTAGTTCCCTGTGGGTGACAGCCTGGGTGCGAACACAGAACACTTGTCCCAAAGAAAGCAGTGTGTACGTATGCATGTTTCATAGTCAAATACATTTAGAAAATAACGCGTAATATAAACTGTTCTTGGTAATTCGTAGCAAATACACATGAAAATTCATTTCAGGAGAAAGGGGGCATTTCCAATAAATCAATAGAAGATAACATTTTCAATTAATAATATGGTGATAATAGGCTATTTGGATGCAATTTTGATACTTTAGCAAAAATAATTCCAATCAGATGCTTCAATATGAAAGTTAAGTTGTAAAAGTATAGCAGACCTTCTATGAAAGCATATATTTTCTATTAGTTGTAGGATGAGAAGACTTTTATAAAAGAAACCCCCAAACCCAAAATGGTATACAAGAGTCAATCAATAAAGGGTACTACACTAAGAGTGTTAACTAAAAAAAACCCAACCAAACAAAAACCTCACTGCCACTTAAGTCAAAGCTGACTCACATTGATTCTATGGGACAGGGTAGAACTGTTCCTGTGGGTTCCTGAGACTGTAACTCTTTGAGAGAGTAGAAAGTCTTGTCTTTCTCCCATGGAGTGGCTAGTGGTTTCAAATCACAGACCCCGTGGTGTGCAACCCGACACATAACCACTATACCACCCAGGCTGTAGTAGACTGCTTTTAAACAGTTCTGATTCAGAGCAGCCTGCTGTCTGAGAACAACAGAATGAGCTACTATCCCGCCCTGCACCATTCTCAGTTCATTGCCATTGTTACGCCCATTGTTACAGCCACTGGGTCAATGCATTTCTTCAAGGAGCTTCCATTTGCCCCCTGATCCTCTACTTTAGCAAGGCTTACACACTTCTCCAGTGACAGGGCCCTGTTGAGAATATGTTTACAAATAAAAAGAATTGTAAGGACAAAGGTCATTTGAAAAAATGAAATGACAAAGTAGGGAGAAATAATACTTAAAGCACTGGCCCCCTCTAGGATTGATTTTCTTAAGGTAAAGAACTCATATGAATCAGTTAAAAAAAAAAGACCATTTTGAGGTAATAATGTATCCAGGGAGCCCACCATATATTAAAATAAACAAATTAATAAAGAAGGCTTTTATATCTAAAATATAATCCATGACATCATTCATAATTAAATATATTCTGAATACATCAACAAGATTATTTTTAACCCATCAGAAGAGCATCTATAAAAAGTTAGGACAACTCTGTACTGGCAAAGGCTTGAAAAAACAGGGTACTCACCACAGGTTGGTAGGAATATAAAACTAAGGTGATCCATTTGGTGGGTAAGTTAATGATTTCTATCAGAAACAATATTCATATAGTTTGATGGATCAATTCTTCTTCTAAAAAAATAACTCACTCCCATGTATGTATGGCATATGTAGAAGGATGCTCATTATAATGCAATTTATAACAGGAGCTAGGAAACAGCCAATCTCCCTCTGCAAGACAGTGACCAAATAAAGGGCTATGTCCACATGACAGATGTGGGTAAAAGAATGAAGCCCATTTAATGTGTGGGGTGGGTCCTATCTAAAACGTGGTATGCGGAAAAAAAGTCAATTTCCTATTTTACCAGGGAGAAAGCTGGACACAGATCGTTTTAAGACCACTCACAACTAACTACCTGCTACAAAGTCAAGCATAGGTTTTTCTGACTTCCGGCTCAGCAATTACTCCACCTCATGGTGTTGCAAGGCACTACTTAGTCATTCTTCTAGTGCTCAGTATTTGTCAGAATGTCTCCCCTGTAAGTACTGTGAGTGCTGGATTAGCTTGTTCCCCACTGACCTACTCCATAATTACAAAAGGAGACACCAGTTTAAGCTTGCCAGTGTAGACTCCCCTGCTAAGACGATGTCAGCGAAGCCAGCTTCCCCAGTTCCTATAGTGTTTAGGGTGCCAGTGTAGACTCCCTGGCTAAGATGATTTCAAGCCAGCTTCCCCAGTTCCTATGGTGTTTAGGGTGCCAGTGTAGACTCCCTGGCTAAGACGATGTCAGCGAAACCAGCTTCCCCAGTTTCCTATAGTGTTCAGGGTGCTGATACAGCACACAGAATGTTGGGGAAAAATAATTTATTGAAATAAATATGTATGTAGAGGAGAAAGGTTAATAGCAGTGAACCAGATATGACTCTCATACACTGTGAACACCCCTGACCCTTTAATCACAGAGTAACCCAGAGAGGAAAAGGTTAATTCCCTGGCATCCCCCCACCTCTTCGGGGAAGCAGCTTCACGTGTCACCCGTGGGAGAGCTCCACTTCATGCTGCGAAATAAATTTGACACTGCTTAAGCTTGCCAAATGCTGACTTCTCATTGCAATCATATGAGAATATGGTTTAGACTTATTTTTAATATTTTCTTACATTAACACAGACCTTTTAAAAAGGCTTTCTGGTGGCTTTTTTTCCTTAGGAAGCTTTGGAACAGAGAATGAAATGATACCATACTTGGAAAAAAATGAAAATGCTTATTTCAGGACTAAGAATCAAAAAAGGGAGGGGTGAAGGGAGGCTAGCGTGTAATATTTCACAGGAATGTTCTTTTAGGGGAAGCTGGGATAAATGAGCTCAAGGCAATGAGGAGGCTGCTCCTCTCAGCAAGGGTTAGCTGGAGCCCCACGTGGAGGCCCCGGGGACCCAACCATCTTGCTCTGACAGCAGCATATGGCGCACTGTGGAAGAAGGGGAGTATGAGGTCAGGAAGGCAGGCTGGGGGAACTCAGAATCAAGGCTGAAGCACTGCCATAGAATGCTTCTGAAAGGTGTGAAATAATCAAAACTGCACTTCACTGTGATGAAAGCTGGCATGGTGTGAAGGTGTCAAGCCTGGGTGACTGGGGAAATGGTGGTCTCATTAAGCCCAAATGCGAACATGAAAATCAGCTTTTCTGTGGACCATGGTGAGTTAGGCTTTGGATTAATTGATTTAGAAGTGTTGGTCGAATATTCAAACTATTCCATCCAAAAAGCAGTTGTAAATATAAAACTATATAAAATTGGAAGGCTAATTCAACCCTACGAAGATACACTGGGGACTAGGTGCACAGGATCAACCTCTGTTCTTAGCCATCATATAATTTCAGCGGGATGTCAACACCTAACTCGGGTCTACCTGTAAGACAGGTGGTACAAAAAGGAAAATTCAGTGTGCTGACCTTGCTAACATGAAAGCACAGAGAGAAGTTAGGAACATAGCAAGGACTTCCCAGGGACGATGTTCCTACTACTTGCATTTAAACTGAGATTTCTGAAGATTTATCCTATTTGCTCTCTAAAATGCAAGGCCCAATCGATACAGCACACATAACTTTGGGAATTTCTATATTATCATTTTAGGTATCAACATTGTATTTCATAAAACCTTACTTCACTACTGTCAGACTTGCCCCCTAAAATGAATTTTACTAGTTTCAAATTTTAAGCTTATTTACTTACTTTTATTTTTCTAATCTTCAATTTTATTTATTTTTTCAAATAAGTTTATTTTTATTATGAGTATTTGGCTCAGAGTACTGTATTTAAGCTTGTTTCATTTCAAAGGAGAAATACATAATATTCTGTACAAACAGTGTTTCCTCCTCATCCATATTCAGAAGCAGATATGATATTATGGCATTCACATGTATATTGGAACAATTTAAAAAATTCTAATCAGAATAACAGAGTAAATTCTAATCAAAATAACAGCATCCTATTTTTGAGAGAAAGAAGTCAGCAAGGGCAATAAGGCAAATGAGAGGGAGCAAAAGTGGGGAGGAAAAGGAGTTGACATATGCTGTGGGAAAAGGCAACTAACAAACGAAATGAAAATGGGAGACAAGTGAACTTTCAATGAACTCATTAACAACTGCAAAGAAACTGGAGGCAAAAATGTGCTAAACTCTCTCAAGAGAACAATAGAAGATTTTTCATTGGGTGCAGGGAGCTCACAAAATGAATACGGAGACCCCCAATCAAAACTGACACTAAGTTTAAGAACAATTTTCTCAAATGTTGGAAATAAGGAATGTGTGATACAACGAACACAAATCTAAATAAGAATTAAAATGGACCAGCGAAGATCACTTTGACGGCCTGTGTGCTAGTCTGGGTGGAGCTTTTTATCTAGGTTTACTCATTTAATTTTCATTCCATCGTTACCCAATCGTTCTGAAGTCGTTCACTCTAACTGCAAGGAAGCTAGAGCTCAAGAAGTTCAAGTAACGAGCCCAGAGCTCCGTAGTGGGCAAGGAGCACAGAGAATGGAAAACCCCTCTTTATTCTAAAGTTCCTATTCTTTCCGCTAGACTTTTCTTGATTCAGAGGTATTGCATGATTGTAGGTCAGAGCTGCCCCATAGGTTTTCCTAGACGGTGATCCTTATGGAAGCAGACTGCCACATCTTTCTCCCGCAGGGCAGCTAGCTGGGCCGTTTGAACCACTCACTGACTTTTTGCTTGTAGCTTAGTGTTTGATCATTTTACCTTGACTTGGGAGATGGCTATAAAACCAAACAACAATAACAAACAAACAACCAATATTCTTCCACTGAGTCAAGTCTGACTCAGTGATCCTACAGGGTTTCCCAGGCTGTAAATCTTTATGGCGGCAGACAACTTTATCTTTCCCTCTCGAAGCATTTGGAGGCTTAAAACCGCCAACCTTGGGGTTAGCGGTCTAGCCCACAGGACCGCCAGGGCCCCTTTGGGAGACTGCTATGTATGTGATGTTAGGTGCGATCACGTCAGCTCTGACTCATGTGTAACAGACCCTATGTATAACAGAATATAACTCTGCCTGCTCCTGCAACAGCTTCACAATTTTTCTTTTTTAAGTTCATTCACTGTGTTGTTTAAAAAACATACCTACTAGTCTTGCAAAAATCTATCATGCAATCTCCAGCTTCATTTCTATCACTAAGATGCTATCTTCCAACTATTGGTCCTTCCTCTTAGTTTCAAACTGTCAAATCCCAATTGCCAATAATTATCAGTGTATGTGAGTGCATGTTTGGTCAATTTCAGACTGAAGACATTGGTAGAATCCTCCAGTTTCTGTATCACTACCTTTAGTGGTTGACACCTAAATTAGAATAATAGTTGCATTGATCGGAATTCCTTTTATGCTGACAGATATTATGTTACCACAGATAAGGATTGTACATCAAGATAGATCTTGAGGTTGTTACAGTTTTTAAAAAATCAACTAACCCACAATCACTATTATTCTCAGTTACAGTATCCAAGAGGTAAGTCCCACGTGATATTTATTTCTTCCAGCATGTATTAGCACAAACATTTTTCTCTACAACCTGAACCTCTTCAGTGAACATTCATGTTCCCTTTTCATCTTAATTGGAAATAGGCTCTTCCTGGAGCTCCCATCTAGTAGAGGGTGTTCCTCACCTTATAACTCCTGCATCTTCAGCTTCGGGTGGGTGTGTAGGTGGAGGAGGGAACAGTATCTGCTTCTCGCCCTGTGGAAAAGGCACTGTTCTTTGAGACACATGCCAATCAGTTGTACCACAGCCATGCCTCTTCTGTCAGCTCATCAGGGAGTCGTCCCGCTCTCAGTCCGAGTGGTCTTTGCTATTTGATGCAGTCTTCCTCTTCATGTCAGGTCCTGCCATCCTTCTCAGTGAATCAATTCCAAGTGCACAAATGCAGCAGCATGTCCTCTTGAGTGCTTTGATCTCATTGGCAGGGACCAATCCTTTCCATGTTCAGCCACCCAGTTTCCTGGCCATAATCTCAACCCAGAATGGGTTCACTTCTGACAACTAAACGCACACAATCTTTCTTAGTTCCCTGTGCTTTTCACTCTCTTCCCTCTCGCTGCCACAATGCCTGACATTTACAATGTTCTCGCCCCATTGCCTTCATTTACTGGCCTATTGTCGAGCTTAGACTCAATGAGTGAGGTTCACCATGATTTGACCAGGGCTCAGAAGTCAGGCTCTCTTTTTTTTAAAAATTATTATTCATTGGGAGTTAATACATATATCATTCCATAGTTGGACCATGTCAAGCAGTATTGCACAATTGCTACCACAATCAGTTTCCAAATATTAATTTCCTTCTTGGACTCCTTGACATCTTCTCCCTTTTCCCCCTCTCCCACCACTTCTGAAACTGTTACTCTCCTTGCCGTCCCTGTAGGTTCATCAATCCTGGATTTCATATACCAAAAAACATAAAACACAACTTCAACACCTCTGAGATAAATTGTAATATGAACAAACAAAGCAAAACTACAGAAAATATTGACAACCAGACCAGGTCCTCGCAGGATCTTACTATCCTCTTCCAGTGTTCCTTTTCTTGTCCCCTAATAAACTCAACCTAACCTACCACCTTGAAATGATACCCCGGCTACTGGCGACAACGAATACTGCAGGAACAGGGTTAGTGCAGCCCCTCTATGGGCTAGCTCCATTGCAATGTTCGTTCTATCCACGACAGTCCTTCAGTGTTTCACAAAGAGGCTCTGGCTTCCATTTTCTGATAGGGGCTATGCTAAGGCTTCCGCATATTGTTCAAGCCTCATACTCAACCACTGCCCTTCTTCAGTTTTAGCAGAGATTTCTCCGATTCCCTACTACATACCGCCTTCACGGAGTCTGGTCAAGCTTTCTTATTGGCTCCTCTTCCCCAGCTCATATTTATTCCATTCCTCACAGCCTCCATTGATGATTTATTATAGCCCATGACTTCTGTTGGAGCGTACAATGAACTTTATTCAAAGATATGGATAATTTTCCTTGGTTCTTTGTTTTTTCCCATTTCCTTAGTCTAATTTTTATTTTTGTGGCATCTGAGGGGATATGCTGGGTCAGTTAAATTCAAGGCAAAAAAGTCAGCTCAGAAGATTATCATGTCTCTTGTTTTGCATTCCAATAGAGTATTTCTGAAAGATTTTCTCTAAGGACACAGCAGGCTCACAGGAGCTTACTATGGAGAAATTACTTACAGGAAAATATGAAGTAGGCTTTTTAAAAAAATGTTTTATTTCTTTAATGCATTTAATTTTTTTAATGGTAACTTGGGAGATGATTTACAGAGAGCTCATCAGTTTTACATTCAACAATTCATTTGTTTCATTTCGTTTCAATGCATTGATTTTAGTCCTCTCAATCAGCCAAACACGGTGTGTTTCTTGTTTCCATTACCTTCTATTTCAATTCTCCAAACATGGTCCTTGGGTAATTGATACTCTTTTGATCTTAAATGGTTGATTATTCAAAAAGAGGTGGTGAGTTCTGTTCCAGACCTGAGGTTCACTAAGGGCCAAATTTCTTTTGATTTTCTACACTCTTCTTTCCTCGGGAAAGAGAGAAACCCAAAGTTGCATGTTAGATGGTCACTGGGTTGTGTGTGTGTGTGTGTGTGTGTGTGTGTGCGCGTGCGCGTGCATGTGCAATCTGAGTAGACATTGATAGAACAAATAAATTCATTTCCAATTAAAAAATTCATACTAGTTTGGTTTTATGACACCGGGGAGCCTGGTAGTGTAGTGGGTTCTGCATGGGGTTGTGTTCCACAAAGTTAGCAGTTAGGAACCACCAGCTGCTTCACAGAAGAAAGACGATGCTTTCTACTCTTGTAAAGATTTAGTCTTGGAAACCCACTGAAGCAGTTCTCTGTTGTCTAGGGTCACTACGAGACACACTCGACTCATTGGCAGTGAGTGTGGGGATTGGAAACAGCACTTGTCATTCTTCCTCCTTTCTTATGCCTTCCTGCCTTCTCAGTTTTATACCTAGGCAAATGCTGCCCCTTTGATCTCCTCCAGTTGAGTGTTCTACACAGTGTGTATCTCATTTGTGGGATTGTTTACATTAAAGGTCTGTCTATCATTTGGCGGAAAGTTGAGTCCCATCTGTTTTAGGTTCCTTATTTCTATGAATGGCACCACCTATTGAGTTAAAAGTCTTAAGATCATTTCTTAATAGTATACTCAGAAGGATCTCAGTATTCAAAGAACCAAGTCCTGATCATTCTTCATATTGAGGAGATAGTCAATAGATTTCCTATATAGCCTATATGTTGCTAAGAAACATTTCCTGTGATCAAGGCGATTGATGTGCCAATTAGAATAATAGTTGAATTAATTAGACTTCCTTGTACATGGATAGATAGTATCCTATCAAAGACAGTATTTTATTTAAAAATAGATCTTGAAATGTTCTTTTTGACAATGAATGCTAGGCCATTCTTGAATTTTCCCTCTCTTCATAGTGAACTATGTGAGTGTCTGACTGAGAGTGGGCAATCCCATTTCATTCCAGCCCAATAATGCCTCAGATGCGGCTCTTTATGTGTTCCCCTTCATTTCTGACTACTTCCATTTCTCCTAGAGCCATTCCACATTCTGATGATGAAGGGATGTTTGCTGCTATATCTTCTTATTTTGAGCATGCCCCATCAGCAAATAAATGTTCCCAAAGCTTTACACCATTCACATCATAGCCAATTCGACTTTGAAGAAGCAGCTCATCCCATTTGTATTTTGAACACCTTCCGACCTGAAGGGCTCCCCTTCCAGCACCGTATCAAACAATCCTTCAGTGCTGTTCATATGGTTTTCATTCGCTAATCCTTCAGGAGTGGACCACCTCTTTCTTCTTTGTAGTCTGTTCTTACTCTGGGAGCTCCGTGGAAACCTACTCATTTTAGGTGACCCTGCTGGCCTTTAAAATACTCGTGACATCACCTCCAGCTTCACAGCAACATGCAAACCACTCCTGTAAGACAAAGTGGCAGACAAACGGGACCCTATAAAGGGTTTCCAAGACTATAAATCAGCGGTTCTCAACCTTTGTGTCGTGACCCCTTTGGGGGTTGAACCACCCTTTCACAGGGGTTGCCCAATTCATAACAGTAGCAAAATGACAGTGATGAAGTAGCAATGAGAGTAATTGTATGGTTGGGGCGGGGAGGAGATGCACCACAACATGAGGAACTGTATTAAAGGGTCAAGGCATTAGGAGGTTGAGAACCACTGCTATAAGTCTTTATGTTAGCAGGTAGCCTCACTTTTCTCCTGTGAAGTGGTTGCTGGGTTTGCACTGCTGATTTCATAACTAGCAGCCCAATGCCTAACCCACAGTGCCACAAGGCTTCTAATATTATATGAGTCCTTGCACAACTTCAATGAAAAAACGAAACAATAACATGTATATTAGTTATCTGAAAAATTACAACATGGTGGATAGCTACAGAGATGTCAGATTTCTTTTTGTTCAGTGCCATATCCCACTAGCATTCATTTCTGATCCCAATTTCGATCATCACCTAAACTTTAACCATAACTATAAAGTTATAGTTATAGTTATAACTTTATAGTTATAGTTATATAACTATAACTTTCCTCATGCACCTCGAACTATTTCTATCAGGCTGCTTAAGAAGCAAAACAGTTATTCTCCATAGTTTATCTCTTCAATGATGTGGTGACCTCAGTGACCTCCAGCAGACTTTGGGTGAGCACTAACAAATATTACCTTTCAGTTTGCCTGGAGAGGTGACGATGAGCTGGGTGCATAAGGATAGCACTAAGGAAAGTTTTAGGTTAAGGGGGGTGGGGGGGGCAGCGGGGAGGAGGACTTTAAGTCTTTATGTACTTAAAACAAATTTACAGTCTGTGTGGTTTTCTATGTAGTATAGACAGGAAGCAGGAGCAGACAAGATCAAAGAGAAAATCAGACCTTCGTGACTAAATATCTCAGGGATTGTGTTGGTCAAATTAATACCTTGCTCTCTGTTGTGGTATTTAACCTAAATTTTGATTAAAGGAGCTGGCTAGTGATGATCTGGGGTGAGATCACACCAGGAAGAGGAATCAATACCAGTGCTATGGGTGATGATCTGGCCTCATTCCTAGTGGACAGTTCTACTCTGTGCCATGGGATCACCATGAGTTGGAAATCACCCGAAGGCAATGGGTTTAATATTCAAGTGGTTGGTTTGCTGTGCTTCACAACATGAGACTTCTTACTAGACAAAACTCTCCATTGTTCAATGAGCCTGGTGCCATTGTGGGTTAAGTGTTGGGCTGCTAATAGCAAGATCAGCAGTTCGAAACTAGCTGCTCCGCAGGAGCAAAATAAAGCCTTTATCCCACAGAGATTTAGTCTTGGACGCCCACAGTGTACAGTCCGATTCTACCTGATGGGGGTCTCTATGGATCAAAATTAACTCAATGGCAGTGAGTTTGGTATGGGGTTTATCCATTTTCTCCTTCTTTCCACCCATCTTGTGACCACATTTATGTATATTAGTGCTTTCATCAGGGGGGGTGTGCATCAATAAGAGGAGAAGTTGAAATTAGATTAGTTAATTTGCTACTTCATTAACAGCTGTGGTACAAAGTCCAAAGAGGAAGGGGATTGAAACTAAAATGAGGGGTTTGTATCATAAGTGATTCTAAATTATCTCTGTCCCTGTTCCTACGGATAACTGAGAGTCAGCTGTGCACACATCTGTGGGTGTTTATAAACATTCACCATCTGTGAGAGGCTTATGTGTTGTCAATGGTGGGCTAATTAGTGAAATGTTAGTCATTTCTAATGACAGTTGTTACGGATAAAGATTTTATCCAGGTTAAATTGATCTCTGAACCTTGTTGATCACTAGAGGCCATTCTACCTTTTATTACAAGACAAAGTAGCTACACCGTGCTGAACATGTCACACATTAAAGATGCATTATAACTAGATCAGGCTGCTAGTTTATGCATGTTAATGAGCTCTGCTCTTGATAGACTAAAGTGCTGATTGAGTATTTGTCAGGGAAATGAGATGTTGTCAATCAATAAAAAGGTCAACTGATTCTGTAACATATGACACTTTCATATCTATTCTACATACAAACTAAATACCATGCATTCAGAAAATCAAGATAGCATAGATCACAAACTAGTAATTTGCATGAGACAATTCATTAATGAAAACGTTTGTCTAGATACATATATATGAATGGGTAACCCCCCCAAACGAATTTTTTTCAAAGCTATACATTAAGTTTTTATTAATTTTATTTTAACAAAACAACCTTATCTCCGCTAAAGTATTCTCCACTATACTTAATCCATTTGTCAAATCTGTGATTCCATTCTTGGAACATTTTTCAAACTTATGTGTTTGGATGGCTGACAGTACCGCTCTCATTTTTATCTTCACCTCTTCTATTTCTTCAAATTGCTGTCCTTTCATGTCCTTCTTCATTCATGGAAACAAAAAGAAGTTGCATGGAATGAGGTCTGGTGAGGAAAGTACATGGGACAAGAAAGGCATGTGGTTTTTTGGTCAAAAACTGGCACACTGAAATGGCTGCGTGAGCAGGTGCATTGTTGTTGTGGTAAAACCAGTCCCCCCTCTGCCACAAATCAGGCCTTTTTTGTCACACACTGTTATGCAATCTTTTCAGAACTTCTAAATAGAAAACCTGATTCACAGTCTGGCCTGGTAGAACAAATTCTAAATGCAATATCCCCCTCACATCAAAAAACAAATGAACATCTTCTTGATCTTTATTTTCACTTGAAGAGCTTTTTTGGGGTGACAATGGCATCTTCCACTGGCTTGATTGATGTTTGCTTTAGGGGTCAAAAGAATAGCACCATGTCTTGTCACCAGTAATGACCCTGTGAAAAAACGCTGGGTCACTTTGGAGCTGTTCTTTCAAAGCACACGTTTCCACTCCACGCTCTTTTTCCTGCTCAGTCAGAACCAAAGGCACAGGATTCACAGCGACTCTTCTCAGTCCCAAATCTTCTGCTAAGATTCGCTGAACTGAGCTCCAACGTGGTCCAGATAACTTCCCCATCTCTTCAATGGTCCGTCGTGGGTCTTTGAGCACAAGTGCATGAATTTTGTCCACATTTTTGTCTGTTCAGGAAGTTGACAGACATCCAGAACAAGGTTTGACATCAATCAACATTTCACCTTTTTTGAAATGAGACAACCACGTGTACACTTGAGGTTTTTCCATAGTGCTGTCCTTGTAAGCTGTGTTCAACATCACTACAGTTTCTGCAGCATTTTTCCCAAGTAGGAAAGAAAATTTCACAGCTACACACTGTTCTCTTAAATCGGCCATCACAAAAAATGAGGTTCAAGTGAAACTGCTTTTATGAAAAGATTCACTGTGACCAGAGCGAACCTTCCCAGCGATGCCACTGGGTGCACTAACTCAGAGCAAGTTGATGGATGCTCGCCTAGTGGGACAAAATGCATACTATGAAAGCTCCACCCAGCAAAGCTTTCATATTTGGGCGTGTGTGTGTGTGTGTGTGTGTGTGTGTGTGTGGGGTACCTACCCCTTTATATATATAGGTCTATTTACATAAATATTTCCTTAAGTTCCTCCAATCAATAACTTTCCCCAAATCTCTCTTTTACTCATCAAAATTGTGAGGAAAACATTCTAAACAACTACATTGAAAATAAATCTGTCCTATAATAAAATAGAAAGCAAGACACACAGCACACATGGAGACAGTCTCATATTTATTGCCCAATGAAATCTTATAATAGAACTTGCATTATTAGGGAGATCAGGGTTGTAGAACTAGTGGAGGGCTAGACAAATTGTGATTAAGCATTAGAAAGCAAGAAGGAGGAGGAGGAGAGGAGGGGAGGGGGAGGAGGAAGAAGAAGAAGAAGAAATAATTTACACTGGGCCTGGAGGTTCAGTGCCACAGTCTCAGGGGATATGAAGGTCAATTATTATAAATATAGTACTCAAAGACAAAGTTTTATATATTTCTATACCAAGCATCCATTGGGCGGGGGTCTTAAAAGCTTTAAATTGACCATTTAAAGTGTGATCATTGATTTCTTACATCTGGAGCACAGAGGCATGAAAGAAACCAAAGCCATATGGAAACAATTAGTCCAAGGGACTAATGAATCACATAAACCTTAGCCTCCAGGAACCTGAGACCAAAAGAGCTACGTGGTACCCAGCTACCATTACTAACTGCTCTGAAAGGGATCACAATAGAAGGTCCTAGATAGAGTGGTAGAAAAAGTGTGACAAAACCCCAAAGCATAAAAAAGACCAGATTTACTAGTTAAACATTCATAAATCTCCAGAGTATGGCTCTTAGAAATCCTTCAGAATTACCTGAACTCAAGGTCTACAACTCAACTACCAGTGAACCAATACACAAACAGAACCAAACTCACTGCCATCAAGTCAATTCCAACTACAGACTCTATGGAGCAAGTAGAACTGCCACTGTGGATTTCTGACACTGTAACCTTATGGGGTTTAGGAAGTCTTGTCTTTCTTTCTCAGAGTGGCTGGCGATTTCCAATGACTGCTCTTGTAGTTAGCAGCCCAACACATAACCACCATGCCACCAGCTTACTCAGCTAAGCAATAGACATGCCTATAAGGTATTCAGGAGCCCTGGTGGTGTAGTGGTTATGTGTTTGGGCTGAGATCCACATCGTTGACAGTGTGAAACCACCGGCAGCATCTCGGGAGAAAGACTGGGTGGGCTTTCTACTCCTGTAAACAGTGGCAGTCTTGGAAACGCACTGAGGTCACATTGACGGGCAGACAGTGAGTTTTGTTTGGTATACGGTAAGAGCACACTTATTCTTCAGGGATGTTTGCTTGTTTCGTGGTGTACTGTACCCACTAGCTCTAAGGAGAGCACCAGTCCATTAGTCCCACACACTAAATATTGGTTGAATCAAAGACAGATTTTGATAAAGGATTTAATTGTCATCTACACAGTAATATTTCCATTAATGAATGCAGGGCTCCAATATGAATTAAATTTTTCTGTCAGAAACTTAACCTGAAGAACAAATCACACAAGAGCTTTGTGAATGTCTTTCATAATTCTAAGTAAAGAATAATTAATGTTGAAAGAAAAAGAGAAAAACACCTAAGTACTAAAATAACTTTAAATATGCCAGATAAACAAATTTGAGAGCAAACTTCAATAATGCAATTCCAGCACCTGGAAGCTAAATGTGGAGTCCCCAGGTGTCACAAATGGTTGACAAGCTTCACTGCTGACCAAATGCCGGGCTATGCGTCCGCTCAGAAGCACCTGGGAAATAACAGCCAATGATCTATCTCACTCCTGAAAATCACCACTGAAAACGCTGTGAATCACAGGCCTACAGTAACACACATGTTGTCACCGTCAATTAGAACCAACTCCAAGAAAAGTGGTGGTGGTGATGTTGGAGGAACTAAACACTTCTGTTGGTTCCAGCTGGAGTGGAAGAGAGGAGTTTTTCCCACTGTTCTTCAGGAGGATGAAAGGATGCATTCTTTCCCTAGAATTTCTAAATGGCCTTTCAAATCTGTGGTCTCTTCTCTTTTTCAGTATACACTAGTTCAGGCCTTAGGACTTAAATCTGTTGCTGCCTAGTCAACTAAATTTACGGCTTGACCTCATGTATGACTGTACAATTACAATTACGTACAATGGCTGAGTTTTCAGAAGTGGACCACAACGCCTTTCTTCAATGGTATCTCTGGGTGAAATCACCCCTCTCACCAATCAATGAGCAGAACTCTCACTCCCTCTGGATGTCCCAACCTCCAAATCCATCTGCAATATGTTTTTTAATAGAACCATTTTTCTAAAAGCAGACCAAAAAACTGATCTGTTTAGCAGCCTTGGATTGTGTCTACTGGATGAAGCAAAGAAATCTAAAACACAGCACATTCTCCAAATATTCAATTAGCTCCATCTCTAAAGATCATTTTAGGTTTGCTAATGCATCCTGGCCACCATTTGTCCATTTGTTGAACTGTGGTGGCTGTGTGTTGTTGTGATGCTAGAAACTATGTTAGTGGCATTTCAAATACCAGCAGGGTTACTCAAAGGGAACAGATTTCAGCAGAGCTGTCAGAAGGACAGCAGATACAAAGAAGAAATCGGCTGTTCACTTTGGAGGAAGCAGCCACTAAAATATTATGGATAGCATTGAAACATAGCTAAATACTGAAAAGCGCATTAATAGAAGCAAAAACATTCTCAGAAATAGAGCCAGACGATGAGCCCTTCAGGTTCAAAGAAACTCAAAATATGGTTGAGGAAGAGCGGCCGTCTCACAGTAACATTTACCGGAATCTAGTGGATGGACCAAAGCCTTGAGGACTTTCATTAGCTGAAGGGGCACTACTCAAAATAAGAAACAGCTGTGGTAGGCAACTGGGCACTCCCTCGCTGAAGGGTTGAGGGGAGGAGACGAGTAAATCAGGGTGCAGGGTAGCAAAGAAGAAACATATAACTTTCCTCTAATGCTTCCTCCTCCCCGCTATCATGATCCCAATTCTACCTTACAAATCTGGCTAGACCAGAGGAGGTACATTGGTACAGATAGCAATGGGAAACACAGGGAGTCCAGGACAGATGATTCCTTCAGGACCAGTGGTGAAAGGGGCGAGGCCTGGAGGGTGAAGGGAATGTGGGGTGGAAAGGGGGAATCGATTACAAAAATCTAGGTATTGCCTCCTCCCTAGGGGAGGGACAGCAGAGAAGAGGGTGGGGGGAGACGTCGGACAGTGTAACTTATGACAAAATTATAATAAGTTGTGAATTATGAAGGGTTCATGAGAGAAGGGGGTGGGGAGGGTGGGGGAGAATGAACAACTGATATTAAGGGCTGAGGTGGAGGGCAAATGTTTTGAAAATGATGAAGGCAGCTAATGTACATATGTGCTTGACACAATGGATGTATGTATGGATTGTGATGAGAATTGTATGAGCCCCCAATAAAATAACAAAAAAATTTTTTTTAAAAACCTAGAAATACCCATACTTTGGGCGCAGTACTTCTGGTATTTAAAAATGTATCCTTAGACAAGAATAAGAGTTGAAGTGAAAATATTTTCTACATATGATCACAGCAAAAATCTTCTTTCCCCAATGTTATTATGAAAATTATGTTATTACGAAAATTTTAAACATATGGAAATTTGTAAGAATTTTACAGTAAATAAATTTATGTCCATCAAAAAAAACCCAGCTGTGACTATCAATTAATAATGGGAATTTGGAAGGTACAAAATATGAATGTAGGAAAATTAGACGTGATCATAAAGATCAATGTTCTGGGTGTTAGTGAATTGAAATGCACTGGTATGTGCCATTTTGAGTTAGAAAATCAGATAATTTCATATGTCAGGAATGATCAATTAAAGAGAAGTGGTGTTGCATTCATCACCAAAAAGACTATTTCAAGATCAATCTTGAATTACAGTGCTATTAGTGATAGGAATAATATTTATCTGCATACAAGGATATAAAAACAATACAATTATTAGTCAACTTTATGCAACAACCACTAAAGCTGGTGATGCAGAAATTGAAGAATTCTCTCAAGAGCCCCAGTAAAAAAAGATTGATCAAACACGCCATCAGGATGTTTATTGGGGATTGGAATGCAAAAGTTGGAAACCCAAAGAAAACAACAGTAATTGGAAAATATAGTTTTAATGGTATAAATGAAGATCACATGATAGCAATTTGCAAAACCTCTTCATTGCAAATACTTTTCCCCCCAACAACACAAATGGCAATTGTACATGTGGACTTCTCCAGCTAGAAAACACAGAAACCAAATCAACTATATCTGTGGGAAGAGATGATGGCGAAGCTCCATATCAGGAAATAAAATGATGCCAGGGGCCAAATGTGGAACAGACCATCAATTGCTCCTATGCAAGCTCAGGTTGAGGGGCAGGAAAATGAAAACAAGTCACGAGAACCAAAATATGCCCTTGAGTATATCCCACTTGAATGTTGAGAACCTCTCAGGAAGAGATGTGATGAATAAAGCACTAAGGACAGAGGACCTAATGAACTGTGCGATGGCGTCAAAGGTCAACACTCATGAAGAAGCAAAAGGTACCATATATCTGCGTGCATAAGCCGAGTTTTTTCAGCACATTAAAAAATCATTTTATTGGGGGCTCGTACAACTCTTATCACAATCCATATATACAAGCATTGTTCAGCACATTTTTAATGCAGTTTTTCTGGCAAAATTAAGTACCTTGGCTGATATTTGGGTTGGCTTATACTCAAGTATATGCCGTTATTAAAGAGACAAGAAAGAAAAGATCAAAATGGATGCCAGAAGAGACTCTGAAACTTGGTTTTAATAGCAAAGTAGCTAAAACAATGGAAGTAATGATGATGTCAAAGAGCTGAATAGAAAATTTCAAAGGGAAACTCAAGGAGACAAAGTAAAATATTATTATGAAATGTGCAAAAACCTAGAGTTAGAATACCAAAGGGAAGAACATGTACAGTATATCTTTATTTTGGTGGGGGGTGAGGTGTTTTGTTCTGATTTTTAATCACTTTACTGGGGACTCATACAACTCTTATCACAGTCCATACATACATCCATCCATTGTGTCAAGCCCATTTGTACATTTGTTGCCATCATCATTCTCAAAACTTGTTTTTTACTTGAGCCCTTGGTATCACCTTCTTACTTTTCCTCTCCCTCCCTGCTCTCCCTCCCTCATGAACCCTTGATAATTTATAAATTATTATTATTTTGTCACATCTTAAACTGTCCGACATCTCCCTTCTCCCACTTTTCTGTTGTCTGTCTGTCCCCCAGGGAGGGGGTTATATGTAGATCCTTGTAATCGGTTCCCCCTTTCTACCTCACTTTCCTTCCACCCTCCTGGTATTGCCACTCTCACCACTGGTCCTGAGGGGTTCATCTGTCCTGGATTCCCTGTGTTTCTAGTTCCTATCTGTACCAGTATTGAAGAAAAGTATTGAAGAAAAAATTGAGTTGCAATATTGAAAGGCCTTGATTTGCAATATTGAACGATTTAAGCATCCAAAGGTGATGGAAAAACACACACTTATTGTCTAAAAAAGAACCAGTCAAGTGACATTCAACCATTTCAAGAGATAGTCCATAAGCAAGAATCAATGACACTGAAGGAAGAAGTCAAAGCTGCACTGAATGCATCAGTCAAAAGCAAGGCTTCAGGAACTGATGGAGCACCAACTGAAACGTGTCCACAAGCTGATGAATCACTAGAAGCATTCACTTGTCTATGTCACAAAATTTAGAAGAGAGCTGCTTGGCCAATTGGCTGGAAGGAATCTAGCCAATTTGTACCCGTTGCAAAGAAAGGTGACCCAACAGAATGTTCAGTTATAGAAAAAGATCATTGCTATCTCATGCAAGTAACATATTCTTGAAGGTCATCCAACAGTGTGTGCAGCAGTATGTTGACAGGGAGCTGTCAGAGGTTCAGGCCAGATTCAGAAGTTGTGGAACAAAGGATGTCATTGTTGATGTCAGATAGATCTTGGTTGAAAGCAGAGAATGTGGAACAGATGTTTATTTGCGTTTTATTGGCTATGCCAACACATTCAACTGTATGGATCATAACAGACTATGGTTAAGAACGGGAATTTCAGAACACTTCATTGGCTCATGTGGAATTTGAACATGAGTCAAGAGGTAGTTGGGTAAACAGAACACGGGAATACTACATAGTTTACAGTGTGGAAAAGTGCATGCCGGGGTTGAATTCTTTCACTATACTTATTGAATCTGCACGCAGAGCATATAATCAGAGAAGCTGGATTACATGAGGAAGAATTCGGCCTCGGAAGGAGAGGGAGGCTTATTAACAGCCTGTGATAGGCAGATGACACAACCTTGTTTGCTGAAAGTGAGGAGATCTTGAAGCACTTGCTGATGAAGATCAAGGATTGCAGCCTTCAGTGTGGGTTACAACTCAAGGTAAAGAAGACCAAAATCCTCATAGGTGGACCAAAAGGTAACATCATGATAAGTGGAGACAAGATTGATGCTGTCAAGGATTTTGTCTTGTTTGGATCCGTAATCCAATGTCCATGGATCCAGCATTGAGACCAAACAATGCATTACATTGGGTAAGTGTGCTGTACCAAACCTTCTTAATGTGTTGAAAAGCAACGATTTTACTTTGAGGACTAAAGTCCACCTGACACATCTATGGCATTTTTAGTCGCTGCATATGCATGTGAATGTTTGACACTGAATAAGGAACTGATGAAGAATCGGTGCATTTCATGTGAGGTGTTGGTGAAGAATATTGACAGTAGCCAAAGCACAAACCAATGTGTCTTGGGAGAAGTACAGCCAGAATGGTACTTAGAAGCAAGGATGGCAGGACTTTGTTTCAAGTACATTGGACATGTCATCAAGAAACACCAGTCCCTTGAAAAGGACATCATGTTTAATACAAGAGAGGGGTGTTGAAAAAGAGGAAGGCCCTTGACAAGATAGAGTCACACAGTAGCTGCAACAACGGGCTCAAACCTAAGAACAGTTGTGAAGGTGGCCCACGCAGGGCTGGGCAGGGTTTCCTGGTACATAGGGTGGCTCGCTATGAGTTGGAACAGGCTTGAGCACACCTGACAACAACAACAGCAAGGAGCCCTGGTGTCCCCGGAAGCTCAACTTTGTGCTGCCAACTTCAAGGTCTGTGGTTCCAAGCCACAAACTGCTCTGAGGGAAAAATGAAGCTGTTCGTTCTTGTAAAATTAACGTCTTGGACCCTTGTATTAGGCTGCTATGACTCAGACTTGATTCAGTAGCAATGCGCTGGCACTCATATGTGCCTTGCTGTTCTCCAAGCAATTATGCCATGGCTCTGTGTCATAATCTCCTCGGACCAAAGGATTTCCAGACCAGCTTGGAAGCCCCAGCTTCTCAACTCACTCTGTTCATTTGGTAACCTTCTCCTGCAAAAACCTGACTTTCAAAGGATTTTGAAGAAGGACTCCTTTCTGAACTCCTTTTGGAACTATTGCAAAGACATCAGTCCGACTTCACTCCCTACCCGAATGCAGAAACCCCAAAATACTACTGTCAAGAACGTAGAGAATGCCCACCAGGCTTTGCCGTGTAGGTGTAAATGATCCCCCGTCTGCGGTGGAAGACACTGGAAAGGGAAGCACTTGCATTTAAGATAGGGTTGCCTGCGCTATGCTGCTCTCCTGGAACAAACAAGGCAGTGCAGGAATTCCCAAGGATGGACAGGAAATCAACTTGGAGAGTGAAAACGTCATGTGGCCAGCAGGCGGAACTGCTGAGAGGCAGACCCACTGCTGCCTGTGGTTCTACACTCCGTGGACGCAGCCAGGGAACACATTTTAGCCTGAGAAAGCTGCAGAGGGCCCCAGGAGAGCTGGTGGAGTGAAAATAAGCTGCGGGGGGGGGTGGGGGGATTGTGTGAATATAAGTGAAGAACAGTGAACCTTTCCAAGGTCCCGTGGTTTGGGTAGCAGAGAGAAGTAAAGCAATCCAACATGTCTCCTGGTTAACATTCAAGAACAAGGCAAAGCATGCCAATTCAGGAAGGCAGCTCCGGGCCAGACATAGCTAAGCCAGGAGTGGCACTCACCCTTAGAATAGCACCCTGAGTTTTCTTTCAAGTTCAGGAGCCATCTCAGGGAGGAACAAGATGAAAGAGTGTGTGAGGAAGAGAATTTCAAGCATGAATAACTGAAGGGCACCCCATACGTAGTGAAACTGAGGGAGAGAGACTGCGGTACGCCTGGCAGGTTCTGAGTCAGAAAGACAACTGCGTGTATAGAACCAGTTACTGCTCTGCACACCTGAGTTTTTTGTTGTGACGGTGGAATGTCTGTTTGTTACCAACACTCTTTGAGGACCTACAGCAAACTTGATGGCTGTCATATCTTAGCCTAGGATTGGGTCAATTTACCTTTAAGTGGATCTGCAGGAATAAAAACGGCACAACTGGGCCTACAGACATGAATTCCATAAATATTTTAAAAGTACTTTCTGAACACCTGCTATGGAGAGATACTATATTATAAATGACAGCTCACTTTAAAGGGTTTATCTTTTTTTAACCATTGCTAATTTAGCATAAAGGAGTGTTATTTCTGTAAGATTTATTAATTAAGAAATAATGGTATGTTGAAGTAAACTTTTTAGAGCCAAATCGAAACATTAACTGGAGGAACATTTAAAAGAACGGCACTAGAGTGAATCTTTCAAATGCCACTCTCTCTGTTCTTGTTTTTACAAAAGATTGATATTGGCTATCTAATAAATGAAAAGAGATAAACCTCTGCTGCAAAATAGCTTCTGATAAACTTCTAGGAGGGAAAATACTAGACCTGCAGCACTTTTTAATTTCTAGCTTCAGAATAAACATTCAAAATACGAACAAGATAAAAGTACTCCAGTACATACACACTCACACAACAGTTTCCGGTAGCCAGGTTATAACACTCAGATAAAAAATTTTATATACCTATGATTTCTTCTGGTTCTAAGAATGCTAAACACTGTAGGAGATATTTCTCTTCTCTGCCTGTCTTTTCCTTTATAAAGTTGATGAATGGCAATGCAGGTAAGTATTCCATTTCTATTACAGTATATAAAAGTGCAGTGCCTCCGGAGTTGGAAAGTGCCAAACATAAATGGGATTTTCTCAAGGAGAAGAAAGATTTGAATAAACACCATTTCTCCTCAAGCTTTCTTCTACTACATGAATGCAGTTGTTCTAACCAGACCCTGGGATGATTTTGACTTTTTAAAATTGTTGCCCAGGAAGAGAAGGAACAGTCTGTAAACTTCCCACTATGCTTCTAAGTATAACATGAAGAGATTTTCTGCTCAATCTCAGTTGATTACCATGATTTAGGGAACAGTAGTTCTTTAGATTGCAACGCTGGGTACCATAAAGTGCTTAAATGGAAGCATGTATCAGAACATAAGATAACCTAAACTTAGTGTTTCCTTTGACTAAGTTCCTTTGGCATCTCTTGAAAGCTCCCCTCTCTGGAGAGAGGAGGGTAGAGTTTCAGGATGGAAACTGTTTCCATCAGGGATCTTTTCCTTGACTAAAGCCAAGATGACAGAATATGGTGGCGAAATCCCAACAACATGTCAATATAATCTATTCAAACAAATACACTAAAATATTGCATAGTTCAAAGAATAAAGACTAAGTGCATAATAACAAAAGGCAAGGAGCCCCAGAGATGGTGCAGTTCTTAGAAGCGAACTGAAAGTCTGTAGTTCAAACCCAGCAGCTGTCCCAGAGAAAGGTGTTGGGACCCTTATAGGGCAGTTCTACTGTGCCCTAATGGTGCTCTGAATTGGAATGGGCTCAAAGGTAAGAGAATTGGCTTTTGTAATCAAAAGTTACTCTATTTTTCCTTTGTGTTTTCTATTTAGGTAAGACAATTTTATTTAAAAGGCAGTGTGTAATTCTCCAGTGACTAGAGGAAGGAAATCGCTTGCATTTGCAAATGAAGAACCGAGGTCTAGAAATTATAAGGCAGAGGCAACACTACAAAAGAGATCATCGGATAGTTAGGCTATTTCTCTTTCCATTAGGCCATGCAATTTTACAGGATTTATGTATGTTGTTTGTTAGGGCCCTGACCTTTGTGAGAGAAAGAGAGAGCATCAGTGTTCCACAACAAGCATTATGATAAATAACAGAGGCTAAAGATTAAAAAAAGAAAAAGAAGTACATTTATTCATGTGAATGTAGCAGAAAACACAATCTAATTAGCATTGAGAGCTTCCACTAGCAATCACAGATTATAATTGCAATTCAGCATGTACAGAATCAATACTTCTAAAAGGCATCTGGAATGTAGTAGAAAGATGACCTATTCTTTCATTCCTGGCCTCTAAATTAAAATAGCTGCTTTTGTTCACCAAACCAACAATTTCCGTGACTTCATGACAGGAAGGAGTTAACAGCGACAGTTTTTGCTGGGCAGCTAAGAGATGAACTGCCACACCACTAGCAGCTTAGGACTAATGGAGAGTTGGAGTCAGAGCTGGAAACACAGCGGAGGTAATCCGTCCAGCATCCAAATACCCTGATCCTTTCTTCAAAATTCTTGAAAGTTAGAGATGGAGCCTCTGATTCAGCTTTGAGAAGAATCTTCCTACTTTGCAAGTATCGCTTCTTGAATAGCAATAACATTTTTTAAATAGACATCCAAAGAATTATAGTGAAATGAAATTACTGTTGTTTGCCCATGGATGCTAAGTATAGGAGAAGTTCTAGGCAACTGGGGAGTTTGAAGATCCTTTTTGCCAGTATGGAAAATATTGCTGTTCTTCATGTTAGTTGATTCCAACTTGCGGCCACTTCATGAGTGGCAGGAATAGAACCTTTCTTTCAGAAGCAGATGGTACCTCCTGTCTCCTGGGCAACTCTGAGCAGTTTAAATGGTCCTCTCTGCTAGTGGTAGAGCCCTTAGCCATTTGCTCCCACAGGAGTTCATGAGAAAAGACATGCTGTTGTT
The DNA here is from genome assembly GCF_000313985.2 of Echinops telfairi. Taxonomy (NCBI): domain Eukaryota; kingdom Metazoa; phylum Chordata; class Mammalia; order Afrosoricida; family Tenrecidae; genus Echinops; species Echinops telfairi. Next base: position 25,563,093 of record NW_022103908.1, on the reverse strand, counting down.
AGGTGTAGAAGTGAGCTCACCTCATAACAATACCATGTGACAGACTAGCACTGTCTACACCCACAGGTTTTTCTAGGATGTAGATTGCGATCCACGTGTTCACTGCAGGCAAACTATGGTCTCTCAAGATGTGCCTGCTCTCCACAGCTATGTACTTTTTGTTAATACTCCAGTTTGTCGAATTGCACTGCCTGGGTGGGGCACACTAGCCCGAGCCAAGGCTGCCCTCCGTGTTAACTCTGTAATATAATGCTGATTTTAGTGTTCTTGAGCAACACTGGGTATCTGAGGAAGGAAGCTATCCAGGAAACAATATTTTAAGCTTCCGTTACAAAATAATGTCTAATTTCATCAGCGCTCTAATGTCTATTTATGCCATTTTCAAGCAACACATAAATATTCAATTTCTCTGTTTAATTTTCCCAGTCTGCCCTGGGGTATATTTATTCATCATCAGAAGCCAAGTACTACCGAGTTCCTTTTTCCCTCTACAAGATAATCACTTTAGACTTTGAACAACCTTCATGACCAAGTTCAGCACCACTGAATGGATTTCCTTTAACTTTAACCAAAAAGGACAGCCTATTAATAAAGAAATAAACACTTGGCTCCCCCTGTGACCTTTTGACACATTGGTATTTTCATCTTAAAAGATATACAAACAATAGTACGGAAATACTGGTGGCTATAAGCTGAGATCAAAGGACACGAGCACAATGGTTGTGCTGGACTCGTTACTGGGACAGCCTGCAGCCTCTAGGCTTGCTAGCCTTTAAAAAGTTCAACTGCACAGCTCGCAGGTTCAAAGAAGAGACTCTAAAAGTGGAACCCTCTATGCTGGATGAAATGTGCTTAAAGATGAAGCTTCCCATAGCAATGACTAGCCACTACTTTTATCAAGATTTTAGCTCATTTGATTACTAGATCCTCATTTTCAACAAGGACCAACCGTTCTTTCCTCTGTGTCATGAAAATTAGGGAGGGTGACTGTGGATGATTGACCAGCCTCAGTTAATAGTAGTCCTGCATGATGCATGCATACTCACATTCAAGGAGACGTCCTATCCCTTCGGGTCAGCTTTGGTAGGATTGATGTTTGGGCACTAAAGTTACTTTAAAACTAGCTTTTCACATTTTTTAATTACAAAAAGGCTTGCGCACATAAGTGGCTTTAATTGCCTGAAGAACACAATCAATCCTTTTTCTATGGCAGCTCTCTCACTGTGGATGTTATAGTTTTTCGACTGGCATCAGTATATTTTAGACTTTCGTGATGTGATAGATTTCACCGCTTTTCCATTTGTAACACGCACACACCCACACCAAATCGATTCTAAATCACAATGACTTTATATACAGTTTTGAGGTTAAAATCTTTTGGGAAGTAAGTAGCCTCATTTCTTTTGGTGACATACTGAGTTCTAGGTTGGGCCACTAACCGAAGGTCAGCAGCTTTGATGGCACTCTGCTCCCGTAAACCTAAGAAACCCAAAGGGGCAGACCTACTCTGACCTACAGGGCCACTCACTCACTGTCCTATGCTGACTCATAGCAATGCTTTGGGACACTGTAATTTAGAACCAACTTTATGACAATGAGTTCATTCTCCTAATGTGTGTATGTGCGATTGAGTTATGGTTAAGTCAGAAAATGTGATGACTCATTCTGTATATTGAGATTTTAAAATAATTTCGTTTTCCATCAAATTTAAATAGTTATTCCATTTCAGATTGGCAATCTGATGCTGAAGTGCTCATCGTTACAACAATCTGCTGCTATGGAAATTGCAGGCTACGTAAACAACTGCTGATTAAAGGGACAGTTAAATTAGCCCTGGTGGCAAGTTAAGAGTTTGTTTGCCACCCTAAAGATAGGTGGTTTGAACCCAGCAGCTTCTCCACTGGAGAAAGAACTGCATCCTAATGATTAAAGCCAGGGCAGCCGTGTGGGGCAGCTCTCCTTTGCTATGGGTGCTACAAGCCAAAATGGACTCAGAGGTAAGGGCTATGGTTTGGGTTAGGGGGACAGTTACTAAAGTAGTGTTCAACATTAAACACCAAGATGCCATTGTGACTGATTTATCCATCGTGACACAATATGTGAGGCTGATATCACAGTTATAGTGTTCTCCGCCTGGTGGTGTGCATCTGAAGTATGGCGATGGCAAAGAATCCTGAAAGTGCCATGCACTGTCAAAAGAACAAACAAATCAGTCTTGGAAGAAGTACAGCTAGAACATGCCTTGAAGGAAGGATGGCGAGACTGCATCTCATGTACTTGGGACAGGCATCAGGAGAAACCAGCGCCTGGAGTGGAACATCGTTCTTGGTAAAGCAGAGGGGGCATTGAGAAAGAGGAAGACTCTCCCCACGATGGATTGATACAGTGGTTGGCTACACAGATGGACTCAAACTGAACAACAATTGCAAGGATGATGCAGGACCAGGCAGGGTTTCATTCTGTTGCTATGATTTGGAACCCACTCGATGGCACCTAATGACAACACCATACTGTGGTGACATCAACATGATTGGGACGCCTTTGTCCTAGAATATGAGCAAGGTGACTCTGTGCCTGGTAAGAAAAACATCATGGTTAAGTAATGCTGATATAAAATGCTGTTGGCTAAAATTCCTAGAAGTGAGTCATGCTACACCCCACCCAACCCCAAACAAAAAATATTTAAATAGTTTTTCCCCAAGTAAAGCTTATGAGAGCCTCCTAACTCCTTTCTGTGACTTGGAAGGCACACAGCATTTCTCTGGGCACACAAAAGCTGGCCCCTCAACGACTTCCCACAACTGAAGCCATGATATGAGAGTGAAAGAGATATCTATACACAGATGAAGTCTTGGATAACTGCTACAGACACACTTGAAAAGCAATCCTACTGGGATACCCCTAGATGGTAGTCATGGAGTGATCTCTAAGTCTCTTAATGCAATCAGGTTCCAAGAAGGCGGGGTGGGGTGGGGGGAGCGAACCTCCAACATGGTGGTAAGAGTGGGGGTGTCTCAGCTTATATATTCTTGATTAATTTGCATTAAGGTGTTGGCGCTCCTTCCAAAATTGCCTCCTCTACTTTCAGCAAATTCACTGAAAATTTAACTTCTAACTTGGATTGCAGAAGTCCCTGGATGGCATGAATGGTGAAGCCCCCGACTATTAACCAAAGGTTGGTCGTTTGAATCGATCCAAACGCATCTTGGAAGATAAGCCTGGCGATCTGCTACGGAGAAGCGACGGCTTTGAAAACGCGACGGGGCAGTCCGACTCCACCCATAAGGTGCTTCACATTGAGCTGAAACGGACTCACTGCCAACTGGTACCCGATGAGCTGGATCAAACAATCGAAACACCAGACACTTCCACTCCCCTCAGGATGATTAAGCTCTGGGTCCAGAATGAATCAAACTTTTGTAGAGCCCCAATCTATAAGCCTAAACCAGGTCTTTGATGGTATCCTGGCAGTCCGTGCCAATGGGGTAAATCAACCTTTAAACAATCAGAAAAATCAAAGATGACGACTCTGGCCTGATCTAGGGAAACATCCCTAATTAGGCTACCCCCTGCTGCCCCAATTCCTTCCAGTTCCACTGTGCAAAGGAAGAAGCTGTCAGGCTAGAAAACCAGTGATTAATGTACCTCTAGTCTAAGAGAGGATTAGGCCTGGTGTCATAATGGCTATGAGTTGGGCTGTTGACTGCAAGGTCAGCAGTTTGAAATCACCAGTGGGAGGAAGGGCTTTCTACTTTCGTATAGTGGCAGTCTCGAGAACTCACAGGGGTAGTTCTCCAGGGGTGGTTATGAGTCGGCATGAACCCGATGGCAGTGAGTTTGGGTTTCGAAGAAGATAATTCTCTCAGCTTCTCAACCTCTTTATAAGGTATAGCCCACTGTCAGCTTCTCTATTAATAGTCTCACCTTCTAGCACTATAGATCAAGAGCAATAAAAGAATATTAAGTTGAAAAGATGGCCTCTAGTCAGCAGACTATTAAGTTGAAAAGATGACCTCTAGTCAGCAGACTGGAGTCTGGGCTCCAAAGATTGCTTACTTTGTAAGTATGTATACCTACTTAGCCTCGTTGATTAAAAGGGTATTATACGTCTGTTGTAAGCATTCCATGAAATAAACAATGGACAGACATTAGCACATAATATGTGTTCAATAAATGTTAACACGCATTTCCATTGTTATTATCGTTAAAGATGGGGGTTAGAAAAGGGAAATACACTGAAGTCACTGAAGTTTAATTTGTCCTGCCCTCCTCTGTCTTTATTATTATTATATTATAAATAACTCATTTTATTGGGGGCTCATATCTCTTATAACAATCCATATATCAATTGTATCAAGCATATTTGAACATATATTACCATCATCATTTTCAAAATATTTTCCTTCTGTTTGAGCCCTTGTATCAGCTCCTCTTTTTTCACTCCCCCACCCTTCCAACCTCATGGACCGCTGACAAATGATAAATTATTATTATTTTCATATCTTACACCGGCCACTATCTCCCTTTGCCCATGTTACTGTTGTTCATTGCCCCGCGGGTGGGGAGGTGGGTAGTTATATGGCATTGTAGTCGGCTCCCTGTTTTTGCCCCTTCTCCCCCCTACCCTCACGGCATCACTACTCCTATTGCTGTTCCTCAGGGTTTTATCTTTCCTGGATTCCACGTTAAGAGCTTTTATCTGTACCAGTGTACGTGCACCAGTCTAGCCGGATTTGTAAGGCAGAGCTGGGGTCATGATAGTGGGGGGGAGTTGCACTAAAGAACTAGAGGAATGCTGTGTGTTCCACTGGTGCTGTGCTGCACCCTGGCTGTCTCGTTCTTTCCTTGTGATCCTTCTAGGAGGGGATGCCCAATTGTCTACAGATGGGCTTTGGGTCTCCACTCCGACCCCCATCATTTGCATCGATATTTGTTTATTTTAGGTTAGGTATGGAAAATGAATAAAACCATTGGCTGACTTATATGCACAAATTCCCAATAATCTTAGAAAACTGAAAGGAATCCTGTATAAAACCTGAATATATACAGCTATGGAAAACAACCTGAATTTTATGAAATGTGTTGAGGGCAGAGTAATTGTCACAGTTTTTATGAAAGTGAGAACACACATTAATTGCATATCTGTTGAGATTGGGAGAGCCATTCCCAAGTAGTGTTTATGTAATACACATTCCCTCGAAATTGGAGGCCTAATTGCTTAGTTATCCTAAACTGCAGCACAGAAAACAAAGGAGCAGTTTTGGCCATGAGGGTAAACAACAGATTTCTAAAAGCTAATTATCTCTTTATTTAATAGACTGGAGTTGCACCAACTGAGACATTTAAGTCTAATAAATAATAAACAAATTGTAACCTAAAGACTAAAATATAGGAACTGCTCATATAGTTTTTATTGCTCCATTAAATAAGCTCGTATTTACTTCCCCCACAAAACATAATTATACAACACTCAGTCCATTTCAAGGCCATTCTGATGTGCTATTTAAAAATTATGTGAATCAACTTACACACTCAGGAAGTCCTAAAGCATAACATTTGAATTCGATTATCAAATGACCTATTTGTTGCCATGATTAAGAAACAGAAATGGAGTTTGGAAAAACTTGTACATAATCACATGAAATCATTATTACCATTTATCTTGCAACAAAAGATTACACACATAAGGGTAGCTATGGACTTGAACTAAATAGATACTAGTGTTTCTCCTGACTAAATAAAATAGTCTCTACATCAGATGCTTAATTGAGTACTTTCTAAATTAAAATATTTTAATTTAAATATTAACTTTTGAAAATTCAGTTGACATTTGCATAGTAAGTAAATAAAAACATCACAAAAATTGTAGTAACTTTGCTTGTTGTTTCATGCAATATCACACATTCAACAAAAATAGCCGAACTACATATGAAAATACTTAAAAGACCACTAGGTTCATCATTTTCAGAAGATACACAACCACGCGCACGTGCACACACTTTTAAAGCTGTAACATGATAATATGAAATTCCCTTTCTTTCTTAGTTTTGCCTCTCAAGAGGATTTTTAATGCTTTACTTTTCTTCTTGGGGAAATTTAGACCACCAGTCTATCTTTATTTTCATTCTATTAACAAAAATCATGTTCTGAAATGATAGCGATCATAAATAGTAGATTTGGAAATAGTTGCTTGTTCTCTTGCCAAAGGCAAGCAATAATTTATGATGGGTGAGCCATAAAGAAAAGGAATTTAATTTGCTCTCCTACCTCAGGTGGTGTTAAAAAAATTTGTGAATCTGTGACAAAAATAAGTTATTTGCCAGATAAAAATACCAAAATGAAAATATACGGAAGAAAGCTTTGTCTGGGTTGATGGCACCCTCTCTCTGCCTTTATCATTTTGGGGGTGCATGTCCGATATACATATAACAGAATAATATTACCAAAGTCCCCATTCCACAGAGACAACAAACCACTAATGTAAATTCAACAGTGGACCCTCCTGTGTATTTTCAATACTAGAAAAGCCAGTTGACAACTTTTACAATGATTAGAGGAGCACTGTGAACTGTACAAGAGAACCCGTGAGAAGAAAGAGTTTATAACATTCAACTGATCCACAAAACAATACATGTTTTTAAAAACATACTATCCTAGCACATGTACTGCAGCATATACACATAAGCCTAGTTATCATAAAAATTTTAAAAACTCCAGTTATGAAGACTCTCAATTTAAAAACACTTTTATCAATCAGTATTTTAAGTTGGGCAGGCTGACGTGTGGTCCTTCAGTCACTAAGACTAAATTTTGCCTCACTCATTCCTTAACAGTCTTCATCTCATTAAACTGTCTTATTTCATAGAACTTGCTATCCTATATACTTGCTTTTACTCTGATTTGTTCACTAGAATTTAAACTTCATTACAGCAGGGACCTTATTTATATATATGCACCATTGTACTCCTAGAATATAGGAACAAACTGTTTGAAGCATATAAGAAATAAACCTAGCTAAGCTAATAGGTTACTTGAATATAACAATAGGAAGATAATAGCACTTTTGAATTTTTGTAATACTGCAATGTATATTAAAGGTCACATTTGGCAGAGAAACTCCAAAATGGGTAAAATTCAGTGTATCCATCAAAAGTATCAAAAACGGTTATTATGTGTAAGACTATGTTCAGTAATCAAATGCAACTAGACTTATACTACCTTAGTAACTTCTAATTCACCAAGACCTCTTGGTCCAATAAGTATAACCAAGTGCGCTACAATTCCTCTCTGAAATGTCATCTATAATTTGCTATGAGCACACAGCTGAGTGCCTTTGCTTTGTTTCTGACTACTATCAACCCTAGAGGCCACAGGAGAGTTGCTCCTTTGAGTTTCTAAGACTTGAAATCTTTATAGGAGCAGAGGGTCTCATTTGTCTCTCTCAAAGCAACCTGTGTGTTTGAACCACCAAACTTGCAGTTAGTAGTCTCCTGCTTATCCCATAGCACAACCAGGATTCTTTCACACAGCCAATCAAACCGAAGTAAACATCTTTTTGGTATTCTTTGCTTTTGGCCACGATGTATCTAACATCAGCAATGATATGCTTCCTTCCATGCCCTCTTCTGAATTTGCATTGAATGTCTGAAATTGCAACTATTTTTTAATTATCATCAGCAACATTTTACTTGGTCTGACATTAATGATATCATTTGATAGTTTCTGCATTCTATTGGTTCTGTGGGATCTACATCTGTTGGATTATTTACATCAGAATGAGCACAAGTATGGATCTCTTTCCATCATTTGGCCAGGCAGCCACCTTCTTCCGCATTTCTGGGTGTAGACAAGTTAGCATTTCTAGAACTGCATCGGCTTGTGGAAACATCCCGTCAATTTCTGGGGCCTTGTTTTCACCACTGCTTTCAGTGCAACTTGAGAGTCTCCCGTTAGTCTTACTGGTTCTTGACCATATGCTACCTCCTAAAGTGGCTGAATGTCATAATTCTTCTTGGTATAATGATTCTGTGTATTCCTTTTATCTTCTTTTAATGCTTCTTGTTTTCATCAATTGTTTTGCCAATAGAATTCTTCAATATCGCAACTCAAGGCCTGCGCTTCCCCTCAATTCATTGAGCTTGAGAAGTGACAAGTGTATCCTCTTTTGTTTTCTAATTCCAGGTCTTTAACCCATTTTATTATAATATTTCACTCTGTCTTCTAGAGCTGTTTTTTGAAAACCTTTGTTCAGTTCTTTTACTTCATTTTTGTCCCTAGCCTTTACTACATTTAAGAGAAATTTTCAAAACCTCTTCTGGTATTATTCCTCCCCTTTCTTTCCCATATATTCAATCACTTTTTGCTTTCTTAATGTATGATGTCAGCTTGATGTATGATTGCAGTTGCTAGATAGAAAGGAACACTCTATGGTTTAAAATCAAGAAAGGTGGGCATCAGGGTTATATCCTGTCACAATATTTAATCTGTACCTGAGCAAATAATCTTAGAAACTGTGGACTATGTGAAGAAGATGGATGCATCAGGATTAGAGGAAGACTCATTAGCAATCTGTGATGTGCAGATGATACTATTTAGCTTTCTGAAAGTGAAGAGGACTTGAAGCTCTTAGTTAATATCACAGCATTCACCTTCACTACGGATTTGTTCTGTTGTAAATTAGATCACTGAGTCAGCACTGACTCCACAGCACTTATCTGAAACAGTTTCACCTAGCCCCAAGGGGTTTCTATAGTCTGTTATTCTGTGGCATAAATAATGACTTATATCACAAGTTATGTGATATAAATAAAACACTTCACATGGGGGCCAATAAGTAACCTCCCAACAAATGAGGAAAAGGTTAAAAAGGCCAAAGCTTTATTTACATGGATCTACACCCAAAGAAGCAGCAATCAAGTTATCAAATGGTATATTTCACTGAACAAATCTGCTGTAAAAGATTACTCTAAAGTGTTGAAATGTAGATATCACTTTTGAATTAAGGTGTGCCTGACCAGGGCGGGCCAGGGCAGTTTCAATCTCTTCATATGCATATGAAAAACAGACAATGAATTAGGAGATCAATTTATGCCTTGGATTGCGGTGTTAGCAAAGAATGTTAAATATATCATTAACTTCCAGAAAAACAAATAGATCTGTCTTGGAAGAAGTGTTGCCAGAATGTTCCTTATAAGTAAGTGTGATTAAGACATGTATTTTGAACACTTATCAGATCAGTCAATGGAGAAGGACATCATGCTCGGTCAAGCAGCAGGCTGGTGAGAAAGAAGCCGTCCAGTGCGATGGACTGACACAGAGACTGCAACCATGAGCTCTACTAAAGCAACCTCTGTGCAGGGCAACACTTGGTTCTGTTGTAAATTAGATCACTAGGAGTCAGACCTGACTTTGTAGCACGTAACAGAAGCAATTTCATCGAGCTGCCAAACGGTCTTCTTTTTTTCCTGTTAGGATGCTGTACAAATCATGTTTAAAAAAAAGACATTTACGTCTATTAGGGAATGAAAAAGATGACTATATATCTGTACTGTTTTTCAATGTAAAAATAAATATTATAGCAATTAAGTCATAATACATTTGATTTGATATGAAGTACTTGGCAATAGGAGCTACATTAATAAAAGGAGCCTGAATATTTGGGTCTCCTATATTAATAATTAGGCTAAATGTGAAGAAAACTGACTACCAAATAAAAGGTAGTTAGTTTTCTTTAGAAGAGACATCTATCTCACTTTAGGCAAGGGGGATGGGAGAGCATTTACAGGACATGAAATGAGATAAATTCCAAGATTCTTTAAAATTCCATAGTCCATAAGACAAACAGGCACAAAAACAAAGCTGACCTTCCAAAGCTGTCAACAGACAATCTGGGCACCCACGGCTGGCTGAAAGTGTGGCTGATGGAATCTACCCAGAAGTCTTCCAGAAGATGGCCTGGAATCTACTTCAGAAAAATAAACTATTGAAAACCTATTGAACAATGTGTGCCTTGTATTAATTACGGTGTGGGCAAAGGACGGTCAATATATCATGAACGCCCAGAAAATAAACTAGATCTGCCTTGGAAGTTGGAAGTTCTTGGAAGATGTACATCCAGAATGTTCCTCAGAAGCAAGCATGCACAGTCACGTACTTGGGAGTATAGTCTCACCTCTGACACCCAGGGAGCCACAGTAAAGTCCAAAGTGACTTGATGGCAACCGGTAAACGGTGTGATAGTGTGCAGCTCATGTTTGGGAAGAGAAGTCATAGAATATGCTTTACAAAATAGATATTAAAAATCAATTACATCAGTCTGAATGGTAAATGAAAGATGTAATAAAATTCTAAAGTATATTTACTAAGCATAATTGATGGCTAAATATTAGAACTTTGGTAAAATTCATAAGTATACTCTAGTTTGTTAAAATCTGCATACAAAATAAATATATGCTTAAACAAGAATTACAATTTAGTAGAAAAGGGTAGAATTCTGAATCAAGTAAATGAGAAAAAAAGTCGAGGTGGACTGGAATTTCTGAAAAGATGATCCCTACCCTTAAAAATGATAAAATTTGAAAATTTAAGTTAAAAAATTAAAGGAAAAGGTTTTATTAAAAATGTATAAGGAAACAATTAATTTCTGGTATAGTAAGATGTAAAAATAAGAAGGCAAATTGAGCAAGCATGCTTAAAAGGTAATTAGTAAGTCCTATTAAGAGCTAATGCACACAAATAAGTAAAAAAGAGTAGCAAAGGACAAAGAGGCAGAAATATAAATAAACTAAAACACTTGGATGCACTTTCAAGCTCAATAGTTCTCACAATATTAGTTGAAAAAATGAAACATTACTTTTAACTAACAAATTAACAAAAAAATTTCAAAACGTAAAAAGGAACATTTATAGAACAATGATGTAAGTTGGTGAAACAAGAGTAAACACTTTTAAAATCATTTTGCTAATAGGAATCAAAACCCTTCAAAAAGGATTATCTTTTTCTATTTCATATTCTAATAAGCTAATTACATTTTCTACAATTATAAGCATATAAATTTATTTCTCACAACAGACATTCAAAAGAACTTCATTACTGATCAAAAGCAACTGAATTAGACTTTTTCACATCCAGTGGATGAAATATGACACAGGTACTAGAAAAGACCCACTAAGAAAGAAAAGTTATGAAGACCACGAAACATTCAAAAAGGGATCTTCTGAAAGAAAAGGAAAGTACTAACTAAATGGCATATTCAGTGGAATCATAGCTATTATAAAAAGGTAGAAAATGTATCTGAAAGATGTATCAAAATGCTAAAATCAAAACTGAAAGATGTATCAAAATGCTAATTCTACGGTAGGGAAATTATGTGTCTTTTGATTTCCTATACACACTTCTCACTTGTCAAACTTGGTTTTTAAGTAAAGTGATGTTAAGTGAAAATGGAGGTTTCCTCCCAATTGTATGGTTTCTCAATTTAGAAAATATGAACATATAAATGATAACAGTTAAGACGTGTTGACGTGTTCACCACTGTCACAAGTCTAGGTATGGATTATTCCTCTTAGAGAAGGAGTCTTGGGTGAGATAAAGTTGGATACAGACAGGTTATGGGGCAGCGTGATGACTAACCTAGGAGGCAGTGCTTCCCGAAGTGGAGTCAACCCCAGGGCCCCCCTCCCATTCTTGCAATCCTGGCATTCCTCATCATGGAGCCTGATCTGCCCTCAAGGCCTGGTTTGACTAGTCACCAAGCTGAGGGCTGTTCTGCTCGGATAGTGGGAATTGGTTGTGTACCTTCCCACCCTGCAGCAGAGCTTCAGGTCCAGCGAGGCTACCTGTGACAGCATTCTATTTGCAAGCATTTCTTCCAAACACCCTTTCTCACGCTTCCTTCTTTCCTCCCTTCCCACCTCACAACAATTTTGAGCTCCCAGGGTGTCAGGCTGCACAGGAGCAAGGAATCCAGAATGGGCAACTACTGCCTCTGCTGTGGTCACAGAGGAGGCTGACCCACGGTGGTGGTTGGATGCCCCTTCTGGCATGAGTGAAAGGAGGGCACCTGGCAGTGTAGCCCAGCTTCCTGGAGGCCACCGGGAGGCTCTCTTCAAGGAAGAGGATGGCCCACGGCCCTTGTGGTCATGCCTGCTGCTTTGTTAATATGTAAAATAAGATAGTGGCTTTTCCCCTATTGTCATAAATTCAAAATGCTGGATAACAAGATAGTTGGCAAGTGAGGATAAGGTGTACATGTCTATTTTTTCTCTATAATGGGAAAGTGTTTAGGAGAAGCATTATTTGAAATAAAAGTCATTAAAATGACATTGGATTTGAGTTTCCAACTTTCCAAATAGTTATCATTGCTGAAAGGCTGTGTGTCACGGACCCTGCAGTAAAACTCATAAGCAATACAGCAAATCTGGCCTCCAGTAAGTCACCTGGAGTTAAATGAGATAATATTGAAATATCAAAGTGTTCTGTAAATTAGTAGCAATAAGTAAACTTTTCAAAATTATTTCAAGAAGACTATTTTGAAATCAAATTTGGACCCTATTCTCTCTTTTTCTTGACACTTTAGTTTAAGATATTTCTGGAAACTGTTTGTGAATTTCAAATGCACTATTGTAAACAAGAAATTGTGCTTGATGATTTTTCTTCCTAGGAAGATCCAGTGTGATATATTAAAGTACTCAGTTTGCTTTATTAAACATAAAATATGTCTGTAAAAGTGAAAGTAAAGAAGGCAAAATAGGCATCTCTATCTCTCCCTGGGGAAAACTTGGGTGAAATTGCAGCCTGAATTGTAAACTATAGTAATTTTGCAGTGATGCTGATGGATTTTAATTAAAGCCTTCTGCAGTCCTCAGTGCATTGGAAGTGGAAGAGAGAATTTTCGGGGAGTGAAAATATAACTACAATTTACTTAATTTTTTTTTCTTGGTTCAAAGTTAGTGGAATATTTTAGCTTTGAAAATATATTCATATGCTTTGGTAAAACTGTCATTTTTGTATTCTTTCATTTTTAGCTTATTTTCCCAAATCTTTTTAGTATAGGACATTTCAAGCAATACAAAAGTAGGGAAACAGTGTAATACACCTCCACCCAAATACCAATCACCCAACTTTCACAATGATCCGTTCATGGCACATTTGTTTCATTTATATTCTCACCCAACTCCCAAGTGCTTGAGAGGATTTTACTTAAATCCTTGACATCACATTTTTAATACAACTTTCATTTATGCATCTGGTAGGGTATGAATTATATGTCCCCAAAAGATAAATTCAGGTTTCAATCCCCGACCTGTGAACATGCCTTTGTGAGGTCAAAGTGGCTTTTCTTTTGTAGTCAGTGAAATGAACAGGAGTTAAGACTGGAGCAGCCTGTGTCCAGTCTTAATGTGGTCTGACCATGTAACAGAATGGACAGCAAGCATGAAGACCCTCACATGGGGGAAGATATCGGATGAAAACACATCTTCAGATGGCCTGCAGCCAGCGAAGCTAGGAGCGAGAAATGGGACCATAGCATTTAAGCATCCTCAGACAGAATCAAGGGTGATGACCTGATTTGGACATCTAATCTCCAAAACTGAGGACAAATAAACTTGTGCTGACTATGAGTCAGAATCAACTCAACAGCATTGAATTTGGGGTTTGCATATTATTAACCTGCTTTGTGGTATATTTTGATATGGGAGTCTTTTGTGACTAAGATATATGCTTTTTCTAAAGGTACTTGACAACATGGTACTGCCCCCAAAAAAGATTATTCAAATTTTGCCACTGCTTTTTTCCTAGTTATTTAGATTAAAATACAAATAAATTCCACAGAATGTAATTGGAGTCTTTCAATTAATAAGTCTCTCATTTTCGTTTTTGTCCTTCCTTTGAGGAAGCTAGAAAAGCCTTGGCGATACAGTGGTTACACATTGAATGGAAAACAGCAAGATCAGCAGTTCTAAACCACCACCCACTACATGGGAGAAAGATGGTGTTTTCTACTTGGACAAAGAGTGAGAGTCTCAGAAACTCAAGAAAGGCAGCCCTACCGCGTCCTATAGGGTCGCTATGAGTCATTGACTTGATGGTAGTGTTACTGAGATAATTTATATATCCTTTAAAATGTCCTACAGTACATTTCTTATAAGTACTACTTTATTATTAATTGACAGGAACCAAAAAATACAACAGAAGTCCAAATTAACCATGACCAACAATAAAGACACTATTTGTTAGTAGACTTGCGCAGGGAAAGCCCATAGAAAAAGAATTGCTCTACAGTTTAACTATACAAATGAATGACAGTATCTTCCTTTCCATCAAAGTACATCAAGACAATAGGAAAGGAAAAGGCACCAGCTCTGGCAGCACTCACCGGTCTTCATTTCCAACAGGCACCTTCTCTTCTGCTGGCGTTCGCGTCTTTCTTTCTCCGCTAACTCTTTGGCAATTCTGGCTCGTTTTTCTTTTTCTGCTGCTTCTCTTTTTTGGATGTTTTCCTTTACTGCTTGCTATTCCAAATAAATTTAGAAGAAGAATTTTAAATGAGAAAACAAATGAAATATTGTGATACAAATAAGAGTACCTATCTCTGAGGTAATAGTTACTTCTTACATGAGTAATAGTCTTTTAAAAATTATGCATATAAATACTTGTTAAATATTACACAAACACATATATAGACACACACACACAACAGTATAAAACACTGAATTGTGGAATCAACTAAGGTAAGAGAAAGGAGGAAAATAGAAACTAAAAATATTATAACATATCCCTGACTGTGACTTGATTCATTATTCAAAACTGTTTTCTAAACACATTTCTGAAAGAGGACCTAGCAATTGAGTGTCCTCTGTCTCCTGTGTCATTATGGGAATAAATAAATATATCTATATCTATATATCTATATATATGTGTAAATATATATAGATATATATATCTGATAAAATGGTAGAAAAGAGCTGTAAATATCTGGCATTTCAAAGAGAACAAACAATATGTGAAAATACACCTATAGACACCATTGGACCACCAAGGAATATCTGCATTCACTAAAAGACAAAAGAGAAACATGGAAATTTCCTCCCATAAAGCCCTCAAAAGGGCTGTTGACTTTCACCCAAATCATTAACAGCATACTAATTCTAAAAGGATCTCAACTGATGTTAGATCTATTTATTTCATTTCCTATTTTCTAAGTTCTATACAAAACAAGAAATGTCTGTCATGTGACATTAAGGGTTAACAGGTAAACATGGATTTTTGTAAGTGCCAACAGACAGCATGTAATTGTATTATGATTGTCTATATATAAATCAGGGACATTTAAGTGCTAATGAAATCCTAAAAGGTTATTGGTTTGCTATTTCATTCCCAGTGATATTAAACAGAAAAGCATATAATTAAACTATAACTAACAAGTATGTAGCTTATGTTATTCTTTGAGATGTTTTAAATTTCTTCATTTTGGCAGTATCATTTCTTAACATGGAAAAAAATTCAGTCCTTCATGAGAAATCAAAGAATAAGGGTTAATAATATTGAACCGAACAACAAAAGGAAAAGTTAATGGAAATAAGGAGGATCAAATAGCAGAGAGAAGAGAAAATATTAACTCATTCATTCATTTATTCATCTTTTCTAACAAAACTTATTTAGAAAGTGCTAAGTGATACTGTTGTAAGGACTTGAAATATTTATATACTGAAAAAATTATAATTTGACAGGAAAGGCCATGGCAATTAAAACAAACAAAATGAAAAAAATAGGATGTGACAACATACTTCAAGGATTACTTCCATATAAGATCTCACTCTTGGATTTGACCCCAAGTTAAACCTCGAATCAAGGAACTAGCTGGAGCTGATCTGGGGAAAGGCCATACCAAGCAGAAAGAAGCCCTACCGAGGGGCTGTGGGAGGGTTTGAGACATAGAAAGAAGGTCGCTATCAGAGTACAAGATGACGTGAAGTGGGTAGGTTGAGGTGTTATAATAGAAATAATCTAAGTTTCGCTGGAAGACTCCTGCTGGTGCTATGGGCTTATAGTGGACTGTTAACAACAAAGTTGGTGGTTCAGACCCACGATCCGCTCAGAGAGAGAAAGATGAGGCTGCCTACTCTGTAGTTGTACAGTTCTAAAAACAGTATATGGGTCATGGTTAGTTGAAATGGATTCAATGATTGGGGGTTTGGTTTTGGAGCCCTGGTGGCACAGTGGTGAAATACTTAACTGCTACCTTAAATTTCCGTAGTTCAGACCCACCAGGCACTCCACAGGAGAAAGATGTGCCAGTATGCTTGCATAGAGATTACAGCTTTGGAAACCCTATGGGGTAGGGAATGCTACTCTGTTCTTTAAGATTACTGTAAATCGAATAGGCTCAATTGTAACACATTTAAGTCAAAATAAGTGGTTTGGATTTCACTATAAGAGAAATGAAAAAACAATGAAGATGTTTAAGGCTTACAAGGTTAAGCTTTCTCAATTACAAGCATTCATGAAGTAACTTTGTTCCAGATGCTTGAAAAATATTTTCAAAGCTGTTTGTACCATGAGCAAGCTTGGAAGATAGAGGTGTCTATCTTAAGCAACCAGATTTGCGTCTTGTCCAGTATGATAATGTCTCCCTCTATGGCAAAGATCAAGGCACATGCCCATTAGGTCAGTGTCCTCTCTAGTACGCAGATTCTGTGAGTGTGCAAGTCTCACTCAGCTCTCCTTGTGTGGCTGTGAGAATCCGGGCTCAGGAATCTAAAACATGTAGACATGCTGGCTACTACCATTGTTGTTACTAACAAATCAATTTTTCTGTCTCTCTTCACACACTATTGTGTCTTCTGACAGTATTTATCATAGCAGGCTAAATATCAGACTTCCATTTTTGAAATTTATGAACATCAATTATTAGTAAGCTATGAAATGCTACTGCAATGCTAGTGACTTAAGAGACAATCATGCCAATCTTCAAGAAAGACTTTATATTCACCATGGTGACCAAATGTGTGGGTCAGGGGAGCAGGGTAGGGGGCTGGTTAGTAATCGTATAACTATAAGTTATAATAAAAATAGTAAGAGGGAAAGGCAATATTTGAAATCTAGCTATAGCTATATCCTTCATATTATGATGTCCAATATGGAGTGCAAGCTATGAGACAGTAGGTGCTGTAAGAAATCAACATGTATCTAAGGCGGCAGGTGAAGCCATCATAAAACCAGGTTAGAAGTAGGAATTCAATGTCGTGTATATGTATTTGTATGTGCATGTGTTCCTCTGTGTGTGTGTACACATGTATAAATGAGATAAGGTGAAAACAGCAGATTATAATAGAGAAAAGAATTTGCAAATACTCAAGAATCAAAATGGTATTTCGTGCTTGAGGGAAATGACAGAGAGAAACCCGAAATAGATAAATAATGTATCATGTAGCAGCTTGTTTATTAATCTTATTTGTTAAAGTCTAAATTTTTCTGATGCGAATTTTCTTTTTAATAACTGGATACATTTCAATGTGAGCTTTAAACAGACAACTGATTCCCAGATATAATTGCCACACCCTTTTAGGATTTCACTGGGTATTAAACGTCAGAATTACTTTCCATTACCTATAAAAACAATGTTTATGCACAGAAACAAGATCTGAAGTAGTTCTTAAAGCTATTTTGCTTGATGGAAAATGCACTATTGATTTTCATTTAAAAGCTCATTTTATTTAAAACATATCTTATTCTGACTTTACAACTTTTAAGAGAAGAATGTTAGCTTTAAAATACTAATGGACAATATAGAAATAGGCATTTAGTCTGAAGTTAACATACCAGTTCAAATAGTAATTTGGTATTTTTTATTCTAAATGTTTAAGAAGTAAAAATAGTCTAAAACAGAAAAAAATACATAGAGAAATACATTATTTGAGATAAAATTGCCTGCTTTAATCCTAAATATGAAACCCGGAAGGAAATTTAAGTGTGAACCAGACACAAAAATAGTTGGCTATAAGACATTGATTTTTTTTGTTGTTGCTTGTTTTAATCTTATTATTCTTGACCTGATTTACTATTTAGTCAATTGGCAAATAAATTGCATGGCCACTGACTACGTTCAGCTTTGTTGCCTAAAGAAATTCTCTGAGTGTTAGCAGAATTTCTGGGATAGAATTTGGTACATTCTTCTTGGATATATTTTGGCTTTACAATTCCAATGACTACAGAGGGAATCAAAAAGTCAGGCACATTTTTATGCTCATTTGAAGGGCATCACTAGTCTATCTAAGTTCCTTATGTTCAATTGCTTATTGTGATCAAAGATTATAAATTACCAATATAAAATACATAGGTATAATAAAAACATATGTACATAAAAACAGATACAGAGATATGTTAACAGAAGAGTCTTTGTGGTGCAGTGGACCCATGGAGGTGTAGGGGGTAATGCATTGGGCTGCTAATGACAAAGTTGGCTGTTCGAAATCACCAGTGGCTTCTTGGGTGGCTTTCTATTCCAGTAGAGCAGTGGTTCTCAACCTTCCTAATGGTGCGTGCCTTTCATACAGTTCCTCATGTGGTGGTGACCCCCTAACCATAACATTATTTTCATTGCTACTTCATAACTGTAATTTTGCTATTGTAATGAATCTGGCGACCCCTGTGAAAGGGGTGTTCAATCCCCAAAGGGGTCATTACCCACAGGTTGAGAACCTCTGCTGTAGAGAGGTACAGTTTTAGAAACCTACCAGGGCAGTTCTATTCTGTTTTATGGGATCGGTCTGAGTCAGAACCACCAGCTGCTATGTGAGTGAAAGATGAGGCAGAGAGCAGCAAAAAAATTCCACCCAACCCCATCCCACTCCACTCCTTGCCATAGAACCTATACCATTCATAATGACACTTAGAGGAGAAAGTAGACTTTGCAAGGCCACATTCAACATTTGACCATTGTGTTACAGTAGATCTCAGATTACAATCTTAGAAACCCTATGAGGCAATTCTGCTCTGTCCTATAGTTGCTAGGAGTTGTAATAGAATATTTAGATAACAAAAACACTTCTTGCCTTCAGACAAAGTACATTTGAAAGTGAATTACTATAGATATAGTTAGGTTAAAATTTAATTTATTATCATTCGTTTTCCATTTTGATCCATTTTAATTTGTTTTAGTTTCTATTATCTTCTGCTTTCTCTTGATTTGTGCTTTTTTTCTGTTTTATTTGGCTGTTGATTTTTTTTATGTGAAATCTACAGACACACTGTTAACTAGGTTAACAGTGCCTTAGGATTATGAAAGGGGAGATTGGGAGATAACAGAGAGTTAAGGGTAATAGGTACAAGAACAAAAAAATGTTCAAAACTTGATTGCAAACTCTTTTCTTTAAACAAATGAATTGTATGGTACATTAAGAATATGCCAATAAAACTGTTAAAAATAAATAAATTGGAATATGATAATAAAAACCTGGAAAATTAATTGCAAGGTGGGAAATTCACACTAGTCACTCTGATGGAGAAAGATAAGGTTGCTTGTGTCTGTGAAGATTTAGTCTTAGAAACAATGTTTTGTGTCGTCATGAGTTGTTATTAATTCAATGATAGGAGGCTTATTTAATGAGTTTCAAAAGTTTGGGGAAAAGTGGAATTAAAACATTGTGAATTTTTCCCCACAAACTTTATGGAACTTCCTCATATATAGATGTATGTGAATATATGAGCATAAGGGGAAAATATTGCTATTTTCAGTTCATAAATGTAGAAGTTCATTCCAAACAAAACATGACCCTCTAATCAGTGGGTGTCTGCAGACAAGTTATCTCAGCAATATATTTGTCTTAGTCCCAGTAGGGTGCCGTAGGAAAAAAGTCTAATTAAAACAGGAGCTTCCACGAGGATCTGCCTATTAAATTCAAGACTGAGAGGTCAGCTCAGAAGATTATATAAAAACCCAAAGCACATATTCTGACTCACAGTGACCCTATGTAGAATTTCTGAGACCATCAACCGTGCTATTCTGGAACAGCTGGTGGGTTTGGCCATCCTCCTTCTGGCTAGCACTGTAACACTTAACCCACAGCACTGCTTGGGCTGCTTCAGAATGGGAAATAGTGTCATAGAGTGACTGGTTCTTGGTTTTATTTTATCAATAGATTTTTCTTATGGTTACAGGATGTTAGAGGGCTGATTAGGAAGAACTTTTTAAAAAATGGAAGTCATCGTTGATAAGAGAAAGGCCAAGAAAGTGATGCTGAGAACCTTTCCCATCACAACCGTGCACCTGCCCCTTTTTCAGGGGTAGCAAGGGCTGACCGGAGAGAAACTAGTTGGGAAATTTCACTGAGTGCATGCAAAAAACTAACCTTATGTGGTATAAATAAAAAAGTGTAGTTTCTTCAGGGAAGTTTACAAAGATGGAAATACTACCTCCAGAAGTCTCTAAACCTAGCAGAAAGATATGTCAAGAAAGAAGAACTTCACATTTTGATATATTTGATTAACAAAGGTTTTCTGAGTCTGTAGTAATATTTCTGAGTTATCTTTATCATTTTTTTCTGAAAAGTAAAATATGTAAGTTTGCAATTATCACAAAACCTCATAATGCTTTATACATCACTAATATTCCAACAAGAACTATGTCACAACTACTTTAAATACACATTATGTCATTTTATAGTTTCACATTAGAGAAAGTAAAATGTCTAAAAGTCATTAAATTTAAATGAGTGGCAGTGTATAAAATTTAGAAGTGTCTGGTGAAGAGTCATGTTCTACAAGTTTTGGCTATTCCTATCAGAATTATTATCTTATAGCGTTATGAAAGTACTTTCTGTAGACATTCAGGACTGGATTTTTGGTACATTAAGTTCCTAAGAAATGGGCATTTAATCAGAAGTAGGGTGTACGGTCTCATTGAAAATCAAGAAAGATGTGCATCAGAGTTGTATTCTTTTACCACACTTATTCAATCTGCATGTTCAGCAAATACTCATGGACACTGTACTATATGAAGAAGCAAATCAGGATTAGAAGGCGACTCATTAATCACCTTCCATATGCCGATGATTACAATCTCACTTGCTGAAAGCAAAGAGGGCTGGAAGCACATGAATTCAAAGACTATAGTCATCAGTATGGAGAACATCTCAAAATAATGGAAGTCCTAACACCTGGACCAAAAAGTAACACTGTGGTAAATGGGGGAAATGTTGAAGTTGTCAGGGCTTCATTGTACTTGGTTCCACAATCAACACCCACAGAAGCAACAGTCAAAAAACAAAAGGACATATTGATTTGGGCAAATCGGCTGCAACAGAAACCTTTATGTGTTAGCAAGCAAAAGTGTCTTTGAGGACTAAGGTGAATCTGACCCAAGCCATGGCATTTACAATCACCGTAAATGCAGGGAAAAGCTGGAAAATGAATAAGGAAGATCTTAGAAGAACCAATGACTTTGAATTATGGAGTAGGTGACGAATGTTTCATATGCTGAAATGAACAAATCAGAATGCTCTTTAAAAGGGAAAATTACATACTTTAGACATGCTATCAAGAAGGGCCAGTCCTGGGCAAAGGACATCAAGCTTAGTAAAGTACAGCATTTTTTTAAGTACAAAAAAGAGCACGATCCTCAATGAGATGGATGGAAAGAGTGGCAAATTTGGGTTCAAACACAGAAGCATTTATGAGGCTGGTACAGTGCCAGGCAGTGTTTTACTTTATTGTACACAGGGTGGCTTTAGTTGAAACTGACCCATGAGTACCTTACAATTTTTCTATGATTTATCCATATTTTTTATGGAAAACTGTATTCATTTTATAGCTTGTAATATTAAATAGTAAGTAAAGTTAATCTCCAATTTACAATACATTCAAGTTGCAAAGAATTGTGCTGGTAACTGTTGTTTTGCAGGTGTGGGGGACTGCCAAACTAAACCAGACTCATTCATAACCTGTGGACAAGCAGATAAATTCTGCGCTTCCACCTAATTCTAGCCCCAATCCAAGAACAGTTAGTTTCTATAACAGACCCTGCATGATACTTGCCATCCTGAAGTGATCACCAAGATAAGGGTCTTAGGACAAAGTGTGGTGAAGAAAGCAGAAGGTACCTGGTTATCAATTGGAATAGTGTCTGGGGTCTTAAAGGCTTGTATTCAAACAAGCAGCCATCTAAGTGGGGCATCAACTAAGTCCACAGAGAAGAAACATACCAGCCTGTGTGATCCAAAGATGAGGATAACAAAATCAAATAGGAAGAAGGGACACGAATAAAAGCTTAAATAGTGAAAAACCAATTTGTAGAAGGCTATGGAAGACAGTGGGAGCCAAAAATCCATCTGCAGAATATTTAGTCAGCTTAAGCCTCAGGCAGATCCCCTCTAGTCACAGGGGAGGGACTCAAACAGCTTTACTATCTGACAGAGATAATCGTAAACTTGATTATTGTGGATTGAACTTCCTTTGGCAAAATATGATAATTGGTCAGTTGACCTCGCTCTTGACCCAACTTTAATTTGCTCTAGGCTCAAATATCTCTCGCTTATTCCACAACAGAAATTTCTTATCTTTTTAAATATTGTCAGTTGCCTTTTCTGGTTTTTTTTTAATGTAATATCAAATTTGTATTGCTTTGTCAATAAATCATGATGAAACTAAGAAGTGAATCACCTGGCCCTTTCTCTTCTTATCTCCTCCCAGTTCAAAATACTCGCATCTCTTAATGGCCAACATTCTCTTACATCTGCAGTTGGCTCCACAGTCTCAACACAGCCTTCTTTGTCATTTTAGCCTTCTCTCGGAAAATTGGCTTAGTCTGCCTACCATACCCACTCTGCTTCCTGTCATCTCGCTGCTTTCCCTGAGCATTTGGAGACGCGTTTCTCTTCTTGTACTGTGTCACTTTGTGGGTCTGGTGCTCGCTACACCTCTTACAGAAAGTCTATCAGGGTTTAGGAAGGTTCATCGTGTTTACGGGAGCGCTACCAGCACCAAAAAGCTCTTTTCTTTCTTATTCTTTATCTTTATATCATTATTTTTTCTTCTTTTGTTTCATTTTGTTTTTATTGTTTCTGTTAGGTTCCCCAGTTTATGAAGCACAGAAGGAGTAGATAGATGTACAATGGTTTACTAGGGATGGGGGTTGGGAGGGGTGAAGGGAATTGGGTAGCACACAATGAATGTGGGGGTCGGAAGGGAGCACGTGATGTGATGTGATTGTGATGACATATATACAACACTTCTAAAAAGTGATTATCTATGGAAGTGTATAATATGTGCATATTATATCAAGAAAGCTACTCTTACTACAACAGAAAAAGAAGAAACCAAATTTGACAAATGGTTACCATGGGTGAAGAAGGAAGAGTTTTCACTTAGGGGTCATTGAGTGTATGTTAATGGTGATGGAATAATTTTTAAAAGGATATCAATAATGGTTGTACAACACGAAAAGTATAATCAATGTCAGTGATTTATGCACATAGAAGTTATTGAATTGGAGAATATTTTGTTGTGCAGATTTTTGTCACAATTTTTAAAAAATCAGACAAATAACTGAGTACAAGGAAGGAGGAAATATTCTAACATTGATGGTAGTAATGATTGTATAAGTGTTCTTGATATCATTGATCTTCTAAATTATATGATATGTGGATGAAGTGCCAATAAAACTGTTTAAAAAAAAGAGGGTGGTAAGCTGTTAAGAAACCAAAGGACATATTGCATTGGGCAAATCTGTTTCACAAGATCACTAAAGTATTGAAGAACAAAGGTTTAGTTTGGCGGTCATATTATGAC
Organism: Echinops telfairi; assembly: GCF_000313985.2. Lineage (NCBI taxonomy): Eukaryota > Metazoa > Chordata > Mammalia > Afrosoricida > Tenrecidae > Echinops > Echinops telfairi. The sequence goes on along the minus strand of NW_022103908.1, from coordinate 25,539,306 downwards.
AAAAACAACAATAACAAAGAAAAATGTCAATTATCCCTCTGGAATATGTCAGTTGCATTGATAACATCCCTCAGTCCCTTTGAGGACTAAGACTATGCAAAGTACCATGAATTGCCAGAAGAACAAACACACCTGTCTTGGAAGAATTACAACTAGAATGCTCCTTAGAAGCTAGGATGGTGAGACTTCATCTCACATACTTTGGCCATGTTATTAATAAAGACCAGTCCCTGGAAAAGAACCTCATGCTTGTTAAAGCAGCAGGTCGGTGGGAAGAGGGAGATGTACTGACACAGTGGCTGCAAAGTGGACTAAAGCATAACAATCGTGAAGATGGGCCAGGACCAGGCATGTTTTGTTCTGTTGCACACAGAGTTTGAGTCAAAACCTGCTAGAGGGCATCAGGCAACAGGATCACTGAGAGTCTGGGTTGTTTCCAACTAGTTCTTATGATGGACAATAATGGTATAGACATTTTTGTGCACATCTCTTCGTGTATCTGTGTGAGTTTTTTATTAAGTCAGTTCAGAAAGTGTTGAAAGCCACTTCTTAGGTGAAAAGGTATATTTTAGAGCATAACACAAACAGTATGGATATATATTGTTTGATAAATATTTTTATCTCTGTTCCGTAAATACAAGAGTGCTGAATTGTATAGCTGATTTTTTTTACAAACAATGTAAGTCATAATCAAAACAGTTTTAAAATCATTGCTCTCACTGATATTTATCTAGGAGTAGATTTCTTAGATAATAGGACTGGTGCAACTACAACCTTAATGCTGGTGTTGTTATATGGCACTGACTTGATTTTTTAGCACTTCAAAGTCATATACAAGCAGACCGGCTTAATGTAATGCACTGTTTGGTCTCTTGATGGTTGCCGTCATGAAGAGTAAATCTACGTCAAATGAAACCCTTGACAATTTCAATCTTTTCTCTGTTTATCCTGTTGTCTTTTGGTCCAGTTGTGAAGATTTTTTTCCCCTTTTATCTTGATAAGTAATCTATACTACCGGTTGGAGTCTTTGATTGACAGTGAATGCTTCAAGTCTTCTTTGTTTCCAGCAAGCAAGGTTGCAAAACTGGCATATCAGAGGTGGTAAATCCTCCTCTAATCCTCTTGCTACATTCTTCTTCTTAAAGTTCAGTATCTCCTATTGGCTAGGCATACACACTGAACAAGTATGGTCAAAGGAAGCAGCCATGATGCACACTTTTTCGGACTTTTAAGCTATATAATATTCATCTGTTATCTTTGAAATAAACCTCTTGGTCTATATCTAGATTTTGTATTAACACAATGAAGTATTGTGGGAGTCTCATTCTTCACATCATCATCCTTAGTCTGTGAGGATCCACACGGCTGAAATGCCTTTGCACAGTCAATAAGACACAGCTAAACCTCTTTCTGGTATTCTGTGCTTTCAGTTAACTTGAATTTCTAGCAGTTGTCTGTGAGTGTACAACTGCAAACAGTTTTTGAAATATCTTCAGCAAAATTTTATATTATTAAATTTTCATGCCATATTGTTTGATAATTTCCTCATTGGGTCATTGGTCTTTAAAATGGGCAAAAATGTGTATCTCTTCCAGTTTGTTGAGCAGGTCCCTGCCTTCCCAATTTCTTGGAACAGACAAGTGAACACCTCTAGTACTGAATTGTTTTCTGGAAACACTAAATTGGTATTTTCAATTCTTAAGAGTCTAGATTTTCACCATTGCCCACAAAGCACTTGGTTATTCCCAATACCATCAGTTGTTGGTCATATGAAATCTTGTGAAATGGCTGAATATTGACAATTTTCCTCCCTGATATAGGGACTCTGTGTGTTTTCATATTCCCTTGATTTTTACTGCATCACTATATATTTTATCCAGACTTCTATAATATTGAAATATAACTCTTGAAAAATTTTGTACTTTGACTTAGAAATGCCAATCATGTTCTCCTCTTTCAGATTTCTAACTCCATGTATTTGCACCCTTCTTGATAAAACTGTAGGCTTTGACTTTTCTACCCGCCCTTTGAAATGCTGTTGAGTTTTTACTTCATCGTTCCTTTCAGTCACTTTTTCTCCATTCAAGTTCAAGCTAAAGACTCTTCTGACATCTACTCTAGCTGTTTCTTTGATGTACCCATCAAGTAATGTCACATTTTCCAACTGCTGATCCTTCGTTTCCAATTTTTCTATTCCAATAACCAGTAATTATCAATGCATCTCGATGGCATGCTTGATTGATATCAGACTACAGAAGAACGAATTCTTCAATTTCTCCATCATTGACTTTATCAGTTGCTGTATAAATCCTACACATCCTATTAACCGTCCTATTCACTGGCCCTCTTTGTGACATATTATATTTGGAGAAAGACGAGACTTTCTTCTCCTGCTGACTTAGTCTCAGAAATGCATAAGGGCCCTTCTACCCTGTCCTGTAAGGTTGCTATGAGTCAGAATTGACTGGATGGCTAGGAGTTTGGTTTTTGGATATTTTATTATCACTGACTCATTGAACTTTTGAAATGTTCTTTTTGACAATGAATGAGATGTGATTTCTCTTTTTCTTTTAATTTTGTATTCCCAGTGTTGTAATCCATATGATTGCTTGATACAAAATGATGCCAATACAAGCCCATTTCAGCTTGGTACTGCCTAGGATATCAATATGGATGCATTACATTTCATTTTTGACAAATTCAAAATTTTCTAGATTTATACTTGGTACACTCCACATTTCTATTATTGCTATATGTTTTTCAGCTGTGCCTTCTCATTTTGAGTAGTGTCCCTTTCTACAAATGAAAGACTCAAAAACTGCGCTTCATCCACATCATTATGGTCAATGTTACTCTCAGGAGGCAGATTTTCCCTAGTTCTATTTTTAGTGCCTGATACCTGAGAGGCTCAACTTTAGGCACTATATCAGAAAATGTTCCATTGTTATTCATGAGATTTGCAGTGGCTAACCTTTTAGAAGTGATCTGCTTATTTCTTCTTTGTTGTCTTTGTAGACAGGCTTCAATGAAACCTATCATGGGTGACCTTGTGGTTATCTGAAATACCTGTGGCATAGCTTCCAGCATCATCACTAACACACAAGTCACCACAATGCAACCAACTGACAAATGGATGGTGTGGTATAATCATTAGAAAGAAATATGAAATCATAGTTTTTTTGTTTGAACCTCCCACTACATAGCTGTGTGACTAGTGTTTCCTATACTCAAAATAGGGTGGTGTGCATACATATTTTATTGGGATATCTATGAATTAAGTTAATGTGTATAATAAATGGCTTAGAACAATTCTTGGAACATAGTAGACCCTATAAATGTCAGTAACTATTTTTATTACGGTATCATTAATGAGTGTCTCAAACCACAATTAGCCAGCAACAACTTATCGAAGAACCACTTTCTAGCTGACATCTGCTTCTATCGAGTATGAGGGGATGAGTCAAACTTTCATAATTCCGTGAGAATACATTGCTTTCTATTTAAAGATGGTGGAATATAAAGCTGGATTGAGCTGATTGGAAGTACTGCTGGTGGGTGTCCCCATGCAGACTGGTTGTGGGAGAGGGCAGGTACAGTAGTGAGTTAATACGAAAGACCAGATTGAACTCGTACTCTCAAGTCTGGCTGCCAGCCTTCTACATTTTTAATTTACACATAGCTACATGTTGCTTTTAGTATTTCTAAATCTAATATTCCTTTATGAGTTTTTGTATGGGGAAAAAAGAGCTGATTTTAGTCTTTGATGTTTTTTGTCTCTGAACAACATGCACCTGAAATGAGCTAGTTATGATAAATTGACTTATATAACTCAACAAAATATTTAAGTTGTTTTAATTTTAGCTCAAAAGAAAATCAGAAAAAAAACGCAGACATTTTCCTTTCCTCCCAAAAGTTTAAGAGTTTACTTCAGATGGGTACTTTTACACGGCAGAAAAAGCCTTATAAGATTTTTATTATCATTAACTAAAGCAACAAACCTAACAGTGATGGCAAATACAATCCGGCTGCCTCATGTTCCTGACGTTACAATGGCACTGCATTTTCTATTTCTCAGTCTTAGGTCAGTTAAAGTGCTTCATCCACCCAACTCAACATTTTCAATATATACTATCTAGCATATTCTTTGGCCTTAGAAATCTAGAGATTTCATAATATGAAAAAAATGATAAAAGCCTACAAATGGTTTCTTGCTCAGAGCTGTAAGTCATTCAATATTAATAAATATCCAGGTACGTAAGCCAGGGATTTCTTTAACATAGATAGGTTCAATAAACTCAGAAATCCTTTCTTTTTTTGCTTAAGTACTAAATTTTGTCTCATGTTCCTAAAACGGCTATTAGAGAAACTTAACCATAAATCTGTATGCTTTCCAGGGGAAGGATACTAAGAAAGCACAGGGCAATGTTTTTAAGAGAAAAACAAACAAAAAAGCGGTGTAAAAGATCAACAGGTTTTCATTAAACATCCAGCTCAAGGTTTATGTAATCTTGAGAAGTCACTCACTCACTCACTCACTCACTCACTCACTCACTCACTCACTCACTCACTCACTCACTCACTCACTCACAGCCATGGAGTCTATGCGGACTCACAGTGACCCTGTAGGACAGGTTAGAACTGCACCTGTGAGTTTCCGAGACTGTAACTATTAACGGGAGTAGAAAGCCCTGTCTAATCAGAGAAGCAGCTGGTGGTTTTTAACTGGGAACCTTGCAGGTTGCAGCCCAACACACAACTACTACGCCACCATGGCTCCTATTCTTGAGAACAGGTAACTTTGAACTAAACACTATGACTGCTCTTGGCTGTCAGTGAGTCGATTACAACTCATGGCAAACCCATGTGCCTTTGGGTGGGTTCAAACTACCAACCTTTTGATTAGAAAACAATAAATCATTTATGCTACCCAGGGACTGCATGATGACTAAGTTCTAGAAATTCCTGACAACTTCACATTTAGGAAAGAATGGAAAATATATTTGAACTGAAAATACACAAAAGCTTGAGTTCTATACTTTAGCCACCTGAAAAATGTTTTATTAAGACCAGTCACAAAGTCTGTACAAATATAAATATATGTTATGCTTGTCAGTTTTCCTCCAAAATTATTTTCTATTGTAACTAGATAAAAAGATGTATTCATGTAAAAAGATATCAACAAAAAATTAAAACTATCTTGTAGAAAACAAGTTTATTCTTAGAAACTTGTATTTATAATAATTGCAATGTAGAAGTTTTAAAAAGAAATCTAGGATTACAGTTAAAATTAACCAAGATAGTTTTTCTATATTATTAAATTGTTTTAAAAAGACCCTGTCGTGTAGTAGCACAATATTTAATTATCTCAACATTCAATACAGATAGTTCTTAGAACTTTTTCTGACCACAAAACTTAAGAAAACCGGAAACTATCCAGAGACAACTAAAGCAGAGCGTCCCAAGGATGCACGAGTGCTGCTGAGGAAATCGCTTCGGCTTCCAGTTGAGCTTTATGGTAAGTCAGTCTCTGATGAAGCAAATAACTTCTTACCTTTGCAGAGATGCAGCATTACTGAGCATTCATAACTCATGCTATGCTGTGAGTTTGCTGGTAATTCCTCCAAACACTGTTAAATTCTCAGATAAATGATATTTCGTGGCCATTGCAGCAGAATCAGACAGCCCTGAGTTTGTAGAAATCAGGTGAGGGAGAAAGGTAAGTGGAATGGGAAACTGTATGGGCTGAAACTCTGGAAAAGGGTACCTGGACTTGAGTGAGCCCTTTCAGGGGCCTGCTTGTGGAAGCAGCACAAATTCAAAGCAGAGTTTGGCACAATCTTCAAGAGCACTGTTTTCCAACTCTGTGTATCAAGATATTTGGTTGTTATACACCACACTTGCTCTTTGCTTTCTAAGAAGGAAATTAGCTTTGCCTTGTAATTTTTCTAGTTCATTCATATTTTACAAATTTGGGTCTTTCTGATTTCAGTTTGTTGGCTATGACTGAACGGTGAGAACTATTTTGTAGCCCTTATTATAAGAATGAGTTACAATGACAATATTTGATGTACAAAGGACATGTCATATCATTGTATGTGGTTTCTTAAGTTAGTGCCATCTTTTCAAATATGTGGGTTAATATATTTAGTATTATTATATTAATTAGTTGATTTATATCCCCTGCACTATCAGCCTATTGTTACTTTTCTAATGCTGTCTTAGAATTGAAGATTCACCTCAATTGCTAATGGGCAAGGAGCCCTGCTGCTATAGCAGCTTAGAAAGTCGGCAGTTCCAAGCCACCAGCTGCTCCAAGGGAAAGAGATGAGGTTTTCTGCTCCTGGAAAAATCTACAGTCTCAGAAACCTACAGGGGTAGTGCTACTATGTCCTATAGGGTTGCTTTGAGTTGGAATTGACTCCAGGGTGGGATCTAGGGTTTTTTGTTTTGTTTTGTTTGTGTGGGGAGAGGAATCGAAAATTTCAAAATTAGTCTACGGAGAAAGATCTGGGTGATCTACTGTCAAAGAATCAACCATTGAAAACTTGGATCTAAGTTCTACTTTGACATTCATGGGGGGGTGTCATCAACCAAAGTTGATATGCTGGCTATTGACTTTGTATCATTTCAAGGAACAAAGAAGTCCTTCCAAATGCACTAAAGACAAAATTAGGACTCATCAGTCAAATGCTAGTTAGTATCCCATTGAGTAATGTATATAAGAATAAATCTTATTAGTAAACAGAAGAAAGGTCAATTTGTGCATGTATATAAATATCACAAAAAGCCTAGAATTGAACCAATATATAAACAAACAGTTCTCATGGCTACAAACTCCAAATATTTAGCACTTGGAAATCAGCTGAATGCATAATTAAATGATAGGGAGAAAAGAAGAAGCTACAGTTGGAAGGTTTGTTTTGTTCTAGGTTTGGAGCATTATACCACCCAATATAAACTCAATATAACAATGGAGCTAATAAGACACAAGTACCATGTGAAGACTCAAAATACAAAGTCCAGGTTATAAGCACCTCAAAACAAGCAGGAATGTGAGATGTTTCCTATTATATGTAATTACTCTAGCTGACTCAACATTCAGCCATAGGTCTTAAGCATGATTTTCGTTCCTCCTGACAGCATATGATGAGTCAATCTATAAGACTGAAGGGTCACACAGGTAATGCTTAGTTTTCCGGAGTTGCTGTCAGTCAGGTGGTTGGTTTGTATAGGAGTCAGCATGATTGGCACTTTCTCAAGCATCAAATTCGTATAATTTAAATGATTTGGCAGTGAGTTCAAGAAAATGTTCCAATAAAAATACCTTCCCCAATTCAATGTTTTCACTTTTGTTTGGCAATTCAATACTTTAGTCAGAGCATCCCATTGAATAATAAATTATGTTTGATCAACAGAAGCAACAAGACTAAATAAGTTAACATTGACTTTATATTTGTTCACTCCAGGTACTACAATTGTACAAGAGCAAAAATCAACTCAAAGTCTGCAAATTACGAGAATGACAAAACTTTAACTGGATCAAACACATTTCTAATGAATTGTAGAAATTGTAGAAATCTAAAGAAAAAGCTATTGATAGAAACTGTTTATTTAATATAAAGTATTCCATATGGAAAGAGAAAACAAAAAAGGGGTAAAATACTCTAAGTGTCTACACTATCATAATGAAATAGAAAAGGTGGAACTCACTGTCCTTACTGCTATTATTTGCAAACAGCTACTTCGTTTTGAGGTTAGATGCACAGCATCCTGTTTTATCCGGAAACTATAACATCCCTACGAGACACATGCTGTAATTTACCAAACAAGGAACGCGTGGCTCAGCACGGTGAAATAACTTGCCCATCATCAGATTGCTGGTCATCAGCCCAAACAGGCATCCATCGCAGGGTGCTCAAACGCCAGAGCCTGCACTCGCAACCAGGGTGGTCTCCCCAGGAGGGAGGTGAAGAGGAAAACACAGCATTAAGCATAAACAAGCAAGCAAACAAAGAGGCTCTGACTTATCTGCTGCAGAACTCATCAGTCACTTGAGAATTGAGGAAAGCAGGGCTAATTCTCTTTTTGACTGTCCTCACATTCCTGTGTATAATCTGAGTTCTCTCTGTAAGGAAACAAATCTTTTAGGGGGTACAGATGGGACTCCATGGACTAGAACACAATAACTGAAAAGTTCTGCATAAATAATCCACACTCAGTGCAGAAAGACAACAATGCCCAAACTCTCCTACATTGTGTGTGTGCAGTGGAAGTCCTTTTTAAAGCAAGGATTGCTTTTTGCTGTCCTTTAAGTTCCCGCTCCAAAGTGGGACCTTAAAGACCCTCAGGGTCTTAGGAACTGTTAATGAAGAGAGGTATCTAGGGGTCTTTTTTGTTCCGTTAAAATGCCAATAGAAAAATGTCCAAATGCTCAGAGAAAAAGTTACATATGCCAAAATACCTGACTTCTTCGAGTCTGTATGGGACTAGAAGTGACTGTTAACTGACAAGTCCTTGCAGTGGTCGTGTATGTCAAATTAAAGTAGGAACAGGTGACACATGCTTCGAAAGGGTAATTTGCTAGAAAAAGGTCTTGTGAAACATGTTATCTAGAAAGGAACAAGTAACAAAGGGACCCTAAGAAGTAAACGTATGCAGTGTATTTCTATGTTAAGCAAAACAAAGTGCCAGATGAAGTTTGCTTAAAGATACCAATGCTGTTTCAGTGACAACAAAAGAGCTTACACTGATTCAAATAAGAGAAAGAAAGGAAACGTTAGTATGAGTAATGAGAGTATTGAAGAAGAAAAAACGTCATGCAGGCCCATGAGAATAAAGTAAGTTGGATCATGATTCCCTAATATGAATAACTAATCACTTGCTATGAATGAGTTCACACTGGGACATGCAGCAAAACCAAAAGGACCAGGCAAGTCGATTCCAACTCAAGTGACATTAGATAGGGCTGGATCAGGGAAGCTTCTCTCTGCCAAAGGCCATTTGGATATTGATAGCATCCTTCACAGGCCATACTGGTCAATTATCTCATGAAATCACTCCTAATGTGATGGCTGGAGCTGCTGCCCTTTGGTGAGAGATGCGATGTTAGCTGGTATTCATGACTTCTTGGGTCTTGTGACTTCTGGGCTGGAGTTCCCACCCTGCTTATAAGTCTTTGCAGGGACAGATCACTTCATCTTTCTCATCAGAGCAGCCCTTGGGTTCATAGTTAGTCATCCAAAGCTTACTTGATAGCGTCATCAGGCCACACAAGGGGGCTACAAAATTCATGGAAAAAGGAGTAAAAAGATGGGATATTTACATAAACTTTTTGAAGCCTTCTTGTATATTGTGTTTCAAGGCCAGTGACCAAGGAGACACAAGAACATTAGGATTAAACTAAAAGAAAACATATTAACTAGTATACTACAGCTTTCTCGTATTCTCTGCTTTGAAAGATAGTTACTTGTGTTTAATTGACTATGGTTGACTGTGTGCACCCTAAGACATGAAGGATAACTTTAAGAAGAATGGGAACTCCAGAACACTTTATTATACTCATGTGGAAATTGTACGTGGATCATGAGCCAGCTGTGCAAACAGAACAAAAGAATACTGCACGGCATAAAATCAGGAAAGGTGTGTGTAGGAAATGTATCCTCTCATCATATTTGTTCAATCTGTATGCTGAGCAAATCATCGGAGAAACTGGATTATAGGAAGACGATGGCATCAGGATTAGAAGAAGGCTTAGTAACAAACTGCTGTGTGCAGATGACACAAACTTGCTTGCTGAAAGTGAGGAGAAAATGAAGCACTTGCTGATGAAGATCCTGGACTGCCGCCTTCAGTATGTATCACAACTCAAACATAAGGAAGAACAAATTCCTCACAAGAAGACCAACATCATTCGAGAAATGGTTGAAGTGGTCAAGGATTTTGTCTTCCATGGAGCTACAACCAATGCTCCTGGAAGCAGCACTCAGGAGGTCACAAGATTTGCCCCATTAGGTAAATCTGATGCACACGAGTTTTGAAAAATGTGGATGCTGCTGTGAGGACTAAGGTGAGTCTGACCCAGGCTATGGCATTTCCCATTTCCTCACATGCATGTGACAGTTGGACATTGAATAAGGAATACTGAAAAAGAATCAATGCATTTGAATTGTGGTACTGGAGAAGAATATTGAAAGTACTCTGGAATAATAGGATAAATAATTTTTTTCTTGGAAGAAGTAAGGCCAGAGTGCTTCTTAGAGGCAAGGATGGCAAGACTTCATCTTAAATACTTTGGACATATGAGGGGGTACCCCCCCAAAAAACGATACTCATTTGTTTATTTGATGTGAGGGGGTATAGTGCATTTGGAGTTTGCTCACGAGGTCAAGCTGTTAATCAAGCTTTCTATTTAGAGGTTCAAAAAAGATAGCATAACAGTGTATGACCCCCAAAAAAAGGCCTGGTTTTATCACTATGTCAGTGTACTTGCTCATGCAGCCATCTTAGTGCACCAGTTTTTGGCAAAAAACAGCATGCCTCCCTTGCCCCACACACCTTACTCACCTGCCCTCACTCCCTGCCACTGCTTTTTGTTTCAGTTAATGCAGAGGGATTTGAAGGGCAGTGATTTGATGATGTGGAAGAGATGAAGAAGAAAAAAAAGAGGAATGTGCTGTCAGCCATCCAAACAGATTAATTTGAAAAATGTTTAAAAGAATGGAATCGCAGATTTGACAAATGTATTAAGTGTAACGGAAAGTACTTTGAAGGTGATAGGTTTGTTATGTAAAAAAAATTTAAATACACAGCTTTCTTTTCAGTAACCCCTCACATATCAGGAAAGACTAGTCCCTGAAGAAGGACATCATACTAGGTAAAGTGGAGGGGCAGTGAACAAGAGCAATGGTCTCTTGTTGTGCAGAGGGTCAATATGGGTTGCAACTGACCTGAAGGCATTTAACAACAATAGCTATTGGAGAAGGCAAAGGAGACGTAGAGGCTGCTAGCCAGATCCAACAATACTTCCAGTGAGTCCAAATGATTCTCTACAATCATGCTACTATTTGTTAATATATGGCAGTTGGTAATGGCAAGTGACAATGGATCTAACACCAGAGACAAGGGGATAGCGACAGTTCTTTCTATACAACACTCTACAAAGGCATGGGCCTCACTTGGTTTTCAGCTTGAGGACTTGTCAAAAAACCCAATGCCATCGAGTAGATTCCCCCTCATAGTGACCTTACAGGACAGAGCAGACTGCTCCCTGGGGTTCAGAGGTTGTGAATCTTAATGAACGGACAGCCTCCTCCTTCCTGCAGAGCAGCTGCTGGTGTGGGCACAGCCCTTAGCGGCCCAAGGCCCAGCCCATGACACCACCAAGGAGGGGTCCCAGGAGGTCAGCGCTGTCTCCAACCAAGAGCGAGGTCAGATATTTTACCGAATATCTCTAAATACAACTGTATGTTTCACATGGATCTGACAGGAAATGAATATCTACCAGAGGAATGATGTAACTGGCAAAATGTGGGGACCAAGACAATCCACTTGAAGCACGTAGCATAGGGTTTAGCAAAAAGAAGCACTCAATCACTGCCAGCTATTTTTGTTAGCCCCCCACCAAACTGAAGATAGTGATAAAGTAAAATTATAATGCAAATGTATTCCTTTTTTTCCCCTTGTGAAATTCAGTAGTTCTAAATAAAAACACAATGCTCAACAGTACTACCTATTCCGTCAAGTTGATGCAGACTCATTGTGACCATCCAGGACACGGTAGAACTGCCCCTTCGGATTTCGGAGACTTTAAATATTTGTGGGAGCAGATACCCTCTGCTTTCTCCTGAGGGGCTCTGTGGTTGGTGACTCAATACAGAACCCATGTCACCACCAGGGCCTTCCTTAGACTCCCCATAGCCTACTATTAGCAACAAGAACAAAAGACAAAACAATTTCCAAGCTAAGAACCCTGAACTCAAAGAGGTTAGTTAAATCACTGTCACAGTGACCAGCTGTTACTTAGCGGAAACTACTAGATGATGAAACTTTACCCACTGGTCTCTCTGACTAGAGGCAGCAGTCTGGAACAGGTGTGTCTTCCTTAGCTATTTTAACAAGGCTCTCACAGAGCAAAACCAAACAAATACATACAGAAACCTGAAGAGCTATAGTTATCAACACAAATAAATCGTAGAATCCTAACACTGACAAGTAATTGTATGAATGAGTGAAAGCCAAAACTAAGGGCTTTGAATAACAGTGAACCAATTTTTAATGACATAAGTTTAAATTCTGAGGCAATCGGAAAGTATAACTAATAAATTACTCATAGGTCAAATTACTGTTTTATATTAAAGCGGCCACATTTTTATTGGGGAGGGAGGTATTGCATTTGAAGAAAGTCTAGCTTAAAGTCCTTACACGAGGTACCCACTTCATGGGCATGAATAGAGTCGGTCAAATTTGCACCAACTCTGGAGGCCAGACTGCCTGGAGTAGGGTCCCAACTTTACCGCTTCCTAATTGTACAGTAGAAGCACGGCACACACAATCGCTTTAATCTTCAGTTTGATCATCTCTAAAGTGGGGATAATAACAGTACACATGTCCCAGTGGGTTGTTGTAAGGACGAAATAAATGAATAAAGGTAATATTCTTAGAACAGTGCCCAACACTTAGCACTACGTTAAGTGCCAACTATTAAACATGTCACCCAATATAAACAGGGACATCTGTTATTCAACAAACGCATCGATTATATGCCATGGGCTGCATTAGAAACAAAGGTAAAGGCGACAGCTAGCAGGCTCACTAGAGAGGCAGCGTCTGACGCAAGATCAGGGAATGGGGATTGTAATTTGATTGTAATTTAGTTCAAAAGGAAAAAGACTGCCTGCTATATTTATGTGACTTTCCAGATATTTAAAATTCAACAATTAAAATTCCACATCTGACAAAACTGAAGAAAATGTTCTAAAGCTGATTGTGGTGATGATTGTAAAACTCTTCTTGATATAATTGAACTACTGAATTGCATGATATGTGAATTATATGCCAATAAAACTGTCTGCAAAATTATATATCTGTCGCTATACACCACCACCCCTCCCCATTTTAATACTGATTCAGTCAAGTTAACATCATTTCCAAAAGTAAATAGAGAGGCTTGGATTGAGGAGAAAAATATTACATGCAAAACTCTCAGGTTTGGGATTAGGTTTAAATGTGTTGACAGTAGTTTCAACCGACTTAGATATAATACCACATTGACAATAATTAGATTTGTTCATTCATGACTATAAGTATGTTCACTAAAAAAAAGGATAAAGTAACAATGTAAACATTTTAACAGTATGTTTTACAAAAAACACAAAATTGTCTATCATATTCATTTGGCTTTCCAGATTAATTAGAATTCAACAGCCAAAATTCCACATCTGTAGCTATACAACAAATTTTGATACTGACTCATTCATGTTAACTTAGTTTCCAAACTTGAATAACATAGAAGCAAATAAAATGTCAGAAACAAAAAGATTCTGGAAAAAAAAAATCCCAGAGTAATGTTGTACCATAAGGTGAGTTGGTGGAGATGGTTTAAATTTGTTGATGCTGGGGTTGATTTTTGCCAATCTTGACATTTGAGTTTTTAAAGGTATATTTTATCTAAAATTCAAGCGGTGCAACTGTGCAGCTAGTCCCCAGTTAAAACATATTTATGATACAACACACTGCGCTTATGAATACAAGGGAGCCCTGGCGGCGGAATGGGTAGTTGAGTTGCTCAGGAATGACGTCAACATGGCAGTGAGTTTGGGTTTGGGTTTTGCACTGATGCAATACTGTCTGTTTTCCGGGGAGTTTGGAGGACATCTTGTTAGTAATATAGGAGACCTGATGGCATAGTGGTTACTTTGAGCTGCTAACTATGAGTTCACCAGTTCAAAACCATCACTCTCCCCATGGGAGAAAGATGAGGCTTCTCATACTGTACAGCTTTACTCTGGGAAACCCACAGCAGCACTTCTTCCCTGCCGCCTTATAGCGTCCTAGCAGGCAGGAATGACTCCATGGCAGGGAGTTTGGTTTTTCGGTTTTGCACTGAAGAGGGATTGTTTTCTAGGGAGTGTTTTTGGACATCGTGCTAGTAACATGTACCGCAAACAATGTTGTGGAGCATAACTTTGCTTTTCTCAAATATTCCCTTGCAGATGTTCAATGGTATGAGTTATAGAGATACAAGTTCTGAAGGCAGTAATAATGAAAGCTTAATTAAAAGCTAACATCACAAGTTTACAATGGCGTCATGGGAACAGAGCCCAGTCATAAGTCAGGGACTCCATGGTATGTGGTGTTTGGCTTGATTGTTTGTTAACTTCGTAATGTGAATTGTGTGATGGGTTACAAGTCAAATCATTTGTCACTCAACAATGTACACACGGTTTGGTTCAAGCCAGTTCCACAACTGACTGCCAGTTCCACAATGCAACGTCACTTATTCCACTTCCCCGCTCCTCCTCTCCCTTGCCATTCCTCCTCCTTCCCTAACCAATCCTGCCTTCTGAACTGTGAGGAACTGGTTTTCCTGTTTTCATTTTTTTAAAGAAGAAAAGTTAGAAAAACAATTACAATATACGTGTACAATTCTCACCACTCTGGAGATGAAAGCTTCTCTATCAGATTTTTTAAATGTTAAGCAAAAACAACATTTAATCTCTAAATAAATATTTAGATAAATGAATGATATGATAAATTAATGTTTAAACAATTAAACATTAAACAGACATAGTTACCATATGTCTGCATATGTGAGCGTGGATGTATGACAGAATCTACCTCTAGGGTCCATGCAAACTCAGAAGTGGATAAAGCACAGTTATTGCTCTATTTACAATGCTTTCTTGAGCCATTCTCCAATTCAAAGTCATTCTCTCACTGCACACCACTTAATCAGAGCAAGGCCAAGTTAACCACAGAATGCCATGCATTCTCTAATACTGTTAGCTTGGGAAATTTTGACATAATACCTAGATTCAATCCCCAACACTGTCATTCACTAACAATATGGCTTGGGCCACAGTAGGGAATCTTCGACACATCAGTGTCTCACCTGTAAAATGCAACACAAACTATACAGATATAGAAGGCAGTATAATGCTGTTTAAATGCACAGGATTTGGAGGAAGCTGGCAGGGGTTCAAATTCTAGTTCACCATTTTATAACTGTATGCCATTTAGTTAGACATCGGCAATCTCTGAGTCTCAATGTCTTCACTTGCCACACAGTGATGACTCCAGTAAAAAGATACAGTATTATTGTGAAGATTAACTGAGATAATACACATGAGAAATGGAAAAGAAAGCTTGGTTCACAAGAAATATTCTAAATAAGGGTTATTATTTTATCTCAACACTTTTAATTATAATTTATTAAGTAACTGCCAAGTACCAGGAGCCATGATAAACATTTTAATATAAGGTGCTTTAAATGATTGTAGAAAAATGGAATTAAATGAACTTTTTAAAGCCATTGTACATTAATCTCATTTAATCTTAAAGGCTAATTCCCTCAGTATGTACTTTATTTTATTAAAATGCTTTATTGTGCATTGAATGAACGTTTGTAAAACTCAGTTTTCCACACAACAACTCATATGCAATTTATTTCATGCCATTGATTGCAATGGCTTCAATGTAACATCATTTATTCACTTCTTCCCTGTTTTCTGTCGCCATTCCTCCTCTCCTAAGCTTTTGGAACTCTGTGCTTGGATAAACGCTGCCCTTTTGTTTCTCTAAGGGCTGGTTACTGTGCGTGTATGCTTACCAAGTATTATTGCTGTTCCTCTTTTATATTTGTCTGTTGTTGAGCCCTGGGAATGGTTTTCAGCCCCGGGTTGAAAAACGAACCATGGGAATGAGTCAGTCCAGTTCCAGAGCTAAAGAGTGACTAAAAACGATAGTTTCTGAGGGCCCACCAGTCTGTAGCTGGCCAGGAAGCCTGGTCTTCTTTATGCTTCTGGGTTTTGTTCCCCATTGCTCCCCCTACTCTAGACAAGCCCTTCTAAGTTGTTAGCCGTCAGAGCACTTGGCAGTGGTGGCCAGGCACCACTTCATCTTTCTGGTCTCAAGGTCACGGAGGCTTCGGATAATGTGGTTCATTAACCTATTGAATGGATTGAATTCTTAAGCACACTTGAGAGAATTTAACATCTCTTTTTACAAAAAAAAAAGCCCTGAGAGGTCAAATCAGTTTTCACAATTGCATAACTAACATGAAATCCAAAGCTAGCTCTCAAACTCTAAAGCTTATGCTGTTTCCACTGAGCCATGCTACATGACAAAATGTTAAAACAAAAAAGGAACAGCAAATATTTTACAGCATGTGACATAGCAGAAATATCATGAATATAATTATTAATCAAATTTATTCCTGAAAGGGAAAAAAATTAAAAATCACTTTGAATTTGTGGGAGAAAATAAGCTGACCTCTGGGCAAATGTATTTATTGAACACTAAGTTTTTCTTTAAAATATTGGTGATGTATCCAAAGGCTAGCTAATCATAAGTAAGCATAACAAAGCACAGCCTAAGAGTTACGGGAGATTGAAAAGAACAAGCTCCTGAAATCCAACCTTCTTTCTCTTCTCACCTCAAAACTTTTTAATCCCCAGAAACATTTGCTGAAATGGTGAAATGACTTACCCACCTATTAAGAATAACATAGTTTTTCGTTGTAAAATGTATCACCATTTTCTCCAGGGAGACAACAATGCCTTCTCACTTTAATACATGTGTGCCTCCCCTCTCCATCTAATCAGCTAATACTTTTCAAAATATCTTTTTAATGCCTGAATGAAAGGGTTCCACATCAAAGACCTGACCTCCCTGTTACTGTATCTAAAGGAAACCCTAGGAATATGAAATCCATTCAAAGGTAAATCACAGGTAGCTTATTGTATAATGCATTAAGAAAAGCAAAGGGGAAAAAAGCTTCATAAGAGCTGCAGAGAATTTGGTAAAATTATACCACATAAATACAAATCGATCTTTAGTATAAAGAAGCAAATTCATAGCCAAAAAACGTAGGACAAAAGCGCTATGTAATCAACCAGGAGGGGGCCCTTCATGAATTACTTGAAAATTTGTCATTGTTTCAATCAAAATTTCTGATTACACTTTAATATTGGAAAGATCAAAGAGAGAGCAAACCACACATTTCTCAATAGATTCAAAACTGAAATTTTAAAAAGCTAACTTTCAATATCAGAAAAGGTACATTACTAAAGGAAACAAGAGCAAAGCAATGTAATAGGCCATAGGCTATAGATAAAAAGTACTATTTGCAAAACAAGTGATGATGCTGATGATGCCTTAACATACCGTGACTGTGGCTCTGAAGTTACTCAGGTCCGTCAGAAAGTCTTCCACAGACACCTTCCTCACATCCAGGGCATAGTAGCCCAGGAGTCTCTGGTATAACTTTTCCATGGTCTCGTGCAACTTTGAAAGCTTCTCATATTGTTCTTTTGCACTAATAACAAAACTGTAGATTATAGTTAAGGTATTTGCACATTCCATATAATTCTTCAAGACAAAATCCTGTGAATCCATGTTTTAGTCAGGCACCATTAGTCGGGCTCTCATGTTCAAAAACCACCTCTTGTAAGTAAGTCTACATTGCATAGCCATGGCATCTTCAATTCAGCGTCTAACTTTAGCAAAATTATCAGAACATCCAAACATTGCATTAATAATATTTCTTTATAATTGGCTTCAAAGACATTTTTCTTTAAAACTGCCTATGTAATCTCAGATCATCCAATGTCATTTAACATTTGTTCAGCTTAGTAGCTGAAATAATTACAACAATACAGTTACAGAACACAGTGAACCTGGGCCATACTCTCTTCATTTCAGTTTCTACCCTTGACAGTGATTTGTCTACGGGAAGTTCCTACATTGCTTTATCTCTCAATTTCCTTATTTGCAAAGAGAGAACAATAACATCACCTAAGGAGCAGGGCTGCAGTAACAACTAAATGAGTTAAAATATGCAAAGTTCTTAGAAAAAGAACTGGCATTTTACAAGCACATAAAAATAACCTGGCATTATTACTCTTATTCACTTTAAGCTTTATTTAGAGTCTAAAAGCAATTAAAGATACATTTTTAAAGAGTCAAATGAAAAACTTCTTGTATTATGTGGGTGAGTGCTTCCATTTCTACCTTGGAAAGCTCGTAGATAATTTCTTCCCCACAGTATGTGATTTAAGATTATTGCATACACACACACACATCTGAGACGTTAATTCTCATTTATTCTGTTAGTTGCCAGGAAATGGATTCTGATTCATGGTGACCATGTGTTCAGAATAGAACCATGAGGTTTTCAAAGCTGAGCCCTTTCAACGTAATTGAGTTCAAAGGACATGTGGGTGGGTTTGAATCTCCAACCTTTCAAGTTGTAGTCAAGCACCTAACTGGCTGCACCATGCGTGAACCGCTTTATAACAAAATAGTCAAGAGAAAACTAGGATTGAGAAGACGCAGTTAACTTTTTCCTAGCCACCAGAACATGTACCTAACAGTTACATTGTCTACCTCTGGGGTCTACCAGTGTGCTTTTGTGCTCCTGGTGAAATTTGCCCTGGTGCTAGAGCATGAACTTGAATAACTGCATAAAATGGAAGGCAATGTTGGCTCATATTGTAATCTTGTGAGGTGAAATTTTGTGGAATTTTTAAGGTCTGCTAAGTATATAAGGGATCTTCAAAAGGTCCATGGAGGGGGGGAATGATTTAAACAAAATGAAATATTGTCCTCAAACTTTTTAAGCCCTCTTGTGTTTCTTGTTTCCTTTGTGTTATTACGAGCCATAGTGGTGTGTTGGTTACACATTGGATTTTGATGCTCAAGGTCAGCACTTGAAAACCATCAGCGCTCTGCAGGAGAAAGATATAACTTTTTACCCCCATGAAGAGAAGTCTCAGAACCTCACAGAGGACAGTTCTACACTGTCCTAGAGTCTCACTATGGGCCAGTTTTGACTCAATGGCAGTGAGTTTGGTTTTGTGTTATGAAATAGGCAGGATAAGCAATCCCAGGAGACAGTGAAGGGACCAAAGGTTGGGGTGTGAAAGTGGGGGGTGGTGGTGGAAGGTGACAAGGTGGGGGTGGGGTGCGTGGGTGAATGATGAGCCAAGAACAATAGGGATAAAGGGACAGCAAGGGTTTTAAAATTGACAGTGTGGAGAGTCTAGGTTTCCTAGTGGGGTTTGATCAGTTGAAATGGATCCCAGTGGAACTACTGAGAGGTGAACGATGGGGAAACATGATAGTTGAGCAGAAAGAAGGAAAAAGAGGAAAGAAGAAGAAACTAATAATTATATATAGGTATATGTATATATATAAATATATAAAGGTAGGTGTATTTGTCTATGTATGTATATATATGTAAATACAAGGAAGCAGATGGACTTTGGGTCTCTAGTTAAATCTTACCTTAGTATGAGAACAGTTTGTTCTAATAACCTGGCACTGTCGTGTCATGCTCACCTTCCCGACACAATCACTGAAGACAAAATGGGTACATAAGTAAATGTGGTGAAGAAAGCTGATGGTGCACGGCTATTGAAAGATATAGTGTCTGGGGTCTTAAAGGACTGAATTTAAACATGGGGCCATCGAGCAGGGAAACAACAAAGCCCACATGAAAGCAGCACGCCAGCCTGTGAGATTATGAGGTGTCAACGGGGATAGGTATCAGAAGTTCAAAAACCAGCAATCAAATTTACATGAAGGAGTGTGGACGAAGTGGAGATCCTAAACCCACCTGTAAGATAATTGGACAGAACCTCACAAAAGAGCTACATGGAAGGGATGACAAACCTAGGGAATGGTATAGCACTGAGGAAACACAGGACTATCCTCTAGTTCTTTAATATTTACTCCCCTTACTGTTGGGATCTTTGTTTTACCTCTTTAATCTGGTTAGACCTTGGTATATTCATTTTTATAATTAAGATCATTGAAAGCTAGT
The DNA here is from genome assembly GCF_000313985.2 of Echinops telfairi. Taxonomy (NCBI): domain Eukaryota; kingdom Metazoa; phylum Chordata; class Mammalia; order Afrosoricida; family Tenrecidae; genus Echinops; species Echinops telfairi. Next base: position 25,519,265 of record NW_022103908.1, on the reverse strand, counting down.
AATGGAAATAATGATTCAGAAACAGTAAAGGAAATAATGATTCCCTGAGGGTATGGGAGGAGGTGGGAGGCAGGGGGAGAAGGGGGAGCTGGTAGCAACGATGACTGTATAACCCCACTTGAGGGGAATGAATAGCAGAACTGCAGGTGAATGGATACACTGGATGGTATAAGATATGGTAAATAATAATAATAATTTATAATAATAATAAGGGTTCCTGAGAGGTAAGGTGGGGGAAGGTGATATCAAAGAGTTCAAAAAGAAAGAAAATTATTTGAAACGGATGATGATAGCAATTATAAGATAATTCTTGATCTAACTAAATTATAGATTGTTATAATATCTGTAAGACCTCCCAATAAAATGATTAATACAAAAAACTGTGTCTTTGACATTAGGTAAAATTCAAAGGAATAAGTTATTTCCAGGTAAAATACCATATAAGTATTTGTCCTTATACTTCATGACCAGGGTACAAATATGCACTAATTACATGCTTTGCTGATTGGGGTTCCAAGTAATTGTGCACTGTCAGCACCACAAAGACAGACAAACCCTCTGTCATGTAATGAATTCCTATTCAGAGGACCCTACACAGGTTTCTGAGACCATGACTCTTCAGGGGGTCAAGCAGTCTTCAAGAGCAGCTGGTGAGTCCAAACTGCCCAGTTTGTCCACTGCTGACCCAGCAGGGCAACCCGGCGACCTTTGAGGTCACTACAGGGGCCTGTAGGTGCGATGCATGTTTTCAAGTTCCATGCAATTGACACGCAAAAAAAGACAAGACAAAATGATTTCCCTTGCCTCATTCCATCTCCACTTTACTGTACTGTGTACCACGTATTAATAAAAATTCACCATACCTAACAAAATATGACCAATAGTCATATGCATTCTACTAGAAGAACAAAACTTCATTAGCCCAAAATGACAAACATAAAATAATTTGATCACAAAGAGCTATAGTTATTTTCTAAACAAACCCTTGAATTTTTTATGTGGTGCACAATTATTACAACACATTCTGAAAAAATGACTCTTTTAGAGCATCAGTCATACTTGTTTAAGTTTCATATAAATGGGGGCATTTGAAGAGATGGTACAGACAGAATTAAATTACTGAATTTATTTTATTATTTTTGAACAATGCTAAAGTATAAACAGACATCCACTCATTGCAATCTAATCCGTTCTGATTCAGTGACCCTATAGGGCAGGGCAGAACTGCCCTTGTGGGTTTCTGAGACTGTAACTCTATGGGTGTTAAAAGCCTCATCTTTCTCCTTTGTAGTGACTGCTGGTCTCAAACTGCTGACTTTGTGGTTAGCCACCCAACACGTAACCTCTACGTCACCAGGGATTCCCGAGACACAGACATTAGTGTTCCTTTTCTCTACACCCCTACCCCCATTGACCCCCCCCCCAATTTTTGTTGTTTATTAATATAGAGTAAGTGGATTCAGGACAAGAGAAAGAAGTCCCTAATTTCTAAAAGATAGCGTTCCATTTTTCAAAAGTTCTCAGTGGAAGAGGAAATAAGAAAACTGACCTGGGGAACTTCCTTCTGAGAAGAAAGACCCAGGAGGATCACTTCTACATAGGGCTCTAGCAAGCAAAGGCTGTAGCAAGAATCCAGGGCTCTAGCAGACAAAGAATTCAGGTAGTTAGAATACAGCCTCCCCACAAGACACAAAGGCATCCTGGCTGATCACGGCTTACATGGACCCATGTCTCTAGGCAGTGCAAACATTACTTATCATCTTTCCAAGACTATTGTTGATTTGTACTTGTTATTTACTGATCTACGTAGGGTTTTAGAAGAGTGGGCTATAAGTATTTAGAAGAATGAGTGGTGCAGAAGACAGGGAATTACAATACTAACAACAGTTGATTTTAAAAGTATGTAAATATTTTATATTAATAAATATTAATAACTTAATATTTATATTAATAAAAACTAATGGTTGTGGTACAGTTATTCATCTGAACAGTAAAATACAGCCTATTTACAGAAGGAGATCATGAAAGTGCTAATGATTAATACATTTATATGGGATTATTTTTTAATCTTCAATGAATATCAAACTTTACATAATTAGTCAACTCACAGATTTACAAGAAGTTTAACATATGGCAGGTTTCCATACAGTTTACCTTAAACGAAATCTCATTTGAAATACATTCCAAAACTAACATTAAGTGGAACATCTGATACACCTCTTTTGTACTGCAAAATAAGCATTTTTTAATCAAAAATCAATTCACAATTACTGTCATTCACTGTTATTCAACTTCAACTCATAAGGACCCTATTGGACAGAGTAGAACTGCCCCTGTGCATTTCCAAGATTGTAACTCTTATGGGAGTAGAAAGTCTCCTCTTTCTCCCATGGAAAGCTTCATCTTTCTCTCACAGAGAGGCTGCTGGTTTGGAACTGCTGACCTTGAAGTTAGTGGTCCAACCTGTAGGTCTGCTTTATTTTTTCATACTCTGGCAAGTGTGATTAGCATTGACTGATTGATAGTTCAGTCTTTTGATGCTGTGCTGAGTCTTAGCAATGTTGCAACTACTCTAGTGCCAATTCTTAAACTCTGGTAGTGGGTTTAATAGGCCTCTTCAGAAGTCTGTTTAAGGTGATGGAATTTCCTTTCACACACACACACACACACACACACACACACACACACACACACACGGATGTAGTATTAAGGACTACAATTTCTGAATCATAGTTAAACAAAATGACAAGGACACAACAGGGGGTGGGGGGCTGTTTCTACTGCTACATATCCGTTACATGGCTGATAAGGTTCTTCGTTATAATAATACTCCAAACTCACTGCCATCGCAGCAATGCTGACTCTTAACAGCCCCCCTATAAAACGGGTAAGAAATGCCCATGGGTTTCTGAGACTGTTAACTCTTCCCAGAGTAGAAAGGCTCTCTCTCCCCCAGAATAGCAGATGGTTCTGAACTGCTAAACTTAACACATATCCACTACGCCACTAGGGCTCCTCTGTTTTAAAACTAGGTACTTCATATCTACTAGTTAATTTTATCCCAATGCAATCAATAACCCCATTCTCAAGAACCTATTTGGAAAAAAAGTTAAGATAAAGTTGTAAGTACTACCCAATAACATTATTTTTAGACTCACAGATAAAAATTATAACTTATGGAACATCAGAAATATGCTTGTGCATATTTAATGAAAACATTATGATTCTATTAAAAGATATAACAGAAAAGATGACCAAAAGACAAAACCATGGAAATGGCATGGTCTTTTGCTAACAGCAAAAGAGCTTTAAGTTAATTTTCTTATCATTTTTATGCATAAAACAATATATTCACAAAGGAAATAAAGTGGAATTTTTGAACAAGGGGAATAACAAGAATGGTGATATGTGTTTGAATTTAAACAATTTTGGAAACACCCAAATTAATCCTTACGAGTTTAAAACTATGGTCTGAAAGGAATCCCTAGTGATGTGAACGATGCACTGTGAAGTCACACTGAGGGCCACTTTGCCATTCAGGTGTCAGGCAGGCAGGACACATTCAAATACATCATCATGGACACCAACATTCTCAAAGGAAAAAAGGAACAAACATAACCACTCAAAAGTAATTCTACTACCAACTGTTAAGCTCTAGATAAAAGCAATGTCCATGCCCACAGTACTAGGCTTTACTTACGCCCACCCTAGTCAAGCTCTATCATTGCAAAGAGCTACACAGAAATCTGTGTAATATTAAAAAAAAAAAAGAAACATTTGATGAAATTTAAGGCAAATATACTGATACATATCCCATTATTTGTGCTTTGTTCGAACTACTAAAACCTTCCACGTTGAAAGGTATAGAAAACCAGTTCTTCATTTAAACACACTCAACTGCTAAAGTTTTGGGTTGGCCAATTAAGTATGTTGGCAATTCCAAAGGAAGCTATTCTTCTGGTAGGCTGGTATTGCTCATTTCCCAAAAAAACCACTAAACAAACAAACAAATCAAAAACAACATTGTTAGCTTGTGTCCTCATTCATTCACTTCCTCCACCAAGAATATCCATGACATCTTAGAAGGACTCATTTGTTCAGTCTGACCTGCCTAATGTCGATTGTGGATTAAGTACCCAGAACCCATGTCTTCACTTCATTTTGAGAAGTGATCACTGATCTCTGCTGTACCCCAGATACCCTTCTGAAAACTAAGAGAAACCATATTGAACAAGACAGGCAAAGCCCTTGCTTTAATGACCATGCATTGCAGAATGTGGAGAGAGATAATAAATAAATGAGTTTTACAGAAAGTGTTAAGTATAATAAGAAAAACAAAGTTTATGATGCTATAAAGCAGCGGGTCAAAACCTGTGGGTCGCGACCTCTTTGGGGGGGGTCAAATGACCCTTTTACAGGGGTCTCCCGATTCATAACAGTAGCAAAATTACAGTTATGAAGTAGCAACACAAATGTGATGGCTGGGGGTCACCACAACATGAGGACCTGTATGAAAGGTCTGCAGCATGAGGAAGGTGGAGAACCTCTGTAAGGTGGCGCAGGGAAACCAGAGAACTTGGTTAAGAAGGTGACATTCGCAGTCTCAAAAATACTTGAAATAAGATGATTAAAATCAGACTGGTGAGCATTAAATGTACACCGAAAGCACAACACTTTTGGCAAATGTAGCAAGATTTCAGAGGAAAGAACAGAGCACTTCAAGGTGAGTATGTGTCGAGGGTGAGGAACAGGATATTTGACTTGAAGGCTGGGGTTTGCTCAACACAGTTTCAAGCGGAAGAAGTCAAGAGAGTGAGCTAGAAGACTGACTCAAAAGAAGAAACCCCTTCTGTTGCAAATCACTCAAGTATCCATTTTCCTACCTTTGCAATTAGGCGATATACCATAAACATTTCTTATCCAGTTATTTCATTTCCTAATTACAGTACAAATAAAGAAAAATGTGGTGAGTTGTTGAAAAAAATATGGTTATATCTCAAGAAATTTATGGTATTAATTTGGGCATCTACTGATTAATTTGAAAAGTTCCAGACATTGCTATGAAGTGATATATATATATATATATATATATATATATATATAAAATATAGAATCTGAAAAGAAAGTACACTGTGATGGAGAAATTTAGAGTATCAAAAAAGAGGGCAAGTAACGTATGTAAGTTGTGACAAATACAAAAATATCTAAATGTCTACTGGAATGATACCTAAGAGATGAGGCGAATGAACTAGAATGATAAAACAGGAGACTTTTAGCGCAAAACTCCAAAATCTATTGGTTATTTTCTTTAAAGAAAGAAAGAAATCTAGAATTCTAAGGATATGAAGAAAGGGACAGGAAATGCAGGACCCAAAGCCCACCATTTTCCTGCTTTTCTCACAAATTATGAAATTATTTTTCATGTTTATTTTGCTTAATATAAACATAGTTTGTACATGAAAATACCAATGACCTTACTTCCCATCAAGCATATATTTACAGTGGAATTATTATCTGTACCAGGATCTATAATAGGGAAGTGACATAAAATTATGAACAAAAAATTCATATTATATGTGCGTGTGTGTGTATGAGGGGGCACCCCCCCAAAAAAACCCCGCAAAAGCCAGAATGGCACTGGGCAGAGTGGAGCTTACACAGTACACATTTTTCCTGCTAGGCTTGCTCTAAGTTAGTGCACCCAGTGGTGTCTTCTGGGAAAGTACTCTGGTCATACTGAATTTTTTTTGTAAAAGCAGTTTTGCTTAAACCTCATTTTTTGTGATGGCCGATTTAAGAGAACTGCATGAGGATGTGAAATTTTGTTTCCTGCTTGGGAAAAATGCTGCAGAAACTGTTGTGATAGTGAACACAGTGTACAGGACATTGCTGTGGGAAAACTCAAGTGTTTATGAATAATTTTCTTGTTTCAAAAGAGGTGAAATGTCAGTTGATGACAAAGTTCTTTCTGGAAGTCAGTCAACTTCCCAAACGGATGAAAACGTCAACTCATAGTGCATTTGTTGTTCTTTCCCCCAAGTCAGACTGTTAATCGAGCTTTCTAATTAGAGATTCTGAAAAGATTGCTTAACCCTGTGTGACAACAAGAGACCTGCTTCGTGGCAGACGGGGGACTGGTTTCGCCACCATGACAGTACACGTGCTCACACAGCTATCTCAGGGGGCCAGTTTGGACAAAAAACAGCATGCCTCTCTTGCTTCTGACCTCACTCTGTGAAATTTCATTTCCACAAATGCAGAGGAACTTTCATGAAAGAACAGTGATTTGAAGGTGAAGAAAAAAACAAGGGAGGTGCTGTCAGCCATCCAAACAGATGAGTTTCAGAAACGTTCCCAAGAATGGAAAGGCAGATTTGAAAACTGTATTAATGCATTTTGAAGATGATAAGGTTGTTTTGTAAAACAAAACATCAAAACAAGCTTTGTATATAGCTTGTTTTTGATGGCGAGGGTGGAAAAAATTCCGGGTTTTTTTGTACCCCTTCGTGTGTGTGTGTGTGTGTGTGTGTGTGTGTGTGTGTGTGTGTGTGTGTTATAAAACTCAAAAACTTACTGCCATTGAGTTGATACTAACTCATAATAATGGTATGTATGTGTGTGTGTGTGATATAAAACTCAAAAAATTACTGCCATTGAGTTGATACTAACTCATAATGACCCTATAAGACATGGCAAAACTGTCCCAGTAATTTTCTGAGACAGTTAACTCTTTAAAGGAGTAGAGAACCTTGGAGAGTGTGGTGGTTTTAAGCTATGGACCTTGTAGATCATAGCCCAACATGTAACTGCTATGCCACTAGCATTCCATATAATGTATGTATGTATATGTATAAAATAGGACATGGCTTTTAAAGGATGCACTAAGTCAATTTTCTTACATTATAAAGTACATATAATTAAAAACTGCATTGGAAATACAAAAATTAAGTACTATTATTGAAATTCCATATTATACCAATTATATTAATTTTAATTTACAGATAATTCATGTACAGATTTGCTAACACTTCATTACATCATTATCTAAACTACACGTAGAATCCTAAATCTGTCTCTTTAATAGTCAAACAATTTCTATTCTTTCAGCATTTGCTGATGACCCAACATTTAATATGTGCTTCAACTAACAAGCAATTAAACTTAAAACCTAAACACTAAGTTTGAATGTGAATAATCTAAGCTTCAAAGACACATTTGTGTTCACTGTGCATGTTGGTCTCCAATTTCTTCCTTTTTTTTTAAGATCTGGGATGCTAACAATTTGCCATTTTAATAAGATCTGTATAAATGAATTTAATATTCAAAACCTGACTTGTTGTCAGTCCTAATCAAAGTAAACAAAGCTTTGCAATGAATGAATTTAATTACTTCGAAACTAGTATGTCTAACTAAGATGAAAAGCAAACGAGTGCAATCTAATCTTGGCAAAGAATATTTCTGATTATAAGCTTTGTCAATAGCAAAGTGCACCAACTGTTCATATAGCTGACTTCCAAGAGATACATGAATGCTAATCAGTTCATTAGAGGCTTCTAGTTTGTGATATTTAGAGACAGGATGTAGTAGCTTTCTTGTCCATGGAGTATAATTGTACTCAGAATGAAAAATTGTTTCCAGCAAAGCGTCATCCTTCCTGTTTCTGATTTCCTGCTGGCTGCTTTTTATGAGCTGCATACCTTTCAAGAAACCTACATCAGTCAGCTTTTTGTGTCAAAGGAATACAAGTATTGATAGTTCCTGAGATCATCTACTGAGCAGGATTCTACAACCTTGACTCCTAGCTCGGTAATTTATCTTAAGTTATGTGGTTCCAGAGCCCAGAGCACCATGATGAGTGTCCTCACAGTGGCTTACCAGAAGCTGTGTGTAAGAACAGCCTTTCCCCAAATGCTTTCTACCTACAGGGAACCATAACCACTGCTTCAATTAACATTATTCAATGATTAAAATAATAAATTGATGCATATGAATATTTCAACACAATAAAATGATTGGGGGGGAAATCATGAATGATGAAACAGATACAGCTCTATGATAATAGCATTATTTTTAAAAGGCATAAATTGCCAAATAAGAAAGCGCAATAAAATATATTTCTAATGGGTAAATCTAGACTTCATCATCGTTGTTTTTTTTAAAACAACTGACTTCCCCCACATGTTTAAAATGGTTAGTGGTAAAGGCACCCTGTCTCATAAAAGCGGAAACAAGATGGGTAGGAAAGATAATAAAGGAAACAAACACATTAGCTTGAATTGATTGTTGCTGGAATGCATTTTTATGATATTTCCCAAAAGAGACACTAAAGAAGATAAAATTGAACTAATCCACAATTAAGATGAAAGTATACACAATAAAATCTCTGATAAGCCAAGTAGTCATCTTGATTCCTTAAAACTCTGGGGAGAAAGGCTAGAAGAGAAAGGAGAAAAGTCATCATTTTATTTCAAGTACCTTTTAGTTTAAAATAAAATATTAGCATTGTCTATTTATAAGAGTTCGTTTTAGAAGTGGGTTAGCCTTTCATATAGAATTCAGAAGTCCATCTGTGATTTTAATAATGCATACTAGTAATACTTTATTATGACACAAAAGATATCAGTCTCAAATTTCACAGAATGATTTGCAAAGCAACTCAAAATTAGTTTCATGAAATAAAAAAAGTGTATTACTTCAGTTACTCATTAGAGATTAAGCTACAAAATTGGTGATAAAGATAATCAAATACAAAGAAAAGCTTAGATTAAGCAGAAGGACATACGTTTCATGCTATTAATTTTAAAAGCCCGTGTTTGTGGGTGTTTTCTTTCAGTTTTTGAGAACATCTGGAGTTCAGGAGTGACAGTAACAGACTCCATTTTTATTCTGGAACTGTGCGGTGTTTCCAGAGCAAATATATTTTCTGAAACCTGATATCATTGCTGATATAAACTTGTCCTCCAATTAACCTCACTAGGCAAACCAGTTTATCTCTATTTACTTCTGGAAATTTTTTTAAGGTGAATAATTTATACTATGACTTTAGACTTAAACTTCTTCAAATTCTTTCCATTTGCCCACAATACCAGAAGGAAATGACATATATAGATAGGGGGAAGAAAGGGAGAGAGAAAATATTACCCATGTTGATAAAAAGACAACAACAACAACAAAAAGAACAAGAACAAAAATCAATAGAAATATATTTGTGTATTATCCATGATAGATAAATACTGTGGTGAATTTTCCTGCAGTCAGGTAAAGGTTAAAACTTGTGTAATTTGGCACGATAAGATCTCTGATTTAGCAAATGCATCTAAAATGTTGAATAAACTGTAATTATATTGACTGGTGACTTAGGTTATTTAGATATCAAAAGGATATGGACATCTTTGTCACAAACTTGTCATGTGAGTCCTCCGGAGGGGGAAAGGTTTCCAAATCTTTCTCAAGCTGTTGAAGCTGCCTTCCCATCTGCTTCAAATTCTTTTCCAGCATTTCTACAGAGACTACAAAAGAGGGTATTCAATATCTTGAAAGGACAAAATTATAATACATAAAAGGTAAGATATTCTAAAATCAAAACATTGGTGAAAAGTTTTCTAATAATCAAGTAAAGAAATATGCATTGCATTAATTTAAAAAATATTTTTTTTTGATTTTTAATTCAAAGGATAAAGGACAATTCATAAAAGATCCTTAACTTACAAGGCAAAAACTTAGAAAAGCTTTCATGAACAGAAGATATTTAATATGTTTTGTTTAAAATTATATTCATGAGCACTACGAATACTACAATAAAATCAGTCTATTCAGCTAAAAAGGCAACAAAAGACTATGACTGTATAATTAAACCTATTTAAAGATAATTTTAACATGTTTCAAAATCATGACCCTTTGCCAGGGATCAGTGACTATCAGAGTGACGAGAGGGAAGGTGCTCCCTAGGGTACAAGCTCATCTACACAAGGGGAGGAAAGGCATCAGGTGCTACTTGTGACATGTACAACAACGTCAAATACAGCCTTTTTGGAAAATTGCTTTAGGTTCAGATGGATTTTGTTAAAAAAAATTGTTCTTGCCTCCAGTTGATGTGATTTATACAGAATGCTTTAAAATGTGTAAACGAACTGTAGGTAATGTAGTAGTACAATTTGCCATTTCAAATTTACCCTGAGGAACTAACTAACCATGGGTGCAAGTCAATTTCCACCTATAAGGCTGGGAACATCCTTGGGAGCAATCCAAATGCTCTACACAATATGACAGAGTTAAAAAAGTAAAAGTGATGCTAGGTTAACTTTTGGTCACCACTGTCATGAAGTGATTTCGGAGTTATACCCAAACAGGTGTTCTCGGCGATTTTCATGTCTTGGTAGTCTCTGTGTTTCTTAAAATTGAGGCCGCAACTCAGATAATAGGCACATGAAATGTTCCCATCACAGGACCACATTTAGCACTATATTTAGTCTATTTAACGCATGGCCCCAATATCTTGGAGCAGGAACAGGCAGTGTTTTACTCTGTTGTACATCAAGTTGCTGTGAGTTGGAGATGACTATTTGGCAGCCAACAATAATAGTGCAATAATTGCTTTTGCATGGCCTTTCCTACCTGCCATGATCTAACTCTTCCTAAGTGATTGTCTGGCTCACAATCTCACATGGGATTGGTTAGTTTACAAAGTCAATGAATGGAAGTACCAATCACTAAGTGGATTGGGTCAGTGTGTAGGCTGGTGGGAAAGCCATGTATTAAAATTCAGACTCATGACAATTCTATGTGCTCAGAGTAGAAATGTGGTCCTTCAAAATGAACAAGGATTGAGCCCATTATTGTAGCTCCTATGTCAGTGTATCTCATTGAAGTGCTTCCATTTTTTTATTCTCTGACCCTCTGCTCTAGCAAGCCTGACGTCCTTTCCCAGGGTTTGGTTTCTCCTGGTAACATCACTTTATATATACACACAAAAAACTATATATTTATAACACTATCTTGGAAAAAAGGTCCCAGGAAGGAGACTACATGAGTGATATGCAACTGTTACTGTTCACTACACCCTTGTATAGTAACACCTTTCTAAATGTCCATCCATCCCTCTGTCCACTCATGCAGGCAGTGTGTGCCTCTAGCTCTACTGTTGGTGGGTTACTTGTGGTCGGCATGAGGTTCACAGTCTGGCTTCACCACTTTTAAAGGTTTTGAATGTTACCTTCCCACTCTACTCCAGCAGCTTCCCTATCTATAAAACAGGAATAGTAATGTTCTTGTGAGAATCAAATGAATTAATTCATGGAAAACCCTTGGGACATTGCTTGACATACATACAACTGCTCCTAAAGAGAGAGAGAGAAAATGAACTCAGGTATTTTTCACTATACTGTTTCACAGAAACTACACTTTTATTTTAAAGTCACTCCTTACCTGTCACTGACAAAAGTTAAATCAGCAGGCTTGGTTTTCATGTAATGATTATTGCCTTGTGCATTCATGCCTCTACTACAAGTAATCCACCAACAACTAGGGCCGGGGAATATACCGGATGGAAGGACGGATGGATGGACACTGAGGACGTTATAGTGTGTGTGTGTGTGTGTGTGTGTGTGTGTGTGTGTAATCATCTCTAGCAGTAGCCTAAATTGAAAAACACTACATACTTATAATATTGTCTTGGAAAAAGGTCCCTAGGAAGGGGAACATCTGAGGGAAACTCAAGTGAAAATAAGCACAGTGGAAAGCTAGGAAGAAATATAGGCAGGTAGACTTGGGTATGTCAGAGGTAAGAGGACAGAACTCCAATACTTGTGCATAGGTCTAAAAGAAGTAGATTTTTGTCTCAAAAGTTATCATCCTCAGAGCCAGCTAAATAGCCTGTGCTCCCCTCAGAGATGTTCACTCAATTCACTGCCATCGAGTCAAAGCTGATTCACAGTGGACCTATAAGAGAGGGTAGAATGGCCTCAGTGGGTTTCTGAGACTGGAACTCTTTATGGGACTAGCAGGCCTTGTCTTTCTCTTGCAGAGTGCCTGGTGGTTTAGAACTGCTGACCTTGTGGTTTGTGGTTGGCAGTCCAGCAGGTAAGCATTATGCCACCAAGGGGCTCCTTCAGAGAAGGAGCTCTGTGGCATGCAAGAAGGATATACTCCTCTGCATGCAAGGCTCTTGAGTCCCTTCTAATTATTCTTCAGAAGTCCTCCAAGGATCAGGAAACACTTGCTATCTTTGTAATCAGAGGCAACTTCTTTCTCAATGATAGATTTCCTTATTAGTGAAATGGGAAGAATTCCACCTTATATTTTACCACCAAAAGATTTCATAAAGGATCTAATCTTATAACATAGTATAACATTAATTATCCTTAGAACTGAAAGTAACCCTTCAAGACCAAAGAAAATAATATTTGAATCAAATGAAAAGAAAAGCATTGCTATCATCATCATCATCATTAGGCTGGAAACCGTATTGTGACAGTCTGGTTAGGAAGAAGAGTTGTTGATATCCAGAGTAAAACACTAACAATGCTTAAGACACATTCAAACATTTAAAGTCTATGCCATAAAGAGTAGGCAAGTTATAAAATGATCCTCATGGCTACCACAGATGCAAATCCCACTAAGCTTCTTGTGCTTCACCAGTGGCCTTTGATTATATTGCCTGTACACATTACAGTTAAGTGGATTTAAGTATAATTGACCAACCTTGAACAGTTGGATTTTAAATAAGAACCACAGTGCTCTTAGAAGAAAGGCATGAACACATTCTCTAGGCTAATAAAATATTAATTTACAGTCAGACCTATTTGGTAAAATTAACAAAAGATATATTTTTCTTTGTTTTATTTTAATCGTTTTATTAGGGACTCGCACAACTCTTATCACCATCCATACATACATCAATTGTGTAAAGCACATTTGTACATTCATTGCCCTCATCATTCTCAAAACATTTCCTCTCTACTTAAGCCCCTGGAATCAGGTCATTTTTCCTCCTCCCTCCCCGCTCTCCCCTCCCTTATGAACCCTTGATAATTTATAAATTACTATTTTGTCATATCTTGCCCTGTCTGAGGTCTCCCTTCACCCACTTTTCTGTTGTCCGTCCCTCAGGGAGGAGGTCACATATAGATCCTTGTAATCGGTTCCCCCTTTCTACCCCACCCTCCTTCTACCCTCCCAGTATCGCCACTCATACCACTAGTCCTGAAGGCATCTTCCGCCCTGGATTCCCTATGTTTCCAGTTCCTATCTGTATCAGTGTACATCCATCCTCTGGTCTAGCCAGACTTGCCAGGTAGAATCAGGATCATGATAGTGGGGGCAGGAAGGAAGCCTTTAGGAACTAGAGGAAAGTTGTATTTTTCATCGTTGCTACATCGCACCCTGACTGGCTCATCTGCTTCCCGAGACCCTTCTGTAAGGGGATGTCCAGTGGCCTACAAATGGGCTTTGGGTCATCACTCTGCACTCCACCACCACCCCCTTTCACTATGGTAAGATTTTTTTGTTCTGATGATGCCTGATACCTGATCCCTTCGACACCTCGTGATTGCACAGGCTGGTGTGCTTCTTCCATGTGGGCTTTGTTGCTTCTGAGCTAGATGGTTGCTTGTTTACCTTCAAGCCTTTAAGACCCCAGACACTATACCTTTTGATAGCAGGGCACCATCAGCTTTCTTCGCCACATTTGCTTATGCACCCATTTGTCTTCAGCAATTGTATCATTGAGGTGAGCAATTATATTTTCATAGACGGTTCTTTGATATATATTCAAATACTTGTAATTTTTGTCACAATTTTCACATAAATCTGCATATGCCTTTCTTCCCTGAGGTCAGAAATCAGAACTACAGAAGAGTTTTAAATGTTCACCCTCAGAGATAAACTAATTTACTGGTGACTGTGAGCTGAGAGTCAAGTTTACCTTTCAGCTTTTCCACAGTTCTGTACTATAATAGTCCTATTTTAAACTATCAAGCATTTAAGCATTAGTTTCCACCAAAAAAAAGATGCTTCAGAACATGATAAACACGTAACAACAGAGGTCTATATCTGCGATGTGTATAATATTCAACACATTTCCTCAGGGCAATGGTTTTGTGATTGTGTGTGTGTGTGTATGGAAATGGAATGTGTGCGTTTAATGTGTTTCATGTAAAATGTTAACTCTAGAACTACTGACTTTCAAACGATGAGGCTGGTATTCATATATGGTTATTGAAGGCTTAGCAATGCTGGTCCAAATATGACAGGCTTGAAAAAAATTCCAATAATCCTCTGATGACATATTTCCCTTAGTGTTTCCAGTGCACAATACCTATTTAAAGTGTTGAAGGGCAAGGATACTACTTAGAGGACAAAGGTGCACCTCGCCTAAGCCAGGGTCTTTTCTATCATTTCATATGCATGAGAATTGAGTAAGGAGGACCAGAGAACAATCTACCTGTTTGATTTATCATGCTGGTGAAGAGCAGTTACAGTCCCAGGGACTGCCAAGGAACAAACAGGTCTGTCTTGATCAGAATGCTTCTGAAAATTAAGGGTGGCACAACTTCACCTCACGTAGAAGTGATCAGAAGAGGCCTGTCCCTGGAGAAGGACGCCATGCTTGTTAAAGGAGAAGGGCAGTAAAAAGGCGGAAGTCCTTCAAAGAGAAGGACTGACAGAGCGGTTGCAACATTGAGCTCAAACATAAGCACTGTGAGGATGGCCCGGGGCCGAGCAGTGTTTCATTCAGTTGTCCATGGGTTCTGGTGCACTGTGAGCCGCAAATGACTTGATGGCACCTAACAACAACAACAACATCAACAACCCATCTTTCCCCTACATTTCAAATGCCTACTGGTCCTTTCCTCTTAGATATCTAACAGGCATCAGAACTCACTATCTTACCATCCATATCAGCCCCTAAACCTCAGTAAAGAACTCCAACTTTCCATTTGCTCAGGCCACATCAAATCTTAGTATATGTCTTCTCCTTTTCTTTCATACCTCATATATCCAATCATCCTGTTTTAAAATCAAAACATGTTCACTTTTTGAATACTTTTAATCCTCTTTGCTACTTCCTCCTTGTCCAAATCATCATTACCCTCCCTTGAATGATCATAAGAGTATCCAAGGTGTTTTCACTGCTTCTGTTTTCTTCAGTTTTGTTCTCCACCCCACCCCTCCCTACTGTTCCTCTACAATTTGCCCCCTTCAGCACAGCAGGCAAATGACCCATTGAAAGGGTGTCAGATATCACGCCTGTGGTTCAGAATCTTCTAGTCACGTGCCATCTTACACTAAAGCCAGCATCCCGATTATAGCTGCTCTTGCTGTGCTTGCGACTGGTGACAACTCTATGGACAAAAGAAAGAACACGGTCCAAGCCGCACAATTGGGGTTAGGGTTGAGGCCGTGTGGCAGCCACTGTGTCAGTCCATCTCATTGGGAGCGGGTATGTTTCCTTTCTGGTCTTAGATCCCAATTCAGGAGCGGGCATGTTTCCTTTCTGGTCTTAGATCCCAATTCAGTCACTGTCCCCTCGACTCCCAGTAGTTTCCATGCTTCAAGACCCAAACATAGCTCTTGACTCTGCATGGAATGCGCTTCCTCCAAATACTCAAGTGCCTTGCCTACCTACTTCCTTTAGGCTTGCACTCAATCTAAAGTAGCAAACAATAGGAACATTTTAAAAAATAAATCCTGCTGTCACTATAGAGCTAACCAACTGACCCAGACTCTCTCCTGCTCTTTTTTTAATATTTTATATTCCTCACCTAAAATGGAAGAATCGAGAGAGCAGACCGTTTGTGTGTGTTTACTCTTCTAGTCAGTATCCAAAACGGTGCTGAGGAGAGAAGAGGCACTCAGTAACTGGTTGGTAAAGGCTAAAGCTGAGTAAATCTTATATAAGCCAATGTTATTTTGTTTTCTGTGACTCAGCCAAGCTCCTCACTGCCATCGAGTCGATTCTGATTAATAGTGAGCCTACAGGACAGAGTACATCCCTGTGGGTTTCTGAGACTGTAACTCTTTATGGAATAGAAAGTCTTGTCTTTCTCTTGCAGGGTGACTGGTGGTTTTGAACTAGTGACCTTGAGTCTAGCAGGCCAATGCATAACTACTAGGCCAAGGCTTCTTCAGTCAAGCTTATTCCTTACTAATACAGGTGCCTAGCATGATGTGTGCTTCCTGGTTCAATAAACATTTTGGAAGTTAGTTTTTTCCTTCTCCGGTAGGGTCAAAATATATTAAATTGATTAATAAGCACTAGTTCTTTCATCCTTAAAATAAGTGGTTTGACAGGCAGCTGGCGAAAAACTGCCAGAAAATGAGTGGGCTTCAAAAGGGCTTCCCTATCCATCACTTACTAATCTAGATCTACAGGAGATCTCTACTGGAGAGATTACCCCCAAATCATATTTCCTTAAGTCATTTATAGTTCCATGCAGCATTCCTTTATAATGGTGGGCTGGTAAGTATGCTTTTTAGATCACATTGAAACATCTCGGGGATGGGGTAGGAAGATAAAAACCTCCGAGTTGCTAGCGACCATTTATTTTTAAAAGTTGGCTACTAAGTAATAAATTCCTTCAAAAGAAATGCTATGTCAAAATTCAAAATGGGAAATAAAATTTTGTAAGTCCTGGGCTGCAGTATGGAAAGGAAAATAGAAATAATTTTGAAAACTTCATCCCTATACCATACCAGTATGTTGGATTTTTGAAACTACATTAAGCTGTCTATATGTTTATCATGTACATTGTATAACTTTCTGTATGTATATTATATCTATCAGGCAACACAGAGTTGGGATTTATTCAAGTAGCTTTTGAGTATGTATTACGGGTATATAATGTATTATTTATAAATGGTTAGCTGCGTCATTAAGGGCAGCATGTGCAGATGTGTGTCAACTAGATCTAATCGCTTCAGAACAACAGCAATAACAGCTACATCAACTGTGGAGAACATTTATACAGCGCTTACTAGGTGCTGAGACAGCTTTATAAATATTAACTTATTTAATTGTTATAAAAAATCTAAGTGCCATACTACACTGATCCTCGTTTCATGGATAAGAAAACAAAGGCCCAGGGGACATCTAACTCATCCATGGCCACAACTCTGCAAAAAGGCAGAATTGGGGTGTGAACTTTGATTTTCTAGCTTCAGACCGTATGATCTTAAGCACAGCCTCTCCTATAATGCAATGCTTTTTAGAATTGAACTGGGGTCATGCTTGCATTTTGCTCACTAGCCTAATTTGTTGGAGATATTGGAGCTATCATTAAACTCAAACCCCAAATTCCCTGCCATTGAGTGGATTCCGACCCTAGATGGGGTTTCTGGGTTGAATCTCTTTATGGGAACAGATAGTCTTATCTTTCTCCTGGAGCAGCTAGTGGGCATGAACCTTGGGGTTGGCAGTCTAACATTTAACCGACAGCACCACTAGGACTTTCAGCATTATCTGCCAGTCAAAAAACTCCTTGAATTAAGAGGCAAATATGAAGAAAACTTCAAAAGGATTGTGGGGAAATTCTATTATCTCTTAATTCCATCTCCTCACAACTTTCTGGAAGTTCCTCATATACAATTTTACCTGTTCTAATAATTTCATGTAATAGCATAAGGGGAGTCTATAAGTACTTCAATCGTCAACCTTAAATATAAAAATATTCCACAATTTAGTGATACGTGTATTGCAATAAATATGTTGCAAACACATCAGTGTAATTTCTCTTAACTATTTCATAATATTAAAAAACAATGGGATTAGCCTCGTGTAGGTATGGGAGTTATATGGACAAGAACTACCAATTCAAGATCATGCAAGTTACACAAATACAATCTGATATCTGGAGAGTGGTTAAAATTCCTGCCTGCTGTCTGTGACCATCTCCTTGCCTCTTCATGAGTTAGCAGACTGCCACACAATTATTCCAACTATTGTTTAGTTTCCATGTAGTATATACATTTGATTCATTAAGTCCTTCAGAATGCTCTTGTAATTTTTTTTTAATCTACCTCATTTGTCACATCCCACTGCATCCTGCAAAAACAGAGGTGCAGTAAACACTGCTTTACAAACTGGAGCCTAAGAGAGCCCCACAACCTCGGTGGTCACTGGTGATACTGATGTTAGCAATGGCTCATAGGTGACATTGATGGAACTACTCGAGTAGCTATTTCAAATTTGTTTCAGGCCAAAAGCCTGTAAACAGTGTACACTGTTAGTTTCTCCCAAAGATTAATGCTGTATTGATAGCACTTTCAGTCTGCTAACCTCTAAAAAGATATAGAGGTCTTCCTGATGTGGTTTGCTTCTTCTCCTTCATCTATCAGTCTAACGGGCAGCAGACTCAAATTATATCCCAAGCTCAGTACCTCAAAATTAGTAATCTTTAGCTACAAGCTGCTCCTCTATGCCAATGGTTTTCAATGTCAGACTACAGAACCCTGAAATCTGTGTGATTTTGGTCATATTCTTCCTGTTCCACTATCTGCCCTTCCAAAATAGCTTATATTGGGACAACAGAATAATTACCTTCAAAACTGCCTGTCCAAGTCTTGAATTTCAGACTTTTGATGCCAATTCTATATCAGTAATTCCCACGACAGATAGACAGGATTGAAACAAAATGCGATTCATTAGACAACCTGAAGCCTAGGGTCTCTTATCAATACAAGATGCTGGTAGGAGATTATAAATATTTTTTCATAAACGTGTAATTAATTACCCTGTTAATGCTCTAGTTACATCTCATTATCTTTCTCATATTAAAAGTGTTAATTTGTTAAATGTTAAACTGTAGACATGCTACTATTATGGGAGGTATATGTAAACTTACATGTGGCCTATTTTAAGGATGAATTTCATGACATCTGGTTTGGGGTAATATTAACATTATTGCAGAGTTCCTCGTGTGATGACTACAGATAGTCAACTGAGATCCCTGAGACATGCCTACACTGGAGTCACAGGCTAGCTTTTCCTGGCACAGCTTGTTATTTCACCACGTATCTGCAGAACCTGTACCAAGTAGCTGGGTGAATACGTCACCATTCTTGTCAGATTAAAAAAGACCAAAAGATTAAATGGTCAAACAATACCTATCACTATCTTCTTTTCAAAAAGTGACAAGAGACAACCCAGAGGTTTACTAGCTTTCCCTAGCTACTTGCTTGTAATGAAATTAGAACTATTCAATTACAAAAGCAAAAATATCGCATGAGTCCACTATTCCTTGGATAAAAAAAACCATGGCCTAGATAACAAAGGGAACGGACTTTGATGGCTTGGAGAGGAGGGGAGAAAGAGTGGAGAGATAAAGTAACAGACTAGCAAGTTGACAGGTTTTGACTTGGGTGAAAGGGGTGGTGGGTAAGAGGGGGACTGAGAAGGAGATAAGACATGGAAGAAGGTCATTGATGAGTAGATTGCATTACTGCTCTGAAATGTTGACTCCCCTATTTAATTCACTTTTTAAAAATGCATTAAAATTTAGAACTAGTGTAGCAAAAATAAGAATAAGTTGGTAATGAATCGTATTCATAGAGATATGGTGAATAAAAGAAGAACAAAACAAATTAAAATGTAGTATATAATCCAATAAAATTAATGAATTCTAAAATGAAATCCAGCCTTGAAATTAAATGTGGGTGGACACAAAGACATTTGTTTAGAATGCCTCCATATTTCCTGATACAAGACGATTAAAAAAAAACACAGAATAATGAAATTTTCTCACAAATATTTGAAGCTCCATGTATATGTACTAATGTGTATGCCATGTCTATTAGAAAAGGACTTGCGGCCTACTTGTAATTATTTCAGATCATGTGTCAATTTGAGGTTTGAGATAGAACCTTTAGTATTTCTAGAGAGATGACTAGTCACGAACCTAAATAGCGGACCTGTTTGCAGGTCCACAGAATGTTTGTACAACTGGTCTGGCACAGTGGAAATAATTTAGAATAGATTACCCTATTCTAAGATCAAAAGAACTATAAGTAAACAAAAGATTATCTTAAGTTAGAACACATTTTTAGGCTCATTAACTATTCAGTTAAAGCAATAACCCATATGGTTATCTCAAATTTTATCTTGTTTTCTCGAGTCATTTATTTAAATAAATATCTTCATCATGAACAATGTGTCCTTTCATGTTACTCCATTACATCAGCAAAAATGTCCCTAATGGGTATTTTTTTAAAAACTCTAATACTCCACAATGATTTAAAAGACCAAATTAAATCGACATATATATATATTCCACATATGATGACATCCAACTTCCAGCCTCCAGGATATAGTGGTTCCAACTAGTACAGTGTTAGCATCTGTTCTTAACTCTGCTACACAGCAATGTTTATATAGATTTGCAATTCATGCTTAAAAGATAAAATGTAATTGAATTAATAATAGCAAACATTCAAAGATATATTAAACTCACTAATAAATTTTAATTGGTATTTTTGTAAGGCTACAGCATGAGGAGATTAATGGAAGCCTTTGAAAACACTGTCTGCTTGTTATAACAGACAAATTTGAAATTTTCAAACACTACGCAGTTTCCAGGTGGCAGTCACCTGGAAATTAAGTGTGCTAAGAGCTCACAGTAGGTGAGTAAAAGACAAACATAATGCATTTAGTAAGGCATTTATCATAAAAGGTTGGAAAGGTACAAGGAACAGGAATCCAAGAGATATATGTGAGCAGTTAAGTATTTGGGTCAGATAGAAAAAATTACTAGCTAGAAGCACACAAATAATGCCTGAAAAGCAGAAAGAGGTCATAAAATATGTGGGAAAATCAAATATGAGATACCAAAGAATGTACTGGAATGCTACATAAAATGTGGAGACTGAGAAAATTAACCAAACTCTTGCTGGCCAGTCGTTAAATCTACACAGTGCATTACAGCACTGAATATTGCCCTGGCTTTAAAAGTTAATTCTATTCCCAGCCAGAGCGGATACTTGTCCAGGCTACACCCAGTTCTTAAACAGTGGTCTGTGGAATTTTCCAATACAAAGAAAGTATGCATTTAAAACTAAAGCACAGAGAGGGACACAGGAATTGGGGGCGGGGGTGGGGGGGGCAGGGTGCTTCTCAGGAATCAGCAGAACAAAGCACCACGGATAAATGGACATTTCTCATAAGTCACTTAATGAGGAGAATTAGGCAACAATCTGGCCCTAGCTGCCACCTCCTGTCGAGTGATGTACACAGAACCCACCACAGGGCTCTCTGAGGCACAGCTCTCTGCTATAAACAGATAGGAGGCGTGGCAGAAAGGAAATCCATAGAACACAGGGAGGATTTTCTGTAGATCAAGTGGGAGGGTTAGAATCAAGAGCCCCATTTTGGAAAACATTATGATACTGGTATGTATTATACATCCAGACGGAGATGGCCAGAAAGCTGGTGGATATTTAAGTGTGAGCTTAGGAAGTTTGGGACAGAAATTTGTAAGTCATTAGCACAACTACGACATGTAAATCCTTGGGAATTGAAGAAATCACTTAAAGAGAAGCCACAGGGAGAAAAAAAGAGAGGACGTTTGAATGTTTGGCTACTAACATGCTTTACACAATTGATGTATGTATGGATTGTGATAAGGCTTGTATGAGTCCCTCATAAAATGATTTTTTTTTAAAAGACTTAGAGCAGTGGTTCTCAACCTGTGGGTTGTGACCCCTTGGGGGGGGAGGTATCTCAAAGGACCCTTTCACAGAGGTCACTTAAGACCATCCAAAAACACATATTTCTGAAGGTCTTAGGAACCAAGACATCCCTCTTCTATCCATCTCCAGGCAGGTAAGCCCACATGCAGATAAACCCACATACTAGTACCGGCGTGAAGACTCATGTACCCATGCTACATCAGGCTTCAAGGCAACATTTCATTTATTTGTCCTTAGAAAAAAATATTTCACAATGTTAAATTATATATTGTTTTTGTGATTAATCACCATGCTTTAATTATGCTCAATTTGTGACAACGAAAATACATTCTGCATACCAGATATTTACATGATAATTCAAACAGTAGCAAAATGACAGTTATGATGTGGCAACAGAAATACTTTTATGGTTGGGGGTCACCGCAACATGAAGACCTGTAAGAAAGGGTTGTGGCATTAGGAAAGTTGAGAACCACTGGCATCGAGTCAGGTAGAGGAGTAAAGGGGACTGAGAAGAGGCGGCAGAAGCCAGCTGAGGCAGAAGTTAGGTGCGTGAAGATTTTCGGACAGGTTACATTCAGACCCAGACACTAAACTTGGGAACAGCAGTGAGACACGGGCTTGGTTTCTGACACAGATTAAGGACTCAACACATATTTGTTAAAAGAGTAAATGGCTAAGTGAGATAGGGACTAGACTAGCCTGGCATTTCTGAAATTCAGAACGGACTATCGAGGGAATGATGGAAAAATATGAGAGTTCTGATCATCCTGAAAAAGGCAGAGCTGAAGAAAGGGGCACTATATAAAAGTATCTTGGGTTTTATTATAGAGAAAATACAGTTACTCTTTCTACCCATTAATAAATGCCATTCCAATTTAATAATGAAACAGGGTTTTGTGAAATAATCAATAAAATCTTCATAGATAACAGTCAATTAGCTTCAACTGTTTACACAAGAGGGAAAACTGCATTCATCCCTGAGAAGTTTATAAAAGAAAGAAATATTACAAAGGTATACAGAAATACAATAATGACCACAAATATTTTGGGCAAAATACAACAGAAAAGCTGTAAGTCATTATCTCTTAGAAAAGGAGCAGTTCTAATGAAGTAGATTTTTGAAAACTGTCAGATGGGTAAGTTCATTAGTTGCAATGAAAGTTCCCCCTGCTGATCTAGCAAGATCTAATGAACAGGATTTGTTATATCTCAAAAATAATGGTACTTAAAACAAAAAATCCATGTAATAGCTCTGAGGAGATTTCAAATGATAGAAAAATATAAATGATAATATATAACAACCAGAGCATTGAACTTCTCCAAAGGAAGCAAACACAATTTCACCCCCAAGATTATCTTTATTCCTCTAAAATCCCGTTCATTCATAGAGTAATATAATCATAATAGACAATATGTTCAACAATCACCTACACTCTAAAGAAACTCTCAGGGATGGTTTTTATTTCAGATATGAAGTTGGTTGCTCCCTGTGAAACACATTAGCGGGATCTGCTGACCCATAGAATGCAGGCCTCTGCTACAACAGATGGAAACTAAATATCCCCCAAGGTCCCAGAAGTCCCACTGAAACCCCAAAGAAGAAAACAAACAGAAGAATCTTACTGCCAAATTACAACTCTAAAAGGCAATGAAAGTTAAGTAGTTTAAGAGAAAAAAAATGATAGGATAGACATTTTAATTATTAAATGGTATCTTATGAATGCCATTCACACCAAAGAGTCCTAGACAATTAATTCTACAACAAAAATCAATACATCTGAAATAGAAGGATATGCCAGCTTACTGTTCAGTTTTGGAACTAGTACCAAAGATGGGGAAGTGCTCAGAAATGTACACTATCATAAAAAAATGTGTGCATGGATGTACTTCTTGAAAAAGAGCTAGTGTTGATAAGTAGTTTACTATTCAAGAATTATTCCCCACTCTATCAAAAACAAACAAATAAAACCCCCAAATAAAAACCCCTTATGGTTCAATCCCACCAATCACTCAGGAAGAAAAATGAGGGCATATGCTTCTAAAAATATTGAAAGTCCCAGAAACCCTTATAGAATCACTGTGAGTCAGAATCAACTTGTTGGGTGTGCATATCGAGGCACTCCGCACACTTTTGCTCTTCCACTATATTTTGTTACTTAGTAATAAGCTTCAGGTCCATCAAGAACAACTACTTTCAATTAGTAATCAACTGCTTGATCAAATGTTCCAAAATTTCAGAATTGGCTTTAGGAAAGTCAGCTTCTGAGTTAATAAACCAAACAGATAAAAATTGTACAAAGAAATAATTTGGATTGTTTTTCCTTCTTAAATTGCACGAAAGCACCTACAATTACATATCCGTAATTTTCTTCTACATGGAAGAGGATTTTTGAGGCAATCAAGGTCAAAGTAGATGATTTAGTATCATGAGAACATTAAATTTATTAAATATGGTCATATTTGATCTTAAAATTTTAGGCAAAATGTTTCCAACTTTTCCACCAAGCTGCATGCTATACACAGGTCAAAGAAACATACATCGCAAAACAAAGCTGCAAAAGCAACTCATCCAATCATACACCGCTTTGCAGACATTACAGATCACATTTTGCAGAAAACAAAACAATGTAAAGAAACCTAGAACAATAAAAGTGATTTTTTTTTTATTTAAGGGGGCACATTCATTATAATATGGAGAGGAAAAAAGACCCTCCTTAAGTTGACAAATTTGAAAAGGCAATACTTTACGGACACTCCTTACTTTCAAATAGCTACTTCTAAAATGCATTCATATAATTGGCTAATTGAAAAGACATAGGAAAATGGAATTCTGCAAATGGTCACAAAATTGCATTTAAACTCCTTTTGTTTTCTAAGACCCTCTACTCCTGATTTGAGGTGATAGTGGCAGGAAGCAGGTGAGAAGCATGGGTATTAAGCAGAGGTGAGGGGACTGCTAACTGCAAGGTCAGCAGTTCCAAGCCACCAGCTGCTCAGTGGGTGACAGATGTGGCAGGCTGCTTTTGTAGAGCACTACAGTCTCGGGAATGGAAAGGGCCAGTGCTACTCTGTCTCACAGGCTCACTAAATCAATATCATCCAGCGGACCTGGAGTTTCTTTGTTTTTTGAGGAGGCAGAGAAAGAATGCTTTAACTGTGAAGGTTAGGTTTGGAATTCAAGCAAAATGGGGCCCAGATATCTAATAGTCGCTCGGTCACCCAGTGCTTTGCAGATAGCATGGAGTCTGGAGAATGTCTGCACTGGGAGGAGATGTGAACAGCAGAGTGGGTCGAAATGGCAGATTGGAAGGTTTAAAATGAAAAAACAGTATGGTTTTGAAGATAATGCCTCATATAACCAAACATATTAAACACACAGCTCCAATAATAACGACTCTTAAAATAATTATACCACAAACCTCTCTGTATTAGATAATTTGTATAAAAAGTGCTGTGACAAAGTTGGAAGTCTATACAGTAAAAGTCATTACTTTCTATCTTTAGGTACAGGTTAAAGACCCAGGTCAATTAAATGTTGTCTGTAAAGTCACAAACCTTTACTCGCTTTGTCTAAGTGCTCCAAATCCTCCACAAAATTCAGGATATCCGGGTACTTTTCCTCACAGATTTCCACCAGAAAATGAAGTAGTGTGGTTTTCTGATCTGCCGATTTGGTGTCCTTTAGCTAAATAGAAAGGCAGAGAGATAGAAGGGGGGGAAAAAAAGTAAACTTCCAACAATATTTTGATAATTGGCCTTTTCACATAAAGCTTACATTATATTTTGTAGCTAAAACATGAGCTTTAATGTTGTCTATTCCATTTTGAAAAATGAATATTTAAATGCCCACCCACTGCCATTGGGTCAATTCTGACTTATAGTGACCCTATAGGACAGGGTAGAACCCCACTGTGATGTCCGAGGCTGATGCTTGATGGGAGTAGAAAGCCTAGTCTTTCTCCTGAGGTTAGCAGCTGAGATAGTTAAAGATCATTGTGCCAACCTGGCCAATAAACACATGTGGGGTTAATTAAAGGGCGGAGACATAAATGGCTTGGTGAGCCTTCCCTTTCTAGTTCTCAGATCTCTCGCTTGTGATGGTCAGACCAGGGTGCAGCTGCCTTAGCCAATTCCCTGCTTCAACTGGCAAGGGTCACTTCCTGCAAAACATACCAGAGGAGAAGCCACATGGACCTACCCTGATGCATCCCTGGATGCTGGAGCAGCCATGTGGAGACCCCTGCCAGCGCTGAGGTGCTTACACGTTCACTGACTTGTGTTTTGTGAGATGGAGGAGGACTTTGTGGATTGGTGTTGGACATATGGGTTAATGTTGGACTTGTGGGCTTGGGCAGCATTGGGATGTTTTCTTGATGTGCACTTACCTTTTGTATAAAACTCTCTCTTATACATGAGTTTCTGTGGATTTGTTTCTCTAATGTACCCAGAATAATACAGCAGCACAACACATAGAATGACGGTACTACGAGGGCCCCTGTGCATACGTACATGTGTTCACGGGAACACCCTGTGAAAGCACACCTGTCATCAGTGAGATGTCTGCACACAAGTTCTCTCAGTGATTCACCTATCTCAGTCGTATTAGGGCACTTTCATATAAATAAAGGTATTATTTTAAAAAGAAAAACATTTTATTGTGAATTGGGCAGAAGTTTACAGAGCACATCAGTTTTCCCTTCAATATTTCATACACATTTATGTCATGTCATTGATTACAGTTTTCACAATTTAGCATCACTTATTCCATACCTCATCCTTCCTTAACCCTTTTGAACCTTGCCCTTGGGTAAATATTTCCTTTTTGATAGAGAATTGTTGACTATGCTAACACCTTACAAAACTATCTGTTGCTTGGCCTTGAAGACTGAGCGAAGAGGAGAGGTTATTTTAAAGTATGAAGGCTGACCAATGGCCAAAGTTTCTGGGATGCCTCAAGTTTCTACCTAAGAAATTCTAAAAATAAAAAAAGGGATACCCAGGACTAATTGGAGCCCTGGTGGTGTAGTGGTTACATTGGGCTGTTATCCAGATGGTCGGTAGTTTGAAAACAACAGCAGCTCCAAGGGAGAAAGCCTGGGCTTTCTACTCCTGTACACAGTTACAGTCTCAGAAACCCAGAGGGGGTCGCTGTGAGTCAACAATGACTCCAGTGGCAGAGTGTGTGGGTGGTGGGGTGAAGGGTACCAAAAAGCTTTTAACACAAAACAATAGTTTTCGGATGGATTCAGCATTCTATGGGAGGTCAGGAAGACTTAAGGATGAACCCAGGACAGACGTCAGCTAGGAAGACTATGGCAACAGCTTTTTAGGATTTCCAACATATAACCTTGATTGATTTTCTCAAAGGAGCTGGAATGATCACAGGGGATTACTAGGAAGAAATCCTTTCAGATAACTGAAAATGCATTGGTGAGGAATAGATTTGCGTGTACGAATTTTTTCCCCATCACAATGCACCTGCCCATTCTTTAAGAGTAGCCAGGGCTGTCCAAGGAAAATTTTGTTGGAAAACCTTACTCCATCCGAATCTTACCCCTTCGGATTCCTGTTATTCTCCAATCTCAAAAAGACGAATTTAGAGGAAACATGACTTGAGTTCCGTAGGTTCCTTTTTGACATGGTATACATACATCGAAGAATGAAACTTTTTCAGGGCAGGGTTAGGAAGATCTGAACCTAGATGGAGGATGTGTTGAAGAACAAAAGCTTGACATTTTGACTTACCCTCATACTAGAAAAGCTGCAATGTTACTTATAATTGATTGATCAAAAGCATTAATATTTGTTATAAAGAAGAAATAACTTTGTTATAGCCAATTAACATGGTCCTTCTAGTCATAGTTCCTTATAAAATTTTAGATTCCTTATATAATTTTAGATTCTATGAGCCTCTATAGGGGCCCCGGTGGCATAATGGTTACAGGTTGTGCTACTAACCACAAGGTGGGTGGTTTGCAAGCACCAGTCAGCCACTCTACAAGCGAAGATGAGGCTTTCTACTCCTGTAAAGAACTACAGTCTCAAAAATGCATAGTAGCATTTCTAATCTATCTTATAAGGTCACCCTGAGTCTGACTCGACTGGTTGGCAATGAGTCTAGTTTTGGATACACCTCTGGTTGTAGTCCATAGGGCACACTTTGGAGGGCATTCTCTACTACAGTAATGGGCAGGATTAGGGTGGGATTAAGATCTGACATTGCAGCCCTGGTGGTATAGTGTTTACACATGGGGCTGTGATCTGCAAGGGTAAGCAATTTGAAACTACCAGTCGCTCCATGGGAGACAGGTGGGTTTCCTACTCCCATAAACAGTTACAGTGTCGACACTCTGAGGAGAAATTCACCCTGTTCTTTAGGTTCACTATGAGTAGGTAGGGATTCAGTGGCAGTGAGTTTGTTCATTTTTGAAGATATGACATTAGTAGATGGTAGAACGCAACTATACCCTCTGTATCCTTGGGGGCATCTTTGACTCTATGATAATAGAGGATGTAACAAAAGACACTATCCTTTGTTTTCCTAGGATGGGGCATATATACTGGTACCACAGTATATTTCCAACTCGTATGACCTTGCCTTGAAAACCATGCCTCTATTTCCTGTCTGAACTTTGTTGAAGCAAGAAGACCTGCTATGACTTTGGGGCATTTGGGGCTTCTGGCTCTGGACCCTGGCTACTTCAGGCTCTCTCTGCCTGACCTTAGATTGGGGACTGAACAGCACCTCCCACACATGAGACATTTACTCCAAGTTTCATGAATTTCTGTGGGACTTTGCAGAGGTGCAGAACCCAGGGATATGAGGAACTATACTCATGGAACTAGGGGTGGGGATGTAGCAGAATAGCATCTTGGAAGAGTTGGACATTTCAGACATCTTTAATCTCCAACTCTACTCTGGTATTAATTCTTCTAAAAGAAATTAGGATCACAATTGTGATCAGTCTAGTAGGTAATAATAGATGACAATACATATTTATGATGAAATGACTAGGAAAGTGGGATACCCTGAAAGGCTACACAAAAGAAGTACGTAAAACACCCTGGACATTCACTTATGTATTTAGTTAGCACATATTTGTTGAATGCCTGCCAAGTACTGTAATTGTTAACAAATGACAACAAAGAAGACAGAACGTTTTCCCAAGAAGCTGATTAGTGAGGGAGCCAGAAAAGAATATAAACATTTAGTCTGGCATGACAAATATTGTGTGTCATCAAGTCAATTCCAACTAATGGTGACCTCAAGGAACGGCGAACTGCCCTACAACGCAGTAAGCTGTCATCTTTACGGCAGCAGAATGCTAAGTCTTATCTCCCACAAGAGGCCGGGTTGGCTTTGAATGGCCAACCTTTTGGTTAGGTGTCAAGCCCTTCACTATTGAGCCCAAAGGAATCCTTCAGTGGAACAAATATAGCTAAATATAATTAAAAATACATATAGGTTAAAATACATATAAGATATAGTTAAAATATATATATTACATATATCGAAATATAATTTTTTTAAATCATAGACCACATCTAGAAGAATATGATATCTAAATTGAATCTTGGAAAAGAGGGCTATATGGTGATAAGGAAGCAGAAAACTGAAAATGGCAATATCATGAGCAGATGGAATAATAGCATTTGAGAAAGAAAGATGAGGAAGCATGTGGCACATCTGGGGAGCGTACATGCTCTAGCATGAAGGGCACATGAATAGTGCTAGTAGAAAACATGGAGAGGCAGGGAAAGATCAGTGATTAAAAGGAAGGGCATGTCATGCAATGGAAATAAGCTCTGATTCTAAAAGTGCTGGCAGTTATAAGCTGTACAAGAAAGAATCAGATACACATTTCAGAAGGGCTCCTCATTCAAAGTGTGGGTAAAATATTAGAGCAAGGGTAATATATATTATAGAAAAGGGAAGAGTAATTTAAGAAGCTGTGGCAAAGAGGGACAGGAGAGATGGCCTGAATTGAGGTTGTGCCTGGAAATGAAGCAAGACAACAGAGTGAGTCTAGAAGCTCTGCTAAGGGCATTGATTGTGATGGCACAAGCAAAAATTTTTGAGAAGCAGAGTTGAGTAGGATAAGCAAAAAAGATAACCACTTCTTTGGACAAATTGAGTTTGAAAGTTCATTATGACTGAATATAAATATTCTGTCCATTGCTTGGTACTTTATTTATAAGGAACACAGATTCACAACATCTAGCTGAGGGATGCCTCCTAAGGGTAGAAATACCCTTAGGACAGATAAGTAGATTCATAACCTCAGGGTATTAGTAGAACAAAACAATGCTTCTCAACCTTTTTGGCATTACTGCCCCATTACAACTCCTCCACGCCCTACCCACCTCTTGCAAAAGATCCTTGGAGGACACACCCAATTTATCTCAACTACTAACCTAAAGGTTGGTGGTTTAAACCACCCAGTGTGCTGAAGGAGGCCTAGTTCTAGAGTGGTTATGCTTGGGGCTGCCAATCGAAGGTCAGCAGTTCAATACCACCAGCTGCTCTGAGGCAGAAAGATAGGGCCCTCTACTCCCATAAAGATTTAGTCTAAGACAAAATAATAATAATTTATAAATTATCAAGGGTTCATGGGGGAGGCGGGGAGCAGGGAGGGATGGGAAAATGAGGAGTTGATACCAAGGGCTCAAGTAGAAAGCAAATGTTTTGAGAATGATGAGGGAAACAAATGTACAAAAGTGCTTGACACAATGGATATATGTGTGAATTGTGCTAAGAGTTGTACAAGCCCCTAATAAAATGATTTAATTAAAAAAAAAAGACAGTCTAAGAAACCCATAGGGGCAGTTCTGCCTTGTCCTGCAAGGTCTCTCTGACTTGACATCAACGCAATCTCAATGGCAGTGAGTGAGCGAGTGCTGCTGAGGAAGAAAGGCCTGGGTATCACATTTTATAAAGACTAGAGATAATGAAAGCCTAAGAAGCAGTCCACCTATGCTTATGTACTGCGCTATTCTGTGTTTTGTACACAAAAGAGTAGGATATATGATATGTTCCCTGTTTAAACTGCACGATATAGAACTATCAATGTGTAAGGCATTAGCTGACTAAGCTGAAATCTAAAGTGATGGCTACACATAATTTGGTTTTCGTGTCTCAGTGAAAAGAAAGGATGTGAAGGGGATGGATGTAGAGCACCTATGATAGCTGGTAGCATTCCCTACAAGTGAGTAAGTGTTCAGAAGAGATACATTTATTGGGGAAAAAAACAAAAAAAGTTTCATACCAGAATTTAATTTAGAGCTGGAAATTCTTGGCACACCTACTCAACAAAAGCCCTAGTTTCTTACTTCCTTCCCAACAATTTCTTACTTAAAAATAGGATACTATATTGATTTTGCCATATGTAAAATTTTTCAAATTCTACTTCTCTAGAAATTACATCACCATCAGAAATATATTGAGTAATAGTTAATATTCATCGAGATAGAATGTGAGGGATTATGTGTTATCACAGATTTTTACCATATGTCTACTAACTGATGCAAAACCCTCCACATCCCGGGGAAACATTCAGCTATCCTCCCACTCATCCAACCTCACACGATTTACTCAGGCACTAGGTCCCAATGCTGCCCTGGTCTTCTGAAGAATGACTCTTGACAATTTCAAAACTGACTGAATATAATTATTCTGTCCATTGCTTGGTGCTTTATTTATAAGGAACACAGTTTCACAACATCTAGCTGAGGGATGCCTCAAACATGTTGACCACTAGCTACTGTAACTCCCACTCAAATGTCTAGCTATACTGGGAGGGCAAAAACCTTCCCGGAACTAGTCTTGGGCAAGTTACTGGGCCTTCGTTTTTACATTTATAAAATAAGAAAGTAGAACTCGCCAGAGAAAATTATCTATGAGTTCACTTCCTATTCTACAAACAGTTAAGTATTTATTATAATGGACCCAAAGAGTTAATAAAAATCAACCCGAGTTGATGAAAACATTTAGCAAGCTTTGCTGTTTTGCCAACGAGATGGAGGGTCAAGTTCTCAGAATTATCTCCTTCAGAGACTCGTCATTGAAATCCCTATGGAGCACAGCTTGACTGAAACACACCGGCGAGGACTGACTGATGACACCTGGTTGAGAGATGCTGCACCTAAGACATCTAACTGAAAATACACAAAGGCAAACTCGAAGGAAAATGAGGAAATCTAGTTCTCCTCTCAGTTCAGAACTTATTTTTGTGTGCATGCTTAGGATTGTGGAACCTCACACTTCTAACAAAAATGAACCGTGAGTTAAATCATACTTGGAAAAGTCACCTTACAAACTCCGTAGCTGTGTCCTATCTTAGTATGAACAAAATACTGCCATCTTAGAATGAGCCACCCAAACCAACCAAAAACAAAAGGCACTTTCACTAACACAACAGTTTTCTCTTAGACAGACAAAACTCAGGATAAAAGTTGTCTTCTTATATATAACAGTCCAACAGCAAGTGAAGCTCTTATTATTTTTCCACATTTGTTTGTGTGGGACCATTGCCCTTTCTCTGGATTCTGGGTCCCCAAGCATCAGCAACACACCCCTTTCCTAACAATGCTCCTCTTTTGTGAATAGACATCAGTTACCCTCGTGAAATGCTGACTCAGATAACCACCTTCAAGCTCGATATCTGGTGAAACCAGGAAAGGGTTTTCTAGTAATATTTTTGATGTAATTAAAAAGTCAGTGAGGCAAACACATGAGGGGAGGGAAGGAGAATAAGAAGCAAACAGACTGAAACCAACATCGAGCCCACTTCCCATTAGTGGATTCTGACTCACAAGGGCCTTATGGGACAGAACAGAGCTACTCCTTGGGGCTGGGGGGTGTGGACTTAACCCACTGCCTCTGCAGACTCTTCACACATGCAGAGGGGACTTTTAAAAAGGGGGAGGAAGGATTAACGTAAATATTAATGCATCAAGAAAATGTATGTAATATAAGAAGAATCTATTGGATCATTCTTGACCTGTATTCATAGGCAATAAAAATTCAAACTCAGAACTCCGGAGCATAATGTAGCTTACAGTATCTATCAGTTTAATAAATATTAAGTAAGCAGTTCAAACACAGACTCAAATTATTCAGAGACATTCATTAAACTAAGCACTAATTTATGGAGGAGGTTGTTATCGTGGGCTGGATTTTCAAAAGTATCAGCTGATTAACAAGCAGCATATTAATAGGCTAATAATAAAAATTGCACTCACTGAATAGGATAAGGAAGCACACTTCTCCAATGCTGCCAAATCTGCATTGAATGATCACGACACGGAAATGCCACTCACAGGCTCAAAGAAATAAATTTGAAACTTGATCTAACAAATGACAAAAGGGTCAAATAAGCAGCCCAGTCAGTGGTGACCTTTTACTGGTCAGGAATGAATGGTGCCTCATGACAATGAACTCGGCAGCTCTAAATTCCGGGGAAGACGCTTGCTGTGTTTCCTAACATATTTAGGCGATATTGCGCAGTACTGCCAGAAGTTTTCTTCTTCCCGCAGTTACTCCACACTTGCCTATTTTCACTCTCCCACAGCATCTTTCTTTTTCCTTTTTAAATCAAGGCTTCCAAAAGCATGAAAACATGGTAATTTGTATTTTATATTAAAAAAAAAAACTTTACCTATTTGCTCAGTTTGCATTTAATCTTTTCGGAGAACATTAATAATAAGAAGGATGTACTTTATTTCTACAATGGCAGCATATCGTTATAAGTGACTGAGCTAGGGGAAGAAAGGCATGGCAGACATGGCTAATTCTGTTGTATAGATAGAACAAGTTAAGCATACTTTGTAATGTTAACTCTTGGACAGAAAATGAAGCTAAAGCATTTGGTTTACATTTTTGTTCAGATTAAGAAATATATTTTATCTAACTTTTAAGAAGCTTGGCTCAACATGATTCCTTTTATATTATTGTCAAGAGAGTTATCTTGCTGATGAGCAATCACCATTGTTAAATAGAATTTTTCGGTCAAGTATTCTTTCCTTAAGGTACATTTAATGTGGCGTAGATGTCAAATAAACAAAAAGATGGATGGAGTTTCTCCAACCACTTCGTTCATTCCAGACAAAATAATGTTAAAAGCAGATCCTGTAATAAATCATGGCCTAGTTGTCAGTCTGGAGAACTCCTTTGTTTCTATGATGCAAGGCTTTGGAGTGGGGGGTGGTGGGGAATCGGAATGGCTCCTAAAGAATATTCCGAGGAAATTATTAATAATAACAATGATAACCACCACAACAACTGAACTTGTTGGTGATTTTTAGACCTCAAAGAATTCTAAGTGCTCATTCTCTGAATAATGAAAACATACAGCTTAGTAATATTGAAAATAAGTAGCTCTTCCCTCCATCAAGTTGCTAGAATCTATATATTTTTGGTGCACACCAAACATATGACACAATCCTGAAAATCTTGTGGTGGCTGGCCTCGTGAAGATCTTAGAAACCCCCACCTTGTACTTCACATTCATGCTGACAGGGACAGCAGCAGTTTTCATTTGTTTGGCTTTGGCTATGAGGCAGGTTGAGAAATGGAAGGGCATATTGCACTGGTAAATCGGTAGCTCAAGACCTCTATAAAGCCATGCTTTCAGTGACTCATAGAACACTGCAGAAGAACTCCGGTGCTGTTGAAGAACACTGAAAGTACTATGGACGGCCAGAAGAACTAAATATGCATATGCATGGATGCTCAGGAAGAAGTAAAGCCAGAATGTTCCTTAGAGGTGAGGATGGAGAGACTTCATTTCGTTTTCTTTGGACACGCTATCAGGAGGGGCCGGTCTCTGGAAAAAGACTTGTTAGAGTACAGGAGCAGCGAAAAAGAGGCAGGCTCTGAGCAAACGGATTGGCACAGTGGCTGTCACAAGGGCTCTAACATCGCAACTGTGAGGATAGCGCAGGACCAGGTAGCGCTCCTGCTGCAGTGATCAAAACATGCAAGATCCCTATGAGGGAAGAATGATTACTATAGCTGTTCTTAATAAAAGTAAATATATTTACACAGACAACAGGGCTTACCCAAGAGCACATAACTACTTAATGGGTAAAACAGAAATGGAACTCCAATTCTTGTGACTCTAAAGCTCTTAACAACATACAATATAATTTATTTATAAGTCTTTATTTAGTCTGGCTTATTATTTATTCCCCAAGTGAAACAGAATTCTCAGGAACTGTGAATAAATATGGTAGTAAAACTAAAGAGCAGTAATGCAGTTCGAAATACTAAAGCCCTAATAATCTGCTGATTGCACTGTGGCTAGCCTCCGAAAACCGACACCATCTCTCTCCCGAGAGAATTTCTAGTTCTGCAAGCATTATATTCTATTGCTTTACTTATAAAATATATAAACTGCCATCTGGAATCTATCACTCAGTCTTACTGTATTTATAATTAAGATTAAGCTGATAAAATATTATACCAATATGATTTGAGGAAAACTGAAAGTTTAAGCTTTAAAGACTTACTCAAGTTTATTAACTCACATCAAGTCCCAACTTGAATCTTTTGGAAAGTGAAGTATACATACAAGCATATAAAATGACTTCTATGATGAAGGCAAAAATACCCACGTGAATGTGGATGCCTGTGTCCCCAGTGACTGAGACTGTCATAGGATTCTGGCAGCTGAACGAATCAGTGTGCAAGTACAAAGTGACAGGTGAAATCGACTGCCTTTACAGAACAGAGTATCACCTTTGCTATGCCCATTAACCATTAATAAGAAAAGAGGTGAAACGTAAAGCAAGAAGATGCTTTAAACAACTTTGGCTTTTGTCATTGCAACAGGCTAATTTCTACTGTATCCCCATAGACATATGCGATATTGTATTTCTAACATATTTCACTAGGATTTTAATGAGCATAGCAACTGCTATATGAATACTGTTTTGCATTAAAAAATCCGTTTGTTACAATATCTACTATATTACTCAATGTTCTGTTAATTTATACTGCCACAAAATTATTTGAAATACCTCACTGCTCTTTCCAAAATGGCCTATTTATCAACTTATTTAGTATCTTGAGATTAGAAAACATTACAATTACAACAAATAGGAAAAGAATAAGATAAATAACTCACATTCGAAGCAATACTATTACAATACATATATGAATATAAAGATGATATGCTCTCTGATTATCAAGTATATAAAAATACACGGTTATCAAAGATAATACTTATTAAAAATATACAGTCTATTTAATAATGTTGTATGGATGCACCCTCCCTGAAACAAAGACTATGAACCAGGGCCGCATAATCCTGGCAGGGCTACAGTGCAATTCGTATTTTGATACACTGCTAATGGCATAGGCCAATCAGTTAAATCCTCTAGGAAAACATTTTCTTAATATATGCCAAGAGCTACAAAAATATTCTTGCTTTGGTATGGTTTCAGAAACTCCATGATACAAACCGCAAGCACCAAAGCTATTGAGCTACAGCGTTTTCTTTGTTTTTCAGCTCAATGAGTTTTTAATCATAATTGTAAAGGGAATGAGTAATTTAAAAAAACAGAAAACTGGAGTCAAAGCTAAGAAAATGAAAATGTTTAAATCCTTAATGGAAATGAATCAAATAAACTTTAAATTAGCCGTAACTTTTTTTTTAATTAGGCAGAAAAATAACAAAAGCTTTTGGTAAACTTGAAAGGTGGTAACAACTACCCTCATGTGATATATAGCACAGGTGCTATTTTTCAGTTTGTTAAGGTTGTGGTGGAGAAAGCTTCATTCTGAACTCATCCACTGTGGAACGATGGTTCAAAGCTACCTAGGCAACACCGTCATATCATCCTCCAGAAAACAAAAGTGCACAATTAACACTGAAAAGGTATGCCAATAATACAGCTGTATTTTTTGCCTCTGATCAGAAAAATGCAGAAACCATTCGGCTCTGGATGAAGGAATGGTCAACTGTAAGGACCTTAAGTGTCAAGAGTGGGGTATCTTGTCTAATTGTAGATTTTTCATTTATAAAAACAGAAGATTGGATTAAACCAGATGATTACAATGGCAAACATATGCTTCCCTTTGGGCATGACCTCCAAGGGGTAGGTGCTGCTGGGAGAATGGTGTGGAAAAGGGCTCTGAGGGCGAGGGAAGGACCCAGAGCAGCGGTGCTTGTTAGGACTGACAGAGGCAAACAAAATACACCTGGTGTCCTCGCTCATGTTTTATGGTGCTAGGAAGGGAAAGTTTCTGATTTTTAAATACTTATGTTGAAATAAAATGACATGGATAGACGTTATCTAACGACTACTCAGTAAAACTGATTATATATTTCTATAGGAAAAAAAGTCATAGATTAAATATGTTAATGGATGAGTCAAAGGGATTTAAGAATTCTAAAGTTTTCTATTGCTTTGTAAATCAGTAGTTCAGTGATTTAATTGGCTGGATAGATAATAAGAATGGCATTTGCAAGTTTGGGGCATTGGCAAGAAAAAAAATTCTTTCAAAGGATGCCAAAATATACTAGTATAATTTTCCAATCGCATGCAGAATAAAACTGGTTCAGAAATATATAATGAATGCAGCTGGAACAATGGATTTGTCTGGCAGAAATCTTTCTTTAAAATAATGATAGTGTAAAGGAATAGGTGTTATACAAGGACCACGTTTTCACAAAGAGATGCCCAGTACTAGCCGATGTGACGGTGTAGAACAAAACAGAAACATTCTGAGATAGCAGAGGTGCTCTGCCTCGTGCTTTCAAAAGCACTGAGATTTGACCTGTGCAGGGAGGACCTTGCAAAATAACTTGGGACATTGACTGTCAACTTATTTGTTGCATTTTTTGCCTGAAATCCATTAACTTTTTAAAAGCTCTTTTCAAAATACTGTTCAGTTTGGCATGAAAGAAAAACCATTTTCAGCACTCATCCATCAGTGAAGGAAGTGTTTCTTTTTCGTTATTATGATGATTATTTTCAGGTGTGGTTAATTTTTGGTTGTGTTTGTTTATTGTGATCTGTTGGCTATGGAACACCGACTAGGGGTTTTACCCTCTGTGATAGATAAATATGGCAGAAGAGAAGAAAGTGATTGAGATTACATATTAAAAGAAAACCGAGATAGCTTTTGTTAACAATCCCCCTAATTAAGATCCACACATAAGCTTTCAAAAGTAATCAGTCTAGTGGTGTGGGGCCCAGGTATAAGTATTTCTTAAAGGATATAATGAGTTTTAAATCAACAAGAACAAAAAAGGAGCTGTTTACAACTTTAAAAAGTAAACAGCTTTAAAAAGTAACTCATTGGGTTTCGAGAAGTAGCAAATAAAAATAAATACATGGTTGTTTCTAAAAATCTTGACCACGAAAGCCTTAGGAAGTCACTTACTTTTGGTTAGCCCCCATTTGTAAAATGACTATCTAGATAAGTGGTCCTCAGCCTTCCTAATGCCACGACCCTTTCATACAGTTCCTCATGTTGTAGTGACCCTCAAACCATAAAATTATTTTTGTTGCTACTTCATAACCGTAATTTTGCTACTGTTATGAATTGGGAGTCCCCTGTGAAAGGGTCGTTTGAGCCCCAAAGGGGTCGCGGCCCACAGGTTGAGAACCGCTGAGCTAGATGATTGGAACAAAACTTCCGGCAGCAGAAAAGAGGACTTCTGCACAAAAATCATTCTTGCCCACTACCCACTTACTTCTACCCTTCCAATGCTCAACTTGCAATACCCATTCCCAGCATCCTTTGTTAAGCAACATTTAGGTGAGCTCGTTCTAACTTCTACTGCTGGAAAGCCATAGAGATACATGAAGCCATGACTTAAAGTGCTCAGTGGTTACTGGTTTCTGTAACTTTCCCAAAGTTACAGCATAAATATTACTAAAAATTAAGTCATTCAGTACTCCAAATTTTGTATTTACTATTCTAAAATAGCAGATCAATTTATTTAATTAACTAAAGAGCTATATTTTGCAAGTCCAACATTCTGTTGTGTTAGTTGGATTAATTAAAAAAAAAAAGGAGCATCAACCAAGGGCTCAAAGTGGAAAGAAAATGTTTTGAAAATGATGATGGCAACATATGTACAAATGTGCTTGACAAAGTGGATGGGTGGATGAATTGTGACGAGAGTAACACAAAACAAAACAAAAGCTCACTGCCATCAAGTCATTTCCCACTCCTACCAGGAAGACCTGCACCCTGGGGGTTTCTGAGAAGGTAAATCTTTAATGGGGTAGAAAGCCTCGTCTTTCTCACCCTGAATGACGGGTAGTTTTGAACTGCTGCCCTTGCAGTTAGCAGCCCAACTCGTAACCACTACATCACCAAGGATTGATAATTATTATCTGTAAAATTACAAGCCAAAAATCACGGAAACCAGGTGGTTCTGGAGGGCTGGGTAAACTCATTATTTTGCTAGAAGGATGATCTACTTACTGGGGG
>NW_022103908.1:25469127-25479622 GCF_000313985.2 Echinops telfairi | reverse complement strand
TATGGCATCAAGCGTGTACAGTATGAGCCAATCAGTGGCAGTAATGACAGAGCATGCGCTGTTACGCAAAAACCGCGATAGAGTGAAGCCGTGGAAGTCGAAGTGCGAAGTGGCGAGGGTTCACTGTATATTCTAACGTTTATCTGTGCAAAACAGCAAGCTATCAAAGAGCTAAGTACATCTTCTCCCAACAGCTGGGAGCATTGCTGTGACTGAAGTATCAATTCCTTATCATCAGGGTTCTCAAAGAGCAACTATCACTTAGGAAACCCTGAATACATCATAGGAGGGGGTGGGGGCGTCATAACAGTCCCTTTGTTTTGCCTTTTTAAAATTCCATTTTCCAGAAACTTTTTGAAGCTTCCTCTATTTGTAGAAGGAAGGGAGGAGAGGGGCAAATAAATGATTTTAGAACAAAGTAGTCAATTGCTCCCCCCTGGAGGGTGCTGGAGTGACCCAGTGGGGCTGGAGAAAGAGATAGCTACATTTCATACAGGACTATGGGCTATTGTACAAAAGTTTTTAGTTGCCAGAGAAGCACTGAATAATTTTGTTCTGAAAAGAGGATGGTAGGCCAAATAAGTTTGCGAATTTATGATCTAGACGAGCCATCCTCAGAAAACTAATTACTGGGGTTATTTATTAAACCCCGATCAATATCATAGTTTTGCTTTATAAAAATACACAGAGAAAGCAAAACTTCCGTTGAAGTTCAACTAATCAGAGAAATCATCGTTCTATGACATGGCTGTGTTTCCACCAGCTGCCCCATGGGCAAACGATGCGGCAGTCTGCTTTCATGAAGACTGAGAACACTGGAATACCTAAGAGGCAGTCCTGCTCTGTTTTACAGGCTTGGCACAAGTCAGAATGAACTGGGCAGCAATGGCTTTGGTTTCGTTTGAAGGCCAAGCATACATATTAAAATACAAATGACCTCACTGCCATCAAATCAATGCAGACTCACAGTGACCATGGACAACAGCTCTGGCTTTCTCCTGCGGGGCAGCTGGTGATTTGGGGATTGCTGCCTTCCTGGTTGGCAGCGCAGTGTATAACCACTATGCCACGAGGGTTCCTTCAGCCACACACATACCTACCTTCATTTTTATGTACATCTTACTAATAGATTCTAATTTAGGATCACCTTACCTCCAATAATTTCCTTTTATAGCTATTTATCATAAGCTATAGAGAATCTTTGGGGTATATGAGAGGAAAAAAAGTTTCTTCTATGTGAACTTGGAGCTCTTATGGTTAGCCATCTTGATTACAAATTTATACAAAGGCATAATTGCTGCAATTAGATTATAATGTATATGTAGTTCACGCCCACATACTTGTTTCTAAACTAAGCAAATCAATAATTTAATGTGAAATTTCATACATTTTTCATACTTGAGCTACATTTATAAAGGGCATTTAAAATTTTTGGATATAGAATGTTAAGCTTCCTATAATTACCCAGCATGTTTTAACAGATTAAAATATTATCCTGCCTTTCTACTGTCAAATAAATACAGGATTGTTTTGTAGGGGTTTATCATCAAACCAAACACTTTACACTCAGTGTGAAAATTCAATCACAATTGTCAAAGATCAAGCTGCTACTTCTGATAACAAACATGATGAGATATCATCTTACTCAGTATATACTTTCAACCTGACATGCAGGCTAATAAAAAATGTGAAGGCGCCATATTTATTTTCCTCCTTGTACAATAGAAAGTGCCTAAGAGGGATGATTCCCCAGGATCACTGCATGAAAATATAGTCAGCGCTTTATTATCTAGAGGTAGATGAACTAGTTTATGGATTAACTGTTGTAAAACATAGCAAATACATTGCATATTTTGTAAATGATTTCAAAATTACTATGTGTAGGTGGCTACACTGCTATATGGGCAAATATCTATTTCTTTTCAGCCACAAAATAATAAAGAGACACTATATTGAATCCCTTGTAACTTGTTTTTATTCATTCAAATGTATTTTATTATTTACTGCATATCCTTGATCACTTCTCTAGAGAAAGATTAGCCTGTTCACTCCCATCAAGATTTACAGTCTG
Source organism: Echinops telfairi (assembly GCF_000313985.2). NCBI lineage: Eukaryota > Metazoa > Chordata > Mammalia > Afrosoricida > Tenrecidae > Echinops > Echinops telfairi. The sequence goes on along the minus strand of NW_022103908.1, from coordinate 25,477,551 downwards.
GGAAATCCTAAAAAGGCTTTCTGTGAGTCAGAATCTACTTGATAGGATGGGGTTTGGCTTGAGATACACGGCCTTAGTACCACAGCAGTGTGGGCTAAGTACTAGGCTGTTAACTGCCAGGTTAGTGGTTGAAATCTACCAATCACGCCACAAGAGAAAGACAGGATGAAATTTACAGTCTCAGAAACCCTGTGCAGGATCGCTGTGAGTTAGCATCAACTCCGTGGCATTGGGTTCAATGTTCTGGTTTCGTTATGTACTGACCAGCGTGTTAGGCTATACTCCGTCACCATCAGATCTATTTTCTTGTCCAAAGCTTACTTTAAAGGAAGCCTCCAGGAGAGCAGACTTTTGGAGAATCAGTAATAATTTTGAAAAGCAAAGTCAAAAGGAGGTAATTAGAACAAGAAAACTAACAGTGGCGGGCTTATGGGTGAGCACTTAGCTTCGCATTCACCTTGGTTCCTGAGTTAGTTTTATTGTGCCAACCTGGCCAATAAACACATGTGGGGTTAATTGAAGGGCGGAGGGATAAATGGCTCCATGAGCCTCCTTTCTAGTTCTCAGGTCTCTTGTTTTCTGATGGTCGGACCAGGGTGGAGCTGCCTGAGCCAGTTCCCTGATTCAACTGGCAAAGCTCACTTTCTGCAAGACATCCCTAAGGAGAAGCCACATGGACCTACCCTGATGCAGCCCTGGGCGCTGGAGCAGCCGTGTGGAGACCCCCGTCAGCGCTGAGATGCTTAACATTCACTGACACGGCTTTCCTCCTGCAGTCGGCATCATTGCGTGTGTTTTGTGAGATGGAGGAGGACTTTGTGGATTGGTGTTGGACATATGGGTTAATGTTGGACTTGTGGGCTTGGGCAGCATTGGGATGTTTTCTTGATGTGCACTTACCTTTTGTATAAAACTCTCTGTTATACATGAGTTTCAGTGGGTTTGTTTCTCTAAAGTACCCAGAATAACATAGCTCCCCATCCTTTGTTCCTTTTTGTTTACTGACCCTGACACTGTTAGCCTTGCTAGTTCCCTTGTCCTTTAGCTTCTCCATTCATAATTGATTTCTACTCCCTTCTGAATTTCTATAACTCTACCATTGACCCCTTTATCACTATATTTCAGTTAGGCCGCCTTCTCCTCAAGCTCAGGGACTGTTACATAGCAGACACTCAAATATTTGCAAAAATATTATTGAATAGTATGCATAAGACTTTAACAAGCTGCTCTCTAAGACGATGAGATAAACAAGGGGAGGAACAATAAACACCCCCAAAGACTTATCTTTTAAGAACTATTTGGTGTCGTGGTAACATGTTGGAATGCTAACCACAAGATCAGCACTTTGAAACCAACAGCCACTACATTGGGGGAAGACAAGGCCGTCTAGTCCATTAAGAGTTACGGTCTCAGAAACCCCCGGGGCAATTTTACCCTGGTCTTGTGAGGTTGCTATGAGTCAGAATTGACTTGATGCTATGAGTCAGAATTGACGTGAGTTACTTTTAATATGTCAGCAGCAGCATTCCCCACCCACAGGGCCACAGTAGAAACCCCTCTCTCCTTCCCCTCCAACACTATCTTCGACATCAGCATTTTTCTGGTAATCTTCAAAAGTCAAGCACCACCAGTCAGCCAGTCCCTTGACGCTCTCCCCACTCTACCCCTCCAACTCACTGTTATCCAACAGAACTGTATGCAATGATGACAATGTTTTAATGTCATCCTTTCCCACAGGTTATATATGAAAAGATATGGCTCAGAAATGGAATATTTAATTGCCTTTAAATTTTAGCTAAATCAAACATAAATATGCACACACAGTTAGTGGTGACAGTACTAGCTAGATAGCACATCTCTAATCATTTTCTATACAGCTGTCAGAATTGTCTTCTTACAAGACCACTACTCATATCTTTTACCTTGTCCAACCAATATGTCTTGATACAACCTGCATGATAAAGGATGGCATTCAAAGAGCTTTACAGTTTAGACCGAATACCAGCCTGGCCCCCTTTCCAATGACTCGCTGCACTCAGTGAGTGGGTAGTGTACTCACATACTTACACTTTTAATGAAAAGCATGGGTTCTTGCTTATAGGGCTTTCTCCTCTCAGGAAACATCCATCCATCCTTGAAGACTTGGCTCATAGTCCCAACTCCCTGAATACTAAACTGTTCTCACTAGTGGAGTTCTCACACTCTCAACTCTGTTGCTATAATGTTTCCTATATATTTCCCATTACAAAACTGAATCATGATGAATAGCTTACATGTAGAAAATGAGTTCTGCATATGCCAGGTAAATACTAATTCCACTCACTAAATGGATGATCAGGTAAAACATTTGGCACAGATTTCACCGAGTAAGCACTCAATAAATGTGCAATGTCTTCAAGATGCGTTTTAGTAACTCCAGCACCTATGCCAGGTCTCTCAGCCTGAATACAGCAGACTGAAAACCCCAGGAGAAGACACTAGAGAGAGCCATGAGAGGGAAGGAAGGAAGGGCCTCAAGGCAAGAATGTCAATAGGAGACTGGACTCAGGGGAATTATACTCCAAATTTTCCCAAGAGCACGCAAAGAAAACCTTTCGGTTAAACCCAGAGCTGGAGCTGAACTTGATCGTCACCTTGCCTACCTAACTGGCAATAGCAATAATTTAATTCCTTAATCGGGGATTGTAGATGTTACGAGGTCAAGAACAAGAGAAAGCTTTTCATGTGATGTGTAGCAGAGAAGAATTTGTTGTAAGCAGATCAATAAAGCACGATCACTATGAACTACTCCTCAGGAAAGAGTTGTGTTATATAAAACATTGAATGTTTGCTGTAAGAACAAATCAACCCTCAGAAAAACCCATGGGGGGGTGGGGTGGGGAATGGAGGTGGGGTTCTAAATTTACTCAATTTCTAAATGGAATTCAATGTGTTCTAAAATCATATGAAGACAAAATATTTAAAATGATCAATGACCCTGTGGTATTTTTAGACCTGAAATAACCATGCCCTTGTATTATAAAAGCCTCCTTTTTCTCTCCCTTTAATCTACTTATAAAAATGCTGAACATTTAAACATTCAAAAGCAAAACTTTTAGCAACAATTCTATCTCTCTTTTTACATACACATCATCATCGGAATCATCATCATCATCATCATCATCATCATCATCATCATCATATGCAGGTACCTGAACTGAATGAATAGTAGGCTGAAATAGTAATTTCAAGTTCCATTCATTGGTTTGAGCAAGCATAGGTTTATGACATAATTCTGTTATTAAACAACATCTTCCACTTGGATTTTGCAAATCAGGGAAAACTAATATTTGGATTTAGTTCAGAGGCTGAGTAAATTAGCTCAGTTCACTCTGGGTTTGAGTTCATGGTTTAATTCAAGTTCTCGATAATGAGCACATCAAAACAAAAATGCATAAATAATGTAGCTGGGACTGATAGTCAATAGTAAGTGTTTAGGTAAATATGTGTTTAAAAAAAAATCAAAAAACCAACAACTCACTTTACAGAGAGAGCTAAGGTTAAATCCGAAGGTTTGAGCATTCCGGGAGCCAGCATTCATGTAGTTTCCCATTAGCAACACAAGTTCCAGCAACTTGCTAAAGCTTTGGCTCTTCTTTATCTCTTCGCAAGCCGTGCTGACAGCCATGATGTCAGGTTTGATGTTGTTCACCTGCTCTTCAAACTGAAGCTTAAAGAGAATAGCACTGAGCCGTGGCCGCAGTCTCTTCACATTGCTCATCTGATTGAAAAGAAAATAGCAGATTTCCTTTAGAATGCATGGTATACTTCAGTACTGTACGACGGCAAGTAATCTGGGATGATTTATTGGTATGACAGTACAGAGGAAGGAACACGTCCCCTAAACCGAGAACAGGAAAGAAGAAAAGCCAGCTGGATTTTTCCAAGGAATTCAGAGTCATCCTTTAAAGACAAAAAAGTAACAACACAGATGCTCAATAAAATGAATTAATTACGTAAAAAGGCAAGTAGTATTTATATTAAAAAAGAACACCTAAAATTTTAAAGAGAGAGAGGACACAGAGGCATCAAGATCTAAAATATCATTACTTGAAGTAATTTGTGTTGAATACTAACATATGCTGGATCATGTATAAAACATACTCGGAAAAGTCTAAAAAGGTTTGTTGTCTTCAAATAGCAATCACTCTCCTCCGAAGCCCCGCTGCCTAACAGTGTGTGTTAGATAGAGGGAGCGTAAATAGGTCCCAATTTATTCTCAATTGACTTTCTTCAGAAACACAGGAAAGTGGAATGGCTCCTGACACCCACTACATTAGCAGAGTCCGAGTTAGAAAGCAGGAGAGTAATAGAATAGAGAGGCAAGGAAAAGCCACGGTTCATCACACGCCAGGCTAATCCTGCTGGGACTCCCTATTGGAAATGTGTGTGCAGTGGGTTGGGGATGTCAAAAAATACATAAGTAAGGTGGGGGTGGGGAGGCTCAAGGGGCAGCAAGTCCCTGTCTTTATGCTCACTGCCCCAGTGTTTTATCAACACAAGTCCTTTTATCTGAAGACTGGCAACATACAGGATTTAAGCTGCATATAAATCCCTTGACCGAATGCATTAGGGACTTGAGACTTAAAACATATTGATGTAGCAGTAACAGCTAGATGGTGAAAATTCAATAACCACTTTAAATATCAAAAGCAGTCTAAGGAAAGGTTAAGGAAAACACTGACCACAGACACACATACCAAGTTAAGGTGGTGGTCAGTTCCATTCATCACAGGCCCTAAAGGAAAGGCTAGAAACAATAAGATATGAAGATTGCAGGACGCTATACACAATGAAAACTATGATTAAAGAGATAGCTACTTGCTCATAATATAATACGGACTTGCTATTTAAAATAAAATATACCACACAAGAGGTTGAATCTTAGTAGACTCCAATATCATAATACAAGAACTGTTTTAATGACAATAATACAATGCAGCCTACTCAGATACTAAGAAAACTCAGAAGAAAAGAGTTAGCTTTCAGTCTATACTTCTGAGGAACCCAGGGAATACAGTGGTGAAGACATTCAACTGCTGACCCAAAGGTTGGCAGTTCAAAAACACCTACGAGACGCTGAGAAGGAGAAAGATGTGGCAGCCTGCTTCCTTGTAAGATCTACAGCTTTGGAAACACTACAGACAGTTCTACTCTGTGGTATGAGGTCACTATGAGTCACAGTAGACTTGACAGCAATGGTTGGGTTGGATATTTCTAAGAGATTATTTTCTGAATGACAAAACACACTGTGGCAGTAATTGAAAAGTTTTATTAGCAAACATATAAATAGCTCATTTGTACATAGTGTTCTCCCCAGTCACTTGGCATATAAGGAAAGTCTTTAAATTATCCTGTTTAGAGAAAGTATGATATTTTCCCTTCTCACAAAAATTAACCAGAGCTCAAAAAATATATACAAAGGGCAAGGAGGCTTCCAAAAGTTCATGGACACATTCTATTATCTTTTAGTTCCATTTTTTCCACTTTCTGTAGTGCCTTCAGGTTTGTGCACACACACAGTCATATATATCTGTATACGCACACACACACACACACATACCCCATTTCCCCGAAAATAAGATAGTGTCTTATATTAATTTTTTCTCCCAAAGATGAGCTAGGTCTTATTTTCAGGGTATGTCATATTTTTCCATGAAGAAGAATACGGTATACATTTATTGTTTTATTAAAAGAGACCTCACACTTCCTGTCTGCTCAGGCTGTGCTGGGGCCAACAGTGAGCTACTCGGAGGCGCCCAATGCTAAGGTCCTACGTCCAGAGTTACGGTAGCTTCGGGGCACCTTATTTTCGGGCAGGTCTTATTTTTGGAGGGATGCCTTATATTTCAGCGAGAGGCAAAACTATAAGTAGCTCTTCTTTTCAGGGGATGTATCACTTTTGTGGAAACAGGTACAAATGCAGATTTTACAGAATGAGTTTAAAATCAATTCTTAGAAGGAATGAATAATTATTTGGGGACTATGTATTGAAACTACACAAAGTTAGGATTAAGCAGTGATTTTTTTCTGGTAGTCATTTGATTTCTCTTAAAATATATTGTAAGGCCCCACATGCCTTCACTTCCCTGGCCGTCTTATCCTTGGTTAGATATTATAAATGGTAGATGTTCATATGCTATTGGTCTAATTCTGCAGCATGCTCTATCGTACTATAGATGTCCTTTGGAATTGTCAGAAGTAGAAAAGAACAGGCAGCTAAAGCAAGCCCCTACAGCCATCCAGAAGGTAGGTGATGGGACCCTAGCATCTCTGCTTCCAGTCTATGCCCAGACTTGTGATTATGAAAACAGGTCTTTGGCACACTGAAATAACCATGAAAAAGAATTCTCTAGAGTCCAGACAAAGTATTAGTATTCAAGACGATATTAATTCCAGCATATATTAATGGACTATTTTGTGCACAAGAGAAAAAAGACTGCTTAAATGCTTACATTATACCGCCCCAAAATATGTTAAAGCTTTCCTGCTGACAAGCTAACCATATGTAGCCAGCACAAAGTAATTAATTTTCCTAGAAAAATATAACCTAGATTTGTATGAGTAATGAGTCTATCTGGCACTAGGGACAGGTACCTTGAAAAGATAGAGTAAGTCTGTGATGTAACGCAGAACAAGGTGCTATAAGTTCAAGAAAAACCCTGACAAAGCAAAGTCCAGAACAGGAACCTGGAAACCAGATTCGTGAGCAACGTCTTTGTCTGAGGTCCTTTCCGGATGGTTCTCCTCAAGGCAGATTGGTTGGGGTTGGAGTTTTTTTTTTACTATTAAGGAACAAATGCATTTTAGTAAACAATATCAGCCAGCTAATCTCTGTCTGTAAGACACTGTTTAAACATGAATGCCCTATTTACTTCAGGAGAATGAATTGTAGAATCTGTCATGACAATGGCCGTGTTTTGCTTTGTTTCTTCAGTAAACTCAAGTTTGCGTCCAGATGGCCTAAATCAAGGAAGAGGTATGAAAGTATCAGAAAACAAAAGAAAAACTAGAGTATGTTTCCTCCTCCTCAGTATTTCATATGTCCTTTCAACCACTACCCAATGCTCTATCTTGGCTGCCTAAGACTATGGTAGCCACATCCTTTTATATCAACTTCAAGAGCGCTATTTAAAAATGTAGGGGTGGTATCCAAGGTGACAATCTTGTCACATCCTGACTGTGCCTCTTTCTGGGCGTGGCCTTCTCATTAGGAGGGCCTCCCTGCCTCTCTCTGCCTTGACATTCCTGCTTGCTGCCAGAGCACTGCCAGGCTGCCATCTCCACCCCAGCCACAGGACTTTGCAAACACCAGCCAGTGATCTCAGTGCCTTCTGCCTCATTGCATGCACCTGAGTGCGTGAGTCTGGAGAGGGACCTAGGACGAGTATCAGGCTTGCTTATTGATTTGAATTGAACTCGTTTGGCATGTTTTCAGGATATTTATCTCTTGATATAATGCTTGCTTACATGTATATGAGTGTCACTGGATTTCTCTAGTCAACCCAGCCTCACCCAAAGACTAAACTGAATGCAGAATTGCTGAGTCAGGGGGCCCAAAGTACTTTTTTGAAAGACAAGAGAAAGTCATTGACAAAAAGTAAAAGTTACAGGCAAACTCTCTGGATCAAGTCAATTCAAATTCAAAGTGACCCTGGGGCAGAGTGGACCTGCTCTGTAAGCCTTTCCAGACTACATCTTTAAGAAGGCAGGCAGCTTCATCTGGTGAGTTCCAGCAGCCCATTTTTAACTTAGTCCCATGCTTAGTCCACAGTGCCACCACGGGTCAATAGTTACAGTCCAAGGAGAAGTACGTGGTGATTACTTTACTGGTAAGGAATCTTAACAATGTAAAAGTCACAGCACGGAAATCTATATCATGACAAGTTAGAGGACCTGCTGCAAGGCATATAACAGCAGGGAAAAAGTCCTTTGATTTCCTACTAGTTCTTGAAGGCAGGGAGCTGGGCTGCCTCTAGTTTCCCAGCCCTGCACCCACTCATTTATGCAGCATGTCAGAATGAAGAAACCTTGAAGCAGAAACTGGTGAAAAACAAACAGGAAGCAACACCCAGATCCCTAAGGGTAATTTTTATTTCAAATTTTTGGTTTTTGGCAACATATGTGCTGCTGGAGCAGAGACAAAGTAAAATGAAAAGACCTTTAGAAAATCAGTGAACCAACAAGTATTGACTGGGCACCCACTCAGTGTTGTGAGAGGCCCAGAAGTCATGGCTGCCGCCATCATAGCTCGTATCATCCAATACCTCCATCTGTCATAAGGAGACAAATGGGACAAAGTCTGCAGGGAGATGCCATCCCTGTAATCTCATTATGCTTATGTTTCCTATGGATCATTCTATGGGTATCCAGTCATTTATCGGG
>NW_022103908.1:25424847-25469027 GCF_000313985.2 Echinops telfairi | reverse complement strand
GGGGGCGCGCAGGACAATTTTGACGTTTTTTTAAAAAAACACATTTTTTGTTCAAAATGTAGCACAGTATCTGTACAAAATGTAGATATTGTACATTTAGCACAATATCTGGTTCTCTTCATATAGATTCTTTTATAAATAAGAATGATAATTTCAGTAGCCAACTTTTCAAAACCAGTTTTGTCCCCTCCTTCCTGCCGTCCACTCACATAGGTTCCCCTCAAAGATCTGTACTGCACGTGCTACATCTTTGTCTTTCTCCCCACAAGTCATCATGCAGCTATTTAGCCGGTTGTTGGTCTTAGTTCCAGACTGCATAGTGAGCTACTGCCTGAAAAAAATGACTTGATTCAATCTTCAGTGATATTAATTTTATGACCCTCAAGATCACATGGCTGATAAGATTTTGGAGCTAAGCACAATTTTAAAAACACATAGACTCCAAACCTTCCTCTACTGAACACTTTATCAGTGAAAACGGCCTTTGATTTCGCCCCACTAAGTGTTAGAAAAAGTCCCTGGGTGATACCAAAGGTTAAATGCTAGAAAGATTGGCTCCTGGAACCTACAAAAAGGCAAATGGAAGGAAAGGCCTGGAGATCTGTTTCCAAAGGGTCATAGAGCCTGGAGAACCCCAGGAAGTTAGTCTTCAGCACATGGGGTGGCACAGGCAGGGATCAGCAGGAGAGCAACCACTTGGGTGCTGTTTTTTTTAAGCTGTAGAGCAAGGCCTTGCTGTGAGCTCGCCTGCTGCTGTCTCAAGATTTCGTTCCTTTCTCCTAGATATATTCATCCTATTGGGCTGAATTTATAGCATTTACCTATCCCTTTGTTGCAAACCCCGACACACACACACACACACACACACACACACACACACACACACACACTGTATTATCCAACCACACTTCTCTATTAGTTAATTCTTCAGTTCCTTATGGGAGTGGTATGGCAAGTAAAAATATAAAAAAATCAAAGGCATTTTTGTGAACTGTAAGACTATAGAAATGGTGAAAAGGGTGAGGGAAGGAAAATAAGATTGACAAAGAAAGAAACAACAGAATTAAGACATTTAAAAAGTGTTTAAGCCAGATTTTAATTGAACTACAAGAAAAATACCTACCTTTACTATTCACTAGCCAATATTTGCAGGACCTCCAGAATTTTCAGATTAATCAAGTTTATTTAGCTTCCAATGGGAAAATTCCATTTTCAATAAAGGCATCAAAATAGGCATTTGAAATGTCCTATGCTTAGGTACTCTAAGAATATGAAAAAATTTGTGTTCTTTTTCTAAAGTACTCTTATAATTCTAAAATCTTCAAATCTAAAGATTTTTAGGAGAACTAAACCAGAGCAAAGTACATATGGTACCTTTTCTTCATGTTTCATAGTACTCAGGTAAAGCCAAGAATTATATAAAAACATTTTTTGAACTCATTCCTCCTGGTATTCAAGGAAAATATAATTGGCTGTAGATATGAGATATTGCTTCCCGGTTGCTCATTACTCTCATTACTCACAGGAGGGCCAGAGGAGTTTTCTAGGCACTCCGGAACTGCAGGTGGCAAAGCGAGTGCCTGAGAGGCTTCCTGTTTCAACTTGGCAGTCTTTGCAAACATTCTTGTCACATAAGTTGCATATCTGTTTAAAAAAACCTGGCAAGTACACACACAGAATAATCCGAGCTTCGGAAACTCATTCATGTCCACTTCCACAAAACATCCATTCCATCATTGTATTAGTCTGGGTACTTTGGAGAAACAAATCCACGGCGACTCACATATAAGAGAGAGTTTTATGTAAAGAAAAGGTGCATCACGAAAACATCCCAACCCAATGCTGCCCAAGCCCACAAGTCCAACATTAACCCATTAACCCAACACCAGTCCACAAAGTCCTTCACCTCACAAAACAGAGGCAGTGATGCTGACTGCAGGAGGAAAGCTGAGTCTGTGAACGTGTAAGCATCTCAGCACTGGCAAGGGTCTCCACACGGCTGCTCCAGCACCCAGGGCTGCATCGGGATAGATCCATGCGGCTTCTCCTTGGGGATGTCTTGGAGGAAGTCAATCTTGCAAGCTGAAGCAGGGAACTGCTAAGGCAGCTGCACCCGATACAACCATCACAAAACAAGAGACCCGAGAACTAGAAAGGCGAGGCTTCACCACCCATTTATCCCTCCGCCTTTCAACCAGCACCACATGTGATTATCGGCCAGGCTGGCACAATTAACTAACTCAATCATAAACCAAATCAAATCTACTGCCCTCTAGCCTATTCTGGTTCATAGAAATTCGGTACATGGTTTCCTGAGAACATACATTTTTATTGGAGCAAACATTTTCATCCTCCTTCCGAGCAACTGGTAGGTTTGAACCACAAACCTTGTGGTTTGCAGTGGAACGCTTAACCCACAGTGCCACTAAAATACTTTCCAATCATAGAAAACTAATATTTTAATTTTTATCATTATGGCTTGGTTTATAATTCTTAAACTTATATTAATGAAACTATATAGCGTATGCATTTTTTGCATCTGGCCTCTATCATTCCATGAAATGATTTTGAGATTCATATACTATACAGTAATTTAATTGATGACTTTTTTACCATAGTCTGTGTGGCTCCCACCAAATGTCTTGAGTTCTCTTTTCCTGAAAGGTGTGGATAAGAGAAATGGAGGAAGATTCTTATAGGAATACATTGTGCAATTGTGAGTGATGGTGTACAGGGTTAGTTTTGATTGTAAAAAATTTAAGAATATAATGAAAGCCTTAGTCAAATTTGCCACCTGGCTGGACAAAAAGTGAGCCATTCGAAGGAAAGATGAATCTCCTGGAATAAAAACAAAAACACAAAAAAAACAGGAACCAGGAGTACAGCACATCATTTGGGCCCTGAGATCCCCAAACATTGAACCTTCTTCAGCAGAAAGCTGTGACACCAGTGAAGTGGCAGAGGCACCAGAGCAGCGGAATAAAGAGTCAGAGCACAAGAGAACCTGGTAGGCTTATCCATCCTTAGAGTAAGTAAAGCTGAGTGCCTTTAGGCAGGAGACTGGCTTGTGGAAGGAAGTGCTTCCAGATACTTACATAATTGGGGGAGGTAGATTTTTTTTAAGTCAAGGAGCTAGAACTAAATGTGTTCAGCCTGAGGCTTATGGAGGAGTAGAATGTTTTGGGGAATGTATTGGCAGCACTAAAAGAGATGTAACATTGCCTGAGCAGGGAAGAGGCCAAAAAGATGCCTGGCTCAGAGGCCAATGACCAGAGAGAGGACTGTCTGTGGGCATGGCTGGACAGTGGTTGTCCTGATCCCAGAAATGTGCTGTGAGCATTTCTGATCTTAAATGATAACCTGTAATTTCCCTAAAAAGCCCCAAATCAGAATATGGTCTGTGGCATATTAGTAGAGCGTTCTCTATGGGAGGGATGGTTGATGTCAGAATTGGTACAGAATGCTGGAAGGTGGAAGAAAATGTCTGACCACAGACTCACAGTAAGCAGTCTTGGGCAGCTGAAGCTGATGATAGAGATTTTCTTTCACGCTAGTGAAGCCAGAGAACGCCAGTCACTGCCTTCCCCCATCCCACCCCAGCCCTGTTCCACTCACCTTCGTGGCATTAATTATATAAAAAGTAAAATCCATGAAAGCTGAGACTTGGGTAAGGAAAATAGTCTGGTTGAGTTCCAGATCTCAAAAGATTCACTAAACATATAGTGTTATTTTTTATTTCATTCCTTTTTATTAATGGTAATATTTGATTGCAAAACCATGGCAACATTTGTTTATTGAATTTCTTGCTGATGGTCTTTTAATTGTTGTTCTTCAGTTTTGAGTCATGTAGTGTATTGAATATTGAAAACCCCTCTTCCAGGGAAGCCAACAAACCCAGGGACAAGGAAACAACAAGAGATCTAAAATCAATGACAAGGAAGGCATAGAATGCCTGGTGGAGTTTGTTCAAGTGCAATGTAGCCAAGAAGAACTACTGAAACACGAATGAAGGTAGAAAATGATAGTGGGACAGGAGGAAAATAAAAGGAAATAGAGGAAAGAACTGGGAGGCAAAAGACATTTTTAGAGGTATAAATATAGGCAGGTACATATGTAAACATATATAATGATAGGGACATATATCTGTGTTAAGTATTAAGGTAGCAGAGGACACTGGGCCTCTACTCAATTACTCCCTCAATGCAAGACCGCTTTGTTCTAATAACCTGGCATTTTGTGATGCTCACCTTCCCAATAGGATAGATGAAGACAAAATGGGTGTATAAGCTAATGTAGTGAGGCAAGAGGATAGTGCCTAACTATTAAAAGATATAGTATCTGGGGTCTTAAAGGCAAACAAGCAGCCATCCAGCTGAGAAGCAACAAAGCCCACATCAAAGAAGCACACCATCCTGTGTAATCGAGAGGTGTCAACAGTATTAGGTATCAGGCATCAGAAAACCCCAAACAAACAATCATATCAATAAGAGGGGTGGATATCCCCTCACAAAAGGGTCACAAGGAATGGACAAGCCAATCAAGGAGCAGTGTAGCACCATGAAGCACACAACATATCTCTAGTTCTTTAATGCTTTCTCCCCAAACTATCATGACCCCAGTTCTACTTTACAAATCTGGCTAGACCCGATGAGCATGTACACTGGTACAGATAGAGCTCTCGACACATGGAATACAGGGCAGATAAATCCCTCAGGAACAATAATGAGAGTAGTAATACCAAGAGGGGAAGGGGAAGGTGGGAGGAGAAAGGGGAAACCGATCACAATGATCAATATCTAACAGCCTCCCACCCTGTGATGAATAACGGAAACATGGGTGAAGGGAGACAGCGGTCGGCATAAGATATGAAAATAATAATAATAAAAAAATCATTCATCAAAAGTTTATGAGAGTGGGAGGGTAGGGGAACGAGGGGGGGGGGATGAGGAGCTGATACCAAGGGCTTGAGTAGAAAGACAATGTTTTGAAAAGGATGATGGTAATGTATGTACAAATGTACTCGACACAATGGATGTATGGATTGTTATAAGAGCTTTAAGAGCCCCCAATGCAATGATCGAAAATAGAAAAACAAAGGAAACCCTCTTACAAAAGATCTGTCCAAATCTTAACCCCAGTACCTCTGAATTGACTTTATTTGGAACAATGTCTTTGCACGGATAATCAACTTAAGGATCTTGGGATGAGATTATCCTACATTTATGGTGAGAGCAAAAGCCAATGGTTATGTCTTTGTATAACATGTAGAGAGAGCTACATAACCTCCTCTCTGGGGGACAGACAGCAGAGAAGTGGATGAAGGGATGTGTCGGACAGTGTAAGACACGACAAAATAATAATAATTTATAAATTATCAAGGGTTTATGGGGGAGAGGGAGAGGGGAGTGAGGGGGAAAAATGAGAAGCTGATACCAAGAGATCAAGTAGAAAGCAAATGTTTTGAGAATGATGAGGGAAACAAATGTACAAAAGTGCTTGACATAATGGATGGATGTGTAGATTGTGATAAGAGATGTACAAACCCCCAATAAAATGATTTAATAATTTTTTTTTAAAAAGGAAGAAAGAAAGTAGAGAGAAAGCCAGTCGTCAACATCTCACTCATTGGGGATAAACTGAAAGTATTCCCTTTGGGAGCAGGAACCAGACACCTATTCAATATTGTACCAGAAGTTTTACCAAAGACACTAGACAGGGGAAAAAAGCAAAGGCATACAAATCAGCAAAGAAGAGTAAATTCTCCTTATTTGCTAATGATATGATTTTCTATATACAAAGTCCCAAATATCCAACCAAGAATATTAGGGGGTCAGTAATGTTGGAAATAATTGACAGATATGACAATATAGCAAGGTATAGATCAACATATAAAAATCAATTGGATTCCTATATACTCAAACAAGGAAATCCTTGAAAAGGAAATCAAGAAAACAATGACATTTAAAATAGCTACCCAAGATAGAATTCGAGTCATGGTAGTGGGAGCGGGGAGGAAACCTTTAGGAACTAGAGGAAGGTTGTATTTCTCATCATTGTTACATCGCATCCTGACTGGCTAATCTCCTCCCCGAGGCCCCTCTGCAAGGGGATCTCCAGTGGCCTACTAATGGGCTTTGGATCTCCACTCCGCACTGCCCCCATCATTCACTATGGTGAGATTTTTTGTTCTGATGATGCCTTACACCTGATCCCTTCGACACCTCGTGGTTGCATAGGCTGGGGTGCTTCTTCCCTGTGGGCTTTGTTGCTTCTGAGCTTGATGGCCGCTTGATTACCTTCAAGCCTTTAAGACCCCAGACGCTATACTTTTTGGTAGCCGGGCATGGCTAGACCAGAGGAGGTACACTGGTACAGATAGGAACTGAAAATACAGGGAATCCAGGATGGATGAGCCCTATAGGACCAGTGGTGTGAGTGGCAAAACAGGGAGGGTAAAGGGAGAATGGGTAGGAAAGAGGGAACCGATTACATGGAACTGTGTGTGACCTCCTCCCTGGGGGACAGACAACCGAAAAGTGGGTGAAGGGAGAAGTCGGACAGGGCAAGATATGACAAAATACCCATTTATAAACTATCAAGGGCTCATGTGGGAGAGGGGAGCGGGGAGGGAGGGGAAAAATGAGGACCTAATGTCGGGGGTTTAAATGGAGAGAAAATGTTTTGAGAAATGATGTACAAATACGCTTTACACAATTGATGTGTGTATGGATTGGGATAACAGTTGTATGAGCCCCTAATAAAATGTTTAAAAAAAAAAAAAAAAAATTCTAAAAAAAAAAAAAAAAAAAAAAAAAAAATAGCTACCCAAATGATGAAATATTTAGAAATAAACCTAAGTAATTAGGTGCTTATTATACCGTAAGTTGCCATTGGGTGCATTCTGGTGCATAGTGACCTCATGGGTCATAATAAAAACTTGGACAAAGAAAACTACAAATCCTTATTACAGGGAAAAAAGTCTACATGAATGGAAGAATATACTGCATTCATGGATAAGGTTTAACATTGTGAAAATGTCCGTACTTCCCACAGCAATCTATAAATAGAATGCAGCTACCACTCAGAGGCCAGCATCATTCTTTAAAGAGATGGGAAAAGTAATCCCCATCCACGAAACTTTTCCATGTTTAAGCCTTTAATGTTTATAATCCTATAATTTCCAAACTATTATAGTTTTATACTTTTCATCTCCCAGCTAAGATTTCTTGTCTGTGCAGTTATTAGGACCATATTTTCCTTTAATTATTTAAAGGTAATGTTTTTTTTAGTTCTTTTAACATATTTATGAATATACACATTAAAGGTGCTTCAGATGGAATTAAAAATCTGCACCATCATCAATCTGTTTTGTTATTTTGTTTTCTCCTTCTAGCAATACATCGCTTTTTATTATACTTTGTTTTATAATAGGTTATTGACCACTATATATGTAAGACATTGTACCAACTCTGAAGTATACAATACGTTGAAGAAAGTTCCTTCCTATTTTAAATGGCAAATTAATCAAGCCTCTAACAACCCTGAGAAACTTAACAGGACATAGATTTTGTTAGGATGGGTCTACTTTAAGACATAGCCTTCATTGTCAATACGCAGCCTTTCTGTTTGAATTAATGCCAGGTATGTTAATAAGGTGCTTATTATACCATAAGTTGCCATTGGGTGCATTCTGGTGCATGGGGACCTCATGGGTCATAATGAGACGTGTGCCAATCTTTCTTTTTTTTTTTTTTTAATCGTTTCATTAGGGGCTCATACAACTCTTATCACAATCCATACATACATCAATTGTGTAAAGCACATTAGTACATTCATTGCCCTCATCCTTCTCAAAACATTTGCTCTCCACTTAAGCTCCTGGCATCAGCTCCTCATTTTTCCCCTCCCTCCCCACTCCCCCTCCCTCATGAACCCTTGATAATTTATAAATTATTATTTTGTCATATCTTGCCCTGTCCGACGTCTCCCTTCACCCACTTTTTTGTTGTCCACCCCCGCAGAGAGGAGGTCACATGTAGATTTTTCGGAAGCACTTCTGGATAAATTTTAACCTCCAATCTTTTACTTAGTAGCCAAGTGCCTTAGCTATACAACCCAGGTCTTAACTGAAAACCAAACCCAAGCCATTGCTATCGAGTCAGTTTAGACCCATAAGCAATAACTCACTGGCATTGAGGTGACTTCAGATCTTAGCGACCCCAATAGCAGGCTTCTGCGAATAAAGCTTTACAGAAGCAGACGGCCTTGGCTATTCCCAGAAAGCAGCCACCATTTGAACCATCGACCTTTTGGTTAACATTCCACAGCAGAACCCCCATGGCCACCAGGTGTTCTTCGTAGATGCCAAACCTCACTTAGCGCTGTTCCTCTTTCATCCTGCAGTGGCTGTTATCTGGTTAAGGTTTTGTACAGTGTATTAACATCCCAGGCCTCAGACCCGGATTCAAAGTGAAATTACACGGACTACTGGAATCCCGTTCTGAAAAATTCCCTTTCCATCATGCCCTGCCCTGCAGAGCCTAGTAGTTTCAACCGCCGTAAATGGCGATCTCTCTGTCCTCCACTCACAAAGAACCACAGGATCTGCTCAAATTCCCGCTCTCTGAGGGGCAATTTGGAAATGTTCACCATATCATAAACTCGGGTGTTTGTGTTCTCGGGGACTGCCTTTTATCTCTACAGTTTGACCCCAGCCAGAGAACAGGTGACTTGGACATTTGTTCATTTTTGTCCCTGGCAGAAGTTTATTCACCTTTTGTTAAACATACTCTTACATAGTTTTGTTGTGATGTTACCTTAAATGGAATTTTAAAAATGTATTAATACGATGTAATAACACTTTTAAGATTAGAATCAGAAAGGGTGGTGGGGAAAAAAATATTTTATCTCGACCAGGGTGGGGAACCTTTTTTCTGTCAAGGGACATTTGGATATTTATAACATCATTCACATTTGGTCAAACATTTAAGTAATTCACCCCAATGTGATGGCTGGAACCTCTCTTTGGTGAGGCATGTGATGCTAGCTAGTATTGATGATTTTGAGGGCCTTATATGGCCTTTGGGCCAGATGTTCCCTACCTCCCTACCTCTGATGTCGCAACTAGATTTTATGTCCCCTTACACCTGTGTGAAAGTGTAGGGGCAGTGGCTAACCTATCAATCAGGTCACAGTCTGATGATGGTTTCTTGGGATGTGGCCTTTTTATAAGAGAAACACTAGGAATTTTTTCCTCTTGCCCTTTACCTTCCTCCTCAATGAGGCTCTGCATCTGCCTCCAGTGGTGGCCCTCCTGGGCCTAGGATCTGTCTTCCCACCAACTTCGGGTACACACAACGCTGTACTGAACAGCCTGTGCCCCAATGCTTGCTCCTGCTCCACCTTTCTCCATTATGGGCTGCAGACACATGAGTCTGAAGAAGGCTTTGGCTAGCATCACACCCATAGACTTGAGGTAGACAGGGCTGTTATGCCTTCTTGTTAGAAAATTGCTTCTTGGTATAAAGTTTTTCCTTATACATATATGAATGCCACTGGTTTTGTTTCTCTGGACAAGCCAGCTTAACACACCTGATCTAGTCTAACCAATTGTTTACATTTTGCCCCATTTACTTGATAAACCCTTCTCTTTCCCTTTGCCTATATACATATGTACTTGTATAAGGTTGGTGTCCACCAATATTTCCACTGTAAAGGTGTTATTTTTTGTTTTGTACTTACTAGATAAGATAGAAACAGATGCTTTGAGATCATGCAAAGAATATTCAGATATATAATATGCATCAAATGTTTTCTATATCTTAATGGGAAAAGCCCACTGGGTGGAAGATATTACAGTGTCTACCAACTTTATTTAAAATGCTCCCTATAGACCTTGATAGAAACAATGGTACCGTCAAGAATACAATGCAGGAGTGCAGATGAACTATTAGGTCTACAAGGGCTACTCATTTATGCTGCAAATGCTAACAAGTTGCCCAAGTCTAGACATTTAGTTTCATAAGTCCAGTCTATGTTCTTCATTATGCTGCCAAAGGAGTCTTGGAAAAGAGCATGTAGAGACACATAATGGGACTTGCTTAACACACACAAATACTTCCCAGGCAATAGAAGATGCTCAGATCTAAAAAAGCAGCTTACAACAATGCTGTTTGTAAAGTGATGAATCATAAGAGACCTTTTTGCTTAAAACTATGAAATGCTTTAGGCTTTACTTCAAATGAATGATGCATGGCTAGTAATTAGTATGTGGTGGTAATGATATTTTGTTTTGTAGTTCTAAATGAGACAAATTAAGTAAATTGTGCCATAAAGTTCAATATTACATAGATGATTTGACTAGAAAGCATCATGTTTCCATACCCAAAACAAAACAAACCAATGAAGCGTCCAGTAAGATGGTCCAGTAAGCATCCAGTAAGATCTAAACCAACTTACTTAGCATACCCTTTACAATGAAGACATGAGAAAGGGTGGCTGTGGGAGACAAACACACGAATGCGGAAAGCGGGAGGCAGGGTCCACAAGCAGACATGAAGCAGATCAGCAAACTGTCCTACTAACAGCACAGGGCATTCTCCATCACAACCGGAGAGTGCGTTGGCTGGCTCCTCTCACAGCACAGAGCAATACCCAGTGCCTGACAGTGAGCTAAGTGAATGAGTTCCTCTCTGACTTCCCCCCTATTCTCCTCCCACCCCAGGCCCCTGTGAATGGAGGTCTGAAAGGTACCCGATTTAGTGCATTCTGCAACTGGTTGGGCCTCTCCCTCCACATTATTAAGCCTGAGAGTTTGGTGTATAGGGGGTCAGCGGTGGGGACGGACCAGGCAGGAATACTGCACAGCATGGGAGGCTAACAAAAGGGACAGTGACTCATCCCCTGTCCTTCATGGCTCTCTAGTGCTTGGAGGGGACACTGGCCCACACATTTATGCACAGGTGGAAGGCAGAAGCTGGAATCAGGCACACTAGTCCCAGCAATTGGGTCCAGCAAAGGCTCCAATCATCTAGACTGCCCTGCAAATAAAGCAGCAGTAAGAACTGGCTGGACTTTTTTCTTTAGTGGCCCCCACCCCTACCCCCACACACATACCTTGCCCTCCATTTAAAATTTCGTTTTGATAAATTACCAGAATATTCCGCATTAGTGGTGGAACCAACTAAATACTGGCACCTCCCGACATCTACCAAGGTCAGCCATGGGATGGGGGGTCTGGAGAAAAAGCAACAGCCAGTTCAGTCTTTGGGCTTTGTTTTTGTGGCTCTCTTTTATATATATATATAGTCATAAGCCACCTGAGCTGAGATACAAGACATAAGAGGGGGTGCTAATCCCTACTTCACCACAATCTCACCTCCCTACCTCTCCAAACCATGTTGACCAGAAAAGCTGCCACTATACCTTCTCCCACTCACGCCTAAATCCTACTGTGCACACATCATGTGGGCCCTGGACCAACCAGCACATACTACACCGGTGACTGAGAGAGGAAAAAGTTCAGGCTTGGGTGTTTTTCTGTTTTCTGTTAACGTGGCTATTGGCTACGGTTTTTCTCTCTCTCTGTTTCTATGTTCTTGTCATTGTTTTTAGTATTACTTTCTCACTGCTTCTGACTGAATTAGCTGTTCCCAGATGACCAATTAACCCTCACACTCCTCCTCCAATAGTACCGGGCAAGGGCTAGTCCATTACCACTTGATCAACAAGTACAAACAAATAGAAAACAACATGATATACTAGATCCAACAGACAATCTCAGGCCACAGAAAAAAGCAAGAGAGAGGCGCGCAAACAAGTGAGCAGACTGGCTGTTCCTCTTGAGACAGGAGGAATACCTGAAGCTACTGGCCCAAGAAAAATCTTTGAACTGTCCTGTTAAGCCATCCTTAGGTCAAACAACAATTTAGTCAAATCAACAAAGGATGTTCGGCTTAAACACTGACTTGGCTCCTTTATAACTCGTAAGTACAGGTAAGAAGTTTAAAGAACAGTGAGTCTAAGACAATGTGGTGAAATAATATGAGTAGAGATAGCAATGTAAAAAGTCTAACCAATGTCATTGAATTGCACACAGGACATTTGTTGAATGAGTGTGTAATGCTGTGTGTGTTTTTATCAAGAATAAGATACTTATTAAATATGTATACATACATATCAATTGAAGGTAAGTTAAAGCATTACAAGAAATTAGCTGCTAATCAAGCAAACCAAGAGCGCAAGGATGGCAGCTGAGAGCATAACCACTGCCCCATCAGGACCCACAAAATACATTTCAGAAACTATTTAGAGTATGTTAGGATTGGAAATTATATAATCTAACATTGACAAAACTACAGCTCTAAAATGCAGGTCACTTACTAGTTGCTGAGTCAAAAAGGATGATACATAGACCACTTGCAATACAGTAGGTGATCAACCTACTGTGGGAAATACAAAGATAAGTATGTTTATGATAAACTGCCCAGCATCCTTACCACTGAGACTTTACTGTTTCTTAACAACATTGTAAATGTACAAGATGTGTCCCCCCCCAAAACAAACAAACAAACACCGTAAAAAAGCTCCACTGAGTAGAGCTTTCTCAGTACACATTTTTCCTGCTGAGCGAGCATCAAGCAACTCACTCTGAGTGAATGCACCCAGTGGCGTCAACTGGGAAGGTTCTCTCTGGTCACAGTGATTTTTTTTTGTAAAAGCAGTTTTGCTCAGACTTCCTTTGATTTTGATTTTTTGGAAGGCTGATTTAAGAGAACAGCGTGTGGCTGTGAATTGTTTTCTTTTTCCTGCTAGGGAAAAATGCAGCAGAAACTGTTGTGATGTTGAATACAGCTTCCAATGACAGCGCTAAGGGAAAAACTCCAGGGTATGAGTGTTTTTTTCTTTTCATAAAGGGTGAAATGTCAATCGTTGACACACCTCATCCCAAATGGAACAAAACGTCAAATCATAGTGCATTTAGAGTTGTTCCACCACCTAAGACTATTAATTGAGCTTTCTATTTAGATGTTCTGAAAAAATTGTATAACAGTATGTGACAAAAAAGGCCTGATTTGTGGTAGACAAGTGAATGGTTTCGCCACCAAGACAATGCACCTGGCACAAGCCAGCTCAGTGCATCAGTTTTTGGCAAAAAACAGCAAGCTTCTCTTGCCCCACACACCTACTCACTTGACCTTACTCTGTGTGAGTTCTTATTTTTCCACCACTGAAAAGGGACATGAAAGGACAGTGATTTGATGATGCAGAAGAGGTGAAGAAAAAAACGAGGGAGATGCTGTCAAGCCATCCAAACAGATGAGTTTGAAAAATGTTTCTAAGAATGGAATGGCAAATTTGACAAGTGTATTAAGTATAATGGAGAGTACCTTGAAGCTGATAAGGTTTTTTTGTTAAAAAAATTAAATAGATAGCTTTGGAAAAAAACTTCATTTGGGGGAAGGTACCTCTTCTTAGATGTATTTTCCATTGCAATATCATTAAAACATTGAAAGAAAATTACTCTAAGCATGGTGGACTTTGCCTCAAATGAGAATTTCATTTAACAAAAGAAGGCTTAAGAGAAATCATTACAACACCTTGAGTATGATATTTACATCCAAGAGGCACTTGGGGTAAATCTTTAGAACACACAAATCGTTAAGTTAACTGTAAGTTCAAGATTGGCAAACCACGGAAGAGTGGATTAGTCACATAGTACATGGGACGGCTAGAGCTGGAGGAAGAAGGCAAACGCAAATTTCAACTAAGTCTGTGAACCTAATTCCCATCAGCTGGCTTTTAGGTCTCTACCCCAGAAGTTGATGTGACGAGTAGACACTACAGGTGTTGGTGGTATTTTGGGGATGTGGCTGGGGAGTAATGGAGATAGAGTTAGTGACACAAGAAACCCCTCTATGTTGCAGATTTGGTTATTCAAAAGCATGAAAGAACAAGGGGTCTTTTTTCCTATTATATCTACTGACTGGTTCATATTTAAAATAATATTTAAAATAACAGCTCATCATACCCTCACACCCAAATTTTCAATAATTAAGTTTTTTCCTCTCCTTTGATTTCTCCCATGCCATTTCCCAGATTTTTGCTCTTCCTTGGGTGCAAGAATATTAGTGGAAAGTTGTTTCTGTATTCATTTGAAGCACAAATCTATTAAGAATGATACTGCAAAGGGATGAGGCAGCCAGGGTGCAGTATAGCATCAACAGAACATACAACATTCCTCTACTTCTTTAATGCTTCCTCCCCCCTACTATCATCACCCCAGTTCTACCTTACAAAGCCAGCGAAACCAGAGGATGTACACTGGTACAGGTAAGAGCTCGCAACACAGAGAATCCAGGACAGATAGATCCCTCAGGAACAGTAATGGGAGTAATGATACCATGAGGGTAGAGGGAAGGTGCTGGGAGAAAGGGGGAACTCAGATCATATAAACCTCCTGTGCTCCCCAACCAGGGTGATGAACAACAGAAACATGGGTGAAGGGAGACAGGGAACAGTGTAAGATATGAAAATAATAATAACATAACTTATAAGTGGTTCTTAAGGGTTGGAGGAGGAGGGAGGGAAAAAAATGAGGATCTGATACCAACAGCTCAAGTAGAAAGAACATGCTTTGGAAAGGATGATGGAAACATGTACAAATGTGCTTGACACAATGAATGTATGGATTGGTATAAGAGCTCTAAGAGCCCCCAATAAAATGATTAAAGAAAAAAGAAAGAAAAAGAATGACACTTTGCAAGTGCTCCCTAGTATTGACTGTTTGAGGTTTTTATTCTGTTTCTACATTAAGATGAATAAAATTCAGTCAGAGACTTCTAAAAATAAATCAATGGCCTTTGAGAAATTCATTATGTGTTTGGGTTCATGCTTCAGTTCAAGCTATTGATTTGGTTGGTGTGTTTTGGGGCCACTCAAAATCAAATCAGTGTGACATAGTTTTTAGGAAACTCCTGTCCTTTAGTAATAAAGTCTCTCCATTGCTGCATCCAAAGATGCACAGGGGCCAGATCTGTGGTCTGCACTAGGCCGAATGGAGAACTGTGCAGAAATCGAGGAAGTGTGCTACAGAAAAAGAAAAGTCTGCTGAAGCTAAGAAGAAGGGTGGGGTGCAGGCAATGAGGAAAATAATAAAGGATGAATTGCAGCTAAGAACTATGGTTAGGAAAATAACTGGAGGATACCTGTTGCATATGGAGGAGAAAGTTGAAGGGGGCAGTCCCTTAGAGGCAAGACAGATGATTAGTAGAAGCAATGGCCAGAATCATCAATAATTCCAAAAGAAGTTCTGAAAACCCAGTAAGACATAAGGGGCTAGGAAGAGCAGACATGGTGCCTCCTGAGAAACGCACTTAGAAAAGTAAAGGCAGCAACAACAACAGTTCAGAAAGTACCATCATGAGAACAGACTTTCCGGCAGAGAATAGAGCAATAAAGGACAGGATTGCCATGAAGCCAACAGAACAAGTTTTCTCTTAATTGAATTCAAACTATATAAAGGTAAGGTGGGGCGGGGGAGAAATCTGGGTTAGAACTTAGGAAAAACATAAATAACAAGTGTGTCAGGACAAAGCTGCTGGAACCTTAAATCCTTTAGAACATACTAGCATTCAATTGATCAGAATGATTTAGGTGCTTTCCTGTGGTTCCACAGGGAACTACTTATGAAGGAGACATTTATAAAACAGGCTAGAAAGACTCGACTTGCCCAGAGCATAAAACTATTGTTTACTCCACACAGTTGACTGCAGAACAAACGATACATAAAGTGGCATCAGTGAGTGGAAAAACTAGAAGAAAAAACACAAGCCCAAACTTTCAGCCAAAAAACCCCAGAAAATATGAAAACTTTTAATGAAATTAAAAACACAGTCTACTGAGCCATGACATGTTACAGAATTTAAGTAGGTCACAAAGAAACACACACAATATCATTAGATTTTTCTAACAGACATTTGAACAAATACATCCAGTGATGTGATAGTGATGCTAAGTTAATCTTACCTTTTCACTAAATGGAGAAACTCTTACTTTAACTATTCCCTCTCCTCTTGGGAGAAAGATGAGACTTTCTGCCTTATCCTATAGGGTCTCTGTGGTAGTTACATAATCTGGTGTCAACTTCAATCTATGAAGAGCGAAGGGGTGGATTTAGCCTGTCAATCAGGTCGCAGTTTGATGACCTCATTTGGAGGCTCTATGGAGAGAAATAGCTCACTGGAGGCCAGACCCACACTCTCTGCTTGGTTTTTCTGCTGACAAGACACATGGAGCTGATGGAGCTAGAGCTCTGGAGCTGGAGGAGCCACAGGGAGACACACACCACCACTGAGATGCTTCTACTGCCACTGGATCCACAAGACTTTCCACCTAATGGCCTGTGATCCACATGCATTTGCTGTCATTGCATGTGTTTGCATGAATCTGAAGAGAAATTTGTAGACTGATATCGGAAATATGGGCTAATATTGGATGTATGGACTTAATCTGGATTGGGCTGGGATGTTTTCTCAATAAACAATTACTTTTTGATATAAGTTCTCTGTTACACACATGAGTGTCTATGAATTTGTTTGTCTAGTCAACCCAGACTAACACAGTCACTATGAGTTGGAATTAACTCAATGGCAGGGAAGGAGTGACCCTCTCCACAAACTAAATATAATATCTGAACATGGGTACAGAATTAGCATACCTGTGTGTTAGTCTGGGTAGACTAGAGAAATAAATTAGAGGTTTATATACAAAAGCAGTTAACATATAAAAGGTTTATATACAAAACCAGTTAATATTGAGAAAAAGTCCCAGCCCAGTCCAGATCAAGTCCATAAGCCTAATATTAGCCCCTAATATTAGCCAATACCAATCTATAAAGTCCTCTTCAGACTCACAGAACACATGCAATGACACCAAATGCAGGATGATCACAGACTAGTGGGTAGAAAGTCTTTGGATCCAGTGGCATTGTAAGCATCTCAGCACTGGCAGGGGTCTCTACGTGGCTTCTCCAACTTCCAGGGTTGCATCAGGGTAGGTCCATGTGGCTTCTCCTCAGGGATGTCTTGCAGGGAGTCAGCAGAGAGAGAGGTGTCTTCAGCCTCCAATGAGGAAATATACAGCAGTTCCCAGAATTCTCAGAAGGCCATGCCCACACAGAGGCTATGACCCGAATGGCAGCCTAGACTCCACCCCTTCACTCTTAATCCTCTCAAGTCCCAAACTGACACCAGATTATGTAACTACCACAACCTGGAAAGAAAGAAGGATAAAAATAGCTGTAATAATAGATAATAACTGAGTTTCAAGATAAGAAACCAGAACCAGCAACCAGACACAGCAAACAAACACCATTTATCATTTCATAAGTGCCAAGTCTGGTATGTAAGATAAACATGTTTAATGAAATATATGATTCTGTGCCAAAAATAAATATATATATATATATATATGTGTGTGTGTGTGTGTACACACAGACACACAGACACACACACGAGGGAAAAAAGTAACCACCCAAATAAAAAAAAAAAAAAAAACCCAGACAAGTAATATAATTAGCCAATAAACATGGGGCCAAATATCAGCATTCTTAGCCACAACATAAGTAAGTTAAATAAAACTTTAAAACTTCAATCCACCAGTCCTGGTGTCCTTGGCATCAGAGTGTCAGCGTCCCTGGTCACCAGCTAAGGAGGGGGAACAACCCTGCCGAGTGAGCCCACGGCAGACTTTCAGAGTAAGGAGGCAGATGAGGGAACTCACGTTCCAGACACTGATAATACCTGGGTAAGCTCTCTACAAAGTCTCAATCCTACATGGGCTGTTTGTGAAGACGAAACATGGTTAGTATTTTTTTTTTTAGAAAAGTGCACTAGATTAGTTCTAACAAACATGTAATGTCAGCAAGTCTATCATTGAAAGCCTTTCCTTTTGCATTCTTTTGCCTCGCCTCATCCTCATATCCTTCATGCACCTACTACTTTGCTGATACATAAAAAACCATCACCTGGAAACAGCACAATGTGTCAGAAACAAAGTGTCAACTGCAAGAGCCATCAGGAAGTCTCAGTTTGAAGCCCTGTTTGATGCTTACAGAGGGTAGGGGTTCTTGGTTAAATCACCTATGAATACAGAAGATAAATGCATAATGAAAACCCTTAGTAAACTGTATCATACCATAAGAAATTCAAATACATAATTGTTATGGAATTACTTAACTACTCTATGGTAATATAATTCAGTGACTTATTTATATGACTCATCTAAACTCACTTTTAATTCATATAATAAGTCTCAGATACCATATTGGAAAATACACCAAATTTGTGTAGTCTAATATTTTAATATCCTCTAGCTATTGTTTCATGAGACCATGAACAAGCAGCGGTGCATGCAATTTCAAATAGGGTGTTAAAGGATGACCTCTAGAAGTTGACATATGAAGAAAGACCAAAGGGTGTGAGGGACCAAATCCTTTGTGTATCTGGAGGAAGCACAATCCGTAGAGAATAAATGTCAATTGTAAATCCCAACAGCAAAGGTAAAACCCCCAAGAATATGGAATGTGATTAGCACCTTTGACGACCAGTAAAGAGGACATGTGGCTAATGTCGCTTTAACCAGTGAAAGAGTGGTAGATGAGGAGTCAAGAAACACCTAGGTAAAAGCAGATTACCATATATACTCAAGTATAAGCTGGCCCGAATATCAGCTGAGGCATCTAATTTTACCACAAAGACTACATTTAAAATGTGCTGAAAAACTCAGTTTATACATGAGTATATACAGTATACAGGGCTTTGTCAACCAAGGCAAGGAATGAAGGATTTTCAGAGATGAGAAACCATTGCTTATTTTATAATAATATCTGACTGATGTTTTATCAGATTACAGAGACAGAGCACTATCTGATATAAGTCACTGATTATAGCCTTAAAAACAGACTATGCTAAAGATGGAGATATATATATATATATTCATTCTGAATATCAAAAGATTCCTTCAAAAATGTTACATGCACGCCACATAAAACTTTGTAGCTTGTGCAACCAGATGAAAAATATGGGGGAAGCCCATACATCTCACAGTTGCAAAATTCAAACTTTGCGAAATTCAAGGCAACTCAATGAAACCGCACATTATTCTAAGCATGCTGTGTCTTTTATTAGTGCTAATAAATTAAAGAATTGCAGAGTTATTTAATATAGCTGACATTCTACTAATTTCAAGGGAACAAGAGTAACAAAAGCTCAGAAGAGAATTCATTCAGAGCTCAATGCCACTTTTCCTCCCACTCCACAGAGAACACAATTGGTAGCATGAGAGTGATTTTTCCCCTTAATGGCAGGATTTGATATTACTATTTTGATGTAGATTTGAACTAAATGAACTCAATCCCTTGATTAAATAAGTGTAATTTTATCAAGGAATATGCCTGCACACTTTTTGGCATTTGATTATCTTTGCTCAAAATATACATACTCTACATTTATTATGATGATGTATTAAAGATTATTCCATTTCTTTTCACATGAGAGCCAGATCTGCAGGCAAATGCCTTTCTTTCTTTCTTTCTTCACATAGACATATGATTATAGGCATGCTAGATCCTTTCCCCAGGCCTAAGATGAATCACCCTACAAATGCCAAAGAACCCTCTCACCCCAACTCACACCTACTTTTTTGAAATTAACTCCAAAGAGTGCCATTATAAAAGCACCTTGGACAATTCCCCAGACCAGGGATTGCAATTTCCCTCTGAGAAGTGGTCACCAGCAGTAAAAACAAACAGAGCATCTTTGAGGAGGGGTTTCTCTCTAGGCAGCAGACTGAGATGAACAGTCAGGTCTGTGTATTTTACCTTGTCCTCCACTGTCTCTGGTGCGAACATCTCTAGTCCACTCTCTCAGTGATCTCATCCAGTTCCAGCTTTAAATGCTGCGTATGTGCTACCGGTTCCCAGATTTACATCACCAGTCCTGAGCTCCCACCTCACACCCATGGCATAAATCTCTGCCCATTTGGAAGCCTAGAGACAGGATTAAGTGATTTTCCCAATCACTATCTGCTTCCTTTGCGAGGTTTTCCTTCTTCTCTGTAACTGGAAACCCTTGTCTTTCTAATTGCATAGGCCAAGCACCTTTGATTCCGCTCATATAGTACATATGTTTGTGTACTATATTCATTACTGTGCCCAACTAATCAAAAAACTCTACCTTCTCGCCTTGTAAAATAGATCTGGAATATGACAATTCTCATCAGTGACATGGCCATCAAATCTGTCTGGCCACTATTACTTATCAGCTTGATAATCAGGTCATTGTAATACCTTCCCAATCGGGCATTGGCTACAATTTATGGCTTAAGTTCCCCCTTCATCCCCTCCCATGACAACAATCTCCCCCTTCCCCGCCAACAATCTGTTTCTCCATACAGCACACATCTGATCACTTCACTCTTTTCAGTAAAACTCTCCAATAGCTTTCTTAGAATAAAATCCACATGCTTCACGCCATGACCCATAAGACCCTATGTGGTCATAGTTCAGGTGGACTCTCTAACATCTATCACTCTGCCTCATTCACTCTGCCTCAGCCACAATGACACCAAATATGCCAAGTTTGATTATCATAAAGATCTAACTGATTGAGATTATGGTGCCTTTTGCCTAATATAATTTTCTGAGATATTCATGTAACTAATTAAAGTCACTCAATTATTAACTTTTGAGAGAGACGTTTTCTAGTTATGTTAATAGGTAGGGATATACATACACTAACCTCACTGTTTTCTAGAGAGCATTCACTAAGACTGATATTATAGTACATATCTGTTTGTGGACTATAATTATTACTGTCCCCAATGAAGATGTAAAATCCACAAACTTGAAAACAATATGTTCACTGTAACAAGCTTAACCTTAGAGCAATGATTAGCAGAGAACAGGTGCTCAATAAATATTTATCAAATGAATCAAATGATGAATCAAGAAGACAAAGTATTCAAATAAAATGTATCAGACAGGTGTATAGTTATCAACACAACCTCAAGCTCTAAGTCAATCCATAAAATACTTGGCAATCCAAGGTCCAGTCACACCAAAAGCTGGGGGTATACAATAACAGGAACATTGTTACCTGGAGCCATTTATTCACAGTCATCTTGTGGAAGGTCAGACTGACATGAGAATCATTCTAACAGAAACAATGGCAGTTTGAATCCACCCAGTGACACACGAGAGACCTGGAGATCTACTTCTGTAAGGTTACGGAGGCGGGTTGGAGACCTCACCACCTCAGTGTTATCACGTTGATGCCAATTCAATGTGACCCTACAAGACAGAGCAGCACTGCCCTGTGGGTTTCTGAGAAGGTAACTGTTAGTGGGAGTGGAAAGACCCATCTTTCTCCTGTCTGTCGCCAACACTGAAACGCCAGCAGAGTATAGTCCCATTCTGAAATTCCTAAGATTAAAATTGACTAGATAGCATCCTGTTTGGTTTTAGTTCTTGGTATCAGCAGAGAATAAATGTGAAGTTTATTTAAAGAGGCTTCTAAAGTTTGTGAATTTTAGTATAATTGGTTAGATATATTAATATTCACCAATTAATAAATTGGAAAATTATCTTGAACCACCTGGTATAAAATATTTTGTAGGAAATATATATACATCTCACTGCTGAGTGTTAGACAAGCATGTAACTATCTCATATATATGAAGAACTGAGATGAAATCCATAGGGGAAAAATCTGCAAAAGTACTATATCAGGGTGATCCAAATGAAGCTATCAGGTGATGACGGATTTTAACTACTTAAACCAACAAAAGTTTAATCAGTTTAATTAAAAATTCAAATGGCATTGTAGCTGTTTTGACTTAGGCTGCTGACAGTGATGAAACACTGGAGTTAGTTCATAAGAGTAATTATAGAAGCGTTAAATGTCTGAAGGATTTTAAGCTACAAATCAATGATAATTGAAAGTAAACTAAATGAATAAGCCTTCAACTAGGCAAAAGAAAAACCATCCGTACTAACGAGCTCATAGTAAGCCCTAAATCCTGGTAGAATCAGGTCAAGAAGGGTGCAAGGTAAAGTGACAAGAATAACTAAAATCTGATTATGATTTTAGGAAAAGCTTAGCTCTAAGATTTAGGTAGCTATGAGTAGTTTTTTATAACTGGTTTTATATGTAACTATTATAATTATATTCATAGCTACTTAAATAATACATACATATATATCATAAAACCAACAAATGTCTTCTCTGAGCACAAATAACTTTCAAATGAGATGCCAAGGTGCCATTGGAAGTACCATGGAATTGGACGACTGAACAGGTACTGAAAAGTAGCAACAGCAGACAAAGGCAACATCTATCTTCCAGAAGGAAAAGAGAGTAGATTCTGCCAACTTATTGATAGACAAGAAATGAAGATAAATCCTTAAACAGAAATGGAAGTAGTAATTACCAGAAGCCACATTAGGTTCTTGAAGGAATACATACATTATATATATATATATATATATATATATATTCGTGTATAAGCTGAGTGTTTCAGCACATTTTTAATATGGTTTTTGTGGTAAAATTAGGTGCCTCGACTGATATTTGGGTCAGCGTACAGTCGAGTACGTACAGGACATATATATATCTCAAACTAACTCCATCTTTTATTGAGTTTAATAGTGTTGACCCTCTGAGTCACACAGTCGATGTATTGAACATTTGTGCAAAGTACTTGAAGTAATGAAAACCTTAGGAATAAAAGAAAGTGACCTGGAGGTGCAGTGGTTAGGCATTGGGATGCTAACAGTGGGGTTGGTGGTCTCAACCCCCCAGCCACCCTGTGGAAGAAAGCTGAACTTGTCTGTTCCCAACCAGGTCCACAGTTTCAGAAATCTTATGGAGTGCTGCTACTCGGACCTACAGGAAAGCCAGGAGTTGAAACACATCCCATGGCAGTTGGTATGGAATGAAAGAAAGCCTTGCAAACATTTAGACTGATTAGAAAGCAATGGTTCAACCTTTGCTTGGTCAGCCTTTTCTAAAGCTGTTTGAATTAAGCATAATTCATTAACCAAATCATAAATTCCTGAATATGTTTTGGGAACTAAAACCACTGGAAACCCAAAGAACTGCTGTCGGTAATACTTTAAGTATTCAGAGACTCAATCAAACCTGCCTCTGGGTTCACAGTGGA
The DNA here is from genome assembly GCF_000313985.2 of Echinops telfairi. NCBI lineage: Eukaryota > Metazoa > Chordata > Mammalia > Afrosoricida > Tenrecidae > Echinops > Echinops telfairi. The sequence continues at coordinate 25,445,807 of NW_022103908.1, read as the reverse complement.
TAAGGAGAAAGTCCAATCTAGAGTGGAGTATGAAGAAGGCTATAGAACAGCCTACAAATGAAGAGCCGGATTTACTTAGGGTGATAATTTCTTACTTTTAAGTTGCGAATTCAAGACTTCATGTTCAAAGGTGTTAGACACTTGGTTTACTTTTGAATTAATTCATTCTTACCCGCAGTAAAATCAATACAAAAGAGATTCATTTTAATAAAAACTCAAATAATTATCTCTGAAACTCCTCAAAAGATATCAAGAACAATGTTTTACATAAAATAGGACTGTAATATTTTTTCATCTTTTTTTTAATCATTTGTTCACTACCTAATCCATTTAATCAATATTATGTGGCCATTATATGCTAGAAAATGTGTAATTTGCTAGAAATATAAAGGTGGGATATAGTACTCTAAAGAAGCCAAAAAGTTCAAGAATATATATGAAAACGATAATTTGTAAAGTAGCATTTACACTGTAGTTTGAGAACCAGTGCCTGAGGGGGAGAAAGGAGGAAACGAGCACAATAAGGCTGGAGAATCAAGATCACTTTCAAAGGTCAGACTATGGCAGTGGGGCCAGGACCATGATGGAGACACACCCTACCGCAGTCTAGAAAATCTCTGAAGATTGGGCCTGGCGCCTTTGACCATCTGGCTATTTGACGGTCGGGGTAAGGCTGCGAGTCCCGCAGGCATGGCATCCCAATTTACAAATGTCTTGGAATATGTGCAGTTGATTGTATGAGAATTATACTGCAATAAAGTTGCTCTTGAGAAAAGGCCTCAAATAATTCTAAGAACTTGGGATATCGATGGGAAGCCATGAGGAGCAACTAAATGGTTTGGAGCACCATGAGGAATTCCCAGGGGCCTTTCCTCAACATGGTGAAGCTGTTCCCTATAATCAAACAAAATACTTAAGGAAACAAACTGCTACTTATTTTGTTCCGCTTATGTACAAGGCACCAAGCTTGCCAGCTTTTAAAACCAAACTTTTAAAATTTAAGAGCAGAAGCAATAAATGAAATCCAAAAAATAATTGAGAAACCAAAAAACTGAAAATGTTTATGAAGCCATAGCATATAGATTATATTGGAAATGACTTTAAGGAAAATAAACAAATAATTTTAATAAGCAATGTTAATAGGTATTTCTCAGAAGTAATATAAATATCAATAAAGGCATAATGACCTTTCATCTCATTTAATAATCAGGATACATTAGAAAACACTAAGTGTAAAAAGTTCCATAGCAAAACATGGGTGATGTTGCTATCAGATGCCATTGAGTGGGTTCCAGCGTGGAGCGACCCTACACATGACAGACAAAAGCACTGCCCAGTCCTGTGCCATTCTCCAAATTGTCCCTACACTTAAACACCTTAGCAAAGCCATTGTATCACTCCATCTTGTGAAGGGCCTTCCTCTTTGTCTCTGGCCTTCTACTGGATGAAGTACAAAGTCCTTTTCCATGGACTGGTCCCTTCTGACAGCATATCCATAGTACATGAAACAAAGCCTCACCATTGTTTTTCCCTCCAAGGAGCATTCTAGCTGTACTTCCTTTAAGGTCAATTAGCTTGTATTTTGGCAGTCTATGGTACTTCTAATAGGCTTTGCCAACAACAAAATTCAAGTGCACCAATTCTCCTTCAGTCTTCCATATCAATGGAATATCATGGCTTATACACCGTAGTGAGTCCATAAAGTGACATCTTTTATTCAACACTTTAAAGAGACCTTGTGCACCGCTTGCCCAATGCAATATGTCCTTTGAGTTCTTAACTGATGTTCCCACGAATATTGACTTTGAATTTATATGAAATCTTTAACAACTTTAACAGCCACCACCCCGCCACCACCACCACCAATTCCCATTTATCTTCATGTCTATTGGTCCACTGGTGAGGATGCTGGCTTTCTTTACAATGAGTTTCAGTCCATATGGAATGCTGAAGTCTTTGGTATTCAACAATCAGTGCCTCAAGTTCTCTGTGCTTTCAGCAAGCCAGGGGATATTGTGATCCCTGTCCCAATAAAAGTTTTCTCATTCTGATAAATTACTGGCAAACTTTCTGGTAGGGAAATTTAACAGTGACTATATCAAGATTAACAGTAGTCTCCCTTTTCTTGGTTAATCACCCAAAAAGTTGGCTGTTCAAATCTACCCAAGAAAGATATAGCAGTCTGTTTCCAAATCACGAACAGCCTTGGAAACCTTATGGGACAAGTCCTATCCTAGCCTAAGGGTTGCTCTGAGTTGGAATTGACTTGCAGAAGTAGATTTTTTGTTTTTGTTATATGTAATCAAGATTAAAAATGTCTTTTGATTCCATAACTGAAATTCTGGGACTCTTCCCTATAGAAATTATAACAATATTAATTACAAAAGAATGTTTTATAAATAGTTTAGAGTTACAAAGTATTTTACAAATATTCATGGTGATTGTGCTACTTCAAGCCACTGTATTTAATGACTCATCAGAATAACCCAGTGGGAGTGTATACTACTATGATCCTGGTGGACTCCCTCCAAGAAGCCCAGGTCCTGAACCTCCAAACTTGTGAATGAATGTTACCTTGCAAGGGTAGTTAAAGAAACTGTCCAAGCAAGATCAAATTAGGACTCTTGAGATGCAAATATTATCCTAGATAGATCTTACATAATCAAGAACGAAAGTAATCATATAATGAAATATACCAGAGACTGCCCGAAGAACAAAGAAGGCATCCTTTAAAGAAGTATAGTTCCTTAGATGTGAGGACGGTGAGATTTCGTTGCATGTACTTAGCACATGTGTTCTAGAGAGACCAGTCCCTGGCAAGCAACAGCATGCATGGCATGGCAGGGGTCTGTGAAAAGAGGAAGGCCCTCAAGGAGAGGGGCTGACACACCACAATGATTATAAGAACAGCTGAGTGCCAGGCAGTGTTTTGTTCTGTTGGCTGTGGGTCTGCTCTGAGGGGGAACTGAAAGGGCACTGTCAGACTGATTGTAAGTTTCCTCGTCAGGGAGTCAGAGAAGGAGATGTGAGAAGCTAGCACATGCCACCGTGATGCAGGATCACAAACCAAGGAATGCCGGCAGCCCACGTTAACTAGAAAATGCAAGAAAACAAATTTTTCCCAAAGCCTTCAGATATAGAATTCAGCCTAGTTGATTCATATGGACGTCTGACTCCCAGAACTGAAATATCATAATTCTGGTTGTTTTTAGCCATCTTGTGTTCACTGGTTCACTGGTTACATACAGTGGCAATAGGAAATCACTACACTCTCTATTTTATAAATGAGAAAATTAAGTCATAGAAAAATGAATAAGTCTCCAAATAATAAAGGCCATACAGGTAAATGGTAGAACTGGGATTTGAACCAAGTCATGCTTAACCTCTATGTTCAACAATTATCTTTTTAAAAGTCTAGACTACAACAAGTAAACAACCAACCAAACTTCATTAAGGGAATGAACGAAAGCAAAAGGGGCGTAGTACAAAATATGAAATACTAAATAAGATTTTAACAACAGGAAGACATGAAAAAATAAACCATCAATAGTGAATGCAGTTTCAGAATTAAATATATACATTTTAAATGTGTCAGTGTTTGCATAGAAAGAAACACAACAAACAGTAATGATCTGTGTGGAGGACAGGAGGGCGCCGCGGTGGGTAAGGAACTCTCACACATATATTCAAGGTTTTTGTTTGCTGCTTGAATGCTTTGCAACAAAAATATTGTGGTATATTTTAAAACGAGGCATTTTTAATGCAAGGAAATATGCATGAACTTCCCACAACATTCTTTGATTTAAAAAAGGAAAAAAACCAATGAAGAAAGTTTAAAAGGCCTGCCCTATAGTGACACCAAATGGTGGCAGATCAAAATACAATACCACAAACAAGACTATTGTCGAACTCATTCTACATAGAAACATTTTTATTCCTTTCTAGAACAAGCAGCTTTGCAGAATTAAGTAATATGGATACACAAATATCCCAAAATGAGAATTTTTAAATCAAAGTCTACTAAGCCAAGTTTCAGATGTCAATTTTTAGGCTTCTTGCCAAACTTCAACTATACTTCTAATCCCATTGAATATTTGCATGTCTCATTCCTCACACAATTAAAAAACGTGCCACTATTAGTACAGTGATTTTACTTAATGGTTTATTGATCAAAGAAAGAACACTGCACATGTGATACATACATGCAATTAGGATCAGGTTCGACGCCATAGGAACAGAAAGCTTTCGTAAACCACACTTCAAGGTGACGGGTGAGGGAGAGTTTAAGCTAAAACGAGGACAAACGAGATCGGGCGCGTTCAGGGTGGTATTGATGAAGACAATGAATGTAGAAATGTACTTTACACATTTGATGTGTATATGGATTGTGATAAGAGTTGTATGTGCCGCTAATAAATGATTAAAAATAATAATTAAAACAAAAACAAAAACGAGGACAGAAGGAGCCCAACCAGAGAGGAAATGGATGCATTGAGAGCAAACTTCCAGGTAGAAAATATAGAATCATTCTGTACTCTTCTTCTTGGTAGAAAATGAAGTTGGATTAAAAAAAAAAAGGGGGTCCACAGCTTTCAAATATGAGTATAAACCAGTTTCTCCACGAGGAGGTTGGTTCTGGACTGTTCAGAGGGAGGAAAACATTGAAATTACACACATAAGTCAGTATTTGATAACTTCCATTCAGAACCTTACATCAATATTTAAGAACAGCATGAACATGGTCACATTCAATTTCTAACCACATAATGACCTCACAGAGCATTCCTATGAAACCCCACCTGATTAGAGCCACCCTGGTGGCTCCATGGTCAGAAAGTGGGCTGCAGACTAGAAGGTCGGCAGTTGAAGACATCGGCCATTCCTTGGGAGAAAGAGCAGGCCTTCTCCTCCTGTAAGGATTTACTGCCTCAGTGGTAGTGAGCTTGGTTGTTTCTGCTTTGCTTAGTTTTAGAACCCTTAGTCTCCTGTCATTATGGCAGCTTGTGAGTTTTTATATATTTCGGCATATGATTTTATATTTCTGATTTAACAAATTCCACTAGAAAACAGGACATAGGGGTATAGCTACAGAAAACAGGGCCTACGGCAACGAGTTTTAAATTGTTGAATGCTCCCTCATCGCCGGCAATAGAAACAGCTCTACTGACTAGAGCATGTTTTGCTGCCCACCTCTGCTCAAGTGGCTCCGAGGACATGCTATGCTTGTCCTACCCTTGATACACCTCAAATAGGGCATGTCAGTAATTCCGTTACAGGCCCTGCATCCAGATCACTGAGTCCATACCATTATAAAATGTTACCAGTCCACCCACTACGACATCATTACCATTCCAATTAGGGATGAGGTTAACTATGGGTCACAGTTAGAGGTGCCCGGCTCAAATGGGTCCATATCCAGACAAAGGAGGACAAGGAGAGGTAGTGCAAAAAAAGGTAAGATCTGAGTTTCTAGAAAAGACTAAATGCTAAGTAGAACAAAACCATCCATGTGTAGTATGTACACACTGGAAACTTTTCCCAAGTAGAGGTAGTATCAACATTAAAGAACTGTTTCTAATTCAAAGGAAAAATGAATAAAATGTTTTATAACAAGAAACTTGGAGAGAATATAGACATGCCAAATGGTTTGTTGTTGACATAGTGCTTGAAGCACACAGAATGCACCGCCATCACGTGGATTCTGCCTCATGCAGACCCTGTAGGGGAAGACAGAACTGCCCCTGTGGGTTTCCAAGACTGTATATTGTTAGGGGAGGAGAAAGCCTCATCTTCCTCCCAAGAAGTCGGTGGTGGTTTCAAACTGCTGATCTTGTGGTTAGCAGCCTGATGTGAAACCCACTACGCCAGCAGGACTCTGCATTTATGGATAAAGACACCCTATTTCTGAATAGGAAATGGGGAAAAAACAAACAACTATATAAGTCTAGAAGCTTGAGAAGTTAAAGTTAGTAATGTTTAATAAAATTAAAATGCATTCCTAACTGAAATATTATTTGCTATTTTTGAATTGGCTTCATTGACATTAGTTGATATTATGCACTTGTTGCTTTTGCACATCGACTTTTTAATCACAAAAACTTAGAAGAAAAATATCCAGAGGGATAATTTGTTCTATTGTTCGCTTCATTCTGACGTTATTCTTACATTTATTTAAAGTTGATTATGCAATCCACATACCTGTTATAAAGTTATTTACCAAATCAAGTTTATGTGCATGCTTAAAAACACACACACAATTCTTGGGAATTTAAAATTCATGTAAATCGAGTTATTGAATTTACACAATTGGAAGAGAGAAAAATGCAAACAAACTAGCAAGTAATATGAAGTTGTAGCTGATTCTTGTTAAATGGAAAATCACTTTGTAGGCACATTACCAGCCTACGGAACCTGAAGATGAAACAGAACTAAGACCAAAGCTAAATTTTGTGAAAAATAAGCTAAAAAGAAGAAAAGGAAGGAGAAGGCGGATGAAGAAGGGGAGGGAGAGGAGGAGGCAGAGGAGGCAACCCGGGCTCCATTAGGGAGAAGAAGAGCGCAGGGCTACCCATCTCTTGTTGATTTTGTTTGCCACTCCGTGGGGATTTTGCTTGAGGAAATGATTAATACTTTAAACCAAGATAAAAAACAGAGGGGTTTTGAAGTCAAGATTAAGAGTCTAGTAGAAATCTGCAGTTTGGTTACTTGTGCATCTTCAAGAGACATAAATTCAAAAGCTTGCTACTTTAAAAATGAAACTGTACTGTAGGAATTCAATGGAAATATATATAATAATAAATTGACAAACCCTCACATTATTGTATTATAAAAATAATATTGATACATTGAAATAATCTATTTCTTTAATAAATAAGCAAACAAAAATTAACTACATTTAGCCAAGATTCATCTGCCATTAGTAACAATATCCCTTCTTCAGCATCCTCTTTTGAATCGAGTTTGAGCCTCTGGCAGCTCCCTGTCAATGTACTCCGACAACCCTTGTTGGATCATCTTTAGTAAAATTTTACTTGCATGTGCTATCAATGATATTATTCTATAATTTGAACATTCTGTTAGGTCACCTTTCTTTGGAATGGGTAACAATAAGGATTTCTTCCAGTCAGCTGGCCGAAGTAGCTGTCTTCCAACTTTCCTGGCATAAAAGAATAAGTGCTTCCAGTGTTGAAACATTTAGATGGATATTCCACAATTTCCTGGAGTCTTGTTTCTGGCTACTGCTTTCAGGACATCTTCCATGTCTTCCTTCACTACCACTGGTTCTTGCTCATATGCTACCTCCTAAATTGGTGGAATGTCAATTAACTCTTTTAAGTACAGTGACTCTGTGTGTTCCTTCCATCTTATTTTAATGCTTCCTGCATCAATCAATATTTTGCCCACAGATTTTTTCAATATTGCAACTTGAGGCTTGAATTTTTTTCTTGTGTTGTTTCAATTTAAGAAATTCTGAGGGTGCCCTTCCTTTCTTATTTTCTAATTCTAATTAACATTTCATTATATTTTACTTTATCTTTGCAAGCTGCTCTTTGACTTTATCATTTATTCCATTTGCCTTAGCTACTCTACAACTAAGAGCAAGTTTCAAAGTCTCTTCTGTCATCTACTTTGACCTTTTCTTTCTCTCTTGTCTGTTTCATACATTTGTGCTTCCTTCATCACTGATGTTCTTGATGGCCTCACACAGCTTATCAGTCTTCTGTCATTAGTGTTCAATGCATCAATTCTTGCCCTGAGATGTTCTTGAAATTCAAGTGGGATAGACTCAAGGTCAAATGTTGGGGCTTACAGAATTATTTTTATTTTCCTGAGTTTCAACTTAAACTGATGTATGAGCAATGGATCAAATCCACAGTCGGCCCCTGGCCTGGTTTTAACTGCTAATATTGAGCTTCTTCATCACCTCCTCCCACAGGTTTAGTCAATTTGATTTCTCTGTATTCCATGTGGAGAAGTCTAGGTGTATAGTTACCTGGGTTGTTGTTGAAAACGTATTTACCATCAACAAGTCATTGGTCTTGCAAAATTCCATCATGCAATCTCCAGCTTCGTTTCAACCATCCAGACCATTTGGAAAATGTTTGTGGTAGCAATTGTACAAATTTACTGGACATGATTGAACTATGGAAGGATAAGATATATGTATTAAATCCCAATTAATATAAAAAATAGAGGGGAAAAAATACCGTATTTTCCAAGTACTGTTCCTTCCTCTTTGTTTCCAACTTTTGCATTCCAATCACCTATAATAATCAATGCATCTTGGTTGATTTAATGTGTGATAAATTTCAGACTAAAGAGATTGATAGAATGCTTCCATTTCTTCATCACTGGGTCTTGTGGTTGGTGCATACATTTGAATATTAGTTGTGATGACTGGATTTCCTTGAAGGTGGGTCCATATAATCCCATCACAGACTGCATTTTACTTCAAAAATAGATCTTTTTGGACTATGAATGTAACATTGTTCCTTTTGTCATTTACATTTGATTTTCTGGTTCAAAATGTCCAATACCAGTCTACTTCAGCTCACTAATGCCTAAGTTATCAATCTATGAATTCCATTTCATTTTTAATGACCTCCAATCTTCCTAGGTTCCTCCTACCTCATATATTCCAGGTTCCAAGTATTAGATTTCTGCTGCCGTTTCTTCTCACCTGCGCTGTGGCCCCTCAGTAAATGAAGATTATAAGGGTCCACACATAGGCTGCACCCTAGTCACCTAGGCAAGGTCAACTCTACGCTGAGTGGGCAGCTCCTGGTCGGGCATATTTCCAGTGCCTTCTGACCCGAGGAACCAACCTCTAGCACTATCTCAGAGCAGGCTCTGCTTCCATCCAGCAGTCGACGATGGTTCCAAGCTGTGCACAAGGCATCAACTTCTTCTGCAGTTGGCAGTCGGGTCCTTCTTCATAGTCTGTTCTTCATCTGGAAGCTCTCCTGAAACCTGTTCATTTTGGGGGGCCTTGCTGGCATTGAAAACACCAGTTGACACAGCTTCCAGCATCACAGCAACACAGTAGGACAAACTGACAGACAAAAAGAATTGATGCATTTGAATTGTGGTGCTGGAGAAGAATATCAAAAGTGCTTTGGATGCCAAGAAGGACAAAAAAGCCTGTGTGAGAAGAAGCATGGCCATTGTTCCCTAGAGGCAAGAATGGTGAGGCTTCGTCTTATATACTTTGGACATGTTGTCAGGAGTGACCAGTACCTGGAGAAGGACATTACACTTGGTCAATGGAGGAGCAGAGGAAAAGAGGAAGCCCTCAATAAGATGGATTGGCACAGGGCTGCAACAACAGGTTCAAGCGGAGGAACAATTGTGAGGACGGCGCAGCACCAGACAGTGTTTTCTTCTGTTATGCATGGGGCCACTATGGTGTGGAACTGGCTTGATGGCACCTCACAACCAAGAGGTGCTTTTAATTCAAAAAAGAAAACAAAAATCTCAGGCAACCACAGTTTCAAGCTCCTTCAAGTTGTTTGATATTTTAGAGTAGTTTCCGCTTTTAGAGGTGGGGTTGGGGAAGAAGAAATTAGAAATGGTGAAAAAAAGCTGAAATGAGAAAAGGGAAATGTTTCAGACATTGCTATATTTCCTTAACTTTGTTTCTGCATAAAAACAACACATTTCCATGTTTTAGTGTCACATGAGTCAGAGCTTAATACAATGTGCTCAGGGATACTCATAACCAATAAAAGACTAAGGTACAGTCAATATTATTCAGAGGATATTTTGCAGTGGCATTGCTATTTGGGACTCACACTGCAGATTCATTCATGTCAGTTTGACCTGGCCTGAAGAATGCAGATTCTAGGTCAAGTTTGAGTTGACATGTACTGGAATGGCAGTAGTTCATCTCCTAAAGTCAGAAGTATCAGACTGGTCTCTGAGAGTACACAAATTCATTATAACTTGCTGACCTCTAAATGCACACTGCTTGTAAATCATAACCCTTAGGTGAGAACTCTAGAATTTGAAAAGAGAGCATAATCCAGCTGAAACAGTACATCTGCAAACCTGAACTTGGAGTTCTGGGATAGACGTATAACACAGAGACTATTTTAAACATTTTCTGTGACAATTTGCAACAGAATAAAAAGTTGCTTGTTAAACAGATGTTTCCATACCTATTTGCATGTGGTTCAGATTTAATATGTGTGGAAAATACAACAAATTTAAATCGTATCTACTATGACTTCAATTTGAGTCAAAAAAGATTGACAAAAAACAAAACTTTTATTAGTTTATGCTTAAAAAATCAATGCAAATATTTTCCTTCTCCCTAGATTAAAACAAAAGATGATAAATTATTTAAGGATCAACAGGAAGACATAGTAATGGAGTGTTATAAAATAAAGCAAAGGAGAAAAGAGAAAAATATAGGAGGGGGAAAAGAGCACATGAAAAACTGAATGAAAAATGAAAGACAAGTTTTTGGTTTTGTTATTTTCAAGACAATGAGTTAAAGATTTATAATAAAAATGATCAGACTCCGAATAAAGGAAACCCTGCTTTAGCTATATGTGTGCAATTGGGGGTCTTTTCAGTTTTTAGTAGACGTTTGGGGAAACTAGGTTTGTGGACATTTCAGAAATTTAACACCAAATGGTTAAACATGCCAGATATGTTTACAAATATGCATTTCAGTTGGCTAGCCAATCGAAATTTTCAAAATCACACCTCACACAATTCCATCCTACGCACTGGGTTGATGATGATGTAACTGACGATGAAAGAAAAAATAATTTTATATAAAAAGCTATTTTCTAACATCTTTCAATAGCAAAAAGATATAAACCATGGAATAACCCATTCGTGGGCGAATGGACAAACAAAATGTGCTACAAGTGGATATGACTAAAGCAAGAATAATGATAAGTTCTCAAAACATATAAGAACTTGGTTGAATCTGGAAAACATCTTACTAAATGAGATGGGTTGATCATAAAAGGAACAAATATTATGTGATCTCATAAGAACAGATATTCAGAGACTAATGTTCATTAGAAGTTTTCAGGAAAGGGAGGGGGGTGGGGGGGAAGGGAGTCACTCTCTTGACAGTTATTGTTGCTGTCAGGTGCCCGAGTAGATTCCAATGAATGGCAGCCTGTGTACAGTGTTGAAAGCTGACCCAGTCTGCGTCATCCACACCATTGTTCCCCTTCAAGACCCACTGTCAGGCCACTGGGTCAATTCACTGCCTTACTACTTTATACCAAGGATGATATCCTCCTCCAGGGAATGATCCCTTTTGAAAATGTCCAATATCCAACGTATGGGAGGTGACGTCTCCTATACTTCCTATAAAGGTGCATCCTGCCCATACTTCTGACAATACAGTTTGTTCTTCTGATCAAAACCCAAAAAAATCACTGTCAAAGAGTTAATGCCACCTCCAAGTGACCCTGCATGACAGCAGAATTAATCCTTTGGGTTTCTGAGGCAGATCTTTTGGGGAGCAGAAGACCTGATTTTCTTCCCTGACGTGCCTGGTGCGTTCAAACTGCTGACCTCGTAGCCCTGCAGCCCAACTCACAGCCCTCTGCTCCATCAGGGCGTCTCATTCTTCTGGCAGACCAATAATCGTTTTTTAAAAATTTTTTATTAAATACTTTTATTGGGGGCTCTTACATCTCTTATCACAATCCATACATTCGTCCAGTGTGTCAAGCACATATGCTGCCATCATCATTTTCAAAGCATTCTCTTCCCACTTGAGGCCCTGATATCAGCTCCCCATTTCTTCCCACTCCCTCCCCCGCCCACCCTCCCACACAAACACTTGCCAAGTTATAGATTATTATTTTCATAGTTTACATTGTTCTGTCGCCCCTCACCCACTTTTCAACTGTTCGTCCCTGTGAGAGGGGGTTATAAGTTGATCCTTGTGATCAATTCCTCCTTTCTCCCCCTCCCTTCCCCTAATCCTCCTCCTCTCTACTCTCATTGCATACCAACATTCTTCACCAACACTGTAGTTCAAAGGCATTTATTCTTCTTTGGTTTTGCTTATTCATTGATCAGCTTTGGCATGCATTTGAAGCAATGGAAAAGAACATGATTTGAGTCTGGTACACTTTAGTCCTCGTGTATAACATTTTAATGAGGTATTTTGTTAGCATATTTACCCAATGTAATATGTCCTTTGATGTCCTGATTTTTATTTTCATGGACATTGATTGTGGATCCAAGTAAAATGAAATTCTACACAACTTCAATATTTTCTCCATGGGTCACAAAGCAGTTTACCAGTCCAGTTGTGAGGATTTTTGTTTTCTGGTATTCAGGTATATATGATTCAAGTTTTCTTTGTTTTCAGTAAGTAAGGTGACAATTGCATACAACGTATTTTTTACCAATCACCTTCAATCCTGATGCCCCATTCTTCACAATTAGGTATATTCTCTTGGATTATTTGCTCAAGATACAGGTTTAAGTATGCAAAAGGATACAACCTTGACACAAGCCTTTCCCGATTTTAAGCCATGTCGTTTCCTCTTGTTCTCTTTGAGTGAATGGCTTTTGGTGTATGTCCAGGTTCCCGATGATCACAATTAAGTGTTCAGAAATTTAATTCTCTGAAAGTTATCCATAATTTATTATTCTTATAGTTAAATACCTTTGCAAAGTCTATAGAAGACAACTACACATCCTTGTGGTATTCTCTGCTTTCAGCGGAGGTCCCCCTGGGCTCAGCAAGCCATCTTTCATTCCATGTCCTCTTGGGAATCTGGCAAAGGCTCCTGGCAGTTCACTGTTAATCTACTGCTCAACAATTTATCTTCAGCCAAACCTTGTGTGTGATATTACTGATATTATTCAATAAGCTCTATGCTCTGTTGTCTTTGAAATGGTATAAATATTGCCTGGCCCGATAGCTTGTCTTACAAAAATGTTGGCATAGGCTAGTGCGTACCTCCAGCTGCATCATTTGTTGATATATTTTTACTGGTATCCCATCAATTTGTGGAGAATTATTTTCTAGTGCAGCTTGGACTTTTTTTCACTGTCATCAATTCTTGATCCTATGCTACCTCCTGAAATGGTCGAATGTTGACTAGCTTTTTCAACACAGTGAATGTGCGCCCCGGCTTCATTCGCTATGAATCCTATGCCCAGAAAAGCCCTCAATCTTGTCACTCTAGGGCTGAATATTTTCACTGATTCTTTTAAGCTCGAGAAATTCCTCCAGTGATGGGTTCCTTCTGGATTTCTAACTCATCTTTATTATACTTTGCTTAAGCTGCCCTTTGAAATCTTCTGCTTAATTTTTCACTTCATCTGCCTCATAGTCTCTCCTGACATCTATTTTCTGTCTCTCTTGGTTTTCATTTTTTAATGACCTTTTACTTTCTTCATATATGTGATCATCTCACAGCTCCTCTGGTCTTTGGACATTAAAATTCAATGAATCAAATTTATTCTTGATATGGCCACCAAATTCAAGTGAGATATAAATAAGGATATACTTTGACTCTTGTAGATTTGTTTTCATTTTCTTCACCTTCGACTTGAAATTGCAAATTGGCAACTGAAGGTGTGTTCTGCAGTCAGATCATGACCTTATTTTAACTAATGATACTGAGAATCTCCATCAACTCTTTCTATATATGTAATCAATCTGGTTCTTGAATATCTTATTTGGCGAGGGACTTGCATGTCCACAACATTTATGTTGTGGGGGGTGTAATGATCTATCCAATGAATAGATCACCAGTCTTGGTAAATTCTATCATGCTATCTTCAGAGTTATTTTTATTACCAAAGCTGTATTTCCTACCTACTTCTTTAGTAATTTTGAATCTGAGAATCACATGGAATGAGAAATGGGAGAGGAATTGCTTCTCAATTATGCAAAAGAATATTTCAAGATCTCTCCTGAAGTACAATGATGTCAGTAATAGAATAATACCCATACACTTACAAAGGAAGCCAGTTAATTACTATTATTCAAATTTATATACCAACAACTAATGTCAAAGATAAAGGAAAAGGAGGGTTTTTTATTTTGTTTTGTTTTGTTTTTAACCTACTTCTGCAATATGAAATTGATTAAACATGTCATCAAGACACATTGATAATTACTTGAGAGATGGGACAGTGTTATTTTATGTATTTTTGGTAAGGTAAAAAAAAACAACTACAAACCAAATCCACTGCCATCCAGTCAATACAGATTCCTGGTGACTATAGGATAGGGTATAGCTGCCCCTGTGAGTTTCTGAGAGTGTAAGTCTGTAAACAAACAAACAAACAGACAAGCAACCACATTGTTGAGAACAAGGGGGGTCGGAGCAGAAATCCAAAACTCATAAAGGGTCACAGGGAAGGGATGAGTCAATCAGACTACAGTAAAGCACTGATGAAACACACAATACTCCTCCAGTTCCTGGATGCTTCCTCACCCATCACTATCATGACCCTAGTAGTACTGTCTTTCACTGCAGGCTAGACCGAAGCATGTACACAGGTACAGATAAGAGCTCACAAACACGGAATTCCAGGAACCGAAATGGAGTAGCAATACCAGCGATACCAGAAGGGTAGGGGGAAGGTAGGGAGAGGAGGGGAGGAAGGGAGAACCTACCACGATCGACATATAACCACACACACACCCTCCTCCAGGGGGTCAATCAACAGAAACTGTGGGGAAAGGGAGGCAGCAGTTGGTATAAGATGTGAAAATCATAATAATTTATAATTTATCAAAGGGTCATGAGGTGGGGGGGGTAGAGAGGGGAAAAAAGAGGAGCTGATACCAAGGGCTCAATAGAAAGTAAATGTCTAGGAAATAATGATGGCAACATATGTACAAATATGCTTGATACAATTGATGTATGGATTGTTATAGAAGCTGTAAGAGTCCCCAATAAAATGATGTTTTAATTTAAAAAAAGAAAAGAAAAGGAGTAGAAAGCATCATCCTACAAAGGATGGTGGGATTGAACTGCTGACCTTAAGGTTAGCAGCCTAAGCACTATGCCATCAGCACACGTTGGTAATGGGAAAGGTGGTAGCATAGGTGGGTAATGAGCATTATGTCACTGAGAAGGACATAAGATGAAAGGGGGTTTTGATAAACAATATGACATATGAGGGGGCTTCATAAAATTCATGCAAAATGGAGTAAAAAAATAGAATGTCCCACAAACTTTTTTGAAGCCCCATCATATATGATGTTGTAGCAACAATAATGAAAAAAAAATGCGTAGTGAAGTATGTATGTGATTATGTGATGTTAAGTCTGTATGTGAGTCTGTAAGCATACATATCTAGATGCTTCTACGTACATACTTCTGTGGGAGAACGTGGAGGATTTATACTTCAGGAAGAACTACAGTCTCGGAGCTCTGCCCTGTCCTTCAGGGTCACTAGGTGTCGGCACCAACCCGAGGGCAGCAGGTTTTAGTCTGGCTGGGTTCCGTGGCTGTGTGGGGGCACATGCACCGCGGGCCAGGGAAATACTGAATGTGGCTCTTCGAGTCCAAGTCTCTGCTACTTGCACCGAGCTTCTGTTTCCTGCCCGAGTTTGGGTAAGAAGGTGGGGGAAGACACTGATAGGATTCAACGATGAGAAACTGCTGAGATACGTTGTGACTGTATCCGGCTTGGTGTAAAATGAGCCTTCTGTGACTCAGAAGAGGGGATCTCACTACCAGCTGGGAGGAGTGTGTCTTCTGGACCTCAATGCTCCTGGACCCGGAAGCCGACTATGACATCAGAAGAGCGGCAGTGGAACTTGGAGGCAGAGCCTAAAACAGAGTGGGGTACTTCCCAGCCCACAGAGCAAGTAAAACCGGGTGCTTTGGGGCCACAGGCTGGCTTGTGGAATAAAGCATTTAAGTGCTTTTGGGCACATGAATGGGGCATCTGGGCTGGCTGGCTCACAGACGAGGAGCTGAGTGCCTTCGAGTTGTGGCTTACTGGAGTGGGTGCCTAGGGACACTAATCCAGGAAGCTAGGTTTGCTGACGCACAGAGCTTGAGCTAAGGGCCTTCAGGTTAAGGGTCACAGCAAAGTAGAATGCCCTGTGAGCATTTATGGGCACGACTGGGCTCTGTATCATGTCCTGATGAACAATTGTATCCTGAATAGTTCTCATTTGCATCATAACCTGTTAACATCCTTAATAAATCCTATAAACATGAATATTGCCTGTGAATTCTATATAGCCATTGCAACAAATATTACAACCTAAATGAAAGAACAGTAGATAGTACTGTTTGAGATAATTCATGTACGTATACTCATATATCAAGGAACAACATGGGGACATAGTTACGGATATTTCTTAGACTTAATCAGTTTTCTGGACTTGATCACTAAGGACCATAATCTTGTGTGACAGTGAGGTCAAATGACATAATGCACACGCACACACCTCACTTGTCAATGTAGTTAGGTTCCAAACACCAGGCCACAAATCAAAAACCAGCATTATGTGAAAATGGGGGAGGACCATTATCAGGTTACAAAATGTAAGATTACTACACCACTACATGTCTGCCAAATTACATCCTTACATAACTGTCAAACCACTGAGAATCATGGCCGAGCTAAGGTGACAAAGCCTTACCCATGATAGTCAGTATGTGCTCGCCTCACACCCTGGTTAATGCCAGGTGTACATTGCTAATGCACAAAATAGACTTTTTTACTATTGTTGTCAAGACTTTTTTACTATTGTCTTTTACTACGGTTGGATAACAAGATAGTCATTAAGTGAAAAGTAGATATTATTCATAAAATCCATGCTCTATATCCTAGTTTGCTAAATAGTATCTGGAGTCTGAAAAGTTTGCAGGTGGCTATCTAAGAAACAGAGATCTGACTGTGGTTGTGCAGAACAAGAGAAGGAAGGAAGTCAAAGACGCAGTTGAGAAACTAGTTGTAGCATAAGAATCTACATGAGTAATAGTTTCATCTACTCTGAGACCAAAAGAATTAGATGTGTCCAGCTACCCTTCACCATCAATCTGATCATGGCCATACTAGAATAAGGGGGAGGGTGGAGGTGAGGGTGGTATACAGATCTAAAATTCTTTACAAGTCCAGACTTGCTGGACTGATTAAGACAAGAGAACTCCCTGAGATTCATTCAAACTTGAATCATCACATTCCTCGAGGTCACCTGTTAGCTAAATAACAGATTAGATTATAAAGAATATCACTTATGAGTGCTTTGCACATTTAACCCTTTATGATCTGTGGGCTATAGAGTGCTAACTAACATTTTCAGCTTCTCGGATTTCTTGGAAAATTTCTATCCCCATTGCAGTATGTTTCATCATCTGGAAAATCCTGTATAATGGAGTGAATCCTTAGAAACAGGCCTCATTTCCCCAATTCTACCAGTAACGTTCACTAGGGAAACATGTGTATCACATGGATGTTATCAAAAGTCAGAATCCCTGTAAAATCTTTCCTTGATTTCAGCATGCTACCCTTAATGAAAAACATTTGGGAAGGGAGGGAGGGGGGGGGAAGAGGAGTTGATAACAAGGGCTCAAATAGAAAGAAAATGTTTTGGAAATGTTGATGGCAATCTACTTACAAACGTGCTTAATACAATTGATGTATGGATTGTTATAAAGGCTGTAAGAGCCCCAAAGAAAATGATTTATTAATTTTTTTTAAATCTCAAGCAGAAAACAATTCCATTATGAAAAGTTTTCAAAAGCATCGTGTTTATAAAGCCATTGTGTCAGCAAGGACTTCCAGGCACAGATACAGTAATAAGGGACAAGGAAACTAGAGTATTGTAAATGAAACATCTAAAATTAATGAGAAGGTTGACACACGTGAAAAATGTAACCAATGTCACTGAACAATTTGTGTAGAAATTGTTAAATGGACCCTAATTTGTTATGTAAAATTTCACTGAAAACACAATTAAATATAAATTCATTAAATATTTAAAATAAAAAACTACAAGAATACAAGTAAGGAAATATCTGCTTTTTTGTGTGTGTGATTAATGTGGGGTCTTTTGAGCTTTATTTATTTATTTGTTTGCTTTTAGAGCAAGGGCCTTGGTGGGATGCACTTTAACAGCAAGTTCTAAAACCATTCAAACTATGACATATGCACACAGACATTTAGTTCAATTAGCCAACCTGAATGATCAAAACTACATCAAACGCAATCCTACTTTGCCTTAGAGGCTGATAGGAACATACGTGAAGATGAAAGATTAAAAAGAAGAATAAGTCATCTTATAAAAAATAAAGCACTACTTTAAAGCTGCACCATGATGAATGAGTGTAACCAACCCATAAATGATAATTTAACTTTAGTAGAAAAGAAAGCCCGATAAAGATCTTAATTTTCAGTTGCACCACAGCTAAGATATCACCCTGGCAGACCTCTAAACCTTTCCAGACCCCAGCTCCTATAAAGCAGAGGGATAGCACAAAATGGTTATCAAAGTCCCTCTATATGTTTCTTTTAATGCATTCATTTTTCACTCTTATTGCCAAGAAAACGATTATTTCTAATTGCAGAGTTTAAACAGTGGAAGAGTAGAATGAGAAACTGAGGCTACTTTCGTACTCTAGTGGAAGAAGCCTTGAATACATTCTGTATTCACAAAGAATGGACCTTTCATTTTAAACATTTAGCATTAAATAGAAAACATTAAAAATATATATGCATATACTTCTCAAAACCCCCTGGGACTTTATTGAAGGCCAAAGTTTCAGTATAGATTTGCAATCACATCATTTCTCATGAATAAACTTAGGTAAAACAGCGAGCAGGTAGACATTAAATGCATTTGAGTAATGGTGAGGCGAAAAGGCTTGGCACGGTCCTTGTCTTGCTTTGCGTAGTGGGAGAATTCACTCCAAAGCACACTGACACTGAGAAAGGGTACTCACCACCACAGCAAACTGCTCGGGCTCACTTAAATTGTTATAGTCACTCTTGAACTGAGATAACGAATATAATTGCTCTTGATCAGGAAGATGCTTCAATAAGTTCTAAAAAATGAAAACCAAAGGAAAAATAAAAAACAATCTTCATGAATGTACTTATCAAACAGATTTTGGAAAAAATATTAATAAACTGTAGGAAAGCATCTAGTGAAGAAGCAAATCTTTCATCTTAATTCTGCCTAATTTCCTTTAGGCTGCCCATAAACTACATTCCTCGTAACCTTAAGCTGCCTCTCTTCTTTTCTGTGACTGTTAGGACAGATTCACACCAAGCACCGCAGGCAGAAGGGTTATTTGATCAGTTCTGTGACTGAGAAAGAAGAGGTCAACCTCAACCACAGGAACAGCTTCCTCCCCTAGGTTAACAGGACCCATTACCTCTGGGCTTTAGGGAACCAAATGTCCGAAATTTCAGGCAAAGTCAAACACTTCACTCAGGGGAATAAAAGAAATCATACTGTTACTGAAAGGACAGCTAAAGGAGAAGGGTAACAAACTCAAGGGAATTTTAATGGCAGTGCTTGCAAGAGATGACCAATGGGATTATGATTGTAATAATAAAAATCAAAACTATCTTTAAAAGAAAGACAAATCACTTTCCTAATGTAAAAGAAAATTGAAAAAGGCATTGAAGACAGTCTAGTATACCTTACATATAAAATGCTTAAAAGGAAATCCTTTTGGGACTTAAGAACCCCAGACTGTAACATTCCCATGCTTCCATCATCTGGGCTCCACAGTCATGGTCTCATCCTGCTGCGTTCATGCCTTTCTCCATGCACAGCCCTCCCCAAGGCACAGGCTTACACGAGAGCAACTCCCAAAGGAGAAGGACCAGACAAGCGCACACAGCCATGCTTCTCTGTTAGTGCCGCCATGATTAAAATCCCCTTAAACAGGTCTAACCTATAAAGACCTTCTGGATCAAAATGCAATCAACTTTAAAAGTGTTATAACCAGTTAGTGTATTTATAATAAAACAAAAAGGAGTGGTTGGTGCTCACACTTCCAGTTATTGCATCCAACAGATTTTGTACAAGGTCAAATTCAAATACAAATTAGAATGAAGCCTATATCATGCTACCTATACGGATGGTGGGAAACTCCCCAAAGGTGGTATTAGTTAAACATAGCATTAGAGATTTGCATATGTCAAAGTAATTAGATCAAAGAACAACTTAAGGACTCACTGTGTGCCTTTGGACAACAACCTGATTAACTGGCCAAAGACAAAATGACAACAAAACAGTGGCAATTTGGCAATTTAAGGTCATCCTTAGAAAAACAGAACCACTATCCAACTCTCAGTGTGAATTGATACAAAAGAATGATGGCAACCTATGTACAAATAAACCTGATACAACTGACGTATGGATTATAATAAGCATGGTAAGAGCCCTCAATAAAATGATCAAAAAAAGAAAATGCACAGTTCCCCCAAATACATAGAAATGTCTCTGAGCAGAACTGCCAGAGATGGGGTTAGTGATTTACTACGTTAGCCCCCAGAATGTCCTTAATCTTTGAGTCTTCTTTTTAAAATTATCATCAAATCCCTTTTGATATTTTTACATAAAACATAATATATTTTCATCTTTCATGATGAATTATTAATTTTCACATCATTCTTTTTGCATTCTCCTGTAATATAATTTTTATGATTTTTAGGCATAGAGACTTAACCTCTACCTTACTTGCATACTCCAGTCTACTTTCTGTATTATAGCCCACACGCCTCACAAAGCCTAAGCTTCTGTCACACTAACACCAGGTGGACCACGCAGACCCTCCTTCTCTCTCACAGCCCTCACTACTGGGAAAGTAGGAACGATAATATTTCATTACATCGCTCATAAACTCTCTTAACCTTTTCCAAATCCACATCGCACCATCTTTTAAATAGCTCATCCTCTACAAATACACACAACTAGACCCCCCTCAGCACATGATCTAGTCTCAAGTAGACCCCCCTCAGCACATGATCTAGTCTCAAGT
>NW_022103908.1:25350575-25424747 GCF_000313985.2 Echinops telfairi | reverse complement strand
TCTCAAGTAGAACTCCCTCAGCACATGATCTAGTCTCAAGTAGAACCCCCGCAGGACATGATCTAATCTCAAGTAGAACCCCCTCAGCACATGACCTAGTCTCAAGTAGAACTCCCTCAGCATATGATCTATCTCAAATCAATGGCGACACACACCTTGAGTTATAATTACATATGCAACTGTCATCTTCTTTGCCAAACTATAAATTCCCACAAGGCAAATTTCATTTCTCTCGAGTCTAATACAATACCCAGTATATATGATAGGTACATTAAAATATTTGCTAAATAAATGACCTAATTAAAGACTGATGAGACACACATAAGGGATATGGGTAAAAATGATGTGGAAAAATGGAATAAAGAATAACATACCACTCACCTCTTGTTCTATATGGGAAAATAACTGATAAACCAAAGTAACATTATGACAATGAGTAGAGTCCCCCCAATGAAGATGATTGCTATAAAACGTGCATTGCTTTGTGCACACTGCACAGGTCTCCTATTCAAAATTAGGAACACATTTTTAAAATGACAAATGAAACCTCAAAAAGCACAAAAATTCCTATTTTAAAACCATATATGCAAGGCCTGAAGATTTCTAAATTAAATTTAAAGCATCTTGTTTTGCTTTCAATTTTTAAGACTGTGTTGTACTTGAGGGTACCAAAAGTTCAAGGGAAAATTACATTCTCCTTTAATTCCATTTTTCCATGAGCTTTTGGAAAGACTCTCACACTTGTTAACCTCGACACCAACCCCAGTCACTCAATATGCCCATGCCTTAGTCCTCAAAATAGTTAAGGTAGCATGGCAAAGGAAATTACAGTTATAGATGGACTTTAGGTTTCTGGTGAGTTAACCTGAACTAGGGAGACCATTCTGAGTTATCTAGAAGGGCTCACGTAATCAACGGAACTTAAAAGTGGAAGAGGCAGACAAAAGAATTAGATGGGGGTGTCATAATGAGTCAGCATTGACTCGCTGGCCATGAGTCTGGTTTTGGTTTGGTGATTTAGGATGAATATTCAGAGACATGGAACATTGCTGACTTTAAAAAAGGAAGAACAAGGCAGGTGCCAAGGAATGTGGCCTCCATATGCTAAAAACATACAAGCAAACAAACAGATTCACTGACATAAAGTTGATTCTAACTCATAACTAGCCTGGAGGCCAGGCTAGAACTGCTCCAGTGGGTTTCAAGACTGGAACGCTTTATGGGAGTAAAAACTTCATCTTTCTCCTATAGATGCTAAAAAGGAGCAATAAATCTCCCCAAGAATCTACAGAAAGGAATACAGCCTAGACAAAATTTGGATTTCATCCCAGTAACAGTCATGTCGGATTACTGATATAAAGGAATGAAAGGCAATACATTCATGGGTTATTTTGAAAGTGTGAAGTAATTGGTTATAAAAGAGAGAGAAAACCATTATGTAGTCAAATTTCCTTTGGACATGAATTAAAAAATGTGAAGTGTGTTGTTTTTGCCCATTTCTATTTAACAAATGACATATGATCATCTAAAATATTCATGTTAAAACTACTCTGCAGACACTTATTTACAAATGCATGATAAAACAACAAAAACATGTATTAAGGGAAAGACTTTCTTTAAGGAATGTGGAGTGGAAGCAAAAGGCCATATACAACATCATCCATAAGAGAGGCAAACATTGTAGTGAAAACCAATCGCTAGGTAAAGAAACACTTAAAAAAGGAATCTCAGAAACTCAGAATACAAATCATGGGTGAGGTTTATATAAACACCACATTGAGAAGACAAGCTAGAAAAAGCAAAACCAGAAAAAAAAACCTTCTGAGGGTATCATTTATTAATGATCAAATAAAATGTCTAGTATCATTTTAACTGTTTTGAGACAAACAAATAACATGTGGCTTCTTTCTATTCCTAAAATGGATTTCTAGTTTTTTTTATTCATTTTACGACTAAAAGATAGTAAACTGAAGACACAGTTCTATATATATAATTAAATATATATATTATATACACTAACTACATAGTTTGTGTTGGATTCTATTGTAAATTCTACCAATATATGTACAGGAGAACTGATGGCGTAGTGGGCTTCTTGTTTGGTTTCTAAGCAAATGAAATGTCAGCAGTTTAAAACCACCAGCCTTTCTGAGGGAGAAAAGTTACTTTCTCAGAAACTCACAAGGGCAATTCTGCTCTGTCTTATAGGGTCGCTATGAGTCAGAATATACTTGATGGCAATGACTCCATTTTGTTTTGTTTTGATTTTGGTTTATGCATTATAAATCTCTTATATGGAATCATCAAATACCTTAGCAACACAGTAAAAAACTTTTAAAAACTTCACTGCCATTGAGTCAGTTCCCGACTCAGAGAAACTGCCTTTAAAAAGATCGTAAGTATGATGATGGCAACAGATGTACAAATGGGCTTGCCACAATGGATGGATGGATGGATTGTGATAAGAATTGTACGACCTCCCAATAAAATGATTTTTTAAAAAGCATCGTAAGTGAAAACAACCTTAAAAAAGAAAAAAAAGAATGAATTCCATTTCTCAATGAATTCAAAACATTATCAAACAATCTCTAATATTCACAAGCAAATGAAAGGGAACTGTTGGAAAGAGTAGCATTAAATAAAAACCCTTTAATCTTCCATATCCAATATTAATATAACTTTAAAGCCCATACAAATCTGAGGAAAACATATTTCAAAGAACTATAGAAACAAATTTAACATATTAGTAGTTTTAACTATAATAAACAGAAACATTAATGTAAAATTAACCAATTTGCCATTCCAAAAAAAAGCCATTTAAAAATAATTGAAATGTAATCATTCTGATAGCATTATATTTAGTTTGCAGTTAGAGGAAGATGCAGAATTCTAACTCCTGGCAATGCAGAAGTTATGCGAAAACTAATTATGCAGCAATGATTTTCCAGTTGAATGATTTGGGTTAAGAATTTTGCTTCACTTACTGATTTCTATTTAATGAGAAGCTTGCAATGAAATATTGGAATTCAAGCTTTCTGTCTGTTTGTTTACCTGAATCATAGACTCCACCAACTGTGTTTCATTGACTTCCAATATCATCATTTTGATTTCCTCATATGGCACCCGGAAAGAACTCAGGAAGATTGCTAAGTGGAGGTGGGAGGGAAAAGACAGTGAATTCGGATGAATTAGACAAGAAAAGAATTTGAGATATACTTCTACTTATAAAATAAAAAATTTTAAATGGTCACAATCAAGATTTTAAGCATCTAATATACCAACTATAAGAGAAACTTTCATCAGCACCTTTCATGCTCCTGTTTCAGCTCTAGGGCTTAACAATGTTCCTGAATTATACTGGTCACAAGATTAATTTCCCATGGTGATTTATTAGGCTATTATAGGGATGATGTCAATTTTTATGTGATAAAAACTGAAATATATTGGGTACATTATAAAACGATGCCACAAGTAAAATATTAGCATGTACATATATTTTATTGCTAAACATATTCACCATTAGTTCATACAAAGTAGCCCAGTCCTGGTAAATTGTTTGGGAATATCATTTTAAGAAAACTTCTAAGCATTCATGCATCCACAGGTTCTGCACTTAGATACAATACAGGTAATATGCAAAGGAAAAGTTTTAAATATCCAATTTTAAACAACAAATTTTCATGAAAACATGCCTAAATGAATTACATAGTATACAATGTTATAAGAATTCTGAACACTATTTAAAATTTTTTGATACCATTGATATCTAGGATATAATAGTTTATTCAAAAGCTATTGAGTTATATAAGAAATGTTTTCCCAGCATTAAATATAATGCTTTGATACTATCCCTTTAGCTTACTATCTATATGCCTTCTCTCCAACGACAGATGTCAGCTCTTGAATCTGACATCTTGAATATATATGCAATAATTGGTACATGTAACCTATTAATTTATTTATATACTGAACTTTTATATTATATATTTGGTCTGAAGGTATTTCCATACAAAGATATTTTTTCATAGATCTCATAATTCATGACCTGTTTCTCTCTTGGACTCACTCTAGAGGGTGTCATGATATCTATAAATGATTAAATCTGTGTTCATGTCATTACCTTCATTCATACATTTCTGGGCATTTCTGAATCCTTGTCATATAGAATAATGTCAGAAAATAGGAATTAGTCTAATTTTTCATTTCTGCCAAGTCTGAGCTTAACCTACCGTATAGTGATAAAAGTAAACTAAAAAAATAATCTAAATGATATAGTAATAAAGATTGATAAAATTAAAATGTATAACTCCACAGTTGAAAACAGAAAGCATGCAAATTTCATAACGATATAATCTCAAAGGAATAATCAATAAGTACCTGATGGAGAGGGAATAAAAATCATTCTCCACATCATGTTTAAAACAAATTGAATATGATTAAGATTAACTGTAAGTGTTAACAACAAAAATTTATGCTAACCAAAGTCAAATTCACTGCCATCAATTTGAACTTAGAGTCAGCCTGTAGGGCAGAATAGCAAGGTTCCCTAGGTTTCTGAGGTTCGAAGGTTTAAGTCTGAACCGGAGCAGACGGTCTCTTCTTTCTTCCCCAGAGCAGCTGGTATATCCTTCCTGCTGAACTTGACGTTAGCAGCTGTGGAGCAACTGGTGTGGAGCCCAACGTGTAACTACTGTGATCAAAGTCGCCAGTTTGAGACCACCAGCCACTCCAGGGGAGAAAGATGAGACTATCTATTCTCTTAAAGAGGTATAGTCTCAGAAACCCACAGGGGCAGTTCTACCCTATAGTGTGGCCATGAGTCCAAATCAACTCGATGGATGCGAGTTCTAGTTGACAATACAAATTGTCACACAACATTGCACAACAAAGTTAGCACTATCCATTGAGACCACAGGGAGAGAATGACTGGATGTCTCACTTTAACAGCCCTTCTGGACTCAGCCTCGTCCTAGGTTGATTTTAATCTGCAACTTTTTATTATAATGTGACTTTTCTTAGTGAATGATTCAAAAGTGGTCTTGGAACACCCAAACTTTCTACCGGTGTCAGTAATCTGGGTGGTCTTAGGAACCCTCTAACTTTGAAGATGTAAAGCTGTCTAGTCTCAGTTATACACTTTTTACATAAATAATAATAAGTTAAAATAAATTATTACGAGAAAAATTTCATTTATGAAGATAACTTATTCTTTTACATTCTTCAATATTTGTAATTTGTTCACTACTTAAAGCAATTAGTCTATAATTAAACATGTCTAATCTTAAAGATTTAAAACATTAGGGTTATTCATGATTTATTAATAGACTATATAAAACATCTTCCATAATAACAAAGACTTTAAAATTATAAAGAAGTTAGAAGTGAAGACAAGGATAAATGCTATTTTTTAAGATTCTTAAAAGTTAGTAAAAATGGCAAAGATATACAGTTAATGTCTCCTAAAGACTCCTTACAATGAATCTTTTTTATGAATACATATCTTAACCTTCAAAATGGATTGTTTGGATCCCAATGGGAAGCTTCGGGTTAATGTAGAGAGTTTAAAATGTGAAGATTTTGGAGGCAGGCGCCCATGTGTTCTGCAAGCGATCTTGTGAATATTTAAACATTTACAACGATTTGAAGGTTCCAGGAGTCCTCCTTTTACAACTCCAGCATTCACTCAACAAAATTCGTAAACATAATCTTGTAAAATCCTGAACCTTCTCTTGATCACAGAATGGCTAGAATTTTATCTTTAATGATACACCAAGGGACTGTCAAACTCTCCATGACCTCAACATATGAAGAACCTAACCCATCTTTAGGGAGAAAGACGGGGCTTTTTGCTCCCATAAAAAGTTAGTGTCTTTAAAAACAAAACAAAACCAAAAACTTCAGGTCTTGGAAACTCACAGGAGCAGCTCTACCCTGTCCTACAGGGTTGCTATGAGTCAGCATCGAAGTGAGTATGGTTGTTTTTTTTTCTTTTTCTTGTTTTTTTTTTATCGTTTTATTAGGGGCTCATACAACTCTCATCACAATCCATACATACATCAATTGTGTAAAGCGCATTTGTACATTCATTACCCTCATCATTCTCAAAACATTTCCTCTCCACTTAAGCCCCATCGGGTCCTCATTTTTCCCCCTCCCTCTCTGCTCCCCCCTCCCTCATGAGTCCTTGATAATTTATAAATTATTTTGTCATATCTTGCCCTGTCCGACGTCTCCCTTCACCCACTCTTCTGTTGTCCGTCCCCCAGGGAGGAGGTCACATATAGTTCCTTGTAATTGGTTGGCTGCGACATCTGTCACCCTATTGATCACCAGGGTTGATTCGTCTGATCTGGCTGGCTAGGGGGGTGTCCCCTTCCTCCCTCACCGCTCCATGTGCGTCCCTGCGGAAGCTGTGCGCCTGGTTGAAGAGGACGACCTTCCCTGATAGGAGGACTGTCCTTTGGTCAAGGGCATACGAGTAGCTGTGCTCCCCTGGTAGAACCTCCAAACAATGAGTCTGGAGGTCTCAAGGTGAGTCTGGTTTTGGTTTGAATTCATCTTCTCAGGGAGCACTGTTGGCATTGTGGCTATGCATTGACTTTGCTAACCACAAGATCAGCAGTTCAAAACCACCAGGCACTCCATGGGAGAAAGACAGGGCTTTCTACTCCCACAAAGAGTTATCGTCTTGGAAACCCACAGTAACAATTCTATCCTGTTGTATAAGGTGACTATGGGGTGGAATTGACTCGATAGCAATGAATTTGGCTTTGGTTTTGGAACCCATCTTCCAAGGGGCTCTGGCGGCGTAGTGGACTATGAATTGGGCTGCTAATCATGGGGTCGGCAGTTTGAAACCACCAGCCTCTCCCTGGGAGAAAGACAATTTTATTTTCCCCCACAAGCATTTATAGTCTTATAAAACCAGACAGTTTTAATCTCTCTTCTGGGGTCACTAGTCAGAACCATCTTGATCACAGTATGTTTGCTTGCTTTGCTTTTGTTTTAAGCCCACCTTTACATAAATAAGTAAATAAATGGATGAATACAATTTAGATCCTCTCCTCAGAATTCTGTGTAAACGGTTCAGTTTATTTTTAAGAGATGATCCAGTACAGCTCCATCATTTTTATCTTCAATAAACTTTAAAAGTGACTCATTTTAAAATCATCATTCAATTCTGACTACAGCTTTACCCCAATTTCACTCATTCAGAAAACAGTTGTTAGTACCATTAAACTCTTCTCAGAATTTGAAAAGACCCTGGATTCCATAGATAAAAACAAGCTGTGAATCTCACAATGACGTGGACCTATACGCTGATCTTACACACGAAGACATGTTTCTCAATCAAATGACTGTAGCTTATAGCTAAAACAATCAGTAAGCAGGAATCGTCTCTATAGTAATGATGTGATTTTATCTGTACATGGGAACAGATATATCCCATACCCACTCACTGGGTATCTTCAGAATGAGAAACCTTATTCAAGTAACCCAAAAGTTTCCTATCTATCTTATCAATATGAATATATGCATAAGCAGTGGTTACAATAGTGGTTACTCATGGAGCTGTGATCTCCAAAGTCAGCAGTTCCAGCTGCTCCCACGGAGAAACGCATGGCTTTCCACCCGCTAAGAGTGTGACGGAAACTCACAGGAGCAATTGTACCCTGTCCTATAGGGTCAACGTGGGTCAGGATCAACTCGATGGCAGTGAATGAGTGTGTGAGGTGTCCTGGTGGCACACTGGGTTAAGTGCAGGGCTGCTAACCTTAAGGTCAGAAGTTCAAGGCCACCCACCAGCTACTCAGGAACAAGGTGAAGCAGTCTGCTCCCATAGAGATAGCCAGACTCAGAACCCGAAAGAACATTCATAATCCATTCTGTAGACTTTTTCTGATCCAGAATTGACCCTCAGGCAGGGAATTCAGTAGGTGGTTGTAGTCAGGATTAAAGGACCAGGTAAAATTTTAGCATACAAAGATAATTATTATTATAATTCTATTTAGTACATGCTTGCAATATATAAATAATTCTAAATAACCCTATCCAACAAAACAAATATAAACAACTTTGAGACAGATATTAAAGCTAATGTATCACGGCGGGAGTCATGTGAAAAAAAATTACTTAGAATGACATTTCTTCAGGAACCATAACAAGTCTGTTCAGAGTCAAGACTAACCACTTATGACGCAGGTCGTGAACCTTTCTGAAGACAAAATCCTCTCTTTTAGATGACTGTACAAAACTGTGTGACCTTATCTAACTTAGTATCATACTGTGAAGTGAGACAATGATTCTTTAGAGCAGGTTTCTCAAAGTAGGAAATATCTCACCCGGGTGGGCGCAGCAACAATGGGGGATGAGCGGGACTGCCACAAAAGCAATATCTACAATTTAGTGTGGATTATGGGCTACGGTAGAAAAGTTTTTAATTGCCAGGAGGAATCCCCCCCCCCCCAACAGGGGGCAGTAAGACAAATAAGTTTGGAAACCTATGCTTTGGAGGAAAATTTCCTCGAAATGTTTGTCGCAGAACAACTCCCCAAATCTCAGGGCTCTAACACACAAAAGTTTATTCGCATTGCTTGTCATCCTCCTCACATCAGATGGGGGTACCACACCGACTGTCAGTCCAGGTAGAAAAGAGAACACTGAAGCTTCTCACACCAACAGTTAATGGTTTCCATGCCCAAGTGAAGGCACCTCCACTTGCACTTTCACTGGTCCAAGAAAGTCCCATGGTCAAAAGTAACTTGCAGGGAATAGGAGGAACAACCATGTGTGCTCAAGAACACAGGTTTGAATTCAGGCTGTCAGCAGTGATGTCTTTGCAAAACCCAGGAGGATGTTTTCAGGTTTACATTGCAGAAATTAGACTGTCTTCTGTCGTAACAGGTATGAAAGAAAGGAGACTCTAACATTTTCTCAAGATGATCAACTCTACCTTTTATGCATACTGCATCTAACTTAATTCCCTCTTTAAGTAGCATAGATCTTTTTCCTCTTATCAAAGAATCCAAACCAAACTCATGACCATCTAGTTGATTCTGACCCATAACAAGCCTGTACAGCAGGGTAGAACTGCCCCCATGGGTTTCTTAGACTGTGACTCTTTACAGGAGCAGAACGGCTCCCCTTGCTTTTGAAGAGTGGCTGGTAGTTCCAGACTGCTGACCTTACAGACAACAATTCAATTCATAGCTCCTACGCACCTGCTAAAATTTCACTTAGCGCATGTGATGATTGAGAGAGAGAGAGAGAGAGAGAGAGAGAGAGAGACTAAAACCTATGTTCATTTATCAACCCTCTAAATTCTCCACATAATATTCCCATCACAGATTACGAATTCACATCATATTGCCTCAGTTCCAACACAGCTTTCTAGGAGTTAGGAGCAAACACTATTTGTCTTCTTCTTTCATAGTAATTTAGTCAGAATGACAATACAATAATATTTAGCTCATATAATAGTAATTAAATCTAAAATATTTCTAGTCAGTACTTTAGATATAAGTCTGAACTGTTCACGAGAAATAAGAGAATTCATTTTTCTCATCTTTCTTTATTTTCATTAGAACCCCAACCCCCAATGGGTGTAATCAGTTATAACAAACAACAGCGAGGCAGAGGTCTAAAGCATGGAATTCACAGACTCTTTTTTATAAAGATGTTGGCATTACCTGAAACCCGTAATATTTATACATATACTTCACACATGGATTTTAAAGAAAAGTCCTGTTTCAGCTAAGGTACATATAATTTCATTCTAAATTCCTCCCCCATTTTATCTTCTAATACATTAATCATTTGAAGAATTTAATCCCATAACTTGTCTCAAAGAAAGGAAAATTAACTTTTGAACTTATTATGCAAGCAGTAATAATAATAATGAAATTCAAATAACATGAAGTACAAGTCATAAAGAAAATGAAATAAGTGAAAGAAATCATCTCTAGTGTGTTTTGATAATTTAATAATATTAAAATATGATACTTACAAAGGTTCTGGGCAACTTTAGAATCTAAAAATTTAAGTTCTTTAATTTTTTTCTTAATCACTTTTTTCTCTTCAAAACCTTCCTCTTCTTTTCTCTCTGTAAGAGAAAGATTACAGTCATGTTATGGCCACGAAGGCATTAAACTGTAAAACGAAAGGGAATGTACTTCTCAACATCAAGGTATTTTTAAAAATGTAAATAATAATTTATATATATACAAGAAATAAATGATGTTAGGGAGGCACCCGTGTGATTTTAGAAGTAAATATATGAAGGAAAACAGAAACATTGATATTCCACACAGTGATATGCCAGTAATGGAAACCAGTACCTTTTCAAGAATCAGGTATAAGCAGTTCTTTGGACAAGGGTCACAGTTGAAATCTCCCCTGTTCTTCCCTCTGCCCACATATTTTTGGCTTCAAAACAAGTACCACATTCCCTAGTCCCACCCTGAAGCCTAAAAGTTTACCTAAATAAGGTCTAATGAAATAGAATTCCATACAGTGTCCATATGTCTAACCTGCCTCTCTTTGGGTAGCCAGGAGGGGAAATCTACATAGTACTCTCATCCCTTGCATCATAAGGCATAGAACAGCCTCTGTCCTGCTCAGATAGCTTTGCAATTAGTGAGGACTATCCATGCCTGCCAATCCTGGGAGTTGTCAGCAGCTTGCCATCTTACTTGCTGTACTCATTGAATTCTTTCATCTCTACTGCTAGAAGCCACCGTCTGACTGACCAGCTTAGGTTCATCAGTCCTAGGGCTATGGGAGTCAGGAGAAGCCTCCAGTGTGGCACCTGATCCACGAACCAACTAAGAACAGGCCCACCTCTAAAACTGGGTGAGCCACTTCTTTGATATGCACCTCTCTAGGTATAATTACAAATCTAAGCTTCACTTCTTTGGTTTTTCAAGAGAACCAATTATAAACCCAGGTAGTCCTCATCTATAGGACAAAGTGCGGGCATGTGTAGAAGTTTTCCATCACTTCCCAGACAGCTATTGTACCAGGTACTTCACATGTCATAGGGTTATTTCTATTGTTTCTCCATTTTGTGTTTTCTGTGTTTAATTAAAACAGCTTCCATTTGTCAACAGCTGTGTCTCATGTGTACAACTTGATCAGATGAAATAGACTTAACACATGGCCAACAGTGATTGGCATCACTGGATGTAATTTTCACCCCTGATGAGTAATGGGAGCCCAGGATAGTGTTTATGTGCATACACAAGTATAATTAAGCTAAGGGAACCAGCTTCCCTCACAACCAAAAATTCATGTATAATTTAAAGTTGAATCTTGAAAACTGTGGATCTCTAATCCCATTGCAAAGGAGTAAGATCAAGTGTTATGATTCAAAAAACTCAAATTCACTCCCATCCAGTTGATTCCCACACACACAGACTCTGTAACACAGGGTACAACAAGCTCCTCGGGATTTTCTAAAACTGTAATCTCTACAGGAGTAGAAAGTCTCATCTTTCTCCCATCGACTGGCTGATAGTTTTGAACTGCTGATCCTTTGGTTCTAACTGGGGCCAATGTGTAACCCACATATGTCACTAGAGCTAATTCATGATGTGATTGGCCCCTTAAAATGCATTGTGAGGCTATTCATCTCTGTGTGATAGGAACAAAATTTTATATTTCCAAAACAATTATTACTACTATACCATTTTGTGAATAAGAAATTATTACCACCTCTACATTGATTTTAAATTATACGTACCGACTATAGTAAGTATTTAGATAAACTCAGTTCTGTGTTTCTGGGTTTCTAATTATTTTCAATTGCTCTTTCTTTTAGTCTTAAGTTCTTTCTGTCTTAAATACTATAGATTTGTAATATATTATTATTCATTGGCTTTTCAAATTACTCATTTTCCCTTTTATTTTTTTCCTTAGCTCTCTCACTTGTTTATTTTTCCATATGAAACTTAAAATAATTCAATAGTTCTAAAAGGAAACTAAACTAGAACTCTAAGTCTCAAGACATTTTGCACATAGGTTCAGGGATATTTGCCATGTTGACAACTTTGAAACTTTCCCATCACAAACATGAGATGTATCTATAATTATTAAACCGAACACAATTTTCTTCATAGAAGATCTGTATATTTCTGTTAGCATTGTCCTAAGGATACTTAAACGATACTTCTAGGTCTTGTTGACCGGTGAGGACATGGTTAGTTCACTGTATTTTTCTCCAATATCCCTTGTAACTAGGTATCACTACTGTTGCTAGGTGCCATCGAGTCTGTTCCAACCCGTAGGGCCCCCTATGGGCTATAGAACAAAACAGCATCCTGGCCTCTGCCAGCCCTACCATTGTTCCTGTGTGGTTGTAGCCACGATGTCAACCCATATTGTTGGGGGCCTTCCTCTGGTTTTTTGGGGGTTTTTTGCTACCCTTCTACTTTATTAAACATGATGTCCTTCACAGAGACCACCCGGTCTCTCCAGACAACATGTTACCACTAGTGTATAGAAATTTTGCATCCAAAAAACATCTAACCTCCCTGCCCTCGAGTCGATGCTGACTCATAGCAACCCAATCAAGCAGGCAGAACTGCTCCTGTGAGTTTCTGAGAGTGTAACTCCTTATAGAAGTAAAAGTCTGGCCTTCGTCCCGTGGAGCAGGTGGTGGTACAGAACTGCTGACCGGCTGTTAGCAGTCCAATGCACAGTCACTATGGCCCCAGTGCTCTATATTCAGTCATTTTTGTTATTTGTCTTTCCACTCTATTATGAAATACCACCATGCACTAACGATAGGCAAGAGACGGTGCGAGGCAATGTGGATACAGTGCTGTACAAGCTAGAGCCATCCCTGGTCTCAGAGAAATGATGGTCCAATAGCAGTGACTGCAAAGGAAATGGCAATTAAAATCATAGATGGCTACATTGTGGTAAGTGCCATGGGGGTATAAAAGAGCTCCTTAACATAGACCCGCCAAGGCAGTCTCTTTGGAATAAAGATTATCTAAACTAAAGCTTGAGAGAGGATTTAGCCAGCTGAAAACATCTCTGAGGACATGAAAAAGGGCAAATACTAGAAGGGTTTCATTTGGGGTCTGCAGATGAGAAAAGTTAGAGGAGCAAAAGTTAGTGTAGCAAAAGTTCCTAAATGCTTCCTCCCCCCCCCCCCCCCCCCCCCCCCCACTATCATGATCCCAATTCTACCTTGCAAGTCTGGCTAGACCAGAGAATGTACACTGGTACAGATAGGAACTGGAAACACAGGGAATCCAGGACGGATGAACCTGCAGGACCAGTGGTGTGAGGGCTGATACTGGGAGGGTAGAGGGAGGGTGGGTTGGAAAGGGGGAACCAATTACAAGGATCTACATATAGCCTCCTCCCTGGGGGATGGACAACAGAAAAGTAGGTAAAGGGAGATGTCGGACAGGGCAAGATATGACAAAATAATAATTTATAAATTAACAAGGGTTCATGAGGGAGGGGGGAGCAAGGAAGGAGGGGAAAAATGAGGAGCTGATGCCAGGGGCTTAGGTGGAGAGCAAATGTTTTGAGAATGATGAGGGCAATGAATGTACAAATGTGCTTTACATAATTGATGTATGTATGGATTGTAATAAGAGTTGTTTGAGCCCCTAATAAAATGATTTAAAAAAACAAAATAAAGCATTGAAGAAAAAAACAACAAAATATTCCTCTACTTCCAGAAAAATATCAATCATTTTCCCTTCAAAGAAAAAAAAAAAGAACTCATTGTTCGAATAAGTGGGAAAATGAGTAGGACCTGTTTTATCTTGTTATTGTTGCATTACATATATAACTGTGGCAAAAAAAAAGAAATGGTTAAAAGGTAGAAGCATTTAAATAATCCAAATGAAAGTAATTGGTGTCATCGCCTGCTACAGAATCAAGAGGATTGGGGAGAAGTTAAATTCTGGAAGCAAATTAATTATTGGTCCAGCCCAGACCTCTCACCTGAATCTTTGTATATCCAACAGCCTACTTTCAGTATCTCTACTTGGCACCTTCAGGTTCACACATCCCAAACCTGAATCCTCCCATGGACCTACCCCACATCCACTCTAATTCTTCCTAAAAGTTTCCGCATCTCAGAGAATGAAATTCATGTTCTTTTAATTGTTTAAGAAAAAAAAATCTCAAGGTTATCTTTCTTTCTATCATTTTCTTCACAACTCCATGCAATCCTCCAGCAAATCTTAGCCATTCCAAGTGTAAAGCATAAACTTAATCCAAGCATTCCCCCCATTTCACTGGTGACTGTTATGGTTGTGTGCCCTTGAGCGAACTCCAATGCCTAGCAAGCAGCCTTTGTTTAGCAGCTGAGCACTTGCTAGCGCTCTTTCCCTTGGCTACTATGTCTTCCCTTTCTATAGCCATTGTCATCCTTTTTCATGCAGAACATTTGTCTCCAGCTTTCAATTTTACAGTATGCTCTTTCCTGAGTTTAGACCCTCTCAGAAAAGCCTTCTCAAATGGCCTTATACAATATAGTAAGTTCCTCAACGCCACCAAGTACTTCCTGTCATCATGGCTCTCTGCATTGTTTCCCTCTCCAAATCACTTACGGGTCACACAAATTGGACGTTGTTTTTCTTCCATCATAAGGAAAAAAACATTCTCTTGGAAGCAGAACCTTTCTCTATTCACTACTGTTTGTCCTCAGTAACTATTGTAAGACCTAGACTACAGAAGATGCTGTATAAATCTTCTGTAGTTGGAGATATGGAATGTATAGTTATTTGTGTGTAGGTTTGTGTTGGAGATATGGCATGTATAGTTATTTGTGTGTAGGTTTGTGTGGGCCTGTGGAGTAAAGTAGAGAGAGAAAGTGACACCCATCTGGGTAATGGCGATACTGTCCACTTAATTCGTCAACAAATGAAGAGGGGAGGTTCGGAAACACTCAGTGTGAGGACCTCCTCAACTCTCACATGGCCATGTATAAGAGGCGGCTGGAGGGACAGATGTGGGGGTATAGAAATGGGGCATGGGGAGGGAGATATCAGTCCTAGTCTTTCCACTGATTATCACAGGATTTGTTGGTCCAAAAAAAACGAAACTCTTCCTTTTTATTCCCAATTGTCAAAAATTGTATCTGTGATGTTATATTGGCTAAAATTTAGAGATGAAAGCAAATAAAAATGATGGCAGAAGGGGGAATGCCTGCTTTAACTTGATGAAATGATAATTTCCTATTTATTAAATATGTATATATGTCTATTTCATTACTTTATTCTCAAAAGAACAAATTTTTATAAATCAGTCTATTTTTCATCAATATCTTCATCCTTCCACTTTTTGAAACATTTCTTTTCTAGCTAAAGAAAAATAAAGTTAAATGAACAAGTTTTTAAAAATGTAAAACTAAAACTGAAAAATAACATTGACAGAGCACCTTCTAGGCACTATACTACTTTCTATTTGTTTCTTATATAACTGCCTTTTATGGGTTTATGATTATTTTGCAATAATCATCTTACTAAAACAATTCCTTTTGTAATTATGAGCATTACCCTAATCATGATAAGGAAAATGATTCTTATATTAAGTGAACATAAGCAATAGATGTGGTAAAAGAATGCCAAATGTCTTATCTGACTTTTCCAATATTTATGAAGTGTGTTCAGGTTCACAGTAAAGGACAAAAAGAATTATCAATTAGCCTTGGCCACTATACCCTCCAAACTTCAAATGATTGAAGCAACATGTCCTCTGTTTTAGAAAATTATATGCCGCCTCTTTTTAAAATTAGAAATTAAGCTCAATGGGTTTAATACGAGGGTATGTCCCAGGACAATGCCAGCACAAGTCATAGAAACCTTTATTAAATAAAAATATCAAAACGAGAATGCATTTTTAACTGGACATCTTGTCAATGTAGGTCTACACACGTCTGAATGTTGTGTTTCCATCTCTGCATTCCTTCCCTAAGATTCTGAATTCTTCAACGCACACCACATTTTGGCAGTTTGGGCATTTGAGCCAAGGGGCACAAATCAGATTCCTTTCCAGTGTTCTTTGCATTTTGAAAACAAAAAGGAGTCTGAAAGGCAAGCTCAGGCCTGCGGGTGGATGTGGTAAGACCGATCAAGGCAGTCTTTGTAGCTACCCTAGAAGCATGAGCAGGGAGCTGCTGTCAGGATGGGAAAACACTTGTTTGGCTCAGTTTTCCTTATCTTTGTCTCTCTTAAGCCATTTTCAATTTTTAGAAAACTTCCTAATAAGCTCCTGTGATTGCCCTGTGTTCATCAAGAAAGTCTATCAAGATTACCCCACTGGGGTCCCAGAAGAGAGTCGCCAGACCTTCTGCACTGAATGGGCTCTATCTTGA
This sequence comes from Echinops telfairi, assembly GCF_000313985.2. NCBI lineage: Eukaryota > Metazoa > Chordata > Mammalia > Afrosoricida > Tenrecidae > Echinops > Echinops telfairi. The sequence continues at coordinate 25,408,405 of NW_022103908.1, read as the reverse complement.
ACTTAACGGCCCGTCGGTCCCCTAAGAAGCCACTGGTTTGAAGGGACCTTATTTTACGGACATCCTGACAAGATTAAGGTAAGTGTCGTACTGAGAAAACTTGTGTGCAGCCACTCACTGACTGCACAGGCATATTTACACACCAATTGTTTCAAATAACCTCACACCTGCAGGAACTAGAATCCTGTAGCAACACCTTTTGGCTTATTCTTATATATGAAGACGGTCATAAAAGTGTGATATGATAGATTTCCCCCATTCTTTGATACTAGATACTTACTGCCATCGAGTCAATGCTGACTCATCCTGACCTACCCACCATGTATGAAAATAGAAAACCCAGCCTTTCTCCTGCGGAACTGGTGGTGGTTTCGAACAGCTAACCATGCAGACTGCAGCCCAACTAGGCCACCAGGACTTCACTTGCTACTCTATACTAACAGGATGTTTGGGGTAAGGTGGGCCATACATAATAAACAGAAAATGGACAGAATTAGGAGGAAATGGTCAGAATTAGGAGGAAATGGTTTTCTAAGAGATAACACAGTAATACTACCCCCTAAAACAAACAAAACCACAAGGTAGAAAGATGAAAGGTGTGCTTATGGTGATAAATCAAATAACTTAGTGTCCAAATAGTCTTATTTGATGAAAATGTTTCATATTGAGAAAAGAAAGTACTATTAGAAAAATGAAAATGTAGCCAGATCTGAATTGTCTCTAAATGGCAGAAAGCCAGCTAAAAAGCACACCTAAAATTCAGAGATGCAGTAGCTCCATAATGTCCGCAGGGAGCCCTAGTGGTGTAGTGGATAACAAGTTGGACTAACTGCAAGGCCAGCAGTTCAAAATCACCAGCCGCTCTGCTGGAGAAAATGAGGCTTTCTATTCCCATGAAGAGTTATAGTCTCAGAAGCCCACCGAGGCGGTTCTGCTCGGTCCAACTGGATCTTGATGTCAAAGAGGAGTCGATGGTATATTTGCAGATGTTGACAACAAGAGAAAGATGAATGAAAGGGGTAGAAGAATAAAGAACGTTTGGCGGGAATTAAGGTATTACACAAAACACTGTCCGTTGATCGTGTTGTGTATATCTCTGTGAAATACTACCACACCAGAAGAGCCAGGCCAGGCAAGGCACTGAGGCTGGGACTCTTGGGGTGAGATTCTGCATCTCAACCCCACCACACAACAGACACTGAACCTCACTGTGACTTTGGCCCCTCCTCAATCACGTGGGGCCACTAGCTCTCTGACTGAAGTTCTAAGCATGAAATGAAATAATTACCATTAGATAACTGCCCCCACCACTCGCACATGCGCACCCAGACGAAAGAGCAGAATCAACGTGCTCTAAGAACAACTCAGCAGCCAAGCGGGGAGCCAGTGTGGATTCTGCCCTACCCACTGGTGAACTCCTTTTCCAAAGCCAAAGCCTTGCATTAGAAGATTAGATTTTCTCAAGCATAGTTGAGACTTTGAATCATAAAATCAGATTATTAGTGGCAATTATACTTGTGATCTAACTGTTTTTGCCATTAAAAATTTGTATCTAACTCACATTTGCTAAAGATGCTGGAGAAAGGTTGCGTATTTGTTTTTGTTTTTTTAAGGAAGATGTCCAAAATGGTTCTGATCACTAACATAACATATGCTGCATTTTGTAAGGGTTTTCTGTCAGAAGGAAGTCAAAAATGACAAAACTTTCTCCGTTGCCAGGGCCATGAACTGAAAAAATTGTTTTAATTTACATTTTCTCTTTATTCTTTTTCTATTTTAAAAGTTTCAAAAATAGCAGCAAAATTATATGAAGAATTTCATTTTATTTTTTTCCTTTCAAACTAAATTATCCATTAAATATCACAGCTCTGTAGTACACGGGTACTGCATCTACTCCAGTTCCTTTTCCATTACGTTCTAATCAGATTGAATGACTATGTAGTTTTTATTTTTTTTAAAAGATCATTTTATTGGGGGATCTTACAGCTCTTATAACAATCCATATATATCAATTGTATCAAGCATATGTTGCCATCATCATTTTCTAAGCATTTACTATCGATTTGAACTCTTGGTATACCCTCTTTTTTCCCCTCCCTCACCCCTCCTACCCTTAACAAATTATAAGTTATTATTGTCATGTCTTACACCAACCACTGTCTCCTTCCCCCCACAGTTTCTGTTGTTCATCCCCCTGGCGGGGGTGGTAGTGGTGGTGTTTGGGGTTATGGGTCAATCATTGCAATGGGTTCCCCATACCCTCCTGGTATTGCTACTCCTATTTCTTTTCCTGAGGTATTTATCTGACCTGGATTATGTGAGTCATGAACTCTTATCTGTGTGTACATGCTCCATTCTAGCCCGCAGTGAAAGGCAGGATTGGGGTCATGAGAGCAGAGGGTGAGGAAGCCTGAAGGAACCAGAAGAATATTGTGTTTCCTTGGAGCTTGACTGCACCCTGGTTGACTCATCCCTTCCTTGTGACCCTTCTGTGAGGGGATGTCCCATTGTCTACAGATGGGTTTTGGGTCTCTGCTCCACTTCCCTTCATTCTCAACGATGTGTTTAGTTTGTCTGTCTGTCTGTCTGTCTGTCTGTCTGTCTGTCTGTCTGTCTGTCTGTTTTGGGTCTTCTGATGCCTGTTACCTGATCCTGTTGACTCCTCATGCTCTCACAAGCTGGTGTATTTTTTCATGTGGGCTTGTTGCCGCTCAGCTAGATGGCCAATTGATTAACTTCAAGCCTTTAGGACCCCAGATGCTATATATTTTGTTAGCCTGGCACCATCAGCTTTCTTCACCAGACTTTCATATGTACCCATTTTAACTTTTACTTTTTATTAACAAAGATTCTGTACAAATTCCATAGGAGATTATGTCACCACTGCAAACACAAATCCCAACAATATGTAGTTGTAAACGTACAATTAGGAACAAAAGGTAATAAATAACACATGATTCCTTTGTCAATAGTTGATTATTTTTTTATGGGCTCATATTCCTAAAAGGCTACTAAAGTGATTGTTCATGCTATTTCTGTTGGTGTTCCCTAGTTAAGTGTATCTTATGTCAATACATTTTTTAAAATACAAAGCATTTACAAATTTTATTCTGGCATTCAGTGAGCACAAATGTTATTACATTTTATGTTATACATACATTTAAAATAAAGTACCTTTTGCTTATTAGATTGTTACTACATTAGCCTTAAGAGGATAAAAAGAAAACAGAGCCAGTTAGATAATCTTTCTCTATGATACTGAAAACAGCCAGTAAACTAAACCAATAAGAATAATTTGTTTACTTTAAAAAGAAAAAAAACCAGGAAGCCTGACAGGAAGAGGTGGGAGGAGCAGACATAGACGAACTCGTGGGGGTGACTTGTATATTTGCAGTTATTCTCCCTTGCTTACTTAGTAGTGAGGCCCTAAGAGGTTATTAGTATCTAAAACGCATACGATCCAAATTGTAGAAGCAGAAAAGCCAGTGAATATGGAATTCAATACTACTGTTGTAGAGATAAGGAAACCTAATCACAGAAAATAAACTACATGAGCTAGGTAAGTCACACCAAGAGCTAGCCTGTGATCAAATCCCAGATCCGGGCACCATCCCACACACCACAAGCTGCCTGGGAGAGAATGTACATGAAGAGGCAAATCAACACTAACCACATAAGAAAATGGTAGGTGTCCATGCTTGGCTTCTAAACTTGATCCAATTTTGTCTTGGAGTACAATTTTCTTGGGAGATTGGTTGGAAAACTGAAAGGGCCAGGGAGGGGAAGAGAAGAGCTTGGTCTACTGAACACAATAAGCAGGATTTAAAGCGATGGCAAAAGCTATATTCTCCCATAACTACTCCGACAAGAGTGGGGAATTTTAGGTGGGCTTAGTTATTCAACTGGATATTGTGACAGGAATGTAATTCTGAGGAATAACAGTATTGGTATGTGCGACAAGGCCATACAGTGTCAAAGATGTAGACAGCCTCATGGCAGAAGATATGGAAGACACAGAAGAAAATAAAGCAAACAAAAAATCTGGAGTGAATTGCTTTTTAAGTTAGCAATATAACCTTGGTAAAATTATCAAGGTAAACATTTTGACTTTGAAAGCCATAATTGCGTAAATAGCTTTAGCCCAATCTGAACTGTCAAACTCAGTTTTTCATAATTCTAGGCATATAAACAAATGGTTGTGTATCTAAGTACATAGAAAGTAATCAGGGAGAGAAAGAGATAGACTATTTTTCTATTTAAATATTAATAATATGATTGCCATAACTAATCATAATATTTACCAAGAAAAAGATGTTTGCCAATTGCTGGGTAAGAAACATACAATACATAATAGCAAGAAGAGCTGAAAAACTAAATTAAATTGTATGGAACAGATTATTTCAATGACAGCAATCATCGAAACTATACAGATAAATGCATATTCCTCCTGTATGACATCTAATTTTAGTAGACAATGTCACAAAACAAACAGTCTGCTGGCTTTTATATACAAAGTTAAGTCCTATAAAGATGGAAAAAGGAATCTATTAAACAAACTATTAATTAAGATAATAAAAGGAACGCTGCGAGTGTAGTGTACAAATTGGATTGCTAACCTCAAGGTCAGCTGTTCGAACACCTCAGCTGCTTCATGGGAGAAAGGTGAGGCTTGCTGCTCCTGTATAGATCCAGCCTCAGAAACCTTAGGGAGAAGTTTTCCACTCTGCTCTATAGTAATGCTTTCAGTTGGAATTGACTCAAATGGCACTAGGTAAATACAGTAATATATGGATCGTTTCAATCACTATATTATTAAGGCACTGGGAATCTATTCTTTTTTTTTTAATTTTTAAAAAACATTTTATTAGGGGCTCATACAACTGTTATTGCAATCCATACATACATCAATTGTGTAAAGCGCATTTGTACAGCATTTTCAAAACATTTTCTCTCCACTTAAACCCCTGACATTAGGTCCTCATTTTAAATGGGCAACTCAGATTGACAGTAGCATCTGCAACGTTGACTGTGGTAGTTACATAATCATTTGTGTCAATTTGAGGCTTAAGAGTGAAGGGGTGGAATCTGGTCTGTCAATCGGAATACTGTATAGCCAATGAGGCCCCTGTGTGGGCATGGCCTTCCCCTGAGAATTCTGGGTACTCCTGTATATTCCTTCTTGGAGGCCGGAGACACTACTCTCTGGGTACACTCCCTGGGAGACATTGCAGCTGACAAGACACATAGAACTACACTAGTGTCCTGAGCTGGAGAAGCCGCATGTACCCACCCTGATGCAACCAGACCTGCGAAGGCAGAGAAGCCACGGAGAGGCCCCTGCCAGCACGGAGATGCTTACAACGCCACTGGATCCATAGACTTTCTACCCACTGGCCTATGCTCATCCTGTATTTGGCATCATTGCATGTTTTTCAAGAGTCTGAAGAGGACTTTATAGATTGGTATCAGACATATGGGCTAATATCGGACTTATGGGTATAGACTGGACTGGGCTGGGATGTTTAATGTACAATTATGCTTTATATAAAACTCTCTCTTATACACATATGGGTTTCTATGGATTTGTTTCTCTAGTCTACCCGGACTAACACATTCACTTAGATTTTTTATTTTCCCATCTCTTTATTCCTATATTAAATAATAATTATTTCTAGAAGAACCTTCACAATCATTGAAATATGTAACTTTTCTTATTTCTAAAATATTCCCTTACAAACTTAAAAGAACTATTCTCTTGAGTCTCTGATGTGTAAAACCAGATTCATATGTGGTATAAATGATGAGAATTAACTACTAACATAAGTAAAGGCTGAATGTTCAAACACATCCAATGACACCATAGAAGAAAGTCCAGAGATATGTTGTAATGAATAGAATCAATAAACTCCTATGGAGGTGTGTGTGTGTGTGGGCGGGGGGGAAGGCGGGGGACTTGTAAAGGGCCGATGATATCAAGGAGATCAAGAAAAAAAGAGAATGATTTAAAACTGATTATGGTAGAAATTGCACAATACTGCTTGAAGTGACTGACTTTAGATATGATATGTGTATTACCTCCCAATAAAAAGGTTTTGGGGAAAAGAGAGAGAGAGAGAGAGAGAGAGAAAAGGAAGGAAGGAAGGAAGGAAGGAAGGAAGGAAGGAAGGAAGGAAGGAAAGAAAGAAAATCCTACAGAGCACTTCTATTCTATAACAACATGGAGTCATCATGAGCCAGAATGGGCAGAGATGGGGGGGTGGGGGGTGTTCCCACAACCAAAGATTTAGATAGCAGGGAAAAAAATGATGCTCAAATAAAATAAAACATCAGTATCTTCAAGTTCACAGGTCCAACAAGTTCTTTAACCAAACAAGTGGCACAATGGGGGTGGAAAATAACCCTGGGAAAGTTAAGTCATTTATCATGTGTATCTTAGGGTTCATTATCTTAATAAAATTAGTTACAAATGGAGATTAGCATTAGTTGAATAGAGGAAAGGTCTGAGAGAGGAAATAGAAATTCAGAAAAACTAAAAATGAAAGCTCAGCTCAGAAGAAAAATGAATCCAATACTCATACAACCTTTACTCTTAGCTCATTTACCACCTCTCATCAGAAAATTCCTAAACTATTCTTCTGTATCCTCATTAAATCCCCATGATAAGAAACCTGTCTAGTTTCCTGCCCCCTATGAACTCTTCTTCACTATTGGCATTCCCCAATCATTGGATAATACACACACACACACACACACACACACACACACACACACACTATTTTTTGCCAGTGTAGTCCTCTCTCATATAAACTTTGACTATTAAAATCTAGAAAGAGTCCTCTGTTCAGAGAAATTACAAAGCAAACTCTAAAAGTTAATACATGACATGCTAATGCATACACAAGAGATTGTGCTGAAGGAGAAAAAAAAACCTATTAGAAAAAATGAGAATTCAATGCTCATTGCTAATTTCAAAGGAGGATTAAGTCCAAATGAGGGCACAAGTAATTCAAGACATCTAGTAAACTGTAGAATGGAAAGACTTAATAAGCCGACTTATTAGTATTTGTACACATTGTACTAAGCAACTTGAGAATAGAAAAATGTAACAATAAATTATATTAACTAACAGATAAAAAGCAATGCCTTATTAAATAGTGAGGAGCAGACGGTCCCTGATGTATCAAAGTGTGAGGAAAACAACTCAGAGCCTTATCAAAACAGCTAGTTATTATCAAAAGTTTGATAGAAGAAATGTGATCACACATAAAAGCCAATTATTAAAAATACCAAGAAAGTACTTCACTTAGAGAGAAATGAAGGTAGAAGTAGAATTTGATATTGAACTTACTTCTATCCTACAACAGCATTCAAATTTATTTGTATCCTATTGACGGCATTCTTGGGTTCCCTTGGAACGTGTATATGTGTAAAGGAACTAATCAATCAGTATGTGATATACCAACACCAAACTCATGTTAACATTTACTTTAGGATTAAAAGCATGAAGCTTTGATACCATGTCCCTCCCATGAAAGTTATGAACTGGTCTCCATCTATAGACCTACCACAATGGCATTGGAGAATATGCATTGGGCCGCAAACAAGGTCATTGGTTCAAACCTACCAACAGTTCCTTGGGAAAAAGATGAGGCTCTCTGCTCTCATAAAGATTAACAGCCTTGGAAATTCACAGAGCAGTCTACTAAGACTCATAGTGACTATGAGGCACAAACACTATGACAATGGTTTTGTTTTCTATGGGTCTACCACTACTATCATGGGAGTGCATTGCCAGGTGTGTGTGCATGCACACATGCTTGAGGGTGAAAAGAGTAGGAAGTGAGGTGTGCTAGTTACATCATCTGGTGTCAATCTGGGACTTGAGAGGATTAAGAGTGAAGGAGTGGAATCTTGTCTGTCCATCAAGATATAACGAATTAGGCCTCTGTGTTGGCATAGCCTTCTCAGAATTCTGGGAACTCTTGTATTTTCCTTCTTGGAGGTGGGAGAAACTTCTCTCGCTCAGCTCACTCCTTTGGAGACTCTCTCTCTCTCTGCACACTCTCTTGGAGACACTCTACTGACAAGACACATGGCACTACACCCTGGGAGCTGAAGAAGCCACGTAGACCTACCCTGATGCAACCAGACCTCTGGAGCCAGAGAAGCCACTTAGAGACCCCTGCCAGCCCTGAGATGCTTATGATGCCACTAGATCCACAAGACTTCCAGCCCACTGGCCTGTGATCCTCCTATATTCAGCATCATTGCATGTGTTGCGCAAGTATAAAGAGGACTTTATAGATTGGTATTGGACATAGGGGCTAATATCAGACTTATGGACTTGATTTGGACTAGGCTGGGATGTTTTCTCAATATTCAATTGCTCTTATATATAAACCTTTCTCTTTTTTTAATCGTTTTATTAGGGGTTTATACAACTCATCACAATCACTACATACATCAATTGTGTAAAGCACATTTGTACATTCATTGCCCTCATCATCTTCAAAACATTTCCTCTCCACTTAAGCCACTGGCATCAGTTTCTCATCCCCCCCACTCCCTTCTCCCTCATGAATTCTTGATCATTTACAAATATAAATTATTTTGTCATATCTTGCCGTGTCCGACGTCTCCCTTAACCCACGTTTCTATTGTCCATCCCCAGGGAGGAGGTCACATGTAGATACTTGTAATCAGCTCCCCCTTTCCAACCAACCCTCCCTCTACCCTCCCAGTATTGCCACTCATACCACTGGTCCTGAAGGGATCATCCGTCCTGGATTCCCTGTGTTTCCAGTTCCTATCTGTACCAGTGTACATCCTCTGGTCTAGCCGGACTTGCAAGGTAGAATTGGGAACATGATAGTGTGTGTGTTTGTGTGTGTGGGAGGGGGGGGGGGCGGGGAGGGATTTAGGAACTAGAGGAAAGTAGTATGTTTCATCATTGCTACATCGCACCCTAACTGGCTCGTCTCCTCCCCGAAACCCTTCTGTAAGGGGATGTCCAGTGGCCTACAAATGGGCTTTCGGTCTCCAATCCACACTGCCCCCCCTCATTCACTATGGTAAGAATTTTTTGTTCTGATAACACCTGATACCTGATCCCATCACACCATGTGATCGCACTGACTGGTGTGCTTCTTCCATGTGGGCTTTGTTGCTTCTGAGCTAGATGGCCGCTTGTTTATCTTCAAGCCTTTAAGACCCCAGACACTATATATTTTGATAGCTGGGCACCATCAGCTTTCTTCGCCACATTTGCTTATGCACACATTTGTCTTCAGCGATCGTATCATGGAGGTGAGCACACAATGGTATGATTATTGTTCTTTGATGACATAACTGATCCCTTCTGCACGTCATGATCACACAGGTTGGTGTGCTTCTTCTATGTGGGCTTTCTATAAACCTCTTTCTTATTCAATTATGAGTCTCTATGAATTTGTTTCTCTAGTCTACCCAGACAGACACATGAAGACAATGCATATATACCATATTTGCTCGAGTATAGGCCAACCTGAATATCAGCCGAGGTACCTAATTTTACCACAAAAACTGCATAAAAATGTTCTGAAAAACTCGGCTTATACACATGTATATACGGAACTCTATTTGACTCAAAACTTTACAAGAACTTCTTTAAAACTTGCATGGAACAATTTCATTATCTATCACTTCCATTTTCTCACAAGATTTTTTTGAAGCCCCCCCTGTGTTAGCCAGCATCTCCAAGAATGAGTTATCCTGCTTTTATAGGGCTTTTTGTTGTTGATGATGTTGTTGTTTTGTCTTTGATAGCTCAGATGGGAATTCAAGTCATTTTCCCAATTTCTCAGTTATTGATTCTTTATTCCTCTGTACTCTGGGATGCTCCCAGCTAAGGTTTTAGATCATTTTGGTCTCCAATCAGCCGACCTAATTACATCTCTATTATTTGCCTCATCTGTTTCTAGAATTCAAAGTTTGTGCTACTTAAGACCGTTTTCAAAAATGTGAACCATTGGTAATTACATAGCTCTGTAATGTGACTTTCTAAATAGATTTCACATTGTGCAGACTCTACATTGCCATATAAAACTTCGGGTTCATCTCTGGTTCTCTTGTTTTGTACTTCATCACTAAAAAGGATGTCCCATATACAACCCTTTCAACATAAGGAAGAGGTTAAGTTTAAACAAGCTGGGTTCATGTACTCCCCAATGAAAGAATTAAAAATATGCATAAAGTCAGGCTCTAAATTACTCTTAAAAAATAATGATGATGAAGACAAGACCCTCTCCTTGAATTAAAAACATACACACAGATGAGAACAGATCAATTATTTTCTGGGGATTTTTAAGAGATGGAAATCAAACCCACTCTTACTGAGTTGCTTTGATGTAGTAAACAACCGAGTCCAATTGCTCCCTAGGAATTTCATGACGGCAGGCTTATCCTGTGTAATTTAAAATGTATAAGATCTTTCCCAAGAACCTTTCACAATACTCTTCACTGATATACACTTGTCTGTTTAATCCTTTCTCACTTATCCCTTGCCCTGGATACCTCTCTAAATTGTTCACAGAATGCAATTCTTGGAAAAATCAGTGTTTCAAAAATTAAATCATAGTTCTATTGACTTGAATGCTATACTCAGCGTTCAGCTTTTTAGGAATAAGTTAGCTGATGTTAATGTGTTCCAGTTGCTCTGTGCCAGGGGATCCATCCAGTCCATAACAAAGAAGTGAGCAAAGGTGGACTTCTGTAATAAGGACGCTCTTAGCAAGGCTTCCAACCCTCGTTTTTTCCTCGTCACTTAAAATGCCATGCACAAAGGTATAGTCCTCTCAGCTTTCATCCCCTTTTTTTGAATAAGTGAATGCTGGTAACTGATATTCTGGGTCTTTGCACACACATGGGGGTTAAGTACAGTATTGGTTTCTGGGTAAGGAGCCCCATTAGTTCTAAAGTTCCAACCTCTTACTTAAGCTACATTTGAGAAATTTTGATCTATTGGTGGCAAATAGACATAGGTCGACTTTACAATACAATGAGTCTTTATATTCCTTTGCTGAGTTTCGAGTGGTGTTCTCTCTAAGGAATCTCATAGGGGTAGGGGAGCTAAGTCAACAACACTGGTTCCAAGGAATCCCTGGAAGCTTTATAATCCTCCCTCACTCTCACTGCATCTAGTTGATGCGACTCATGGCTCATAAGGACCCTATAGGACAGAGAAGAACTGCCCCTGTGGGTTTCCAAGACTGTAACTCTATAGGAGAGTAGAAAACGCAGTCTTTCTCCCTCGAAGCTGCTGGTGATTTTGAACTGTTAACTTTGTGAATCACAGCTCAACGTATAACCACTATGCCATGAGGTCTCCCCTTAAGCCCCACGAAAAACTAATAAGAATTTAAAATAAGCAACAGTTATACTGCGCCATTACCAATTTATAATTTTTGAAAAATTCTGTAATTTATTCGTTTAATTATAGGTTTTTAAAACAAAATTATAATTTATCAAAGTATTCCAGCCTGCCTGCCCCACCCCCAAATTCTAACATTTAGCATACTACTATTAAAAAGAAAAAAGAACATATTTATCAGAATCAGTCAGTGAGGGGAGAGGGTCTAAGAGAGAAAACTTTTCATTAATGGGAATGGAGTGGCTTAAATCTTATTAGAAAATCTCACTTTAAACTCAATTACTTCACAATTATGTTGGGCCACCTGTCACTTGAATAGAGAAGCATTAAACATCTTGGTGGAAAAGAATCTTAACAGGAACTGAAATTCCCCTTACTGTAAACTCTCCAACCTAGCTAATTAAAAACTATCTCTAGTTTAAATGCTTCTTGAAAATGTCAGACAATAAAAGTTAATGTTCAAAAGACATATACCAACAAGCCAAGGCAGAACAGGAAATTAAATGCTAAACAAACCAACACCTCTGACAGTCTAGGGACACCTATTAATTGGGACTCTCTGGTGCATGTCAAAATTTCTCATCTTTAAAACGTTTTAGTACATCGCATTCATGTCCGTAAGAGCATTTTACTTTGTGCTGGAAATATCAAATACACATTTCATATGACTATTTAAATTTCTGAGTTTCAAATCCTACTTTCCCCAATTAAAATGGACAATAAGAATCAACTTATTAAACAGGTATTAAGTGTGTGTATGTGTGTTTTACAGAGAAGAAAACTGAAGCATAAAGATTTTAACAGTAAACAACCAAGCCGGTTTCTCTCAAGTTGATTCTGACACATGGTGACTCCACATTGTGGTCAAGTAGAAGTATGATTTACACGGTTTTCCACTCGGTCATTTCATGGGTAGATCACCAGGTTTTTCTTATGAAGCATCTGTAGATGGATTTGAATGTCTAGTCTTTGGATTTCACCAGGGCTTTCTCACAAGGCATCTTTAGGCAGTCTTATACTTGCAATCTTTGAAATAACCATTGAGTGCTTAGTCATTGATATCACCCAGGAATACCAAGGCTGAAGTTGAAGATCTGACACCAAGACGCTATATTCACACTCTTCTGCCTCCTGCCCCCTGGAAACTTTCCCACCCAGGCCATTCTTTTATCTAGACCTTCAGCACAAACTGAAAACATAAGGACATGAAAATTGGATGGAATAATGGCAGAATGACAAAGAGTCATTCTGCCCTGAAGAGAAAGTAGAGCCAGATAATAGTTGGAGATTACTACTGGAGATTTTTTTTTTTCTTTCCTGAATTTTTTTGCTGTCGCCTTGCCATTTCATGATCAGTGGCATTTATTTCCTCTGGAGAGGGAAGATAAAGCTTAGAAAAAGAAGTCATTCCTCAGCACTAAGTATAAAATTAGATTTTTGTTAATATCTACAGTGAGAATATAGTCTTAAAAGTTATGAGCTCATTTTCAACAGCTGGCTACTTAATGGGGGGAAATGCTTCAAGGTAATCACAAAGCTTTGCTTTTAATATCTAAAACTGAGAACAAGATTTAACTATGAGCAATAAACAGGGAAAACGCAGAGTTCACGGGAAAGACAGTCTCACTCATGGGAAGGTATGAAAGTCCTTCTTTGGCAAAAGGGAGAACATTTAGGGGTTTATTGACAGCCAACAGGTTGATTTTGACTCAAGAGAACCTACATAGGAAGACTGAGGGAGACGAGATGCATTTGAATTATGGTGTTGGTAAAGAATATCAAAAGTACCGTGAACTGCCAAAAGAGCAAGCAAATCTAACTTAGAAGAAATGCAGCCGGCATGCCCCTTAGAGCAGGAGTGGTGAGACTTTATCTGACATAATTTGTACATGTTGTCAGGAGAGACACGTCTCTGGAGAAGGTCAGCAGGTTGGTGCAGTAGAGGGGCAGAGAAAAAGAAGAAGGTCCTCAAGAAGATGGATGGACACAGGGACTACAACCGTAGGCTAACACATAAGGACAATTGTGAGGATGGCACAGGACTGGGCAGTGGTGCTTCCTGCTGTCTTATGGTCTCTATGCGTCGAAACTGCCTAAACAACATCTAACGTCACCCACATCAGGTCACTTTTGACTCATTTTGACTCTATATAAAAAGAAAAAAAAACGACTTCAAACTCACTGCCGATGCCGATGCTGACTCATAGCAACCCTGGACAACAGGGTAGAACTGCCCCTGTGAGTGAGTATCTGAAACTGTAATTATGTATGGAGTAGAAAAGCCACCATATTTCCCCCTCTGAAGCAGCTGATGGTTTCAATCTGCTGACCTTTTGGTTGGCAGCCCCATGCGTAACCACTGCACCACCAACCACCAGAGCTCTTTGTACATGTTGTCATATAGATATGTATAATATATATAGTTTCCCAAACTGCAAATCTTGAGTGGAGCAGGCAGCCTCATTTTTCTCCCAAAGAGTGGCTGATGGGTTTGAGGCTCTGTCCTTAGTCCAATGCTTAAGCCAAGGTGTCACTGGCGCTCCTTTGTAGCTAATGAGGACAAAATAACATTAGAATTTAAATAGAAATATATTGGCGGCAAGGCCCTGGTGGTGTGTGGTTAAGCAGTAAGTGGCTAACTGGGAGCCATCAATGTGAAACCACCAGCTGCTCTGCTGGAGACACATGAGGCTTTCTAGCCAGCAGAGAGTAACAGTGTCGGGAAAGCACCAAGGGCAGTTCTCCTCCGCCTACGGGGTCTCTACAGGCAGAAGTGAGTGTGGTTTGGCTTAATATCAGCTGGTCCTGGATGACTGGTCTGCTCGTGGCCACCGTAAGACACCCTGAAGGAAGGGCCTGATGATGTCATTCTGAAAAAATCAGCCTCTGGCTCTATCCTGCCACTCAGGGGTCCACCATAATTCAGAAACGACTCAAGGGCACTTATAAAAAGAACAATATGCTGGGTAGGCTCTTCTCCCTCCACCGCCAGACAGAAATGGGAGTGATAGAAGACCAAAACAAGGTGAAAATCAGAGAACAGAATGGGTATGTGACCAGCTGACTGTCAGGAGCTCTACCAAAAGGTGCCTCACAGTGGCGTTTCCAACATGGAACAAGCTCTGAAGAACAAGAATAATGCAAGGCCTTTTAAATAGCATGGGAATCTGAACAAGAACTCTTTTGTGTAGGCGGTAAAAGGGGTGGGGGGTGGGGGAAATATTAACAGGATCATGTGCCATTCTACAGTACTCATTGCCATCAAGTTGTCCCCAACTCATACCCATGCTTAGGGCAGAGGACAACAGTCCTTCTGGGTTTCTGAGGCTGTAAATCTTTACAGGAGCAGAAAGCCTCAGCTTTCGCCCTCCGAGCAACTGGTGGTTTTGAACGGCTGACGTTGTGGTAAGCACCCCAACTCCTTTACTGCACATCTGACTTCCAAATGAAGGCTGAGAAATTAACAGTACATCTAAAGCCCCCTACAGTTGTAGTAGGGGTGGGGGGTGGGGGGAGAAAACGGAGGGAAAAGCTATCCTTGGCAGCAAATAGTGTCTTTAAGTTTTAAGATGGTCAGAAGAACCCCAGAGAAACATTATTCCTTCCCCAAAGTAAATGCATGGAAATGCCCAATGAAATGTAACACATAAAAGAAGCATTTCTATTGACCTATACGTGTATTACTTTCCCTCGAATTATCTCACTGAAGCTCACATGCCTATCTGGAGGCCTCTTTGCTTAGGTGCTTGATACTCAAGATGCTTTCTCAGCCTTTCACAAAGCTGTCCCTGCTGAGCCAGAGGAAGACAGATGCCCTCTCCACTTCATCAATTACTCCTGTCCTCACACTTGAGCAAACATTCTTCAGGACAACCATTACACAGATTTCCTTCATTACAGAATGGGTGTCCCTTCTGATCAGAGGCACCATTTGGAATAATTAACTACCAAATATATTGCTTTCCGAATGGAGTTTACTGAATTAATGGAACCTTGTGTATATAATATACTTGACAAAAATTTCTTTCTGTGGAAAGCTAAGGTCATTTCTAAGCCTTGACTATTTAAAAATAAAACAAATGGCTTGCATATCGTGTAACAATGTTTGAGATTAATTTACATTGACTAAAGCAAAGTCACCTTTTTACTCTCCATAGAAAAAATACACATAACAAATAAGCAAGGGAAAACTCATGCACACAAAAATAAATAGATCATTTCAGATCATTGTAAAATTCTCTTCTGGGATAAATAAATGAATTAATACAAAAATATTATAAGCACCACTCAAATAATAAAGAAGCACAGGTATGGGTGACTTAAAATCCATTTGTAAGTCTAACCGCAGACGAAGGGGTTGAAAAGGACGATGGAATTTTCCTCAAACTCTGCCATCCCTTCATCTGTCCAACTGCGGTCCCATAAAGCCGTTTAATGGGAACGTAGCTTTCCTTTCCTCATTTCCCCCTAACCATTTTATTTATTTTTTCTTTCCTTCTAACCATTTTGAAGACTCCAAACCCAGCCTCTCGCAGCACTGATGCACTGGTGACGGAGAGAGCATGGCTCTGGGCGAGGACTGGGCTTTGTCCAGTGGTAGTGTAGGCCACAGCAGCCACTACTTGATTGAGCATGACAGCAGGCAGAGCAGGGCACGCACACTTTGTTCCCTTCCTGCTTGCTTCCTCTCACAATGCTGTCACCACTGTCACCACAGCTGCCTCCTCCACCCCCCAGCCCCAACAGCTGTCGTGGTAATGGCCATGGCAGCGAGGACTACTACAAGCAGGATCCCATAAGGTGGGAATCCCGCATTTGCACAAAGTCCAAATCACATACCAGCCTACTTCACACACCGGATCGTGGATCTTACGCAACGCATAAATGTACATTTTGAGAAGGGAAGCTTCCCCACAAGTACACATATATACAAATATTACCATACATGCTACCAGGGTAAGTCAAAAAGTATTGCTCTAAGGGTTTCAGTTCATATATATGTGAGATTATTCCAAACAAAGCATGCTTAAATATATCTCTGCAATCAGTGAATAGCTGCAGACAAGTTCCTAATGACTATACATCTCTTAGTCTTGTTAAGGTGCCTTCAAAAAAACAAAACAAGGGATACTTTTTGTGTCCTGGAAGAAAAATTCTATTTTCTGGTCAGGGCTAATATTTTTTTTTTCCAGTCTAGTGAACATTTCCCAAATCATTGAGGTTTTGCAGAAAATTAAAGGAATTCTGCCGCACATAAATGAAACAAGGCTGTAAATATATCAAGTGTTTTCAGGAAGGTCAAATTCTCCAGCATGAGCCGAGAGAGGGAAGACCATCGACGCTGAATTAAGGAACTGGGGAGACTGAAAATCACCATGTGGGCGCTTGGGTATCTGGCCTCAGTAAGCTTTTGGCTAGAAGGGTGACAACGCGGTATGCAAAGTAATATTACCTGCTCAATTCAGCTCCTAAGTCAAATCAAAGTTCCCGAAGACGATGTCGTGTAACCAGGATGGGTAACCAGGGGTGAGTCTTGGATTTCCCAATAGGACCCAGAGAGTCAAGACCAAGTGGTTTCTGCGTGGATCTGCTGGGCCACTTAAATTCAAGACAGGTCAGGCAGAAGGAGGGAGTGAATCTTTTCTGGGACTACAGAGGTAATCAGGGCAGACTGTCTCTACAGACGCAGAAAAGCAGACGTGCTATTTATGTAAAGGCCTTAAGAAAACTGAGAACTGCCTCGGTGGGAGAAAGGACAGAAAAGTTTCCCTGGGGGATTTTTTCCCTTCCTTCACATCACAGCAACGTACTTGCTCAGTCTTCCGTGGTAACAAGAACCTTGTTTTCACATTTGCAGATGTCTTCCCTCAATCATCATTTAGGTACGGCTATAAGTAGATGCAACAAATGTTTGTGTACCCAGGAGAAATAGGGGTACAAGTATGTTCACTGTAATATTTCCAACACAAAACCTGCCATTTCCTTTGAGCCGCCACTTAAATGTCATGACCTCCAAGAGGGTCCATGGCTTCCCTACCCTCCAAACTGCACCCCAGTCAGCACGCCTTGCTCGTTTCTTTCCAGCACATTCAGAACTCTCTGGTTATTTTTGTCTAGTATTTATTTTCCATCTACTCCATCTGAAGATGATGATGGCAAGATTTCTCTCCGCCTTGTTCAGCACTGTACCCCGAAAGGAGGATGACACCTTTCATAGGAAAGGCGTCTGATATTATTGGTTAATGTCCTGGCCAGCTGAAGGCTGGCTGGACTGCGCTGTGCATGATTTGTCATGATTGACTCTAGGACCCAAACCAGAGTCCTTTTTGCTGATGGCAGATAACTGCAGTCCTAGGCATTGCATGGAGAAGGAGCTAGCCTTGAGGGAGTGTGATTTGTATATCCAATTTCACTCACTGACAGAAGAAAGCCACACTAGTGCTAAAACGACAGCAGTTAATACAATAGGGACTATAGAGTGCTGAGGAGAAATGATCCTTAAGCATAAAGTTGCTGTCCTATAAGATAAGAAGGCCCTCTTTTGTAGAGACTTATTGATCTGCAGGAAAGATGTGGGAACCAGTGCCAAGAGGCACAGGAGAGAATACCTATCCTGTGTCTTCCAGAGCTCAGTGTTAATACATGAGTACTTGTTTTAAGAGTGATAACCCAATTTATCCAAAAATAGCAAAGGCTATTAAAATTTTTAAAGCTCTCCATACTAAAAATATGTTTATGTGTAAAAAGAGAAACAAAATGGAAGACATTCTAAGCAATTAACAAACAATCCAAATACGTCTAATGATATTCTCTTAGCAAAGGCTCGAAGTCTAGTTAACCCTCAAGGTTTTCATCTATTATAAGATAACATGATTGCTATAGACCATTTATATAATTCTATGTTTTTTCTACCCTCCATATTTTCTACCTCACTTAACAAAATACATAGCATTGTAGTCTGTTATTCTTTTAGTGAAAATCAACTGGTGAAAACAAATGTTTACTTTACATTTTACAAAGCACATTCATCTCTCTCAAGAGGCCTCATTTCAAGTTTGTACAGCAAGAAAAAAATTGAGCATTTTTAAATACTATTCCTGACACTGTTGTCATGTTACACACACACACACACACACACACACACATATGCAGTCCATGCTCACTACATAGCATATGAAATGCAATTTCCATAAAACTAACATAGAGATACACAATAAAATGATGGTAAAATCACTTGGGTAATCATTCAAAAACATGCACACACACACGAAAAAAATTGTCTATCCTTATATATTTGGGTTGCTATTATGTGTGATATTTTCATTTGAACAGATTTAAAATTTCAAAGTTATGATTCTACAAACCTAACTGCACAGTTGACCGCTTCATGACAGATGTGTGTGTATACATATGTGTGTTATAACACTACCCCACAAAAGAACTTGAAAATTACACATAACAAAAAATGATCGAATCTGAAAATCTCACACAATAGAAAAAAATGAAAACTGATGCTAAAGACAAGCTGCCCCCAGGGGTCAGCAACATGCTGCTGCTCTTCAATTGAAACAAGAAATGTGCCTGGAGATACCATTTTAATGTTAAATCAAGAACTGTCAATCAGTACCATTTGTTTGTAATCCTTCATCAGAACCATTGCCTCAGTAGGATCATTCATGGGAAAGAATGCAGAGAGCTTATCTGTCACCACTTAACCTTCATCAGCCAACATTCATGCATGCTCATTATCATTTTCTCCATCCTACTTTGAGCATGACACAGCTTATACCAGAATAATCATTCGTTGATAATTGTTCGAGACAACAGCTGGACAGGCAGAGTGCAGAGGTGAACACTCTCATAGATTATGGGGTATAGTAATGCATTGCAATCAGCATGAAGAGTCATATGCTCATGCTCAACAGCATTCAAAAGAAGTTCAGGAAATGGTATTAACAAAAACAGCAATCTCCTATAAATTTAACTCTGCACAGCCCACTGCAGGAGTTTCTGAACACTTGACAATTTTAGACCAACAGCAATCGCTCATCTGGTGTCCTAGACTGGCTCATGAATGGAAGCAGTACTTTAATGTAGTAACAGTTAGACATGAGCTAAATTTAAGACTTCATTTAATGATTACCAACAGGGAGAAAAGTGTTTCACATGAGAGGCTACCCCCAACCCCAACCCACCCCATCCCCCCCAAAAGCAGAAAAGCGTTCCACTGAGCAGAATTTTCTTAGTACGCACTTTTCCGGCTAGGTGAGCATCAAACAACTTGCTCTGAGTTAGTGCACCCAGTGGCGTTGCCTGAGAAGGTTCTCTCTGTTCACATTGAATTTTTTCGTAAAAGCAATTTCACTTGAACCTCATTTTTTTGTGATGGCCTATTTAAGAGAATAGCATGAGGTTGTGAATGTTGTTTCCTGCTCAGGAAAAATGCCGTCGAAACTGTTGTGATATTGAACACAGCTCACAAGAACAGTGCCATGGAAAGAACTCAAGTGTATGAGTGGTTTTCTCATTTCAAAAAGTGAAATGTCAATTGTTGGACATCCATCAACTTCCTGAATGAACAAAAATGTGGACTCATAGTGCATTTGTAGTTCCTTCCACCAGGTTGGACTGTTAATCAAGCTTTCTATTTACAGGTTCTGAAAAGATTGCATACAGTGTGCAACAAAAAAAGGCCTTATTTGTGGCAGACAGGGGACTGGTTTTGCCACCACAACAACACACAGCTATCTCACACAGTTCTCTCAATGTGCCATTTTTTAGCAAAAAACAGCATGCACCTTACTCAACTGACCTCCCTCCATGTGATTGCTTTTTGATTCCGCAAATGAAGAGGGACATGAAAGGACAGCAATATGGCAAATTAGAAGAGAAGAAAAAATGCGAGGGAAATGCTATTAGCCATCCAAACAGATGAGTTTGAAAAATGCTTCCAAGAATGGAATTGCAGATTTGACAAATGTATTAGGTGTAATGGACAGTACTGTAAAGGTTGTTTTATTAAAAAAATTTAAACATATAACTTTGGGGGGAAAATCTGGGTTTTTTGGAGGGGTACTCCCTCATATGTCTAATAGTCCTAACTTTGTATTAAATGATATAAAAGAATTATTTATGATTGAAAAAGTGGTACTGACTACTATGCTTATAAATGTGAATTCAGAACAATAAATTAGTATAACTGCAGAAACATGAAATGTTTTCAATAAAAAGAAATCTTAGATACTCAAGAGAAGAGAGTATCTATTCAATGCCCCATTCGTAACAGCTCCGTCAGCGACTGAACCTCTGTGCCATCATGTAATATAAATAAAGTGAAATACATAATGATGATAACAGTTGTATTTACAAAATGTGAACCAAGTATCATGCCAAGCACCCCATACACATCATCTCTTAATAATCCTATAATTAGCTATTATCAACCCTTTTTTTCAGATGAGAGAAAAATGACATTAAGCTGAATGAGTTTGAAAAATAAGTCCAAATTCAATCACAGAGACAGGATTCCAAACCAGACAGTCTAATTCCAGAACTGATGTTTTTCACCTGTTTTCGTGGTAAATTTCTACATTGGAACTTTGCTTTTATTTCCATCATTAAATTTAGGGGCTCTGGCCACAAAGTTGTTTAACTCTGTAAAATAAAACCCATTCTGGCAAAGACTTTATTCCAAAATACAGCACTAAAAATTTAAACAGTGTAACTTTTCTCATTACCAAGAGGCTGACTCTAAGGGTCTTAAAATATTTTTATAGAAAAATGGACTCAAAAGATGATAGAACATTTTCCCTGAACTTTTGAAGTCACTTCAAAACATTCCTAGACCTTATACTTCTACGTTACTTGCCTTTGTTACCCTATCATTATTTCCCCCACTATCCAGCTTAAAATTCCCTAATCAGAAACATTTTTTAAAAGATGCACTAATGGCTGAGAAAGAGAAAGCAGCCGTTGGCACCAGGTTAGGTGCTTGTATCTATGTGTGTGTTTCCATTCATTCGGTTGTTGGCTTGGTGTTATGTTTGTGAATGTATGTGTAGGTGATTTTGTGTTCTTGTTCTTGTTTTGCATTTAATTTTGATGACTTTTCCTCCCTCCACAGGATGGCGTCAACTATTCCTACAAGGCAGGCACCCTTCTACTCCAACAACTATGACTCGTGGAAGAAGATCCTGATCCACTTCAGTATAACCTGGTCACCAAATAAAAACATTATAAAAACATGCTACATAAGAGACAATTTCAGCTCACCTAAAGGAAAAAAAATGACAGAAGGATGCAAACAAGTGACTATATGCAGAGCCAAAAGCGTTCTCCTGGGGAAGAAAATGCATTGAAAACTACGTGAAAAGGAATTGAGAAGAATGAGTCAGTTACTTTCAATGGATGGAAGAAAATATAACTATACAAAAACAAACACAGACTCACTCGCATACACAAAAGAAACAGAAAATAAAATGCTAGAACTCAGGAAAACACTACAAGAGCCAAACAAAAACCCAAAATAGAAATCTGGAAGATTAATTATAAATATGTACCACTTTTCAAGAAAAAAGCAGTACAATTGAAGCAATGGCAGGATGGGCTGAAACACTCGGTGCATACATGAGTATATACGGTAATTACATTAGTCTACTAATTGGTCTCCTAGCCTGTCGTCTTTACTTACACTACAGAGCTGCCAGATCCTCAGTTATCCGGAAACGTCACGTTATATACCTTTATCAATCACTTCAACTGACTTCCATGAGTGAAAAACGAACAAGAAGATCAAGCTCTCAGGATCCCTACAGGACAGAGTAGAAATGCCCCATATGTTTTCAAGACTGCTTGTTTTACACAAGCAGACTACTGGATCTTTCTCATGAAACAGTTGGTAGATTACTAATCTTTTAATTAGCATTTGATATCTTAATAACTGTACCACAGGCCTCCTTATAAACAGAACAAAATTTAAATATTTACCATTTTATAAATAGAGCCCTCCTTAAGATGGAGAAAGATGAGACTTTCTACTTACATAAAGATTTACAGTGCCAGAAGCCCACAGGGCAGGGCTACTCTTCCCTATGGAATCATTATAACTTAGAATCAACTTGATGGCAGCGAGTTTCAAGTTAATGTGGATTAAAAACTATTTCTAAACTCATCATCCAGAAACATTGCCCTATTTATATATTCTCATCCCCATAAATGTATGCATCACTATCTTTTTGCTGCCAAACCCCAACCCCATTGTATTCAAGTCTATTGTGACCCGTTGAGACCCTGCAGGCTGGAGTAAACTGCTCCGGAGGCTTTCTGAGACTGCACACATCTGTATGGCAGCAGACTGTTGTGCATACACTGTAAATATCTTCAGGAGAAAACAATGCCCAGAGAAGGACATCAGCCTGGGTAAAGTAGCTGCATGCTTCCCTGCCACTGAGTCAATACTGACTCAGTGACCCCCTGTAGGTTGCTGAGACTGTTTACTGGAGCAGAATCCCCAAGCTCTCTCCCTCAGAGCTACAGTGGTTCCGAACTGTGGATCTCAGTCCAACTTGTGACCACTACACCATCAGCGGTCCAGGGAAAAGTCGCCTGTCAGGAGAAAAGAGGAAGACCTTTGACGAGATGGACTGACACGGTGGCTGTAGTAAGGGTTCAAACATCGAACAGTTGTAAGGGCAGCACAGGCCCAGGCGGTGTCATTCTATTGTGCAAAGGGTCAGTATGAACTGTAACCTAACGACTCCATTATAATACAGAATATAATAGCACATTCTTCATTCCTGAACTTTTCAGTCATAATATCTATGAATTCTAAACTGCTATTCAATCAAAAATGAGTGTTTCAATTAAATATTATGTAAACCCCGAGGATCCCCTACTTGATCAAAACCTTTTTTAAGCTCAGTGAGAATGGCAGCCAACATGGTTGCTTGCGTCTGACATTTGTCATCTTTATAAAAAGCTTTCTAAATAGATAGTTTTCAGTAAAGTTCTGAATCTTTTAAAACTTTAGGCCAACATTAAATAAACAACAACAACAGCAAGACTGTACTATGTGGAGAATATGGAGAAATTAGAATCCTCATACACTCAGACACCCATTGCTGTTGGGTCAATCCCAACTAACAGGGCCCCATTAGGACTCACAGACTACACTGGCTTTGTTTGTTTGTTTGTTTGTTTGTTTGTTTGTTTGTTTGTTTAACAGAAGCAGATCGCCTCATCTTTCCCCGGAGAGGCTAGGGGTTCAAAGTGACAACCATGCAGTTAGCAGTCCAACATCTAAACTACTCTACCAATGGTGTAGCCATGTTAGAAAACCTTTTGGTGATTCCTCAGAAGTATTTTCATATGACCTAGCAATTTCCTAAGTAGGTATACACTCAAAAGAATTAAAACCAGCTTAGGTACAGCACGTTCCTCGTCGGTGCTGTGGAGTTGGCCCTGACACATCGCGATCGTATGCACACGAGAGTGAAACACTGCCCAGTCTTTCTTCATCTGCACAATTGTGCCTATGCTGGAGCCCATTGTTACAGCCACTGTGTCAGTCCATCTTGCCGAGCGCCTCCCTCTTAGTCACTGTCCCTCTACTTTACCAAACTGCTGTTCTTCGCCCGGGACTGGGCACTCCTGAGAACATGTCCAAAGTATGTAAGGCAAAGCCTCGCCATCCTTGCCTCTATGGAGCGCTCTGGCTGTACTTCTTGCAAGACAGATTGCTTTGTTCTTTTGGCAGTCTGTGGTACTTTCACTATTTTTCAACAGAAATGCCGTTTAACTACATTGATTCTTCTTTGGTCTTCCTTATTCAATGTCTAACTTTGACATGCATAGGAGGCGACTGCAAATTCTATGGCTTAAGCCAGGCACACTCAAGCCTATAGCTCATAGCAGCACATACAACACCCAAAAAGTGAGAGTCTGTGATTACACACACACAGAGAGAATGGAATGGTATTAATATATACTACAACATGGATGAACCTCCAAAGACACAATTCCACATGTAAAAAGCCAGGCACAAAATGTCACATATATTCCATTCCTAAGAAAGGTCCAGGATAGGCTAGTTGGTACCCAGGGGTCACGGGAAGGAAAGAAAGAGAAATAATTGCTTCATCAGTACAAGTTTTTAACTGGGCCTGATGAAAAGTTTTTGAGATGAGAGGAAGTTGCTCAACATTGTGAACATATTAAATACTACTAGGTTGTTGAATTTAAAGGGTTATTTGTATGTTACCTGGGTTTTTTTTAATTAACTAAAAATAATCGTCCAAGGAGGAAGATTTAAGCAAAAACTATAAAACACATTACAATTTGTTTGCTAATAGTTGTTTCTGGTTTGTAGACACTAAATCAAGTTCTATCAACAGACTCCAGAGAATTTAGATAAATTCTTTCCTCCTTGCATACATGCTCACTTCTAAAACAGCAGGGAAGAAAGGTGAATCATCTTATAATGTAGACCCTAAAATCTATCCCACTCGCAACCACCTTAGTATTTTTTTAAACTTCATTATTTTTTACTTAATTTCTAAAAGAGTCTGTTATTCGCTCACAGCTAAAGTCATCAATGAGAGAGTCCAATGGAATCCAGATCATTTCAAACATTTCTCGTTCCCCACTTAAATTCCCTTTCACTTAAAATAAAAAATGAGTTTGCTTGAGGAGACTGAAGTTATCGCATTTCTAATGTAAAAGAATGAGAAATCGTTCATTCATTCAGCAGACATTAACACTGTACCCACAGGGGGATGGAGCTTTGCCTCACATACTTTGGATATGTTATCAGGAGACACCAGTCCCCCAACAAGGACAGGATGCTTGGGAAAGTAAAAGGTCGTCAAAAACCAGGAAGAGGCTTCCTTGACAAGACGGAGGAACACCATGGCTGCGCCGCTTGTCTCAGTCATAACACTTGGGCTGGCACGGGCCTGCCTGGGCGATGTTGTGGTGTGCACTTCACGTGGGGTTGCTGTGGGTTGGAACTGACTCGCTGGCACCTAACAACCATAGCATGTGCCACACACTCTTCAAGGTGCTTGGAGAACATCAGTAAATGAAACAAAGATTCTGCTGTTTAAAGGAGCTTAAATTCCAACAGAAAATAAGGGGAAAGTATAAAATATGCTAAATATATTAATAATATTAGAATGTGATGAATAATATGTGGGTGTAGAGGAACCAGGTAGGCAGAACTGGATTGGAGGAAGAAGAAAAACAGGTCAAAGGGCAGTATGAAATTGGCATGTCCGGGCGGGTGGTGGTGGTGGCCGGGGCTTCACTGAGAAAGTGTGTCTTTCAGCAAAGGCGATGTTGATCTTAATTCAGCAAATGTCTGAATTTGTGTAGTGAGGGCAAAAAAAAGAGTAGTGTTGGCATAACTGAACTCATGAAGGCAGCCCAGAGGGGCTGAAGCAAAAGAATGCAGAGGAAACCTGAAGATGAAGGTGGAGAGGTAAGGAACAGGAGAGAGCTCAGAGAAGCAGGAGCTTAGTCACGTGAATATAGAAGAGAGACTGGGTAGAATGTGAGCTGAGGAGGAGTATTTGGGCAAGTTCTCTAATGCAACATGGGTGGTGAACTTAGTGAACACTCTAAGCTTCTAATAGAAATGCTGGAGGTTCTAGTCTACCCAGATATGCCTGAGAAGAAACCCATTTCCAGAAGATCAGGGCACACATTACTCCTACACACAGGCCATCAAGAGTTGGAAGCAATTCAATGGTTTTCTCCAGTGTTTAACCTGGCTGAGAGACATAGCTGCCGGCCCTATTAGAGGCTTTCCTAAGAGATAAAGCCTGGGAAGGCTTGAAGGTAAACAAATGGTCATGTTGTTTAGAAGCAACAACCATGTAGTAAGAAGCACACCAGTCTGTGTGATCAGGAGGTGTCGAAGCGACGAGGTATCAGGCATCAAAGAACAAAAAAATTATATCATTGTGAATGAGGGGGAGTGCGGGGTGGGGACCCAAAGCCCATCTGTAGGCAACTGGACATTCCCTTACAGAAAGGTTGCAGGGAGGAGACGAGCCAGTCAGGGTGCAGTGTAGCAATGAAGCAACATACAACTTTCCCCTAGTTCCTAAATGCTCCCCGCTTCCCCATCACCCACTATCAAGATCCCAATTCTACCTTATAAATCCAGGTAGACCAGAGGATGTACACTAGTACAGATAGGAACTGGAAACACAGGGAATCCAAGACAGATGATCCCTTCAGGACCAGTAGTGAGAGTGGCAATACTGGGAGGGTCGAGGGAGGGTGGGGTAGAAAGGGGGAACTGATTACAGGGATCTACATATAACTATCTCCCTGGGAGACGGACACTAGAAAAGTGGGTGAAGGGAGATGTCGGACAGTGTAAGATATAACAAAATAAAAATTTATAAATTATCAAGGGTTCATGAGGGAGGGGAGAGTGGGAAGGGAGTAGAAAAAATAAGGACCTGATGCCAGGGGCTTAAGTGCAGAGCAAATGTTTTGAGAATGATGAGGGAAATGAATATACAAATGTGCTTTACACAAATGATGTATGTATGGTTCGTGATAAAAGTTGTATGAGCCCCTAATAAAAACGATTGGAAAAAAAAAAGAAGAAGAAGAAGGTTGCACACTCCATCAGAATCCTCCCACGACTGCAGATCTCATCACGGATCTAGTTTATATCATGGGGTATTACTCAGCCAAATCACTAAGAATCCTGGCCCAGCCACCTTCATTAGCAGGTGTTTCAAGTCATCCTCATTTTCAGCAAGCGTGGTTGTTGTGTCATCTACATATCGCAGATTGTTAATAAGCTTTCCTCCAATTCTGATGCCGAATTCTTCTTCATATGATCCAGCTTCTGTGAGGATTTGCGCAACATTCAGATTGAGTAGTATGGTGAGAAGATAAAACCCCAAATGCATACACTGTTGCTGATTTTAAACCCTGTATCACACACTTGTTCTGTTTGCCTTAATTGCGTCTTGATCCATCGCAAGGTCCACAGGAACACAATGAAGTGTTCTGAAATTTCCATTTTTCCCAAAGGTGTCCATAGTTTGACATAGTGTCCAGCTTCACAGCAACACACAGGCCACTGTTTGTTATAATTTTAACAGACAAATGGCTGAATGCCAAATGGAGAAGTCTTTCTAATCTTTTCAATGTGAGAGCACACGAGTTAAGATAAGTATGATATTATAGAGAAGATGAATCTGAAGGTAACCTGCATTGTTGAAGAAGAAAGAAAGGAAAGCTTCTATTTTTTTTCCTGACAACAGCTGTTTTTTTGTTAAAATAAAAAACAAGAGAAAGCAATCTGGAAAAAGCAAATACTGACTAAAATGGCTATCATTTTCAATAATATAAGGGTCCCAAACAGGAGATGTAACTGCTATTCAGGTAGTCAGGTAGCTGACCACAAGTCTTGTCCACGCCTACACACCCAGGCCTTTCTCTCCAACAAAATCTCAGGGCCTTAATGCCTTATTCTTCTCCAATGCCCCAGGAGGAAGGGGAGTCCACTCAAATCTTGCCTTTCAGCTCCTACCGGGTAACACAACATCAAGGGGGATTTTCAACTTCTCTGAGCCTTAGTTGCTTCACACCGAAATGCAGCAAAGGCCTACAATGGCACGCTGGAAGTGCTGGGCACAGGCATTGGGGTGGAGCAAACACGTGTGCTCGTCCACTCTGTGACAATCAGTTCCTTTCTCTCATTCCTTTTGGCTTCCAACAGCTGCTGTGGCCTTCTTAAAACTGTAATATAATCAGGAATAATGAGCCATTTTTTGATTTACTGAGGTTGTGGGTTATGCTTATTCATCAAGAGCATATTCATGAAAACAACTGTTTCTGATCAAGTTAGCCTCCTCAGAGATACAAACGTGGGCAGAGAAGGGTCATGTCCGGTAGTTCGTTGCCTTCTCAGCACGAAACAATCTTGACTGAGTAAAAGAGACAATAAAACATGAAAGAACAATCCAGTGGTAAGTCAGCACTGATTCTCTAGTTTACATTATTTCATACGTGTAATATATATGTAATATAAATAATGAGTTATAGATGTATAATAAATAATAATTAATATAAACAAAACAAAAACAACAACAAATCCAGAGGCATCGAACTGATTCCAACTCAAAGCCACCCTGTGGGACAGAGGAGATTGTATCACAGAGGTTCCAAATAACCTGCCATCCTTACAGAAGCTGATTGGCACATCTTTCTCATGGACTCATGATTAGCACTCCAATGTTTGAACTGCTGCACTACCAGGGCTCTCCCACACAACATGCAATATGTAAAAGCGAAAGTACTGCTAACACACAGAAGCGGCAACATATGAAGTTTTAAATCTCCCTTAGTATTGATACAAAAAACACAGCTAAATTTGCTAAGGCAGGTAAGAAAAACAACTGAGCAGCTTAAATAAACCCATCTTCATTTTTATCTAGATGATAGACAATATTAAAAATAAAGCAAGATGAAATTTGAGGGGAAAAAGCAAAAAACCTTCTAATGAACAAAATTCTAGTGTAAGGAAACAACGCAAAAGCTCTAGAGACTGATGTCTCTCATTTAAAAGCAAACACAATTATGCCATTGGCTATTTCAACTCCGTGGGGTTGAATCTGATGTTACAGGAGCAGAAAGCCAAACTGTCCCACTGTGACCTGTGGAACTCTGAAAAATGATTGGTTCTCTAATTGAAAAAGAAAAGAAGATTAAAGAAGGAAGAAGAGCCCTGCTTCAGGAAGAACGAGTCTAAGGCAATAAGATGATAGAAGGGTAGACAGGCAAATGACTATGAGCCAACAATTAAATTAAAATAAATTGCTTATTGTCTGCGAAATGTGGTTGCATTAGATCTCTTTGATAAATGTGATTCTCCTCAGTGATGAAATTAAATAATTTTTTATACATCGTGTTTTAAATTATCCAATGAGATAATACAACTATAATAGCACCTATTGTCCAAGTTCTGATGAAATGATACATTCATATTCATTTTGAAGATGGTTTTTAGGTCTAAATAATATGTGGACCAGAAAAAGGCCTCTCTACCTGAAGTCCCTCTCACTTGAATATGAATAGTATTCACATAAAAACATGTCATATGATAAAACAAACAAGATCAGCAATTTACATTTTAAGAGGTAACTAAAGGTTAAAGTGAGAAAATTAAGTTTTTCAACAAGCAACACAGAAGCAATAGCACCAATAGTCAAGAATCAGTTTGTTGAATGCCAATGGCTCTTTAAAATGTTTAAGAGTTTCCCAGTTTGCTTTTTAAAGTTGAAGTAAAAACATTTTCTCAGAATTTGGTAATTTTCCCCCCCAAAATTGAGATAACTGTTGCACATGAACAAAATTTATCATGTTCCAATAGGAGAAACCTTCCTTAGTACGTAGACATGACATAGAAGTCTTTC
Organism: Echinops telfairi; assembly: GCF_000313985.2. Classification (NCBI taxonomy): domain Eukaryota; kingdom Metazoa; phylum Chordata; class Mammalia; order Afrosoricida; family Tenrecidae; genus Echinops; species Echinops telfairi. Next base: position 25,378,558 of record NW_022103908.1, on the reverse strand, counting down.
CTAAAAAATCACATTAAGCTATGAAAACAAGACCATATGTTAATGGTATTAGTGAAGATTCCAATGCTCAATAAACACTTGGTGGAAAAACCGTGATTTTAAAGTTGAAGTCAAAATGCCCAGACCTCTAAAACTGGCACCATGTAAAAGGAGTGCAGGGGTCAAGACCTGCTGTCATTGAAATACAATCTTCAGGCATAGAGTTGCCGTGGCCACCTCACCCACCTTTGTCTAGAGATGTGTGCTACTCCCTAGAACCAGCATATATGCAGCCTTACATTTAAAGAAGACTTTGCAGGTCTGATTGCAGGTTAAGGACCTCGAGATGGTCACAAGAGTCCTTGAAGGAATCTTTCATGATTGAAGTCAGACCGAGAGAACTGTGAACTCAGAACTCAAGGCACTGTGGTTGTCTTTAGAGATGGACGTTGGAGCCATAAATCAAGCTGGAAATGGCCAGGAAACAAACACCTCCCTAGAGTCTCCAGAGCAGAAGACAGCCTTGCCCAAATTTAGATTTGAGGCCAGTAAAACTCAGGTTGAACTTCTACACAAGACTCTCATAGCAACATCTCATTGCAGCAATAGAAAATTAATACAGTCTCACTTGTGAGCACAACGTTTCCTCCCACCTCTACCACTGTCAATGAATGGATTCCGATTCATAATGGCCCTTACAGGGTTTCCAAGCTGTGAATCTTTACAGAAGCAAATAGCCTCAACTTTCTTCCACTGAGTAGCTGGTGGGTTTGAACTGCTAACCTTGTAAATCAGCATTCCAAAATTTACCCAACAGTGCCACCACAGCTCCTCTCGTAGCTAGATTGATGCTAAACTGGAAGGAAAGGTAATAAAATGGACTCAAGGTTAGCCTGGGCTCCTGACATCACTGGGAATTCCCCTACTTTGAGAGCACCAGACTTCTTGTTTAAATCACTTGTGCTGTTGTTAGTTGCCAGTCTTGTCAGCCTCTGCTCATGGTCACCCAGTGCACCAGGGCACAAAACACTGCCCCGTCCGGCACCGTCCCATGACATTGCAGGCTCATCAGGTGATCCCTGTGGCATATATGTACTCACTGATATTCAGAAGTAGGTCATCAAACCTTAATCCTAACCCATCTTAGTCTGGTATCTCTGTGGAAATCTGTGTAGCATCACAACATGCAGTCTCCGCTGATAAGTGAGTGGGGGTGGAGAGCAAGCTGCACTGATGGGAATGGAGTCTAGGTTTTCTGCATGGAAGGCAAGAATTCTACCAGTGAGCTGCCAATGCCCCACAACATCACTGGCTTAATCCCCTAGGGACACACTTTGTTCAGAATGATTTACATTTATTAATGTGGTGTTCAAAAATCCACGTCTTCTTCAATCTAACACACGGGAGTTAAAAGTCATTCTGAGATGGGTAATTTTCTCAGCATTTCAAGAGTTTTACTCCCCTTTCCTAACAATTGGTAAACTACTTGAGAAGTTGAAAGAGTTGGAAGGAGGTCATTTAAGTGCCACCCTAGAAAATTCCGAAATGATACACAAAACTCCAAACTTTTTGTGGGGTAAATTAGCCTTGTAGTATCAGGTTGTTTTTTGGGTTTTTTCTTTTTTTTTTTTTTTTGGTTGTTGGGTTTTTTTTAAGTGCCACATACATTGTCCACTGTAAAGAGCAGGGCACTGTGAAAATGCGTTAAAATATTCATCATGCTACATAATCACACAATAACCAGCAGACAGGAGTGTTGTCTTCCCCAGTTGCCAGAGGAAAAAACCACAGCTGGACAAACTAGAGTCTCACATTGTGAGGGGACGGTGCCTCCACAGAGTGTCACACTTCTCATGTACACGCCTCAGCATGGTGTTGGTATTTACAGCTCAAATACTTACAGAAGTGAAGAGAGGGACAAAATGATGAAAGATGGGCTTAATAAAAAACAGCACGGTTTTAAAGGCTTTAATATAAAGTGTGGGATGAGGGTGAACTGCTGTGGGGCAGTGGTAAGGTGGCAGGAGATGAGAGGAAAATGATTTTAAATCAAAGAAGAGCACTTTAAATAAAACATAATAGAATTTCTTTTAATCAGAGAAGCAGCATGGCATAGCAGAAAGAGCAACGGCTTTGGACTCAGATATGTATTCAATTCAGAGCAGCTGCTCCTTCTAGTTGAACTTCCCTTGAAGAGTCTAACTTTTTCTCACCCATAAAATGTCTACAATATTTGCCTGGGCTTGGTCACAGGGCTGTTTGCAGGGGATCAATCAAAACAATGTATAGGAAGTCAAGAGATATTGATAAAGACATATAGATGTAATCACTATTGATTTATGAATCTCTAATTAAGGAAACCGTTTCTTATTTGTCCCAGTCTTGATAAATATTTTTATAAATAAATGCATTTACAAGAAGTCTCCTAAAGTGAGATTTTTTTCAAATAGATGGCTTGATGCTGAGATTGTCTTTAACAAATTCGTGTTAAGTTAGATGAAATAGCTCATTACAAATAGTAGCCTGGCTTGAGAAATACAAAATCACACACATATAGGAACAGGCAACAGTCAAATCCAGATCCAGGCCCACTGCCTCCCTCTCACTGCTGTACAAAACAGAAAGGCTGGAGCATGACTCTCCACCCTTTTGGGGCCATGAGCCCCATTCGTAGTCACATGATGAGGATCCCTTCTTACTCTACTACTTTTAAATGAGTAAAATAAAAGACAAAAGACTTCAACGCAATCAAATTACTCATGGAATGCAATTATCCAAAGGTTTTAAGTGCCAGGTTGGTAATGGGCACGGGAGCAGCCAGCGGGGTGCATGGCTCGGCAATCCCGGGTATGAGCACCTTGGAGATACTCTGGCTGTTGCGTTCAGGCCATCCCTTAATGGGCAGCCTCCAGCCAAGGGCTGAGCATGGCCATTTAAGCTCTGCATCAGCCTGTGAACAGCACGGTCAGCAATTTGAAACCAGCAGCTCTACTGCAGGAGAAAGATGAGGCTCTCTATTCCTGTACAAAATCACAGCCTGGGAAATCCAGAGGGTCGCTATGAGTCTGAATCCACTCTATGGCAGTGAGTGAGATGGTGAGGAATCCTCTAATTAAAAACGGAAGACTGACGAAGAATTGATGTATTTGAACTGAAGTGTGGATGACGTGTACTCAAAGTACTGGGGACTGCCAAAAGAACAAACACATTTGTATAAGGACAGCCAGAATGCTCCTCAGAAGCAAGGCTGATGAAACTGTCTCATGCTCTTTGGAAACATCACGGGAGACACTAGTCCCTAGAAAAGCACACCATGCTTGGTAAAGTAGAAGACCAACGAGAAAGAACAATATCTTGGCGAGATGGATTGCTACAATGGCTGCAGCAATGGGCTCAATCCTAAGAGTTGTGAGGATGGAGCAGTGCATTATTCTGTTATGGATAGGGTCACTGTGGGCTAGAACTGACACAACAGCACCACCAACCACACCCACCACAGGATTCCTATAGCAACCCTGGTGGCACTGCCAGGTAGGCACTGAACTACTAACCATAATCAGCAGTTCAAAGCCACCAGCTGCTCCTTGGGAGAACAATGAGGCGATCTGCCCCTGGAAGATGAACAGCCTTGGAAACTACATAGGGCTGCTATGAATCGGACCAACAAGGCGGCAGTAAGCTTGAGGAAAACTCCTTAAACTGGCCATTTTTGCTTCAGGGACGTGAGACTATGAGGGGTTGGAATCACATCCTAAGAGTCCTCTTGCCCAGTCCTCTTTCCCCTCGTTTACATACATTAAAAACAGTTGCTGTGACGTTAACTCCAATTCCTGACAACTTCATGTGGGTGAAAGTACAAATGGACTCCAAAGGTTTTCTATGGCCGATTTGTCCAAAGTAGATCAATAAGCCTTTCTCCCAACGCACCCACTCAAATATATGCTCATATCATAAACCTTTCAATTAGCCATCATATACCTTCAGGAGTACCACCCAGGTGGTACTCACATACATTGTTGTTTATATTGTGCTTGTGAGGTGTAGGTGGTTCCGACTCATAGAGACCAGAACAAGACACTGTCCAATCCTGCAACATCCTCCCAATTGTTCTTAGGTTTGAGCCCATTGTTGCAGCCACTGGGTCAGTCGATGCTTTTGCGGACTTCCTCCTTTACCGAGCATGATCTTCTCTTTGAGGGTCTGGGCTCCTGATAACATGTCCACAGTACATGTATTAGTCACCTTTTATCCCTAAATTGCACTCCAATTACATTTCATTGTCTGCTTACTGAAGATGTTTTCTTGTTGGTGTAAACACATTGGACTCTATTAATCATAGTAAATTATGAGTAATGATGCAAAGCATGCCAATCCCAAACTCTTACTAGTGTTTGTAAAGAACCTTTACAGAGACCAAGACTATTGAGTGGTTTGAAATCAGGAAGGGTGAGTGCAATGTGTGTGTACACTGCGCAAATAATCCAAAAGGCTGCACTACATGATAAAGAATGTGTCATCAAGACGGGAGGGAGACTCTAACAACCTGCCATATGCAGATGACACAACCTTACTGGCCGAGAGCCAAAAGGACTTTCTTATAAAAATCAAAGACGACAGCCTGAACTATGGATTACATACATCAATATAAAAGGAAACAAAATTATTTGCATTGGGCCTACTAGGAAACATCATGAGGAACAAAGAAGATTGAAGTTGTCAATAATTTTACTTTACTTGGATCCAGAATCAATGATAATGGAGGCACTAGTTTAAAATGACACATTGTGCGGGGCATATCTGCGGTGAAAGGTCCCTTAAAAGAGCTGAAGAGCAAAGGTACCACTCTGAAGACAACGGTGTGGCTGACCCAGAAAGCAGGGTATGTTCAATTACTCCATCTGCATGCAAAAGCTGGAAAACGGCTAGGCAGCATGTGAATTATGCTGTTGGTGAAGAATCGTGAATATTCTGGGGCCTCACAGAAGAAGGAACAAAGCCCTGCCGGAGGAAGCACAGCCCCAGTGCTTCTGAGAAGAGAGGAGAGCAAAACATCGTCTCCCGCACTATGGACATGCTGCCTGGGGGGCCAGTTCGTGGAGAAGAACACTACCTTCGTACAACATCTTCTCAGCAAGCAGAGGACTGACACGGCAGCTGCAACAGTGAGTGCAAACAAGACCGTTGCAACGATGGCTCCAAACCAAGGACTGTCTCACTGCACGTGCAGTCACTATCAGTCAGAAAGAAGTCGGCCTCACCTAGCAGCAGCAGTCGGCTCCGAGAGGGTCACAGGGACAAAATAGGACTGCCCTCCATTCGTGTTCTAAACAAGGAAACCTAGCTGCAGCTCTATGAACCCGAAGTTTAACATAGCGATTACTCTAGATGCTATTCTTACACAGCTGAAGGGAAAATACATATGCATTCTACTGGTGGAAAAGTCACAAGAACGACTGTTTCTTTGCCTGTGTTTATGATAGAAGGAAAAACTAAATTTCAATTAGAGGTTAGTAAAAGAAATTGGGTGTTGTTGTTTTTTCGAAGTTCCGAGGTTTCTTAATTCTATCCGTGGACCCGGGGTTAAGGACCCAGGCTAGATTAAGTGTGACTTTGAAATAGCCATTCTTTGCAGACACATGCTTGTGGCGGTTGTTGTTATGCACCATGGAGTAGGTTTCAACCCCCAGCACGAGAGAACAAAACCCTGCCCAGGCCTGTTTTATTGTCTTTCTACTGACAGGCAGAAGGCCCTCTCCAGAGACTGGTCTCTCCTGACAACACATCAAAAGTATATCAAACGAAGTCTCGTCATTCTTGCCTCTAAGGAAAACTCTGTGCATACTTCTTCCAAGACAGATTTGTTTTTTAATAGGCCATGGGACCCTTAATATTATTTGCAAGGGCTATAAATCAAATGCACTGATCCCTCTCGGTTCTTCCGTGTTCTGTGTCTGACTTTCAAATGCATAGGAGGCCATTTAAATATACCATGGCTTGGGTCAGGCATAACTTAGTCCTCAAAGTAACCTCTTGCTTTCAGGACTCTTAGAGGTCTTGTGCAAATGATTTACTCAGTGAAACATGTCATTGAATCTCTTGACTGCTAGTTCCATGAGCACTGATTGTGGATCCAAGCAAGACAAAGAACCTTGACAAGTTCAATCTTCTATTTATCACGACGTTATTTATTGGTAAGGACACTTGCACCTAGGCAAATTAATCTCAAAAAGACTCAAAATTCATTGCCATCAAGTCAGACTTAAAGCAACCCTACAGGGCAAGATAGAACCGTCCCCGGGGACTTAAGTGGGTAGAAAGCCCCCCAGTGTTTCCCCCCTGAGAGGCTGGTAGATATGGACTGTCCCCCTGGTGGCTAGTGGACCAAGGCAAAACCTACTACGCCATCAGGCTCCTTAGGCAAGTTAGAGTTGTGATAACCGACAGTCCTGCAAGGAGCGTTCCTCTTCAGATGCCATGATATATGCACAAGCCGTGTTAAATGCAAACCATGGTCAAGTGTCGAGAAGGTATAATTACAAGGGAAATAAAAACAAAAGAAAGAAGGAGCGGGGGGAGGGGCGAGGGAAATAGCTTATGAATATAATTATATCAAAAACCTAATTGTGAAATTCAAGGCTACAAAATTCGTAATTACATTACCTGTCTACAGAAAATGTTCCGTTCCAAAAGGATTTATCCTACAATCTATTTAATGTCAAATTCCTATGCTATATAATTCAGCAAGAAGCTCCCAACATCTATTCACGACCATAACCCAGCACCATCCTATCCCCCAAGAATGAAAAAGCCCCATGTGATTCTTTCTCTCCTAAATTAGATAAAGGGTTTTGTGTGTGTGTGTATATGGAGAGTGGGTGGGGAGTGAAAGCACAAAACAAATGGCTGGTCCAATTTACAAAATATTATTTTTAACACTAAAATTAAAATAATGCCTTTGGGAGGGTAAGTCTCCTTTATCTATTCAGGTGAATAACTGGCACTAATTGCAAGTGGGCATACCAAGTGATAGACCATGATACAGACAAGACAAAAATATCTGCTTGCGATGGAAAAGAAGTTTGAGCAATGTGAGGCCCAGGAAATAAGGTAGAAACTACAGGAAATGCCAACGGGGAAAGCACTGTGATAACAACTGATCATAACAGCTTGGGCTTCTTTTTTTAATAATTGTTCTGTTCCATGCAGCCACTTATACATTATTTTTCTTTCGTGATGTTAATTGTCATGCCCTCGATGTAACAGCACCGTCCCCACTTCCTCCCTGGGTTCCCTGTGTCCAGGAGTCCCTCTTTCCTGTGCCTTTCGGCCCGCTTTCCGAGGGTTGTGTTGGGCCAAATACAAATTTTTTGGCTTCGTACAGCTGACTGTTCTGAGGAGTACGTTCCTCGTGGATGTTACTGTTCATGGTAAAAGTTGTCTGTTGTTTGGCTGAACACGGGATTCCCCAGGACTGGTTCTGTTGCAGGTTTGGAGGGTGTCTGGGAGCAATAGTCTCTGTGGGTTTTGGCATTTTTTAAGGGGTGATAGCTGTACAGGCACCACTCAAAACTGCAATCACAATTAGAAAATCAACAAGAGTTTTTAGTACAGTAGAGATACAGTATCCCCCAATCAACCCACAGCCAATCCACTCCATTTGAAACCAGTCCCTAGTGCCATCCTTTTCCCCAGGGGCAGAAAGAAAAGAGTGGGAGGGCGGGCAGGGGTGGGGGTGGGGGGGTGGCGGCCTATGTTTATGTATGCACATCCACCCTCAACACTCCCCCCTTTGCTATATGTAGCATTTGCACACTACACAAGAAATATGTTTACAGGGGCCTTTGAAATTACCATCACACATCCCCAAAGATAGGCCATAAACTAAGCACGTAATGGAGCAGTTTTCCGGGCTTGGAAGTCTGTTTCTGCAGGCTAAATAAACTTACCAACTTTTTCTTTAGAAAGTCTATTTCCTCTAAAGGTTTCAGGCTAAATTTATGTGTCTTTAGCAACCCAGTAGAAAATGCAATGTAACTAGTAACAATGAGATATTTTTGAACGGTGAAACATGACATTGCGAACTATCTCATAATTGCCTGAGGACTCTATGGTAGCGAGGGCCAATTGAATACTTAATGGATCATGGGTTGGAACTGACCAGATGGTACCAAACAGCAACGACAGCATGTGGGCCTGACGTCTGTCCTCCGTTTCCCCCACGCCCACCCCCTGCCCCCGCACCACTTTAGTCCTATAAGGTTCAGCCATGGACAAGAACTCTCAAGAAATATGTAATTCTCCACTGGCATCCTCCTAATCTTTCAGAAGAAGTGATTGTTAAAATTCCCTTTTCAAGAAAAAGAATGATTTATAAGTTATAATGGGAGAGGGAGGGAGGGGAAAGGAGGGAGGAGAAAAATGAGGAGCTGATACCAGGGGCTCAAGTAGAAAGCAAATGTTTTGAGAATGATGATGGCAACAAACGTACAAATGTGCTTGCCACAATGGAGGGATGTATGGATTGTGATAAGGGTTGTACAAACCTCCAATAAAATGATTTTTAAAAATTAAAAAATAAAGCAGAGCATATTAAAAACTAGAACAACAACAACAAAATTCCCTTTTCAGAAACCTTTTGAATGTTTAAAATACCTTGCATTCATTTTGACATCATCCCTTTATTAATATCCATTCCCAAGAAGTATATTCTTGTTGTAAACCTTAATGTAGGCTTGGAAGGTAGTTTAGAACTTTTTTTAATATAAACACTTTTGTTCATACTGAGGAATAAATTGCATTTGAAATACAAAGTGACATCCTGACAACAGCCAAGTCCTTGGCATAATCTGTGTTTTATCACTCCTAACATTAATTCATTGTCCACTAAACTATGATGTCAGAAATCTAAGCTTGATTTGCTTTTAAGTACATAATCCATTAACTGTTTCCATACGCCATAATCGTTCTTTTGAGAAATTATTTATATACTAGTTTATTGCCCCTATTTGACAAATATGACACACCTGTTACAAAATGTGATTACTTCAGAAAGCTTACAATTTGTGGACTCACATTGTCGTAATAAATCAGTCTAACTGAACTAAAGTATTCATATACTTTGAGTAAGCCCTTTAATCCCTATTAGGTTAACATTTTATGAATAGTAAACATAATTAATATTAATTTTGGTTGATAAATCCAACACCAATAACCTGTAAGTGTACTTTAATCTATTTTGCAACAGCCTGTAAAAATTAACCAACATATGCTTCCAATCTGCTAAAAAATATACAGGTCATTAGCATTATTTTGATGATACCAAATGTTCAATATATGAATATTGTGATGAGATTTCCAAGAGACATACAAACAATATTTTTTATAACCTTGTTAAGCCTTAACAGACGCTAAAGACAGTAAACTATGACAAACTTTTCTAAAACCCAAACAAGCATTTGCTGTTCTACACTTCAAGCTTGCACAACAACTAAGAGCTTCACTGAGCTTCATTAAATCTACGAAAGAGAACTCATGCAGCAAGCATGGTAGCCTTATTCACCATAATGTCCCCAATACCCACACAAGTGCTAACATACAACGAGCACACAATGAACATTTGGTGGATTGAATAGTAAAAGGTCAATGTAGGAAGGAGGAAAAATGTAGGGAAATTCAATGGGAGGAGGAATAAGAAATAGAAAAGAAAAAAAAAAGATCTAGAAACATGTGCATATTATTTCTAGCTGAATTTAAAATAAGGAAAGTGGAGATGTATCTCAAAACTATAATTCACCAAAGTAAAATCCCATAGTGATATATGTAACAGCAAGAAAAGAAGACATGTGATAAGTACGCATCTCTATCAGGAAAATATGTTGATTATTTGCTTTTTCCCCAATGAAAAGCTTAGAAAGTTTGCTCCTGTACTACATAGGATAACAGCTCAAGAAATTTTGCCATAAAAGTAATGTTACAAATGGTACAGTGAGAAGTGTAGGTTAAAACTCAATGTAAGAAAAAGCCAGCTGAAATAAAAAATTAAATAAAGAAATTCAAAAGGAAATGTCCAAGTTATAACTAGCAAAATACTAACCTACGGGTAGGTGGAACAAGGTGGCATTATGGGCAGTTCGGATGATTTGCATTCAACAGAGAGGAGAAAAGATGATGCAAAGATTAGACAAGACAACATGAGGATGGCTCAGGCCAGGAGTTAGTATATTATAGATGTTTAAGAGAGATTGTTTTTTCCTCTTCCAACTTGTGATGCATGAGATGTGTACAACCCAGTACTCCTAAAAGTCAGAGAAGAGCAAAGTTGTAAGAAACAGGCCATGCGTAATAACACAGAATCTGTGAGAGAAAACTTTAAATACCTCTTTAAAGTGGCTGGATGTAGTTCCTTATTCTTACTATCTATTTCAAATATTTAGGGGACATGCCGGATTGGCATTGACCATTCTAGATGCCTGGGATGGAACATCCACTTTTGTAAGTTGAAAAAAACCCTGTGTTTAGTACAAAGAATTACTACAATAAAAACCTCTGCCCTTCCCTGCTTAGTTGGGATACAAACTAGCAATAAAAATCACTCATGCCAACTGTCCCTTCAGCCTCACACAGTCCTTATCTCAATCTTCTCCCCATTTGCTAGAGAGTGGAAAACCAATTGCCATCTGTCTTGGGCTGAACGATGAAAACCAGGTTTAATTTGGGGTTCTGCCAAAATTACAAAATAGATTTAAGCAGTTACCTATGAATCAGGCAAACATTAACAGCTTGACCTAATGCCTCCGCAGGCAGGAGGCAACTAGACAGCATGGGGCAGCCTGTCCCCTCAACAGCCCATAGTCATTCATGCTAGGTCTGTAAGACACCGTTTTCTTACTTTTATTGCCATTTTGATCTTTACAAAAACATACCAGGAGGCTTCAAAAAGTTAGTGAGAAAATGGGATTAAGAGATAATGGCATTTTGCTAAGAATTTTTGAAGCCCTGTCACATCTATAGGGAATCCTCTTCTCCAAAAACAACACAGGCCTTTGCCACAACACTGAACTCTGTTCCTGCTGGCTGTCAGCAAGTCAACTCCCAGCAAACGGTGGCCTGTGTCGACATCAATGGGTTTGGTTTGGGGCTGGTTTTTTGGATGTAGGTTGCCAGACTTTTCTGTCTTGTTTGTTAGTCTGGCAGCTCCACTGAAACCCGTCCATCATCAATGCTGGTGGAATTGTTTCGAGTATCGTAAACACAGATAAGTCATCACAGTACAACGCACGGACCCGTGGGGGATGGAGTGGTGGAGTGCGCTGGGCTGCGCTCCACCAGCAGCTCCTCAGCAGAAAGGCTGGGCTTTCGACTCCATCAACAGTTACTGTCTCGGGAACCCACAAGGAGTCGCTAAGAGTCAGCAATGAATCGATGGCAGTGAGTTCAGTTTTTGGAGTATCAAAAAGCACACGTAACACCATAAAACAAATCCATTGCCACTGAGAAGACCCCAACTCAAGGCCACACAACTGCATTCAGTAGAATAGGATTTTCACTGCAAATCTTTGTGGAAGTATTTATTATTTTGTGGAAGATTGTCACATCTGTCGCCTGCAGAGCAAGTGACTGGTAGGTTCAAAACGCTAACCTCTCAGTTAGCAGGCCATCACTTTTGCCAGTCAGGGTTTCTCAGAGACCCTATTGAGGCTCTCCAACGTTTTCTAGGAATTGGTCTTTAGGAACCCTGGTGCCATAGTGGTTACCCACAGGGACGCTAACCACAAGGCCAGTGGTTTAAAACCACCAGGCACTCCACAGGAGAAAAGTGAGGTTTTATACTCTTGTAAAGAGTTAGTCTCGGAAACCCACAGTGGCAGGTCTACTCGGTTCCACAGGGTCACGATGAGCTAGAATTGACTCAGGGACAGAGAGCTTGAGAGTTTGAGATTTTAAAATGCGGAGCTAAGTAAAAAGCCCAAAAAGCCCCCGCTCCACAGGTCCTTTCCTGGTGGCATTATGCAATGTTGGCAATGCCTCAGAACACCGCGCTGGTCTTCCCCATTTCTCTGCTCACCCTCGAGAAAATCACCCACTCGCACGGGAAAAAGGGGAAGTCGCCTTTGAACTGAGGCGAAAGAAGTCATAGACTGTATCTAGGCCCAGTGAAAAAGAGATGCCACGCAGAGGGGACAGCTTGTCCAAAGGCAGAGAGTGACAGAAGCACAAAGTATCCAGAAAATGGTCACATCACCTCACCTCGATCTTCATAACTAGTATTGAATTGAGCAAACAGATGTAGTTGTTGTTTTTTTTCAACCTTGACTCTCAAGGCTAAAGTTAGATGACTTAGGAATTTTTTAAAGGTCCAATTATTTCATTTCGGGCTAACACTACAGCTAAATTAAAGACATGCTAACAAGTTTCCCTTCTGAGCCTCATTAATTAAGAAAGTAATCAGAGTGAAGAGGGGGAAAGAAAGAAAGCAGCGCACGGCAGCAGCGCTAAAATAGCTTTGCGATGCTACCATTTTCACCTGTAGGGAAAGCAAAGGGGCAACTCATCAATGCCAGATTAGGAAGCTGAAATTCTAAAGTGTTTTACATGTAAATACCCCATTTTAACTGCCATAGATTTTCCTTGATTGCCTGAAGAGTGCACTAATGTTATTCCAAGCAGAAACGTTTGATGCTTCACAATCAAAAGGTAAAATTAAGATCTGCTTACTTCACCAGTTTTGGGAGGGTAGTAAGCTTGGTGGGAAAATTCTCTGCATTTGAAGATCTAAATATATCATTTTCATATTTTTGACAAGACCAGTGGTGCTCAAAAACATCTGTTCAAGGCTTTGAATTTACCACAGATTTTTTTAAAGGTACCTTAATCTACAATTATCTTTTGGGAAGACTTTCGATGGTAATTTACAATTGTTTCTGGAAAGCATTTCAAAGGAATATAGATAGGTCTGCAACACGCTCTGATTGCTGTGGCGATCGAGTTGAATCCAGTAGATAAATAGTGAGCAAAGTGCACAGTAGGCATTTTAAGAAGTCAATCATTCACCCTTTCCACAAAGCCCTCCTGCCTCTATCCTACCGTCTCCCTCAGCTCATGCTTTGTTCAAGGCCCCCAGCAACATGAGAGGCAAAACACTCGGGTTCTTTTGAAAATTATAAGGCAATGGCTGATCTAAGTGCCTGTGTTATAGACTTAAAATGCACACTTCATGTAGTGCTTAGACAGTAACTTAATGGTATATGTGGATATCACCCTTGAAATGCAAGTAGTAGGCCCAAGAGATTCGATGGAATAAATTCAATTTTCACATAAAATTAAAACTTTATAGATACACATACATAGTTTAACTCTCACTGCACAGCTAAAAGCTATCATAAAAGAATTTTCAAGAGAAACACCTTTTAATAAATATCCTCTCGTCTTTCTCAAACTGCGGATATTCATTTCCTAACTTGGAAGACACTGGATAAATGTAATATTTCCATCTCAAAATTAATTCCACCACTTTTTTGTCAGTATGTCATTCTCTGGTGGTTTGTCTGTTACTGTGAGGCTGTTGGCTATGCAATTAGCATTTCAAATGCTAGCAGGGGCATCTATGGAGAACAGGTTTCAGGAGAGCTTCTAGACAAAGGCAGACTAGAAAGAAGAACCTGGTGATCTACTTATCGAAAAAGTTGCCCAATGAAAAGCAAGTGTTAAAAAGAAAGCATGTCACTTTAAGTATGTCAGCGCACTTGACCTAAGCCATGGAATTCTGAATCACCTTATATCGACAGTACCATGGATTGCTAGTAAAACAAGCGAATCTGTCTTGGAAGAAACACACAGCTAGAATGCACCATAGAGGAGAAAATGTAGAGACTTCACCTCACATACTTTGGACATATTCTGCTATGCAAGGCCAGGCCCTGGAGAAGGACAATGCTTGGTAAAATGGAGGGGCAGCGAGAAAGGAAAGACTTTCAAGGTGATGGATTGACACAGTAGCTGCAGCAATGGGCTCAAACACAGGAACAATTATGAGGATGGTGCAGACCCAGACCATGTTTGGTTTCGTTGTGTACGGTCATTACAACCTGGAACCAACTTGACAGTACCTGAAAACAACATTTCTATGTGAAAGCTGGATAACAAATAAGGAAAACCTAAGAAGAATCGGTGCATTTGAGTATGTGGTTGGTGAAGAACAGGAAAAGCATGAAGGACTGTCAGAACAACAAGCAAATCTGTCGCGAAGGAAGGAAGGGCAGGCGGAAATTTCTCTTCAAAGTGAGGATGACGAAACTGTCTCACATGCTTTGGACATGTTATCAAGAGGGATCCGTCTTAGAAAAGGACATCAAGCTAGGCAAGGTAGAGGGTGAGAAAATAAAGACAAAGAACCTCAACGAGATGTGTCGCATCGATGGGCTTAAACACAGTAACGATTGGACAAATGATGCAGGGCCAGGCTGCACTTCGTTCTGCTGTGCACAGATGTGCTCTGCATCTGAACTGAGTCAATGGCATGAACAACAATTATGTGATAGTCATTTTTGATATGAAGTGTTGGTAAAATTCTGACATGGGGAACACTAACATTGTTTTTGTTGCATTGATCGTTGAGTGGTAGAAGCCTCATCTTCTTTCTATGCAAGAGACCACGCTTCAATTCCCAGCCACTGCACCTCAGTGGGCATCCACCGCTCATGTGCCAGTAGAGGTGTGTATGTTGCTAAGGTACTGAACCGGTTTTAACAGATTCCAGATCAAGAAAAACTACCTGGCAATCCACTTCCAAAAAAGCAGCCCAAGAAAACACTCTGGATTACAGAGGCCCAGTCAACAATCTATCAAGGGAATGGTGTGGGCCCAAGCAATCATTTGTTCTACTGAATATATGAGGTCATCAGAGGTTGAAGACCAACTCAACGGTGGTTAAATACAACATTGACTGAAGAAATCGAGTTTTTCACATTAAAATTTTCTTTGTAAATACCCTCCTTTATAAACACAGGCTTAATGCCAAGGGAGCATATGCAAAGAAAGGTATCATATGGGAATGTTTATAAAACAGTGTTCATCATATACATTTAAAACACTGCTTCTTGGACACACTGTAAAACAAGATCTGATCCTTTGTAAAACTTCATGAGATTTGTTGACGTTAGATACCTGAGAATCACTTCTGACTCCTAGTGGCCCCACATTCACCAAGCCAGATAGCGCATTCACGGTATGACCTTGTAGAGGTCGTTCGATAAAAAATAGCAGCATTAAATTAAAAATAAAATGAATTCATGACTAGCTAAGATGTGAAACATACCTTTTGGTTGGCAAGAAAATGTATTCTCAAGTTTACCGAGCAAATCCACATTTTCATACTGATTTTCATTTACTTTTATCCAAAAACAGTCTTCAGACATATCTTGAGGTCTGATCTGCAGGCAGAGAGAAGACAGTTCCACAAACAGTTAACTGTTTCACCTGAAGTCCAAGTGCAAGGCCCCACCAGCTCTGCCTGCACACATTTATGAATCAGTTCCTGTGAGAAGTTTCCCTCAAGTGTGCTTAATGCAACAATGCAAGTCATAAAGGATGCTAAGGTTTTGTTGGGGGTAGCGAGGATGTTCCACAGTTAAACAGCTAAAAATGCACGGAATGAAGCTCAGTTTGTTCTTCTCAATTGCATTTCTCAGAGTCCAATAGCAGTCACCTGTGCTCTGACTCTTAAGGGCATGATATAATTACAAAACTTTCCCCAAATTGAAGGGGCCATGAAATACAGGTCATCTGACATAAACCAGTCAGAAAGGACCACAGTCTGGCAAAGCCACAGAAGCAAATCACTTGATTGTAACCCATTCTCAGGAGACATTTTAATAAACAGAAGAAATGGGCACTTTAGAATGTAATTCAACCCAAGTCCTCTGTCCTTGAGTTGAATGTCGTCTCACAGTTCTACTCTATGAAACTGAGTAGAGCTGTCACAAAGAATTCCCAAGGCCACACAGATGTATGGAAGCAGACTGCCGCATCATTCATCTGAAGGATGGCAAGTGAATGTAAACCATCTCCTTTTGCATTATTAGCCAAGCATGTCAACGATCACACCCACCAATATATTAAGAAAGATCATAAATACATAAACACTGAATACATGTATTTGCGGACTAAATGAGTGAAGGAAGGGAAGAAAAAAGGGCAGAGATGGTCGGTTCCTTGTCCTACAACAGTATGGAACGTACAATCCCTGCCCTCTATCCCCAACCTGACCGTGAACTCCTCCCCTGGGCTGATAACCAGGAATGTATCAGCAAATTGGACCACCTCAAAGAAAACATATCAATTTCTGCCACATGACGTTCCATTGGCAGTGCAAAAGTGACTGACACTAAATGTCCCAATACTCCTTCTAAACCTATTGCCATCTCATAATGACCCTATAGAACACATAGACTGGCCCACTTGTAAGGTTTCCAAAGCTATCATCTTTATGGAAGCAGACTTCCACATCCTTCACCAGCAGAGCTGCTACTAAGTTCAAACCCCTGGCATTTCGGTTAGGAGCTGAGCTCTCAGCCACAGAGCCATCAGGGCAGCTACAAAGTCCCATAAATCTAAAATGAAACCCACAGCCATCAAGTCAATTTTGATGCACAGCAACACTACAGGACAGAAAAATACTGTTCTATAGGGTTTCAAGATTGTCACTCTTTCCAAGAGCAAGAAACCCCATATTTGTCTTATGGAGTTACTGATGACAACCGCATTTTTAATGCATTTAACTGGTTGATGGGTTTCAAGCAGCCACCTTGCAGTTAGCACCCCAAAGCCAAACTCACAGCACCAACAGGGAACCTTAAATACCCACAGGCACTGCTATTGAGTCTCTTTTCACTCACAGTGACCAACACACCGGATTTCCAAGACGGTAAGTCTTTATAAGAACAGACAGCCATCAAGTAGATTTCAGCTCATGGTGACCCTACAGGACAGGGTAGAACCGTGCCTGTAAGTTTCTAAGACTGTAACTCTTAGTAGGGGTAGAAAGCCTCACCTTTCTCTCCCAGAGCAGCTGGCAGTTAGCAGACCAATGCGTAGCCACAGTGCTATCAGGGCTCCCCAAATGCCCTATAGGGTCTGTGGGAGTTACATAATCTATTGTCAACTTGAGCCTTAAGAATGAAGGGGTGGAGTTTAGCTTGAATCAGGTCACAGCTTGAAGACCTCTAAGAGCTTCTAAGAAGATAAATAGCTTGCTGGAGGTGGGACACTTATTCACGTCCAGTTATACATTCCTGCTGACAAGCCACATGGAACTACACTAAATCCCTGGAGCTGGAGGAGCCATGTGGAGACCCACAGCAGTGCTGAGATGCTTCCACACTGCCACTGGATCTACAAGACTTTCCACCCACTGGCCTATGATCTTCTATATTCAGCATCCTTGCATGTGTTTCATGAGTCTGAAGAGGACTTTATAGATTGGCATCAGGCATATGGGCTAATATCAGACTATGGACTTGATCTGGACTGGGATGTTTTCTCAATATTCAATTGCTCTTGTATATAAAGCTCTTTCTTATACACATGAGTGCCTATGAATTTGTTTCTATAGTCAACCCAGACTAACACACGGTCCAATAAATTAAGAGATTACTGGCTACTTATTAAAAAAATTCCAGCCACAACCCTCTATACTACCCAGCTTTTATACTACCTCTACCATTTTTTCACATTCCGTGAGCCCAGTAAGACTGGAATCAGGGCCTCATCCCCCGTACGTACAGAAATCCTCTCCGCACTTCAGAAAGTTGACAGAAAAAGACTGGAAAGCAGGAGATAGTAAGGCAAACAGTGAAAAACTGGGGCCCTAGAAAACAGGACTTTTTTATTGCCTCATTATGGCCTTTATTTTAATGCCTTTCTTATTGCCTCATTTTATACATTTGATACCATTTCTTGTCATCAGATGCACAAAGCCTAGAGACTAAAGATTTTAATCTATATGGCAGAATCAACTCAGCAGAAATGCATTAAAGTAAACCAGTAGGCTAGGTCAGCCTGCATAGCAAATTTAAGATCTAGTTCTGTTTACCTCAGAAATTATGGTGGAATTTCTCAAAACTACATCTGTAATTGGGATCAATGCCTTAGTTACTAATGTGCTTTTCTTAATCTAATGTTGTCCTTTATAGCAAAAGTCAATTCTGACACATAATGTGTCTCATAGTGACCACCCTAGGACTTCAATGGCTATAAATCTTAACCAAGCAGAAAGCCCCCTCTTTTTTCCCTCGGGGCAGCTAGTGGGTTCAAAATGATGACCCTGAGATGAGCTGCCAGTATGGCACCAGAGCTCCTCGTCTTTTACACCAGGACCCCTGGTGTAAAAGAGGCTGAAGTTGGATGAGAATTTTGGATTCAGAATGCCTACATTTTGACAGATTATCAATTATCCACAAGTAATACTTTACCTAATAGCAACTAAGACAAACATAATCCAGAGAGTACTGACTTTTTGGTACTTTTATGAAGCATTTTCTATAAACACAGAATTTAATCACAGTAATGGGATATGATAAAGTCAATTTCAAGTCAGATACCATTTGTAACAGCTAACAATGACTTGGACCACATTTATAAACCAGACAGTCCTCATCCATAAAAACGGGCTTAGTCTTACCCCTTTTATTTTTGAAAATGATCCCACTTTATTTAATGTCCATT
This sequence comes from Echinops telfairi, assembly GCF_000313985.2. Lineage (NCBI taxonomy): Eukaryota > Metazoa > Chordata > Mammalia > Afrosoricida > Tenrecidae > Echinops > Echinops telfairi. Next base: position 25,359,859 of record NW_022103908.1, on the reverse strand, counting down.
TGATAATGGCTTGCATTACAAATTATAGACAAGTAAATCCAAACTTAAATTTTAATCTAAATATTTCTCTCTATTTGCTTTACCTTTAACCAATTCAATCTTCTCATGCTGGTTTCAGGTTTAAATTCTTTCTTTGGTTTCAATCCAAATGGCAGTATTGGTGGAGGAAGACCGAGAAATCCAAGGGGGGGCGCCGGAGGCACTGGGCCACCAAATGGCATCGTCAATCCTGGAAGTGGAGGGGGAGGTGGCGGAGGTGGTGGAGGTGGCAACCCTCCACAGGAGGTAGGTGGTGGAAGAGGAGGGAGTGCTGAGCGGCCAAGCCCATCTTCTTTTGATGGGATCAAAGAGGCACTTGTATCAGCTGGCAAGATGCCAAACTAGAAAAATATACATTCATAAAATACCATTAACACAATTAAGGAAACGCTACAAAAACATGCAAAGGTATACTTTTCTCAAATACAGTAATTGATTATCATTTGATTATCATTTGAGTACCAAAAATAATTGAATATCTTTATTTTCGCATAGCTCAACCTATTAAGATTCTAATGTTTGCTATTCAACTTAAGACTATAATTACAGTTTGTTTTCTTAAAAATGTAATTACCAAAACAGTCCTCCCAGTTTAAAGTCATATAGTCTTCTAAGTGATGATGCCCCAGAGTGAAATGGATGTATGGATTGAGAAGATTTAAAAACCCACAGTCTCTATCTAGGTGTCTGTGGAAACCATGCAAGTAGAAAGTTCACCAAGACAGAGTTATGAGTATGTTGGGAGCACAGCAGATTCCTATCCTATTCACATGCTGTGGCTGCATCATCAAGAAGGCTCAACCCCGGGAGGAGGACATCATGGCAGGCGACGTAAAGGGCCAAGGAGAGCAAAGGGGAGATCCTTAGTGAAAAGGACCGGCTGAAGAACTGCAGTCAACCACGATTTAGAGGGTGACACGGGATCAGGCAATGCTCACTTTTGTTAGATAAAAGGTTCACGTGAGTCAGAAGTGACTCCTTAGTGGTTATCTATAGTTCTATTTTCTTTACATTGTGGGCATAAGAGTTTAATAGATGCACTTAAAGTCTATAGATCCATTCTGATTGTGACAAAGTCTTCTGGGTTGCTACATAATCATGTTCTTAAAAGCTCTAACTTCACTTCTGAGCTATGTGTTAAAAGTGCTAATGTGGATGCATGCATACACACGCACACATGTCTCTATTGGGCTTAAAAGATGGTGGACATTTATTAACACTATGAGATCATTTAAAAGTTTTATGGCATGATCATGAAAAACAGATCTGGGATAAAAGTCTAAAATGATGTCAATATTATTGCAAGAGAGCAGTGTCATAATAGAAGTTGACACTACAAATCAAAGAACATGCCTGATCAAAACAATTTTTTTGAATGTAAATAATTAGTTTAGTGTTAATCTATATTGCTATGATTACAGATGGCACTGCCTTTTGAATTTTAAGAACGCATGTATATTACACTGACACTAAATAAACATTTCATAGCTATTATTTACTTCTGAAAACAAAAATGTCTATATCTCTGCTTGACAGTAGTTCCAGTGATGGTGTAAATTTCATTAGTTTGCATATATCACCCATGATGTCACTAAATGCTCAGCATCTAACAACATGCCCGGCGCTGTATAACTAAATTAAGAAGCACACATAATCACAGAGAAGAATAACACCAGCAGACAAACAATGACTTTGTCGTCTGTTCTTCAAAAGCAAGCATGGCGGTCGTTCTTGAATCTCTTGTCCGTCCCAGGTTATTGCGGACAGCCATCAGGTGTACAGGCTATCCCTGTGTACAATCCAAAACAACCTAATGGCCAATTTGATCTTTTTTTTATTTCAAAATATAAATTTATTCCCATTTTAAATGAAGGCACCCTTACAGAATAACTTTATCCGAAGACAGTAGAAACATCAAGGAGATTTTTCTAGAATCAATTTAAAAGTATTCCTTCAATCAGAAGAAGTTTAAAAGAAAAATTTTTAATTATACTGGCTTACATCAGGCAAAAATGTGTCATCAATACTGGAAGTACACAATACAAGCAAGTACTTCTTTCAGTGGGAGGCACAAGGAGCCAGATGGAAAAGATGGGGCTGGGGGTGGTGAGTATTATCTGACAAAATATAGTACTTCCTTCTTGAGACAGTGAAGAACAAATATCAGTGAGAACCATTTTCTCAGAAGTGTAATTTCATTTAGTATTTTTTTTTAATGAAATGTTAACAGAGAGCTATCTCTTAGGTTGTCTTGAGAAAACCTCTGAAACAAAGCTATCCACTAAATACTTAAAAGAAAACAAAACTGCCAAGAATATAGAAAACTGTATCCATGAGACTATTTCACCATCATCGTAAATTAGGATGAAAAGAAAATAGCAAAACTATGCTCATTGTCATCGTTCTGTATGTAAATCTACACAAAGAAATCTAGCTATGAAAATTTTACCTCACTTTTATCCATTTAAAACATGCAGATGATGTATTTCTTGCTTTCGAAATGTTTTATGTATAGAGGGTGTCTGGGAGCTATCTGCTTCATAATCTAGATTTGTTCTCTTTTTTTGTCATGTTTTAAATCTGTTTACTTTTGGAAATTGAAAAATTATCAGAAAATGTTCCCATTCAGCTAGAGGTTATCTTTCACTGCAAGGTACCCATAGGCTGAAGGTTCTGAAAAATAAATCGCTTGAGCCATAATTTCCTAGACGGGGATAAAAATCAGTGATGAATGACAAATCTAAGTGTAAAAGACTTTCTTACCCTGTAAGCTTAATTACTTAGGAAATATGTGATATTAGGAGCAGGAGAAAAACTCAAATGAAAACAAAAAGGTGGCAGATTAGTTAATAAAAGCTCAGACATTACTAAAAATGCAAATAAAATGCAGTACATTCACTGGTTTAATACAATCCTAGCAGAACAAAAATGCACACAAGCAAACCACGAAAACATGCATGTAAGCCTCATGGTAGCGTAGTTTCAAGGAAAGGACAAGATTGCATGACCTTTCTTCATCTGGTGAGGATTCCTTATCCATATTTATTCAGGATGGTATTTTACCTGAGATTTATAAGCTTGTAATTCTGCTTGGAGCTCATTAATCTTTGCCTCTTTTTTCTGCAATTGAGCCTGAGTATCTTGGTGGTCAGTAAACTCTTTTTCAAACTGAAAAGAAAAGGAGGAAGAATGATGGAAATGACAAACACTATTCTTCATACAGAAAAATGCCTCTAATGATCTCAATAGAACATAAACTTCTGGCTTTATAAAAGCCTCGGTAGATTTTTGTTAAGTTCCTCACAGCCATCTGTGGGTGGCTCCAGGTCCTACCAAAATCATTCATTTGCAAGGGAGCAGACAAAGCCAGAGATGGGTCTGTGACCTTCATCTCTCAGCCAAGCAAACTGGTCCATAGTTATCTGCAACCTTGGCATTTTGCTTAAAAGTCCCTAAATACCATTTGACTCTGTGTAAAATAATAGACGGCACAGCATTGCACTGAAATCCCTTTCTCCATCTGCAAAACACTCTGGGCTTGAAACATACCTGCTTCGAGTTGTCATTGAACAGAATTTCACTTTTCTTTTTAATTTTTTAAAATAATAAACAACTTCATTCTGCAAATACTTTCATTACTCACTTTCTCCTTAAACTAATATCTAGAGATTTAAAGACCCTCACCTAGGCTCTAATGTTCAACAACTTAAGAGAATAGTCTGTCAGAGTTATCATTAATCTCCCAAAGATAAATTAATCTTTCAAAGTCCCAAGTGCAATATCATGTGAGAGAAAAGAAAACCATCAAATTTGGTGAATTAATTGAGTCATCTAATTTATATAGCCATTCATCAAGATCTCTAGTTCCCATCTTGGATTCAAATAGCTCTGGTATGTAATCACCTTCACTGAAAATATTTCGTAATAACGGTGAATTTATATAAAGCTTTGTCTCATACAAGTATTTGACTCTTCATATATATAAAATAAAATAATCAATTATTAAAATACACATATATTAATACAAAAAATAAGTTTTAAGTATAGCCAAACTTCAATAAAGAAAGTCATAATTACAAAGAACTCACCATTTCAAAGGACTTTATATACGTATTTTAAATTGCCTCTAACACCATACAGAGAGGAATAACTCTTGCTACAGCTGGGAAGCAAAACTAAGGTAGAAAAAGCCAGACTTTCTGTCATCAAAGCCTGAGTTATTCACCTGGAACCATATAATTGATGTTTATATAATGCATTACAATTTTTAAAGTATAAAAAGTACTATAATTTCTGTTTTATAATTGAAAACGTAAATCTCAGATCCCTGAGCCTCTAACCCTCAGCAAATCCACCTGGGTGTCTTTATAAAGACAACAGAAACTGATTGTTTTTCTAAAGGTCAATTGCCCTGTGCTCTACTCAGACCATATCAATATCACCACTCCCACGATTCCTACAGTAATTCCAAACGCTAGATAATAAAAAAATACTAATTTTCAGCCTAATAAAATAACCCAAGCCATACTTAAATCTCAGAGAACAGCTCACCCAACCCCCTCCTGTCACCCAGGGCAAACTCCTCTCTCTGTCCGCTAAGGAAAACTCCTTCCCACTTTCTTCATGAGTGTCACCTCTTCCCTGCTCTACTGTCTTGCCTTTCACTTACGGCTGTAATCTTACTTCTCTTCAAAGTTGACTTCTTCAGACTGCATTATGGCTAACTTATCTATAATTCATATTGTCTTTTATTGAGATGCAAATTTGTGCTCACTTTAAAATCAAAACTGAATCAACCCCTCATCCACTGCCATCAGCTGATTCTGACTCACCCCAACCTACACAGAATTTCCAAGGCTATGTATACATCCTCATCTTTCTCCTCTGGAGCAAGTGGCTGGTGGGCTTGCATGCCAACTTTGTAGGCAGTGGTCCAAGCCCTACTCGCAGCAAACCCATCAGCACAGATGCCTTGCCTTGTTCATGTGTACCCCAGAAATCATAGAACAGGCTTCGATCCTTTTCTTGCACTAAAACTCACTCCTATGGTGTTGGTTCCAACTCAGCGCAGGCCTGTAGCAGTCGAACTGCCCACTGTAAATCTCGACGGAACGCCTGGTGGATATGAACTCTGGACTTTTCGGTTAGCAGTCAAATGCTTCCCCTTACACTTGACCCTGCATAAACACTAAACCAACCTATAAATTTGACTTAAAGACACCCATAAGCAGTGATCTCGTCTACAACCCAGAGACTGCTTGTGCTTATTCTCTGCCCTGTTGACACTCACTTCATTAACACTTGGCTATCATTCTTGCATTATTCTACCTGCTATGTCTTTCCAAGTTATCATACTCCTGCACATTCTGTCTCATCTGACTTATCTATAAGCTTACCTCACATAGCCATGCTATTCAACGTGCCCACCACAAGTAACATATGGTCCTTTAAATATAAATTAAATAAAAATGTTAGGGTTAAATATTCAGGTAGTGTACCACACTATCCATTTTATAAGTGTACACCAAGCATACATGGCTAATGATTGCAATAGTGAAGCACATGCTTTACAAAACCCTTCCATCATCTTATATTGGGTAGTACTAATCGACAGTCTAAATACTTTCAAAGACATCTCCATAGTCAAGCTCTCATCTAGATGTTCTGTTACAACATATTACTCTGGTTTCCTACTATGTCCCTAACTGGTCCTTTCCATTTTCTCCATGGGTTCCTATTCCTCCAGCCACTTGGAGGGAGAAGGATGTGGCAGCGAGATTCTGTAAAGATTTGTGCCCTTGGAAACCCTATGGTTTAGGAAGGTCTACTCTACCCCTTGGGTTGCTCTAAATCAGAATCAACTAGAGGACAATGGGTTTGGTTGGATAAGTATGCAAGGTAACCATTTCATGTTGCTACCCCACAACCTCTATTGTCTCCTGCTGCAGCTGGCCTCGTTCCACAGGTATTATAAGGTGCTGTTTCCCACTCATCGCATTAACCAGCAGTCCTAACTCAGGCATTCCTGTCGCCAGCTCCCTTTCTCATCCATTTCCCAGGCCATAAGCCAGCCCACAATGGTACTTTCAACTACTTACTTGACATTTCTCAAGACATACAAAAATAACAGTATTTTTTTTAATGGTATTTTTCAAGACTCAGCTTTTCTTCACCCCTAAAACATTTTTTATTTTTAATACCACTACCTTTTCTAAAGGACAGCTCAAATAACAGAAATCCTTTCTTCGTATACCTTATTTGGTTTCTTTATGAAGACCACAATCATGACTCTAACATGTACGAACCCTCTGACACCCTGCTCTAACTTACCTACTGAACAAATTTCCCATTATACCAGGGGCTCTGAAAAGTTCATGATGGAAAAAAAAAATCATTATTTTCACTTCTGTTATCCCACAAGCTTTATAATGCCTCCACGTATAACACATTTCATGTCTGGGGCAAAATGCCTGTGAGGTATCTCTCTCATGGTAGTAAGTATTGGAGACACAGAGTTAAACAGAGCACGATAATTGATGTCAGTAATCATAGTGTCTAGTGGTGAAGCAAAAAAGAAGAAGAATTCAAAATCCTAAGAACTGCCAATGAGCTAAAGAGAGAGAGACTTTGAAAGCCAGAAAACATTTCCTAGAAAAAAAGGTGCTTGACTTTAGATTTGAAGATATTCAGCAGTTAGCTGTGAAGTATAGCGAGCATTACATGTGGAGAAATAGCAAAATGCATAGAAGAATGGCCAGTAATCCCTTGTAAGGGGCACAAAAGGAGGTATGGAACTTGCAGGGGATGAAACTAGAAACCTACAGGAGAATGAAATTCCTGAAAAGAAATCTGCAATTAGCCAGTTATTTTTCTTTCCTGAAAATCAGAGGGTGCTTTTGGAGTATTCATAATGAGAAAATAACATGATCACATTTGTACTTTGGGAAATCCATCCAACAAGGCTGTGGAAGATGGCCTGAGAGAGAACTACCAACAATACGGAATAGATTTGGAAACTATTGCAAGAACAGAGAGCCTGCCCAAAGGAGGAACAGGAGAGGGTGAGGGAGAGAAAATGAAGTGAGACCACAGAATCCAAAAGAGTTGTGCCTGATGGAATGAAGGGAAGGAGATAGCTGGTCCTTGGTGACTATGCTACATGGTGGTAATTTGAAGGGGAAAATTTCTAATATGGAAAGCAAGGAGGGGAACTCTTTGAGAAAGGAGAATGGTGACTTTGCCTTTAGATATGTTAAAATTTGAGATACCTTTCAGGAATTCCAAAGAGACACTTAAATGTTGACATTCCTCCCCCTTGGAATTCTCACCTGCTTAATGCACAGTTATCCTACAGCTCAGCTGTCACTTCCTCGGGCCTCCTTTCCCTGACAGCCAGGACTAGATGAGGAACCCTGTCCACGTGCTTACACCGCACATCAAGGGTCTCTATCCCAGATAGTTCCACACCAGAGTATAAAAACATCACAGTGACATCATCCACAACATGGGCATTTACTAAAGGTGACCAGCTCTCTACTATCTATCACCTTGCAATAACTTGGATTGATCATTGAAGTTCACAACTATCTGTTGAATGAAGTGAATGGCCCACCTCTGGACAAATCCTCCTTTAGAAATTGAGTGATATGTTAATATGTTAAAGCACCCCACTTGGCCGGCACCACACACCAGTGAGAGGTCATTTTCTCCACTCCCCTTTGTGTAGCTGCTCACATGTTACAGCTGCATAGGAAGGATTGAACATTTAAATTCTTCTCACAAGAATAAGAATGAAAAAGCCTTGTTGCTCACAATAATGATGTGTACATTGTACTATCTCATGAGCCTATGACTGAGAATCAGAAGGAAAAGAATTATTTAGAAAAACAAATATAAAACTACCCCAACAATCAGAGTCATTATTAGGGCAGCTAAGAAAATTTATTGCCTACACTTAGCCATCCTGAAAAGATCTGCATTACTTACCAAAGAGATAAATTCCAACTGCCTCCCCTAGAAAAGGATCAGGCGAAATATAAACTTTGCTTTAGCATTTTTATAATATCTATAGTCAAATCACTGTAGCCTTAGGGATAAAATGAATCTCCATTAAAGGCGTACTTTAGAAAAGCTGATATGATAGCCTTCTTCTCCAAAAAGAGCTACTGGAGCAATATCACACTTACAAAATTACACACAAAAATGTCAAGAAATACAGTTAACGTTGAGACTCTGCTTAATTTCATTCCCCAGGGTAAATGTATTAGTGCATCTGTACAAGAAGGTTGATAATTCAATATTCTCTATGTACTTTCTGACATTTCTGGTCTTCATTTTTCAAATTTATGCACCAAAATAAAGAATGTGTCTAGCAACTAAAATAGCTTCCTGCCTAAAGCAAAGTATTTACATGTGTCCTTACAAAGCTATCAGAAAGAAGTTCTTGCTGATATATACAAAATGGAACAGCAATAGAAATCTTTTATGGAGCAAACATTTCAGGGGTATACCTAAGACATATCATTTCTGCCAAAAAGGAGACAACTAACCTTGAACAAGGTCTTCCTTATTTGTACAGTTAGAGCTAACAATTTTTTTTTTGGGGGGGGGGGGATTTTTCTTCTTCTTTTTTTAAAGATCTTTTTATTGGGGCTCATACAACTCTTATCACAATCCACACATACATCAATTGTGTAAAGCACACTTATACATCCGCTGCCCTCATCACTCTCAAAACTCGCTTTCCGCTTGGGTTCCTGGAATCAACTCATTTTCCTTTTCCCCTCCCCCACTCCCCACTCCCCCCTCCCTCATGAACCCTTGATAATTTATAAATTATTATTTTATCTTATCTTGCACTGCCAGGCGTCTCCCTTCACCCACTTTTCTGTTGCCCATCCACCAGGGAGGAGGTTATATGTAGATCGTTGTGATTGGTTCCCTCTTTCTACCCACTCCTTCTCTCTCGGTATTGCCACACTCACCACTGGTCCTGAGGGGTTCATCTGTCCTGAATTCCCTTTGTTTCCAGTTCCCATCTGTATCGCTGTGCATCCTCTGGTCTAACCAGGTTTGAAAGGTAGAATTGGGATCATGATAGTGGGGGGGAGGAAGCATTTAAGAACTAGAGGAAAGTTGTGAGTTTCATTATTGCTACACTGAACCCTGAGTGACTCATCTCCTCCACACTACCTCTGCAAGGGATGTCCAGTTGTCTACAGATTGGCATTGGGTCCCCATCACGC
>NW_022103908.1:25330370-25350475 GCF_000313985.2 Echinops telfairi | reverse complement strand
CTGCAAGGTATGTCCAGTTGTCTAGAGATGGGCATTGGGTCTCCATCGCGCGCCACCCTCATTGACAAGGATATGACTTTTCTCCCCGCCTTTGGTGTTTAAAGCCTGGTCCCTTTGGTCCTTCATGATCACACATGTTGGTGTGCTGCTTCCATGTGGGCTGTGTTGCTTCTGGGCTAGATGGCCGATTGTTTACCTTCAAACCTTTAAGACCCCTTTAAGATGCTATGTCTCTCGATAGCCAAGAATCATCAGCCTTCTTCACCACACTTACTTATGCACACATTCGTCTTCAGCGTTTGTGTGGAGAAGGTGATCACACAATGAAGGTTTTTGTTCTTTGGTGTCTGCTACCTGATCTCTTCAACACCTCGTGATCACACAGGCTTGTGTGCTTCCTCTCTGTGGGCTTTGTTGCTTCCGAGCTAGATGGCTGCTTGTTTGCCTTCAAGCCCAAGACCCCAGACGCTATATCTTTTGATAGCTGGGCACCATCAGCTTTCTTCACCACATTTGCTTATGCAAACGTTTGTCTTCAGCAATCATGTCGGGAAGGTGGGTATCAAGGAATGACCGTTTAGCTGAGCAGGGTGAAGAGCTAACAATTTTAAGAGCAGGAGTGAAGCGAGTGTGTCCGGAATAACATGTATATGATATGGATCAATTGTTTCCTTCCCTGCTCCGTGCTTGAAAATGATCCACAGATTTGTTTCCCTACTAACCTCCATCGTTTCCAAGTAATGATAATACCAGATCCATAACTAGAACACTGGCCTCCAGCCTTCGGCCCGAGATATCATCATTTCTGGGTAATTGTTTGGCAAACTCACCACCGGACCTTTACAGTGTTTTTTGTAAGTTATTCCTAACAACAGAGTATACCAAAAGCTTTGCACTTTAGGAAGTGAGGCCAGTGTGTGATCTAAAGTTTCTTGAGATCACACACTGCACATTAAGTTACACACTGCACACCAAGTTACTTGCTCTGATTTCTCAACAGTAAGCAGAAAGCTACAGTTAGGGAAGCACTGATGCATCAACCAGCTGTGGGTGTTAGGAAGGCGTGTGGCATCACGTTGTAGTCTTTTTATATTACAGTGTGATCCTCCCGTAGGAAGCATGATAAAAGGATTCCTCTTCTAGTCTTGGGGGAAACCTGCTATCTAATATGAACTTGGGACCCCGGTGGCCTGTTGGGTCACACATTGGGCTGCTACCCACCATAAGGTCAAAGTTCAAAATTGCTGTTCCTCAGGAGAAAGATGAGGCTTCCGCTGCAAGAAACCTCTGCAGCCACTGAAACCCACAGGGGCGATACTACTTGGTCTTAGAGAGTCGCTATGAGTCAGAATCTACTCGAGGGCAGTGACTGAGAGGATCGATATGACTGAACATGATGGGAATTGAGAATGTCTATGATTTATAAGCATCCTTTACCTAAAAGCATCACACATGCAGACTCCTTGACAAGGGGCGTAATGGGTTATGTGTGGCCAAATGAATTTTTAACAAAGTGGCTATAGTGACAGAATTAAGCTTCTGTTTACTAATCTTTAGGAGGGCAGATCACTCAATCTCTTTCTCCTTATGCTACTAAGTAGACTCCAAAGTTCTTCCTCTCCGTGAGCAGCCCCCACTGTGCCAGCAAAGCTGCTGACACAGTGCCTAATGCAGTCACTGTTCACTTAGCAAATGTTCACTGTTCTAGTAATAACAATGTTCGCTCTTCTTATATGATCAGCTCAGCCTCAAGCATTCAAATTAGAGTATGAAATGTGACTAATTCAACTACAACAACACAAACAGTCGCATCGAAAGTACATGCTAAGCCAGGGATAAAAGGATAAAATCCCTTAGAAACGATTGCAAGGGCCTAAACCATATGGCTTCTTGAGACACACTCCATTCTTCAATTTTTTACTCTATACGGTTCTCCACATAATATTGAAAAGTGAATCTTTAGGAAGTTACTTACTTTCTTCTTCTTTGTTTTTAATCATTTTATTGGGGGCTCAGAAGTTACTTACTTTCATATGAAGTTCTGAGGCTTTCTCTTCAGATTCTTCTAGTTTTGCTTGATCTATGCACATATCTAAAATTGCAATGACAGAAAAATTTTAATTGCAGTACTTCTAAAAGTCATTATTACTTGGAAAGTTCACAAAGGGAAAAAAATCATATGAAAGAGTAAGAAATACCAGCAATTTACGGAAGTGGAGAAAAATAATATTAGAATATTAGAATGGAGAAGGCTTTTCTGAGCATGTGACCAAGGCCGGGAAGCTGGAGGACAAGACAAGCCCAATTATAACTTTAAACTAGTAGACGAAAGGAGAGAGCTCAGTAGCAACATATGACCCTTAAAAGTTTCTTTCTAGCACCAATCCATACATATTTTAATGGAGAAGAAGAATGATAGCCAACATAAGTTCAGAAGAAAGCTAATAATAATTAACAGAAAATAATGAAATAGCATGGGGAAACCGATTCTGCTACACAATAGTGAAAGTATAAATTAAGGAGCTGGGCTGATAAGAAATGAGACACTGTGTACTAAAATTTTAAATATGCATTTTCCTTCACCAGCACTTCTATTTCTGGGACTTTGCCTTTAGGCAAGAATATGAATTAAAATATTGTTTGTGTTAGCAAAAGAACAGAAATAATTCAAATGCCCATCGATAATGGATTGATTAAATAACTTATGATATATATTCACATGATTGAATTTTATGGAGAAATGCTACATATGGATCTACATGGAAAGATTGCCCATGATGCACTCTTTTTTTTAATGAAAGCAATACATGAATACAGAAATGCTTAAAATGAAAACTAAGCAAATACCTACATGAAAATTTCAGTCAACTTCCTAATGCAATTTCTTATAGTTATCTCTGCAGTAAAATTATTCTGCTCATTATCTTCATATCTCTAAATAAAATACTATAGTCATAATTGATCAATTTAAGACATACATGACTTGTTACTATTAAAGCTGAAAACAATGTTATCTATTACTAATTTAAAAATTAATTCCCAAATATCTAATCCCTCCATTGTAATAGATTTTTATTTCTATCGTAATACATTAAACTATCTGTGTCTACATTTTTAACATCTTCCTAATTCACTACCCAACTTCTTGTCTTTTTTCTGCTTTTCAAGCAAATATAGTGACATTCCCATCTTCATTATATTAGTTTCTGTATCTAATCTATAAATTCATTCTCAACATTTAAAATCAATCAATACCAATTTATTTTAATTAAGTATGTTCCACTTGCACACTCATTCTGTGTTCAAAAGATTGTATTTCCTTAGCAACAGTTCAGTGTCAAAAACTCTCAGATACTACAGGAAAGCATTTTTAATGTCCCAATGAAATGAATTTTCTTATTTGACATTATTCAAAATCATTGCACATATTAGTTGACTGCATATTTAGACACCTCTTTTGTTTGTTTGTTTGTTTGTTTGTTTCTTTGTCCTCCCACTAATTTGCCCTTCCTCTAATTTCTCTTCTGTTGAGAAAAACAAGCATCTTCGGTATCAGGAGCACTAATACTATCTAGTTTCTTACTCATTCTACATAGTCCATTCTTCTTCCTAGACTCAGATAATATATAAAGAAATGTCAACCTGCAATAGATATATTGTAACAAAAGGAAGATGTATTTTAAAATTCTTTCAGATTGTTTGTTGTATATACTCTTCTTTGATTGAATGCCAAAGTATAACAAATGGTAGTCTACCAAAGATTAGCTACAATGTAGAATCACATATTATATAAAAAAAAGTTTGTACTCAAAACCATTGGTAAAAAGTATTTGCTTCTAGAGTTCCAGTTAATACATGCACAGTATTCCAAACAAAAAAATGTTTCAACATGTCTGCGATTAGTGGATGGTCCTAGGTAGGTCTCTTAGGAATATACTTGTCTTAGTATCCTCAGGGTGCCTTCAAAGAAAAATAAATAAATAAAGGACACTCTTTGTGCCAGTGAGGGCTAATATATTTTAACAAGAGTCAAGTGGACATATTCTCAAATCATTGAGGCACTGCCAAAAGTTTATGAGAATTCTGCCCCAACATAAAATTTTCTTTTATAGGGGGATCACGGATTTTAAGAAAAGACCTCAAAGTTGAACCTAGAAAAGGAAAGACCATCAACCTCAATGAATGAAGAAACTGAGCCTGAAGTCCAGAAACTGATGAAAGGAGACCATAAAGTCAGAGTGACAAGATAGCTATCGAAGCTGGGGTCTTAGATGGTTCAGAATTTCCCATCTTAAGAAAACATCTTGGCCTCAGCAAGCTTTTGGTTGGATGGATGCCCTAAGTGTTGAGTGAAGAGCAAGTGGCTCAGAAAGCTGACCTTTCCATCAGTCTTTTAAAGCAAGATCTCAGCTTATCAAGGTGATTTTGTGGAATGGACTTTAACCAGGGTGAGTCTTGGACTTTATTAATACTACACGGAGAACAAGATCCAATACCGCGGCTTCCTTGCTAGTCCAGTTAAATTCAGGAGGTCAGCTCAGAAAATTACAACAACCATTTGATGGAATTCCCAAGGGGCAATCTTAGTAGGAGGATATCATGTTTGATAAAGCAGAAAGGTAGGGAAGGAGAGAAAGGCCTTCAGGAAATGGACTGACAGCACGGCAGCAACCATGGGCTTATGAATAGGCACAAGTGTGGAGCTGGTACAGGACCAAACATAATTCCATTCTGTTGTGCACAGCGTCGCTACGGGTCGGAATGGGCTCGATGGCATCTAATAACAACAACAACCTCAAGAGACTTTCTTAAAGTATGTAGGAGGATCTTGGGATCTGAGTATGAAGATGTTTAAAGACAATGAAAAACTGCACTGTAGGAGGAAAATGCCCTGTGGAATTTCTTTCCATGTGATGTCTTGTGATAAGTTCTTAAAGAAATCTTACCCCACCCACCTTACAGCCCTGATCTTACCAATTCAGATTTCTTTGTGTTCCCCAAACTCAAATAACATTTCAAAGAAACATGATTTTAGTCCCTTAAGGAAGCCAAAACTGTCATTTTGACCCAGTATAAGGATCAGAGAATTCGTTAGAGACGGGTTCGAGAAAAGAAAACACTACTTTCAGTTGTGTACAGACCTAGATGGAAGAAATATCAAGAAACAATAGCTTCATCGTGTGATTTTTTTAAGGTTTCTGTTATTTTATATACTTTTTGACTTACCCTTATATTTTTAATGGATCTCTTACCCATGCAGACTTTATAACATCACACAATGGCAACTTGGAAAAAGTGACTTGCTGAATCATAAAATGTTAATCATAAAATCATCAAAATGTTAACTCATTTCATTAGACAGGATCAAAATTACCATATAAGTTAACATCACCACGGATCTCATACAAAATATGTTAGCATTGAGAACTTGTCAAGAGAACATTGGCATGTACAAATTATCCAAATTATGAATTTCTCCCTTGAAAGCTAAAATTTTGTAATTGCTCACAAATGTTCACATTTCATTTTAACTAAAAATGTGCAAATTACTGAAGTCTGAATAGCCACCACTTGTATGACAGTAATATTCTTTCAATGAAAATATAAAATAACTGGGAGAAAAATTAAGCCAGTTCAGCTTACAAATCAAATAATTGCATGATTTTTCCCCATCAGACATTGCTATATGTATATGCACCATAATATCACAGAACATATTAACTAAGGTGTTTATTCAAGGTTGCAATTTAATCATTTCTGTAGGGTTTCTCAGGAACACATTTTAGTAAAAGTTAACAGTTTTGTTATTGTGCTTTACTAGAGTGAAGGTCATAACAAGGTACCCATATGTGGCAGTCACCTAATCTGGTGTCAATGTAACGATTAAGAGTATAGGGGTGGAGTCTAGGCTGTCAATCTAGAGACAGCCAATGAGACTTCTGTATGAGCATGGTCTTCAGAGAATTCTGGGAAATCTGGTACTTCCCCCTTGCAGGCAGAAAGACACTCTCTCTATCTCGCTGCTCTCTGCAAGACACTGTAGAAGACAAGCCACATGGATGCAACCAGACCTCAGAAGCCGGAGAAGCCACAGAGAGACCCGGGCCAGCACTGAGATGGTTGCAACGCCACTGGACCCAAAGACTTCCTACCCACTGGCTTGTGATTGTCCTGCATTTGGCTTCATTGCATGTGTTTCATGAGTCTGAAGAGGACTTTATAGATTGGTATCAGACATATGGGCTAATATCAGACGTATGGCCTTGGACTGGACTGGGTTGGGATGTTTTCTCAATGTTCAATTGCTCTTGTATATAAATCTCTTTCTTATACACAAAGGTGTGTCAATGGATTTGTTTCTCTAGTCTACCCAGACTAACACACCATAGCTTTATTTAGCAGGATCTTGTTCCATCTAAACAAATATCATAGTAAAAATGAGGATAATACCTTAGTCCTGTGAGGAATATTGTTTTGACCTAGAATTGTCTGAATCAATCTTAAGCACTCTTAGGGCTTACAGACTCCACTGTGAGAACCAATGAAAGAGATAACACATGAAGTAAGACACAATCAGATCTTTCCATTTAAAGAGAGAAACACTCACCTACAAATTTACTTAAATCTAAATCGAGTCTTTTTCGGTATGTGAAGTCTGGATCCATTCCATCTCTGTGCAATGTAATCTGAGATACACACTCATCAATTAATTTAAAGTATTGCTGTCTAAAATCAAACACAAAAATAAATGTACACTCAAGTTATTAAGATAAATCATATCAAAACAATAAACTTTTCTATTGACATTGATTTTGAATTTGATCATGTATTATTAGTAGGGCAGCGGACAAATGTAACATGCTAAAGAGCTCAAGCATGGAACGAGAGTAAATACAACTGCCCTCGCTTTCTTTCTAAGGACCTTAACACATTTTAATAATGTTTATGTAGTCCTGTAAACTGCATTGTGCTTTCAAGCTGATTTTCTTATAAAATTCAGAACCTTGACTTAATTACAGCAGGCGTTGAAAAGGAATATTAAGACGAACTCATAAATGCCTGCAGTTGTTCTCAGTAGTTTCTATTTCTATGGTAGCATTCTAAAATTGTCACCATTTATTTATTCAGTTTATATATAGATATATATACATACACACACACACACACACACACCATGGTCTTTTCTAGGAAGCTCTGGGAAAGGTTTTTAAAACTATATGTTGCCAATACTGTATGTGAAATCAAAATTTAAAAGCATAAATTATAAATAGAATATCAAATTGCCATATGTAACTCAAAAGAAAACTAGTAATTACGTATAGCAAGTTTGCCCAAAATTTAAACTTCAGGATTCATATTGTCAATAGTCAAGTTCATTCCATATACTTTTCCATTAAGCTGAAGAACACCTTTAAAGCTTTCAACCACCAACTGTGAATCTTTTCACTTTTATAAACATATAGCAGTCCTCAACCTCCAAACACCATGTAACACACCTTTCTTTCCTTTTTTTTTTCTCTTTTTTTTGTTTTCCTTTCTTTCCTGAATGACTTTTAGCATATCTTTCCTCTCCAAGCCCTCTTGAACATTCATGTGATGGCCACACTAATCTCTCAGGTTTTCCTTTACTATGAACTATTACATGCTTCCCTTATATCGACGTCCCTAAACATAATAAACCATCTATTGTGCTGAATCAGTAGGAGCCCTGGTGGGGGAGTGGGTTACTCATTGAGCTGCCAGCAGAAAGGTCAGCAGTTCCAAACCATCATCTAAAGCAGTTCTCAACCTGTGGGTCGCAACCCCTTTGGGGGTCGAATGACCCTTTAACAGTGGTCACCTGATTTATAACATTAGCAAAATGACAATTATGAAGCAGCAACGAAAATAATTTTATGGTTTGGGGGGGTCACCACAACATGAGGAACTGTATTAAAGGGTCACGGCATTAGGAAGATTGAGAGCTACTGACGTAAAGAGAGAAATCCAACTTAAAAAAAAAACAAAAAAAAAACCTCACTGCCATCAAGTCTATGCTGACGCACAGTGATCCTAAGGCAAAGTAGAACTGCCCCGGGGGATTTCCATGACCCTAACTCTTTATGGGAGTACAAAGCATCTTTCTCCCAGAGAGCAGCTGTTGGTTTTGAACTACTGACCTTGCCTTTAGCAGGCAGCCCAACTGAAAAGCACTAAGCCACCTAGGCTTTGAGAGGGAGACATACTCACTTTCAATTTCCTCAAATCTAAATTGAGTCTTTTTTGGTATGTGAAGTCTAGATCCATTCCATCTCTATGCAATGTAATCTGAGATACACAGTCATCAATTAATTTAATTTTTCTGTACATAATTTGTTTTTTAATTTCCCCTATAGGACAAAGATGAGGGTTTCTAACCTCGTAAAGACTTGCAATCTCAGAAGCCCCTGAGGGCAGTTCCGCTGTCTTACCGGGTTGCTAAAAGCCAGTATTGAATTGGTGGTAGCAAGTTTAGGGTTTTCTGAGTGCCGAATAAAATTTTACTAGTTTTAACATTTGAAAATGAGAGTAGTAATGTTCAATTGCTAGAGCATACAAATGTTTAAGAAACTGTTCTTGGGTAAATTTCTAGGCCTTTTTACCATCCCCTCAATTTTATTAATTTCTTTCAAATAATCTCTCATCGCCTAGTTTTTCAGCCCTCACAACATCTACAACTAAGATATGTTTCAGCCTCATTTTTTGTTTCTCATCTGAAAATACAGGTGATGCACTCCATTTCTTAATGCTATCCAATATTACACTGTATTAATAATAAAAATCTTTTAAATTAACACCAAAGGATAGTTTATGTCTGTTACAGACTGGGTTGTGTCATCAAAAAAATATGTGCCACAAACCCTAGCCTCTATGACTTTGGTAATACAAATGTGGGAATAGGTTGTCTTTATGATTTTAATGAGGCAGGATTTGTAAAGATGATGTCCTGAGTCCATCTCTTCAGAGAGATAAAAGAAATCAAACAAGCAAGCGAGAAGCAGATATAGGGTGAGAGAAAGAGAAATGCCAAAGTTCTTGAGGACTGCCCAGTAGCAGAAGCAAAGAGCTTCATCCAGCGCCAACAGTGAGAAAATGCCTTCCCCTAGGGCCCACATCCTAAATCCGGGCTTCTGCCTCAATGAATACTGAGGACTGGAGAAGGACACCAGATGTGGCATCTCTGGCATTACAGCATTAATGAACTTTTAAAGAATAAAAATTGCATCATTTGTTTTTCTTTCTTGAACAACTCCCACTTTAAGTTCATTACTCTGTAACTCAAATATTGAGCACAAACTTGTTCAGCAGGCAATACAAGCAAGAAATAACATATTTCAGATTCCACAAATACATTTCTACAAAATAATCTCGATGAATAATATTGATCAAGTTATGGGCCTATCAGATGAGCCATATGAATTGTTCTAATTAGGGGATGACTATAGACATGTTTTATTGATAAAACATAGTGTTCTCTTTGAGAGTATTTTTAAATCATCCTCATTTTCTCTGCAGACTTTTGAACAAATTCCATGTACTTTGAAGAGTGTTTTCGTGAGTTGTCACCAGCTCAGTTTCGACTGTCGGTGGCCCCATGTGTGCCCATTAGAACAGCACCAGGGCTGCGCCCCATGAAGCTGCTGCGTGGGTTCAAACGTCCAACCTTCAGTGCTTAACAACTTGCACCCTACAGAGACGCCTTTTGAACATGGCAAGATATTAATTATCTATCACAGAACTGGGGTTCATCTTCTCCTCTACACTCCACTGTGTAGAGAATGTTATCTTCTTCTGCACTTTTGCTTGGCTTCATTGTTGTTGTTGTTGTTGTTGTTGTTGTTGGGGCAGGGGGCGGGGTCTTTTCATGATGAAGAGGAGGATTTTTGTTAATTATAAAAAATGATTTTAAATACCTGCCACCTTTGTTGGTATATTCTCCAGATGAATTCCATTTAAGTGAAATTTCCTTTTCTTTCAAATGTGAAAATGACAGAAGATTCTATTTTTTGCACCAAAAATGCTTTACGCTGAATGCATTTCCCATTTAGTATTAAAACATTTGATACACTTATCAATAAAAACTAAAAAAGTATGTGTGTTCATATCAAAATTAGTTTAAAATATTCAGTTTATCTGAGATTTCTGATAAAATAAAATCCAATTCCATCTGAGATACAGGGAACTAAAAAATGAAGGTTAAAAAAAGTCCTAATTTCATAAAACTGTATGTATTGTATTGCATTTTTTTTAAAAATCAACATTTATAAAATAAATATATGGCAAAATATTAGGTCATCTACTTCAGACATTCTAATAATAGTCTTTGCTGAAAAGGAATAAGAACAACAATTTTAATAAATAATCCTGAGAGTTGTAGAACATGGGGAAAGCCAATGGACTGTTCTTGACCACAGCAGCCATGGGAAGGTAATTCTGCCTGTATAGTAACTGCATCTAGAACAAAGATCAAAGGCACAGGACCTCAAGACCTATGAAGGAAAGTAACACAGATGAGGTCCAATGAAAAGTCTATGATATCCCGCAGAGAAGATAGCTAAAGCTCTGTCTCAACAATATGGCACGAGAGTAATGCCACACTATTTACCTGAAATTCTTGAGCCCACTAACTGTAAGTGAAAAAGTTTCCTGAGTATATACCCCAGGGCCTTTGTAGGTTTTGCTTAGTTTTGAAGGTAGACTCAACCATACACTCCCTTGGACATAGACAAAAGAATTAAGCGGTAAGTATGAAAGTACCGTGGCAGAAGTTCAACTCTTTGAAATGCAAATTTTTGAAAGCAAATAGTTATAAATTCTTAGGATCATAAATAATCATGAGGTTGAGAGGAACAACATACACAGATTAAGGATGGATGATGTTACTTTAGGGTAAATGAGAAGCTTCAGTTTCATTTTTATGTAACTTTATGGCGGCTACACAATGCTGTCATAGTCAGGGTACCTATGGTATTTAAATATATTATTAAGTGAATTTATTTTAAATCTGTTAATGTTGCTGTTAGATGCTATGCAGTCAGCCTAGTGACCTTTGGCCCAACAGAACAAAACCACTGCGCTGTCTGTCCTCCATTGACTTCACAATTTTCATGTTCGAGTCCCTCTACGTTACCAAGCAGGATGAGAGTTTCCAGAGACTAATCTCTCTTGATTACATGTCCAAAGTATGTGAGACTAAGTTTTGCCATCCTTGCTTCTCAGGAGCATTCTGCCTGTACTTCTTTCAGGACAAATTTCTTTGCTCTTTTGGCAGTTCATGGTACTTTTGATATTCTTTATCGGGACCATAATTCAAATGCATTGCTTCTTCTTTAGTCTTCCTTATTCAATGCCCAACTTTCTTATGCATATTAGGCAATTGAAAATACCATGGCTTGGGGCAGGTGCACCTTATTCCTCAAAATAACATCGTTGCACTTCAATATGTTAAAGGGATCTCATGCAGATTTATCCAATGCAATATGTCCTTTGATACCCTGACTGTTGCTTTCATAAGCACTGGTTGTGGATGCAAGTAAGAAAATCCTTGACAACTTCAATGTTTTCTCCCTTTGTTATGCCAATGGTTTAGAACCTCTATTTTTTCTCCTTTTATCATGATGCTACTACCTATTTGTCCACTTGTGAGGATTTAGGTCGTCTTTACATTGAGTTGTAATCCTTACTAAAGGCTGCAATTCTTGATTTTCACCAGCAAGTGTTTCATGTCCTCCTCATTTTCAACAAGCAAGGTTGTGTCATCTACATATCTTAGGTTGCTAATAAGCTTTCTCCAGTCCTGATGCTGTGTTCTTCTTCATATTATCCAGCTTCTCTGGTTATTTGTTCAGCATAAAGATTGAATAAGTAAGGTGAGAGAATGCAAGCCTGATGCCCACCTTCCTGGACCTTAAACCATGCATTACTCCCTTGTTCTATTCATACAACTGTCATGTAAATGTTCAGGTTCTCTATATACAAGTATAGGTTCTACCTGAGCACAAGGTAGTGTTCTGGAATTCCCATCCTTCTCACGGCTACCCATAGTTTGTTACAATCCACACTGGCAAATGCCTGTGCTTTCTCAATAAAACACAAGTAAACATCATTCTGGTATGCTCTGCCTTCAGGTAAGATCCATCAGATATCAGCAGTGGTATCCCTCTTCTGAATCTGTCTTCAATTTCTGGCAGCTCCCTGTAAATGTATTGCTGCAACTGCTGGTGAACGATCTTCAGCAAGATTTTACTGAATTTCTGCAATCTGTTGACTCACCTTTCTTTGGATGGGACACAAATATAGATCTCTTGTAGTCAGTCAGCCAAATAGCAGTCTTCCAAGCTTCTTTACAGACACAAGTGAGGGTTTCCAGCGCTTCATCAGCTTGGTGAAACATTTAAATGTTATGCCATCAATTTCTGGGGCCTGTTTGGGGGTAATGTCTTCAGTGCGGCCTGAATTTCTTCCTTCACTGCCACTGGTTCTTGCTCATATGCCATTTCCTGAAGTGGCTGGGTGTCAACTAGTCCCATTTGATATGGGATATCTGTGTATTCCCTCCATCTTCTTCTGCTGCTTCTGGTACCATTGATATTTTGCCCAAAGAATCTTTCAATATTACAACTTCAGGCTTAAATTTTTTCTTCCGTTCTTTCCGTTTAAGATGTGCTGAGTATATTCTTGGTTTTCCAATTCTAGGGCATGCACATGTCATTATAATATTTGACTTTGTCTTCTGGAGCTGCCCTTTGAAATGTTCTGGTCATCTGACGTCATCATTACTTCCATGTGCCTTATCTACTCTGTGATTAAGAACAAGTTTCAGTGTCTTCTACTTTTAATAAAATGCTTATATGGTTTAATAATCATTTTTTTATATCAGAAAGAAACAAACATTATAGAACGTACTAAACTCTTTCAGAAGGCCAATTTTTAATACCAACAGAAATTCTATCTACAAAAAGAAGAGATTAGATAGATGGTTTGCATTCACAAGAAGCTAACTTTTAACATTTTCTAACCTTTATACTACTACATTCATAGGTAGAGCAAAGAGCTATGCATTATAACCTTGACATTACTCAGAGGAAAGAGCTGAGTTCAACATGCCTAGCATATCCCTCAATTTGAAATTTGAGAAAAAATAGTACAAACAGTAAGTGAAAGCAAAACTTCAGCAAAGCTAAACTGCTAGCAACAAAAATGATTTTAAATCTAAGCATCTCAGCTTCCCTCCTAAAATACTAATAAAGGTAGAAGGAGAATGTAGAGAACATTTATTGAATATACATCCATGTAAGGTTATTTTACTAGGAATCTTACCCATACTGCCATATTTCATCCCCTAAACAACTCAGTGAGTTAGGCAGTAATATCTATATGTAGTTACATATGATGTAGGTGAAATAGTAAAAAGATAATTCGTTGAACTTAGATGCTTAAAAGAATCTAATTTGGAAAATGGTCTAATTTTTCGATACCTTAGCTGCATTCAGTGAGGCTCTATTGTTAAGGAACTTTCTAGCTACTTACACACTAACTTAATCACTACTTAGTGCCCTTTATATATTCTTTAAATAAATATGTATCTACATCATTCAGCACTAATCAGAAAATATTATCATGCACATGATGAACTAATAAGTTGTTGCTAACTCACATTTTTATTTAGCTGCAAGGTTGTAACTAAGAATTCACTGGAGTTTAAAGAATAATAGTAATGTCACTTTAACGTCATTTATCTAAATATAAGCCCAGAGCAAACAACGCACACTGCAAGTGAATATTATGACAGAGATAAAACTATTCAAAGTATCCGCTTAGCCAAATGAAACATCAGGTGAATTTTTACAATTAATAGCTTTTTTTTTTTTAACATTTTATTAATATTTTTTAAACATTTAACATTTTATTTTTTTAACATTTTATTTTATTATTTTATTTTTTAACATTTTTTTAACATGTTATCGCAATCCATACACACATCAATTGTGTAAAGCGCATTTGTACATCGTTTCTCAAAACATTTTCTCTCCATTTAAACCCCCGACATTAGGTCCTCATTTTTCCCCTCCCTCCCCGCTCCCCCCTCCCACATGAGCCCTTGATAGTTTATAAATGGGTATTTTGTCATATCTTGCCCTGTCCGACGTCTCCCTTCATCCACTTTTCGGTTGTCTGTCCCCCAGGGAGAAGGTTACACACAGTTCCATGTAATCGGTTCCCTCTTTCCTACCCATTCTCCCTTTACCCTCCCTGTTTTGCCACTCACACCACTGGTCCTGTAGGGCTCATCCGTCCTGGATTCCCTGTATTTTCAGTTCCTATCTGTACCAGTGTACCTCCTCTGGTCTAGCCAGACTTGCAAGGTCGAATTCGAGTCATGGTTGTGGGAGCGGGGAGGAAACATTTAGGAACTAGAGGAAAGTTGTATTTCTCATCATTGTTACATCGCACCCTGACTGGCTCATCTCCTCCCCGAGACCTCTCTGCAAGGGGATCTCCAGTGGCCTACTAATGGGCTTTGGATCTCCACTCCGCACTCCCCCCATCATTCACTATGGTAAACAATTAATAGCTTTTTATTAGGAAAAGAAAACATTAGAATACAGTTTCCTCTTACCTTATAAAATCATCATTTCGAATCAGCAAAAGATGCTGAAGAATAGAAACAAAATATCCCTCTGCTCTAGTTTCCTTAACAGTATTCCACACCACGTTGTAAACATCATATGCCTCAGTAAATTGATTAAGGAATATGTGGATTTATTTATACTCTTCTTTGAAAAGCTGCTGAAAAAGGTGGGGGGGTGGGGGGAGAAAGGGAAATAAAAAACAAACAAACACCCCAGCCACCACAGAATGTTTCATGAGGGTTGGAAAGCTTAATGGATGTCTAACTCTAAAATCAGTTAGCAGAGAAATGCTTAGCATCGTGCCATTCCCTGTGAGAGAAAAATGCAGCAGTCTGCTTCCACATTATATTTACAGCCTTGAAAGCCCTCTGGGGTTCATTCCACTCTGCCTTGTTGGCTAGCTAGGAGTAAGAATCAACTCACTGACAATGGTTTCCAGTTTCTTTGGTATGTGACTCTAAAATGGCACCATGTGTAGTCCGCATAATTGGTGGTCTAAAATGTTAGCTGGTTGAAGGTTTGAGTCCAACCAGAGAGGCCTCGAAAGGAAGACCTGGTGATCTCATCCTGAAAACTCTCGTTCTACCCTGACAAGCACGGCGTGGCCATGACTTAGACACAAGAACAACTGGTTTCTTCTTGTGGTGCTTTTGGTATTTTATATTGATCCCAAGACAGCACCGGTCCCTAAGATGAGGATGGAAATTATGACTGAACCTAACACTTCCTGGCTTCCCCACTACAATAAACCCCAACCAGTCTGCATCTATCTGGAGCCAAGAGGTAGCAGACAGCTGATTGTGAATACTGTATTGGTTCCAGCGGCGCACTAACTGAGAAAGCAGGTTTCGATGGAGGTCAGGGGTTTAGTTGGCCTAAAGAAGAATGCAGACATCTGCAGGCATACAGAGTTAACATGGGACCTACATGTATGCATCCAAGGCACAGGAAAAATGCTCTCCGCTGAGCTAAGGCGACTCACCTCCTAATACTGAAAACCACTGGGGTCGGGAACAACATGAAATGCAAACAGTACAGATAGCACACATACACAAATGGTGGGATCTAAGTGAATCCACTTGTGCACTTACATGTGTGCATTCCTAAAAATACACACTAAATAAGGAAAGCTTTTCACAAACATGCATCTGATTTATAAAGGTCTGAGTTCATATTGGGTATAGAGAAATGTCTTCAGAAGTTTACTTTTTCAGCGTGTAAATGCTGTTGGTTGTGATTTTAGCAGTAATTTTACAAACTGAACTATGCTTCAGAACAAAAGGATATTCAAATTCGGCTTTAATATCTTCAAAGCGATAGGAAAACTCAGCCAAATCTTCTTCCTTATGCTCATCAAAGACTTTAAGTTGGATATCCAAGACATCATTCTTAAGACGCTTTAAGTTCTATTGAATAAAATTTAGCAATGAACAATTCAATTTCTAATTATATAAAAGAAATAATGAAAAACATATAAAGCAACTGTATTATTTTAAATACACCAACCATGGAACTGATTCATAGCATTCAAATATCTAAAGTGTTAAATAATACGCAAGTTTATTATTTATACTTCAAAAACAAACTTTTGTACTCATCTTGTCCCACAAACAAATTTTCCTTGAAGGTAATTTATCTAAGTCTACCTATGCCCGGCACTCCCCCTGCCAACACCACATACACACCCCTACTCAAATTCTCTTCAAATTTAAATATTAATAAGGAGACTGAGGGTACTTACCGGAAATATCTCTTTCAATCCACAACGCATAAATTCATTTCTGATGTGGAGCCTCAAGTCTAAGTCATCGGGAGATGTAACAAGGGCATTGATGAGCTGCATACAGGCTACCTATAACAGATGATATGACAAAACTCAGCCTCTCTTTCCAGCAGTAAAGCATGAGCAAGTACAACGGAAACACTGAGCTTTCACTCCAAGTATCCACACATATCTTCCCTCATGGTGTGGTTGCTAATGGCTGTCAGCTTCATTCTGACCCAGGATGACTCCAGGTATGCAAAGTAGAACTGAACCCAAAGGGCTTTCAGAGCTGGGACCTTTCAGAAGCAGAACACCAGGCCTTACTTCAGGATACCTGTAAGTGGAGTTGAGCCACCAAACCCAGCTGAGTTGTCCAGGACTTAATAGTGTGCCACCTAATGACTTTTCCCCTCACAGCAGAGAAATAGCCTTTCAAACTCGTTGCCATGGTGTCAACCCGAACTCAGGGAGACTCAGTAGGCCAGAGTAGAAAATTGCCCCTGGGGTTTCTGAGGTTGTAAATCTTTAAGGGAGCAGAAAGCCTCAGAGTAGATGGTGGGTTCAAACTGCTAAACTTGCATTTAGCAGCCCAATGGATAAACAATGATCAATTATAAAAGAAGAATCGTTGTAGTGGAGCTTTAATTTTTGTATTTATTTGCAAGCGGAAGGGAGGTGGGAGATATTTATTTGCTGGGAAGGAAGAGAGGTGAAACATTAATAATGGATACCTTCCTTTAATATATATAACCTGAAAGTTCAGTTCTTGGCAATGAGGTCATCCCACAAACATAGAATTTAAATTTAACATATCCTAGATTAAAATTATAACTCTATAAAGGATTATAAAATAACTTTCCATCCATCAAGAAAAGCTTGAGCTGAAAGAAACCTCAAGATAAACAAGTGTCCTGAATCTGTGTAATGGAATTCTTATAACTAAGAACTATATTAAGAAAGAACACTGCCTATCAAAATAACAATTTCTAGACGTTAAATTGCCAGGTAGTGCTTCCCACACAGGTAAAAACTCAGCATTGCAGTATATTGTGATTATTATGAACATATAAACAGATGATATAATTAACTAAAGCCTTTTGTACATAGTTTGAATGATAAAAAATAAAATCACAAAATTTGTCATTTTTAACCCTCCATAAATAACTCTCATCATATAAAACTCATATAATAGAAGGAAGCATGGCATTCTTTGTTATCGTTGATGGTGTTATTTTTCTAAGTCTACAATCTGCCAAAGTCTAGCTAGAACTACCAGACACTAATCAATATGTTTAACCACCCACTGTTCCCTAAATTGCCCTTTCTCAATCCCTTAAGGCAAGGCTTATATGAATGCAAAATGCTACGTTTGGATTAAGACCCCAATAGGGGTTTTAGTTCCTGCTGGTTGAAATATTTGGTAATTGTCGCATTTGATATCAAACCACTAAAATCTGGCCAGCATGCCCTACTATCAAAACTTTAGATTCTTTAAGAAGAGGCAGGGAAATCTGCAGAAGAAAAAACAAGGGAAGAAAAGCACATTTTAACTAGAAAATAAAATAAAAACCTTAAAAGAGTCCACCTTTCAGTACAAGTTCACTCAGCCGTAACCAGTTAATGCCAAAAAGTCAAGTTAAAAAAAAAAATCTTTCTTTCCACTCCCCTGGCAGATATTATCCAGTACCCAGAAAGATTTTTAGGAATATGAAATAATTTTAAAAGCTCTCCAGAGCATATAAATAATGTGTCTCTGCATTCAGAGAAAACTAAATCAGATCAGTCACTTAGTTTCCAGAAAGAAAATATATACAACCAAAAGAAAGCAAGAGAAATAAATAAAATGAAACGTAATATTAAATAATACCTAAAAGGAAAGCAGATACAAGCAGATAATAAGAGCAAAGCAAACCCACCTCTGGTCAAGTCGATTCTGACTCACGGCTGACCCACAGGGCAGAGGAGAACTGCCCATCATTTCCACAGGTGCAACCATGGGGGAAGCTGACCGCCACAGCACTCTCACAGAGGGCAGCAGCTGGTGGGGTCCAACCACGAGCCTCTACTAGCAGCCTTTGTCTCCAGTGCAGTCACTACAACAAGAGTCCAAACTCACTGCCCTGGAGTCAGTGCCAACCCCTTAGAAGCCTAGGACAGACTAGAACTGCA
This sequence comes from Echinops telfairi, assembly GCF_000313985.2. NCBI lineage: Eukaryota > Metazoa > Chordata > Mammalia > Afrosoricida > Tenrecidae > Echinops > Echinops telfairi. The sequence goes on along the minus strand of NW_022103908.1, from coordinate 25,331,890 downwards.
CCGTGAGTTTCTGAGGCTGTAACTCTCTTTTGTTGTTATTTTTGCTTAGACTGTAACTTTTTATGGGAGTAGTTGGTGGTTTCAAACTCCTGACCTTGCAGTTAGCAATCCGAAGGGTAACTACTACACCACCACGGCTCCCCACTTTGCGGGCGAAGAAGACCATGAATTGAGAAGAAAGAAGAGAATGGATTATCCAACTTATATATGGGCAACATTTAAGACGATAATTGTCCAAAGAATAAAAACTGGTAATCGATTTAAATTGTCAATTTCAATTAATATAATGCATTTCCATCATATCTACAAAATTATTTCTCCATTCTAATCATAATTTCCAATTATCCTGGCCTACAGCCATTCTAGAAGCCCTGGTTGCAGAGTAGGTTACAAGGTCAGTAGTTCAAAACCACTAGCTGCTCCAGGGGAGAAAGATGGGCTTTCTATTCCAGTAAAGACTTCTAGTCTTGGAAATCCACAGGGACAATTTTGCTCTGTCTTAAAGGGTCACTATGATTTGGATCGACTAGACAGCAGTGAGTTTTGACAGCCAAGTCCGACTGATTTACATACTTGTGTAGAGATATAAGAATGCGTCATGATTTAGTCTAATTGTTTTCTTCTAGAAATAATCAAGGAAAATACTAGAGCTCCTTTTATGTTTTTAAAACATATACTGAGACATATAGATTTGACAGAGAAGGCCCCTATCAAATTCAGACTCACCTCAAAATAGTAGGAAACATAAAAGGTGTGATACAAAAGAGACAACAAAACAGAGGCAACAGGCATGGTTCAGCAGCGAAGTTAGGAATAATTCAGGTGAACAATGAGGAAGGTGAGAGCAACATTTAAAATATAAAGAACAGCACAGGACACGGGATGGCTGGACAGACGGAACATGTAGGAGGAGAATAAAGGTCTTCCACCTGTTGTTCAACTAGAGAGACAACGTTCTCATTCACAATAAAAATAAACGCAGCCAGAGAAACAGCTTTTAAGAGGAGTTTGTTTTTTTTTAATTCTGAGATTGAAACATACATTAGACATATTCATTCATTAGTTTAGAAAATTGTTATTGAGTACCTACATTTTCAACAGGGGACAGTAACAAAAACTCAAGGGAACAAAAGTGAGATGTTCTTCATGAAGCAGTAATTACCATGCTTTGGTTGATGTTCCCTAACATAGCATATGATCTTCATTAATTTGCATTATGTCAAACTAATTGTTTCAGCGACATTACAAAAGCTCCTTCCCTCTGGAGCTGATGAGGGTAAGAAAGAGAACAAGGAGCCTCTGCCCCTCTGGGAGCATCCTCCGTTAGCTGGCAGATTGTGGCAGTGCAATCTTAGGGCATTACCCACCCTTCTTTTTACTAGCACACAGAACTCATTCCTTCCTGACCTATGGTTGGGATGCTACAGTGCACCAGACACTGTTCTTGGTTCTAAAATGTAACAGGAACAAGAGCAATGGAGGGAGGGAGGAAGTAGGGAGGGAGGGAGGGGGTTGGGGGA
>NW_022103908.1:25318676-25330270 GCF_000313985.2 Echinops telfairi | reverse complement strand
GAAGGAAGGAAGGAAGGAAGGAAGGAAGGAAGGAAGGAAGGAAGGAAGGAAGGAAGGAAGGAAGGAAGGAAGGAAGGAAGGAAGGAAGGGAGGGAGGGATTCATGGGAGAAAAAGAGAGAGTCAAAATTGTACCTATGTTTCCGTCCCAACAATTAGAAGAATGAAATTATAATGTGTTCGGATGGGAGAGACTGTGGAGGAACAGGATTGGACAGAAAGAGCTGGGAGCTTAATTTTGGAAAGGCCAAGTTAGAAAAAGGGGCACAGAGCTGAGAAGGAAATTGTGCAGAGCTGACACTGGCTCAGGAAAGGTTAGCACAGGGAGTGTATCAAGCCAGGGCATATTCTTGGTCGGGATAACTACAGTAAGTAGTACAGAAAAGGAAGAGGAGCTATAAGAACTAGTCGAGGGAGCTCATGTTTAAAGGCTGGAGAAATAAATAAAGGGAAAGCAAAAAGCCACCGGTGGGGTAGGAGAAAAATAAGCGGTGTCCTAAAAGTATGGGAAGAAAGAGTCTCACCGGGGAGAGAGAACAAACAACTGGGTCAGAGGCCGCTGATGAACAAATAAGAAAAGGGCAAAATCAGTCACGGCAACATTTGATGAAATGGGAATATTAGTGATTGTCAAGAACAACCTCTAAAAGGGAGAGAATTGTTGTTCCAAATAGTAAACAGCAGCAACAATTTGAAAACAAGGCAAACTATTAAACCTGGCTCTGGAATATTATCGCACAGCCTTCAAATACATCATTATCTGTTAAAAATACTACATTGCAACCTGTGGTTTAACAAATCTATGGAAGGCAATTATCGCTTGGTGATCGATCACAGACTCGATTTTAACACTGTGGTAATCAAATACCATACGACAACTTTGTTGATCTTGTCCCAGTTATCACAAAGGGCCTTAACTTGGGAAAAGATATTCCATCATAACTTCTAGCTGGAGATGTGTGTGCTTGTGTGTGAGTGCATATGGAAGCATGTGTGTGTGAATCTAAGATTTAGGAGCATTCAGCATTACATTCAGGGTAGCAGCAGGCTGAAGATGCAGTACAAGAACTGAACCCACCTAAGTCCTCACAGCAAAGACCAGAATGAGCAACCTAAAAGCAGAGCAGGTGGCAGCAGTGCCATCTAACTTGGAAGAAAAAGACAAATAACAAGGGACAATAAAACAGATGAACAATAAACAAAAATCTCACCATATTCAGTGAGAGGGAATAGAGACAATCAAAGGTAATGAGAATAAGACAAATGATCAAAGGAAAATAATTAGAAATGAAAAGAAGTAAACAGCCAATCAGAGAAACAGACCATCATCAATATCAATTAATCGCCAAAGTAGTATTGTGCCCTCAAAAATAAAGTGAGTTATTTTTATATGTAAATAAAGGTTATCTAAATTCCTTCTAATAAATACACACTTGACTGCTTTCTGGTGGTGCTGAAAGAAGGCCTGAGGAGGGAGTGGGCTCACCAAAAAGTAGGTGGTTTGAACCCAACAGCTGCACCTCAGCAAAGAGGAGGCAGGAGGCTCCAGCAAAGATTAGCAGCTTCAGAAGGTCTACTAGACAGTTCCACTCCATACTACAGATTCACCAGGAGTCTGAATCAACTTGATTTTACCCCCTTTTTTGTTGCTGGGCGCTGTGTGTGTGTGTGTGTGTGTGTGTGTGTGTGTGTGTGTGTGTGTTGGGCTGCTAATTGAAAGTTAAGCAGTACCAACTCACCAGCTGACTCTTCCCACAGAGCAATTCAGTCTTGAAGGCTCTATGGAGGGTTGTCAGGAGTGCGAGAGCACTCAACAATAGTTGTGGGTTCAGTCTTTTGGTATCACTATTCCCAAGACAAATATGAATGTAGGGGAGGGGGTGGAAATCTATGCATTCTTAACCTTGGAGGAAACAAATTTAGGCACAAAATTCTAGGTACAGTGAAAGGTTTAAACCTGTCCAATTTCTTTCAAAAGCCTGTACAGCAAGTGCTTTCTACATGATTTTGCTCAAGGGCTTTAATAGGTAGTCTAATAAACAGCAAAAGCAAATATTCTTTAGAAAGTTCATTTTTAGATCAATACGTTAGTCCCAGATACAGGTAGGTGTTTTTACAAGTAAAAGGATACCTATAATACATTGTAAGAGTATATCCGCTTCAGGAGCTAAATCCAGATTGGAAATAAATAGTAGAAAAGCACTTAAATAAAAATTCTATCAGAATTGGCAAATACTTATTTTCTGGGCCGAAAAGATACAGTTCAGGGTGCTATGCATCTTCTCTACCCCAGAGCAGAAATCATGTCTCTTTCTGAACAATCAGATTCCACCATTTATCAAGTTAAAAAGAGTAAATGATGCTTAGAGTGAAATATTTCACCTGCAGTACAAAGAGAGAAAATCAAATTATTTAAATGTTCTATAGGCATACAGTAATTCAAATTAAAAAAAACTAAACAAATGAAATGTGCACAGAATTGGTAAAATATATCACCAGATATAAAGTCCTAAAGTTTGATGTGTACTTCTGACTGAATGTTCTCTAAAGGACGTTGATAGTGTTGTTCACTGACATGGAGTCAGTTTCTACTCAGGGTGATGGCCACGTGTGTGCAGGGCAGAACGGCTCCAACCCTCCAGCTAGTAGTCAAATACTTAATCGTTTGGGCCACCCAGACACTCTTCTGCAAATGACAGACAGCAGAAAAGAGCATGTCAGAGCTTGAGGTGGCGGCGCACACTTGATACAGACTCAGAAATAAACTGCAGGACTCAAGAGGCTATCATTTACATGGACAGGACTTCCATGTAACTATTTACATGGACAGGAATTCCATGTAAGAATACTAACATGGGTTCTTTTAATATTTATTCAGACACTCGCCCGTAGGGAAACATCATTAAGTTCGTCTATGTCCTCCCATGTATTTTGTTCAAACTGCTAGTATCACAATCTGTATATGAAATATTAACTAGCTTTACATTCCTGCTATAAGCTTTTAAGGAAGGGAGAGCATTTTATGCATTTTTGTAGTTCAATATGTATCAGAACCCAGTACACAGCAGATGCTGAGGAATACAAAGATTGGTTAATTATGAAGCCATGTAGTAACTTTTGAGGCATAAGTTGAGTTATCTTTCTGTGGTAATAGCATAACTGAGAAAATCTAGTATGTAGACAGACACAGAAAGACCAGGCCTGGCAGTATATTCTAGACAATAATATTTATACTCACTTATATTTACATACTCTAGTTTATGCTTAGATGTATTCCATATGACGCACGTGATTCACATTAGAATAATACTTTGCTATGTCCCATCAATCTCTATTAGCTTAATATTATTTATCAATCAATGGTACTAAAAGCTGACATTTTGATTGATCTGAACTGAGAAATTAACCCTCCAAAAGCAAAACTCAATGCCACCTAGTCAATCCGACTCATAGCGAACCCCTAGGACAGGGTAGAACTGCACTTGTGGGTTTCCAAGACTGTAACTCTTTACAGGAGTAGAGAGCTTTGTCTGTGTCCTAAGAATGGGCTTGTGGTGTTGAACTGTTGACCTTGGGGTTACAGCCCAACAGGTAACCCATTATGCCACCCGACAGATGCAAAATTCCATAAAAATAATTGTCAAACGAAGAGGAATAAACACAAATCTTGGGAGATACCCCAACATTTATATGGCTCGGCATATAAATCCCATATTCTATATTGTTCATTTCACCTTTCATTAACTAGGACAACAATATATTCAAATTTGAAAGTAACTTTAGCTAACAATGACTTGGAGAGATACTCTCTGTAGAGGACCATCAAATTCCTCTTTTTAAAAAATATTTAACCTAGCAATTTCACTTTTTCTTCTTTACAAGCTTTCCCTCCCCACCCTGCCACACCCTTAGTCTGCCTCTGTTGCCCGAAGGTAAATGTGAAGACTACATACATGCCAGACAACTTGATCTGCTCAAAACTATTCTCCTCTAACAACAACTCCAGAGAAAACAAAAGGCCTGCAGCATACTCTGTGTTTCTGCTTCTTGGTTAAAATATCCCAGAGCCAATGAATATTTTCTATGGGTACTCCACCACTGTCCACTGTTATGTCAAGATTATTCCTGTAGCTTAAGTCTAAGAAAGAACAAGAGGTATGTGTTTCAAAAGTAATCGTTAAAAGACTTGGTGTTATTACTAAAGAGCACTAAGTAACAATAAAAGTGAGTTCATCAAAGTAAAACATGAAACCAGCTAATCACCAGCATCCCCCCCTTTAGGATATTAAATCATTTTTTAGAAACCTGGAGGCAGTTAAAATCAAAGGATTTAACTAGAATTTTAAGTGATCAACCTCCAAACTAAAGATGCTATGGGTTCACCTTAAAGAAGCAAAGGGAAGAGAACATTAAAGCTGCTTCTCTGAAATGAGATTCACCAATTCCCCTTATTCATAGTCTGCCTCCTGGCCGAACTAGTTCCTCTCTTCTCCGGATTAACTAAATTTGAAAACATATTTTCCCTTCCGTCAATAAGTAATGTAGAACAAAGTTTCCTTTAGTATCACACGAACCACAAGAACTGAGAGTTTCACTTGAGTCCCTGTACATCTAAAGTGTAATACACACACATATTGCATTGCATATATAATACAAAGATCATCAAACAGAAGGCAAAGAAGCCAAGGTGGCACTTGGAAGGTTAGTACTCTTGCTCTCCATTGTGAGGCAGTTCTTTGTGGCTCCCCTCACCTTTCTGCACATCTCACAGAAAGACAGACTGGCTATATTTGCTTTGGATAATCTTTTCGAAGATGTCTACAGAGCAATCAACGGTTGCAAATAAACTATCTCCCTCCAGGTCAAAGGGCAGGTCCCACTGGAACATAGTGCAAGTAAGGTTCTGGTTCCCAAAATTCAGAGTCCCTCTCCTTGTAACACACCTGCCATCTCCCTCCAGAGTTAGACCTAACACAGTCTGATCACCAATGCCTGGACACTGCTGAGGAGCCTGTCAGAAATAGCACAGGGCGGCCCCTAACCCTGCACTCCCACAGAAACTTCAGTGAGTATCTCTGGAGGTCCCTCCCATAATCGTAGCTCATTCTGTGGGTTGGGCAAATGAAACCCAGCTACTGGAGTGGCCAGAAAGAACCGTTGGATGCACCATTCCCAAACTACTGCAAAAACAAAAAACTAGACTGCACATTTCATGAGAGAGGAATCCAATGGCTTATCAGCTGGGGGGCGAGGTATGTTGAAAGCACTGTCAGCATCTAGTACCCTAATTGATAACGGCCCCAGTGGGGGGAGCTCAGCAACTGCATACAATATTTTCTTACCAGGAGCATTGTGTGCACCTGGGGACTACACATTGTGTATGGAAGTCAGCCATTAACGTGCTTCGCATATAAAAGATTGTGACTTGTACCTACAGATGGCCATAAGAGGCCTTCACATGTTTAAGGAAACTACCAGGGCAGGTGTTTCATACTTAGCAGTACATGATGCAGCACTCAGACAATGGTAGTGATCTCTCTGAATTGAGGTTACACCAGGTTACTGTGGGTAGTAGGTTTCTGGAAGGGGTTACAGACTCATTATTTACGTCCTTCCTGCAGGCAGTGGTCTCATGACGGGAGTCACCCAATTAGAAAAGGTGGCCTTCTCTTTAGGTGACATGATCAATGACAGTAGATTAGTCCTAGAAGGGACTAATGTCACCATCAAAGAATTGGTTACAGTTTCTATGAATTAAATAATTGCCAGAGACTTCCAAACAAAGAGCAGTCCATGTGTCACTTTTACTTCTGCTGCTACCTGAATGAATGCCTCATGGACAACTGGAACGGTCGGTCGAAAACCTTTAGGAAAAAGGCGACTAGTGTTCCACGACAACCACTGTGCTTCATAGGGTTTGTTCAGAGGAGCACGGGCGAGTCAGCACACCAGCTTGGCCTTGATCCTCCTTGCTTCCCGGAAGGCTCTTAGTACTTGTAAGTACTACAGAAGATAAATTACACAAATTTGATCATAGCATCTATCGATCAGCTAGAGTAACTGCTACCCCATGATGCTAGAGTTGTAGTTGGTAAGCTCAGAATCCCTCTCCTGAAAAACATCCTACTGCAGCCAGCCCTCTTCAGAACATGCCACAGGAACTGGGCTCCGGGACTGCTGGGAGGAAACCTTGCGATTCTGGCTTCTATGACTGTTGTGGGCATAGAGTCCTCTGTCTCTCACCTAGGTGCCATGTTTTCTGACAGCATCCATTAAGCTGAGGCAGAAGAACAAAATTATGGCTTTACAAGTGGGGTAAACTCTCAAAGCCTCTGTCTTCCTGACACTCCCCAGCCAAGAGGGCCAGGAGACTGGATCAGAAAGGCACCAGAGGAACAAGGAAGTGCAGCCTGCTGTCACTGCACACACACCCCGAAAAGCTCTGGGATCCCCATTCTTAGACTCCCCTTCCCTGACCAATATGCACCACAATCCAATGCAGCCCCATTACCAACACCAAGGGTTTCCACGTACTCTTTGGGGAATTTTATATTCTTTAGGGTCTAGGTAATTCTTTGGATGGCCTATCAAGTTAATTCAGGCAAGAGAACACAGAAGAGATTCAAAGAAAGGAAACCAAAAAAAATTAAGAGGAAAAAAATCCAAACAACAGGTAGAATTAAATTGTGGCAGAAACGCATGTTTGGTTCACCCACACTAATTCCAGCTCTATTCAACAAGGGAAACCAGACAGCACGAGGGAGCCGGGCTACAAGTTTGGTTCTCCAAGGGCAGCTGTGGCAGAAAGTTCACTGTCCCAAGGTGTTGAGTGTTGACCAGAGGGCAGTGTTGGGGTAGCATTTCTTCCATTAGAGCACCCTAGTGTGGTGTGGCCCTTCTTCTTCTGCATTGCTTCCGACTACATGCTACCCACATGGTTCCTTGGTTCTCTAGAATTTCTGCTCAGTACGCAAGATCCTTTGTTTCTAAATTACCTAGAATTCATGTTGCTCACAGCTCAAAAGTCCTGTCGGATACACTTGAGAATAGAAAAGAAAGTGATGCACATTAACATGAAGTATGATATTTCTATTTGTAATGTATTTCCAGAAAATGAGATTTGCCAAGTCTGACAATCATTTTAGTTCAGGTGTAGTTTTTCACTTTCTTACCACTATTTACTTTCGTACTAAAATGAAGGAGGAGTGGGGGTGTAATATTCAATTCTTCCCTAAACATAGGCAGTCAAATCATCTTCATTATGATGATCAAACCACAGAGAAAGTCTAACAATCTTTAAGAAGTACCTTGTTATAAATACTTTGCAATAAAAGAACAATGAGGATATTTTTATTTTATTTTATCTCCCATTTTCTACAATTTAAAAGCAAACAATCGGTTTCTCTTTTAAGCGACAAACAAGTTTTATTCTTAATTTGGTGATTTGATAATATCACTCAGACTAGTACATTTTAATAAATGCAAATTACATAGCTAATGGAATAAAATGGGCACTTAAAGCAATAGCTGTTTGGAAAATTTGATAACCAGCTAGCTCTAAAATATAGTTTATGTGTGGAAATATCAGAAACACGCTAGGTAGAAACTATTTTTAGATATTAGTAAAGTGTTGCTGGATAATTTTAAAGGAAATGGCAAAAGCGCTATCAAATAGCACAGAAAAAAAAAGAATCTACTTTTTAAATTTGGTATAAGTTAGCTATCTAGAAAATAGTGTAATTTATTCTTGACTTTAGGTTTCCACCTGCTAGACTATTTCACACCCTAAATGCAGGAGCCCCTGTGGTGTAGTGGTTACCCATTGGGCTGCGATCTACATGGTTGTAGTTGAAAACCACCAGCAGCAACTCTGGACAAAGACTGAGCTTTCCACTCCCATTAACATTACAGTCTGAGAAACCCACAGGGGGTCACTATGAGTCAACATTGACTTGATGGCATTGAGGTTTTTTTAAAGTTTCATGATAATGAGAAACCTTCATGGTATAGTAAAAGCCTACAACACAAAGGTTAAGTCAGGAAAATAAGAATTTAGAAACAATTTCCCCTGTCTGTTTTTAAAGAAGCATGTAAAACTTATCTCGAAATTTATAAGAAACAAATGAGTTGAAATGATGCTATAATGCCATTTATTTCTCAATGAAAATGGAATGTAGGCACTATAGCAAGACTTTATTTTAGCATTTATATGAAGTCAACAAATTAACAATACTACTAAATTACAACAGAACACCTAAAGATCGACAGCTGAAGCAATATGCTTCCAAAAGCAAAAGATTGGCCTGGAAGCAAGCCTGAGGAGAAAGCAACAGGACTGAGGGTCCCAGAGGGACTTAGTGGGAGGAGGAGGCAGGGGAAGGGAGCGGCGAGCAAATAGCGCCATAGACAGGGCAACAACTAGGGAATTAAAATCAACAACAAGGAGGACGTAGAGATCCTGGGGATGTTGGAGCAACAGCAATCTAGCGGAGAGAAATTATTAAGAGGCAGAAGAAGGGTGAGCATGATGGTGGGGCAGGAGGAAGGTGAAAGGAAACAGAGGAAAGATCTAGGAGGCAAAGCTATGAATAGAGGTATAAACATAGGTGTTTATATGTGTAAATACATTAACTCATAAAAATAGAGGTATTGGCCTATGTACATATATTTATATGGCAATACACTGAGGTGGTGGATGGATTTGGGGCCTATGCTCAAGCCCTGCCTCGACGTAAGAACTATTTGTTCTAACAACCTGGCATTCTGTGATGCTCACCCTCCCAACACAATTGCTGTAGACAAAATGGGTGCACAAGCAAATGTGGTGAAGAAAGCTGATGGGGCCTATCTATCAAAAGATACAGCACCTGTGTTCTTAAAGGCTTGAAGTTAAACAAGCAGCCATCTAGCAGAGAAGCAACAAGCCCACATGAAGAAGCACACCAGCCTGTGCGTTCATGAGGTGTCAATGGGATCAAGTAGCAGGCATCAGAAGACCCCAAAACAAACAAAAAAACAAAAAAAATCATATTGCTAAGAATGAGGGGGGTCGGAGCAGAGACCCATAATACATCTGCAGACAATGGGACATCCCCTCACAGCAGGGTCACAAGGCAGGGCTGAGTCAACCAGGGTGCAGTATAGCACCAATGAAACACACAATATTCCTCTGGTTGCTTGAGGCTTCCTCGCCCCGCAATCCTGCCTGTCACTGCAGGCTAGACCGGAGCATAAACACAGGTACAGATGAGAGATAGAGCTCAGGACACAGGAATCCAGGAAGAGGAACAGTAGTAGTGATGCCGCAAGGGTAGGGGGAAGACGGAAGAGGAGGGGAGGAAGGAGGATCACAACGATAGACACATAACCACTACCACCACCACCACCACCATCCACCCAGGGGGACAAACAACAGAGCGCATGGGGAAAAGGAGACACTGACTGGTGTGACATATGAAAATATAATCATTTATAATTTATCAAGGGGGCACGAGGGTGGGAGGGAGAAGGGAGGGAAAAAAGAAGAGCTGATACCAAGGGCTCAAATAGAAAGTAAATGTTTAGAAAAGAATGATGGCAACATATGTACAAATGTGCTTGATTCAATGGATGTATGGATTACAAGAGCTGTAAGAGCCTCCCAATAAAATGATCTTCTAATAAACAAAGAAAAATTGTGTTCCAAGAAGAGCACCTTCAGTAGAGTGAAAATAACAACATAAAAAAAAATAATAGAGTTTACCCATGGATTTGTTTCATTTTTAAGTAATTCTGTTTGTCTCCAAATCAAAGTGTTAGTCTAAAGCATTTGAAAATTTCAGGTAGACTTGCGGACAGGTTGGGGGAAATTCAGGTAGATTTACCTTAATATATGGTAGTTAAACTAGCATATACCAAACAACCAAGAATTTAAGGGGGCAATAATCAAACTTTTGCAAAGAAGCAGTCATCTGATTTATGTAGGGACAACTTATGTTATTAGTATATGCTAGTAGTAGTAGTGGTATAAGTTATATGCTATTAGTAAGTTGTTCCTTATTCTGCCAAACTTAAAAGCCTCAAGTTATACAATGCTGCAGTGAACTGAAAAAATTGAGCCTTTTTTCAACTTCATCAGTCTTTCTTAAGATTTTAAAACTTATAATTATAAATTCATAGGGAGTTTACCCAAAACAGTGCAGCTCAGTTCCACACACCCTTCACTTGGTTTCTCCCAGTGGGAATGTCTAGCCTAATGACAGTGTAAAAACCAGGACACTGCCCTCGGCACCACCAAAAAGAGCTCACTCAGATATTACCAGTTCCACTGACACTGACTGCTAAGTGTGTGTGTGTGTTTATAGTTCTATGTGATTATGGTACCTGTTTAAATTCAAGTCACCATCATAGTAATCAAGACAATTAGGCTCATTCCACACAATATTTTCCTATTATTGTCTACCTGTGTGTGTACTCCGCCCACCCCAGAACCCATCTCAAAATTTTGGCAACTACTAATCTGTTCTCTCTCCCTCTAACAAGTTAGCTGACCCACCACAAAGAAGTGGAATCACACAATATATTGCATTTCTTTTTTCCTTTTCTCTATTTGGTAGTATCCCATGTATGGGTGCGCCACATTTTGCTAATTCATTTGCCTACTTATTAATACCAATTGTGTGGCTCGCAGTTTGGGGTTATTATAAAGTAGCTATGAGCATGTGTATGGCTTCTTATGAGTATACATTTTCATTCCTCTGAGATGAACGCTTGAAAGTGTTATTTCTAGATTGCGTGGGTAAGTACCAATTATAATATGAACACTAGAAGTATTTCTGTCAAGATTAAGAACACTGTCAATCTTCACTCCCTATTGACTTGACTTCTTGTTTTCTTTATTTAACAAAATTGCTGGGGATTTTCCCCCCAAAATTGCTTTTTAAAGCTAACATTTCTGTAACATTTGGGCTAATTGTCCAAACACTATATCAAGTATTTTAAGCATATTACCCTATGTTATCCTTAAATCAATGATGAACAAATAGAGGAAACCGACTTAGAAGAGGTTTAGAAACTAATTAGAAACTAAATCACAAAGCTAGCATGTGAAGGACATGGGCACAAATGAAGTCTGAGTGAGCAAAGGCCATCTATTTAATCATAAGTTTCTACTTCACATGCCTATAATATATAAATCACTAGATAAATGTATATTATCACAAAAAGTCTTCATTCAACAGGCAAAAATGTCTTTATTTATGTAACTCTTTCAGCTCATAAATGTGATTTTTAACTCTTTCAAAATCTATGGAACATATATAGTATATACTCGTGTATAAGCTGAGATTTTCGGCACATTTTTATGCAGTTTTTGTGGTAAAATTAAGTGCCTCGGCTGATATTTGGGTTGGCTTATACTCAAGTATCTATGGTAAATCCAACTTTCATCTTCCATCTCTGGGTGTCCTTGAAGGGTTTTTTATGTATAGTGTGTGCTGACGTCAGGGCAAGGTACCACAGTGGTACCATATGGAAAGTGTTCCAATCTGCCAGTCACTCCTTTGGATCACAGTAAGGCGATCTGATCATATAAAAAATTACAGCCTTCAAGGCGGGG
>NW_022103908.1:25317083-25318576 GCF_000313985.2 Echinops telfairi | reverse complement strand
TGACACCAAGGGCTCAATAGAAAACAAATGTCCAGAAAATATTTGTGGTAACATATGTAAAAAAGTGCTTGGTACCACTGATGTATGGATTGTTACGAGAGCTGTAAGAGCCCTCAATAAAATGATTTTTTTTTTAAAAAGAAAGCAATGAGGGTTAGACACATGGCAACAATTTCCATAATGCTCATTCACTACAGCAAACCCGGACTAAGACATGTCACAAAAACCAAATAAAGTATAAAAAGCGCAACTATATGGAAGTCTTAAGTTGCCAATTACTAAGTTGAGATTTGAAACAAATTCACTGACTTCCAAATTCATGAAGTCCCCAATAAAAGTATTGATTTAAATAAAAAATATATAAATAAATAACCAAGTTCATGACTTTAGAGTAGCAACAACAACAACAAAACAATTTACAGGCCTGGAAAATCTATACAGGATCATGTATAAGATTTGGTTTGGCAGTGAGTTTGGTTTGATTTTTGAATGTCAGGGTAGGGACTTGCCAAACTCTGACCAGAAGGCAACTTGTCAATGACCCAGCTGTGTTGGGAGGTTATTGAATGAGGTGGTGCATCCTTGAGAAGTGACAGCAAGATACAGTTTATAAGTGTATTTACTGTTTCCTGTGCATCAATAGGAAATTGTGATGTCTGGGATAAGGTAATATTCAATGAATATTTATTCCATGATTCCCCCCACCCCCATCATTCATTCTACCACCAGAGTTCATTGAAACAGAGGCATCTCCCGTAACATTGATAAAAATTCATCATACCTAACAAAACTTTATAACAATTATTCAGCATGCATTCTGTGTCAAAATGTTACGGGGGGTGGGGGGTGACTTAGTAATGCATGGGTTAAAATTGGACTTGCCTTTTAACCTAATGAGGAGCTCTGGTGGTGTAGTGGTTATGCCTTGGGCTGTGATCCACGTGGTCATCAGTTCAAAACCACCAGCATCTCTGTGGGAGAAATCAGGCTTTCTCCTCCAGTAAACAGTTACATTCTTGGAAACCCAAAGAGGACCACTGTGGGTCATCACTAACTCAATAACAGTGAGTTTGTTTATTTGTTTGTGTATTTGTTTTTTAATCATTTTATTAGGGGCTCATACAACTCTTATCACAATGCATACATACATCAATTGTGTAAAGCACATTTGTACATTCATTGCCCTCATCATTCTCAAAACATTTCCTCTCCACTTAAGCCCCCAGCACTAGGTCTTCATTTTCCCCTCCCTCCCCATTCCCCTCTCCCTCATGAGCCCTTGATAATTTATAAATTATTATTTTATCATATCTAGCCCTGTCCGACATCTCCCTTCACCCACTTTTCTGTTGTCCATCCCCCAGGAAGGAGGTCACATATAGTTCCTTATAATCAGTTCCCTCTTTCCAACCCACTCTCCCTCTACCCTCCCAGTATCGCCACTCACACCACTGGTCCTGAAGGGATCATCCACTCTGGATTCCCTGTGTTTC
>NW_022103908.1:25287486-25316525 GCF_000313985.2 Echinops telfairi | reverse complement strand
TTGAGTGGAGGCCCAATGTCCCTCTGCTACCTTAATACTAAACTTATAAATATAGGCACATAGATCTATGATCTAAGCACCTATAAGAATTTTCAAAAGCATTGCACAAGTAAATGTTGACAGCTGAGCAAATTTCAGATAGAGCAGTTGTTCAACTCTTCTCTACAAAGTTTCTTTCAGATGTACTCCTCATTAGTCTGTACAAATTAGAAAGCCTGGAGCCAGATGCAAAGGGAATTAGGTAAAGCACAATCAGGAGAGGCAAGAACAAAGAAAACACTGAAAGAAGGAAAGGAAATAGAAAGGGAAAACAAAAAGGGTGGAGAGGGCAGAAAAGGATAGGAAAAAGTAGAGCGGAAAAATAAGTGAGGAGGAGGAAAAGAAGAAGGGGATTAAAGACGGGAAAGAAGGGGAACTAGGCAACTAGGAGCAGGGTCCCTGTTGGAAATGGAGTGCACATTCCCGACTGCACACACACCTCCTGTGACAAGCACAGCCAGAGAGCAGGACTCCTTTGCCAAGCACCCAGTGACCTTGGCAATACCAAAGAACCACCAACTGACCAACCAAGTCACTGCCCTCAAGTCCAGTCTCACTCATAGCACGACTCTGTAGACAGAGTAGACCTGGCCCTGTGGGTTTCTAAGACTGTAATCTTACTAGGAGTAGAAAGCCTCATCTTTCTCCCAAGGAGTGAATGGTGTTTTCAAACAAATAACCTTTCAGTTAGCAGCCCAACTCATAATCAACTATGTCCCAGGGCACCATCAACCTGGGCAACAGAGAGAGACCGAAAGATCAGCTTGCCAATTCTGCCTTTTCCTGGCAGAGATAAGTCACAACAGGGTTAGTCACAAACGCTAGTCTCGTATTATCAGAAACAAGATACATATTAGTTTGACAGCCCCTGATATTAATTTTTCTTTAAATGCCATTTGTTTTGGATCCAATTGTGTCTACCAACTGAATTGGAACCCTAATAATTATATTTATGAAAATGACTCTGTCTGAAATTAGAGGTTTTCTTTTGTTGTGTTAACAAGATCGCACCATAATAGAGCACCTCCTAAAGCTAATCACTTCTAAGCGGCATCATGTAAAAGGAACAGAATGGGGATACAGACACTGACACTCACTGCTACCGAGCCCATTGACTCCTACTGATCCTTTAGGACAGAGTGGATTTCCAAGGTTATAAATCTTTAGAAGCACAGATAGTACACATATTTTGTAGATAGTTTTAGGGTTCTCTCACTTCCATTGAGTCAATTCCGACTCATAGAAACTCCATAGGACAGAGTAGAACTGCCCCTGGGGGTGAGGGTTTCCAAGACTGTAAATCATTACTGGAGTAGAAAACCTCATACTTCTTCTGCAGGGCCAGTGTTGCTTTTGAACTGCTGACCTTTCAATTAGCAGCCCAAAGCATTACCCACTACGGTAGAACCCCAGGACTCAACCATGCGTACTTGACATAACTGGATTGTGACATGAAGTGTCGAGAAAATTGTGCATGGGAGCTTGAACAAAACATCAGAACCCGACCCGATGCACATGATTTTTGTAAACAAAAGTAATTCGTGTTTTGGTCACTTAGCATTAGTTAGTGTTGTTTAAACCTTTTGCATCTGTGTTCCAAGTGTTTTGCTATAATTTTCTTAGTTTTGTGACTTTTTGTCTGTTTTTAGATAAAAAAACATGGGTCTTAACAAAGAAGTTTTTGAAAAGAATCATTATGATAAGGAACTGGTTAATTGTGTTATCAATATTGTTGATGATAATTTAGTAAACCCTTTTAGAAAACAATTAAGGAAACGCCAACAGCAGACCACATTCGACAGATTTTTTTATTTTTCAGAGAAAGTCATCCAGGTCCTAGTGAAAAAAGACAAAGAAGGGAAAAACTTCCTGAGAAGCAGCTATCAGATGATTTTATGGAAGGGATTCCCCTTCCAAACAATGACTCTCTCTCTATCCCTCCTCTCCACGTCCGTGTCCACAGATCCAGCTCTTCATCAATCTCGAGGTATGGGCCATACTCGAACTGTTAAAAACCTTTTAAATGTTGTGTTTCTTATTTAAATTGTATTATTTAATTCTGACCTAATTTACTTTGCAATTTCTGTGTAATGTTTTGTATCAAAAGGCAAGGTTAGGGTAAAAACTTGTTGGTCGAGAACAAATTAACACATTTTCAGTTATTTCTTATGGGAAAAATTGAATCGAGACTTGACTGCATCGCATCTCGACATTCTTTCTAGAACAGATTAGCGTCAAGGTCCAGGGTTCTACTGTACTCCATCAGGGTCCCTTTGGGATTCTCTAGGTGGTGCAAATAGTTAAGCACTTGACTGGAAGCTGAAAGGTTCGTGGTTCCAGCCCACCCAACAGCACTTGAGAAGACATGCCTGCTACTGGCCACTTCTGAAAGGTCACAGCCTGAAAACCCCACACCAATTCTCCTCTGCACACACGTGACATTCGAAGTCACTCTCCGTCTGCGAGCAACTCACAGCATCAATTGGAACTCTTCCGTCATAGTGATATAAAAGAATATTACATAAATGTCACACACGTTTCATAATACTGTATTTTAAAACCATCCAGTGACAAAGCAGTTAAAAAGCAATACACAATATGCAATTCCACTTAAATATACATTTCTATATATATACTTACTTGTAGCTGAATTGAAGTATGCCGAAGACCTTCTACAATAGGAAGAAATCGGTCCATCATCCTTTCTTCTCCAGATGATGTTAAAGCTTCCAAAACTTCTTCAAGGCTATTGGATATTATTAAGTCATTAATTAAACTGAAAGTAGCAAATAACACAAATGCCATAATACTACAACCTGCCTCTGCCCCAAGAACAAAGTACAGATAGGCAACTAATAATATTGCAGAAGTAGTTTATTGAGCACATGACATGCGCAGGGCTCTACATTTGATTCATTTTAATCCACTTAATTCACTTAATCCTCACAACAGTACTATGAGGATGTTTATTTAGAAAACATTTATATAGTGCTTATCACAAGCCACATACTACTCTAATTACTTTATAAATATTAAATCATGTTAATGCATATAATAAATCTAAGAAGTAGGTTCTATTAAAATATCATATTTGAACGCAAGGCAGAAAAAAACTAAGCAACTTGGCCAAGGTCCTATATCTACTAAATGGTAGAGCAAAGCTTTGAAACCAACCAGACTATCTGTCTATTAAGTCCTAAAATAATGCTCTTTGCTGCAACACTCCACCTTCCATTCTAGTTTAGGAAGTTATGGCAGCCCAAAGCTAGTGAAATGTTATAAATATAATAGCTGCAAAAAATTATAGTTATCTTTCAAAGAATAGTTGTGAACTATTCTCATAGTCAATGTAAAGCAAATACTTTTGCATAATCTTTCTTCATTGTCAAATGTTCTTTATATTATCAGCCATTCACTATCAACAACAACAAAACCAACTCATTGTCATCTTGTCAATTCCGACTCACAAAGACCCTCTAGGGTCTCTTTGGGGGTCAAAGGACCAGCGGTTCTCTTTGGGGGCCAAAGGACCCTTTCACAGGGGTTGCCCGATTCATAACAGTAGCAAAATTATAACTATGAAGTAGGAATGAAAATAATTTTTTGGTTGGGGGGTCACCACCACATGAGGAGCCATATGAAAGGGTCACGGCATTAGGAAGGCTGAGAACCACTGCTCTAAGACACAGTAGAACTGCCCTTGTAGATTTGAGGCTGTAACCCTTTAAAAAGAGTAGACAGTTTCATCTTTCTCCCACAAAGTAGCTTGTGCACTCAAACTGCTGGCCTTGAGGTTAGCAGCCCATTGTGGACCCCACAATACATAAGGTTAGGGCTTAGGACTAAGTACAAGCTCAAATACATAAGCATGTATGTATGTATGTATGTATGTATGTGTGTGTGTATGTGTGTGTACCTGGTCCACTTTAGAGGCAGCATTATCAGCTTATTGAAAATAATTTAAGTAACCTCCATGAGACATTATGTAATTCTATATAGAATCATTAATCTAGCCAATAGTATAGAATTTAAACACTATTGAGAAAACTATAAGTATATGACAGACTTTTAGACTAAAATGCATGGTTTTCACTTATAGAAGTTAAAAAGTCAAGTAACTAACTGAATACTGTTTACTAAAGTAATGAGGGTCAGAAACGAAGCAAATATTTTAAACATGCTCATTCACTAAAACAAAACTATGTCTGCAGGACTAAGACAAGCCACAAAAAGCAACAAAAATATGAAAATATAAAAAATGTGGTCATCTTAGGTTGTCAATTATCGGGCAACCTCAAAGCAAGAAATCATTCAAATATTTGTGTCCTGCTAAGAATCTATCAAGAATCAAAATCTAATTCTAAAATCTACTTTAAAATTCACTTAAAGTTAAGTTCGATCTCTAAAGTTGGTAACAAAAACCATTAGTAGTATCAACCTGTATTAAATGAGTTTGTAGACAGAAAAATAAATTGAGAACACTTACATGCTTTCTTCCCCTACAATACATATCGCCGACAGCATTTTAACCACGTCTGTCATCATGAGCGGATGCCCAGGATCCAGGGCTTTGGTCAGTAAAGGAAGACTCCTCTCTTCACTCATAATTCTTTCCAACCCATACTATAATTTTTTGGAAATATAAGAGACTAAATGTTAAAAGTTAGAAAAACAATGCCTTGAAGGAAAGGTAGTCACTAAAAAAATACTTAAAAGATCATACTTTTTTGTTTGTTTACCTTTAGTCATACCTAAAAATATAAAGAGCGTATAACACCCTTAAACAATCCATAAAACTATTCACTTTACATCAAGAAGTGTGTATGAGAATAAGTCATCTGCACATAACCCCCAAAATTATCTGGACCGGCTACAGCTGATAATTGTTCATAGATGCGGCCAACTCGGGAAAGGGAGCAATGGTGAGAAACGTTGGGACTTCCCACTAAGAGCAGACAAAACAGCTATTAGACCACACACTGAAGGTCTTCTTCCTAGAGTAAGAGTTTGGGTCACAGAAATATTGCCATTAGTAAGTTCACTGATATATGATTTTAAATTTCTAAGCAACAGGTTAGAAAACCTGTTAATAAAATTTGGATTAATAACATTAACCAACATATGATCAATATATTTTTATACTTATAGGACAACCCCAATAAGCCACATTTCAGGAATGCAATAGTCACTTTAGACAACATGGAATAGACAGTGCAGGCCTACCTATACACATGGTGCATAAATGTGTAAAATGTGAAGGAGGTTAGAAGCAAATACCACATAGAAATGGCCATCATGAGTTTACTTACTCCAATCAGCATAATGTGCGTGTGATGAGGAAGACAATGCAGTTGTATATACTCTATTATATAAGGGGGACAATTTGGGATAGAATTTGGGATACTGCCAATAAGATAAAGGATTGTGTTAATTTAAAGATGTATATCTCTCTTAGGGACCGGTTACAATCTATAAAAGATAAGTATCAAATAAGATGAATGAGGAAAAGAAGATAGTATGATACTATTTACCTACCTAGATGATCATTCTTAAGTGTCAAAAATTTGGTTAGTCTTATACAAGCTACTTCTAAGCATTAAAACTTACCTTAATTCTAATTACAGACCTAGGGATTCTGATTTAAACTCAAAATCAGTACAAAATAATAAATATCAAAATTAAATCTATGACAAGACCAAAATGCTTTGAGAGTTGGAAAATCCTACTTATGAATTACTATATTACATATAAGTAAATGACACATAAGTGTATGACATACAAGTAAAGAATCATACACACTATAATGAAATATTTTTACTATAAACCACTCTCTAGGGAACACAATGAAGCAATGGACAAAGTATATGTAAAAGGGTCAAGGACCCCAGGTAATAATTTTTGGAGATAATTCTGCCTTTTGGTTACAGGGGAAATTTTTTAAACAGACAGCTAAGCCAGCCAGGAAATGTTTATTTTGTGATGCCCTAGGCTCTTTCATAACTAGAAACAATGAAAAAGCAGGCATTGGGCCAGACACTAAAATATGTCTCGATTATCTTTCCAGGGAGTTGTCAGTGGCCCATAAAGTACGATTTAGATCCAATTCACAAAGTCAATCAGTCAATGATTACCAAGTACCAAAGGGCTGACTATTCTACTACAGCAGAGGATTGATTACAATGTCTCTAGAATTTCCCTTTCATCCCATCCCAAGTGATATTCCCTACCTTCTCTGTCAAGCCTGCAACCCGGAACATACTTTTTTTCATAGTTTTTGACTATTATCTAATGCCACACCTCCCCGGCTCAGATCCCATAAATCCACCATAGACAATAATCCATGGTTTTCCTAATGTATCAAAGTGTTGTGCAGAATTAACCCAGATTACCACTACTTAGTATCTGTAACTGAAGTCAGAATTGCTAATACTGTATAATATTACTCACCTTCAGCCATATAAAACCCAAGATAAAACATATTCACAAAAACATATGACCCTTTGTAAGAAATGGCTAACTTACCAAGGCTGGCATCAGCATGCATTAAATGATGAACACTATAGTTTACAGAGGTGGTGACAAAATTTGGAAGATCTAAGGGTGTATCTCTCTGAATATCAAGTTAATGTAATAGCCTGCCTGTTCTAAACAAAGTCCAATGCCAGGATGCACTTACATTCTGCATGATGCTATTATTACCTAATAAATGGAACTCCGGGGACTTGAAGATGTTTACGCAGGAGAGGGTGGATCTCCTACAACCCTGGGTATGCGACCCAAAATTTGAATCCACACATGAAGTCTAGGGCTGAGCAGCTACCCATGGTAAGCTAAATAGCAGAGACTATGTGGCTAAGTGGGCACATACTTCACCCACAAAAAGTTAGTCGACTAAATGAAGCCTTTGTTCTCATTACCTTCTAATTAAAGTCAACTGCCTTTTCATTGTTCTTCTCCCTTAATCTCCAAAATCCTCTTCCATTTATTTAGTACTAAGTGTTATTAAAAAAATTACCTTCTACAATATTATCAAATTTGCTCGCTGATTAATTATACAATTACATTTTGGTACCAAATAAAGTAACCCTTTTTTTCCCTTGGGCCTACATTAGTACCAATTTTTCATCATTTAATCTTTAAGATGGCATAGTTCCAGTTCAACACAATTTACAGTGATTTTTTTACAAATACGTAAGCCTCAAACTCACTGCCATATCGAGTCAATGTTGACTCTCAGCAACCCTAGAGGACAGGGTAGCACTGCGCCGGCAGCTTCCCAAGACTTGAATCTTTGCAAGAGTAGAAAGCCTCATCTTTCCCCATGGAGCTTGAACCATGGACCTCATCGTTACCACCTAAGTGCACAGCCCCCTATGCCATCAGAGCTGCTATATGTACTTACAGGTCTGATCAAATAAAGTTCAGGAAACATAGTCTTGGGGGAGGGGGGAAGAAGTTTTACCAAAAATGGGACGTCTTATTAAGTTTAGGGTTCAGATATTATAACGCTAACTATAAGCACCAGCAGAGTCTCTCCCAGTGATGCAAATGATTAACAAGCTTAGATGCTGAAAACACTGGAGCTTCAAGTCTACCTAGAGGTGCCTCGGAATAAAAGGTCTGGAGAACTATTTCTGAAACATTAGCTATTAAAAACTAGAGTTCTACTCCGGCACATGTGGGTCATTGCAAGTCAGAATCGACTCAACAGTACATGATTTTACTGCTTCTATTAAGTACCAGTAATTTAAATGGCCTTTATTTCATTTCTTAGTAGCATAGGCAATGCCACCAAATGCAAAGGGAAATACTTTGCAATTCCAAACATAAAAACTATATGCAATATCATTCAAAGATAATGGGTCAGATTGGATTAATTAGAAGATAAACACATGTAAAAAGTTCAACTTCAATGGAGTCCTAAACCTAGTATTATCTTCCAGACAGCACCTTGCTTTAAACCATGATCTTCTTCTCAAATTCATGATCTGATCCAAATGCTCTATTAGTGTGATACTGATGTTCCCGCTTTTCCACTCTCCACCTTCCCAGCGTAATAAAATGTCCAATTTACATTAACTCATTTTAGAAAGCTTCTCCTAAAGCAGCACTAGTTTCTGATTCTTTCCTTTATTCACTTATGCTTACAACAGATAAGGTAATAGGCTACATGATACATGTAATACCTAGCTCTCACTGTGCCAAGGCTTCAGTATAGAAAGCACTTGTGACTTCTACCATCACATGTTTAACCTGAAAATCTTAATTGATGGGGCAAAGAAGAAAAGCATGTAACTCATAAACTATGAAAATCCGTACGTATATACTCGAGTAAAAGCCAACCTGAACATCCACCGAGGCACCTAACTTTACCACAAAAAATGCATTAAAAATGTGCTGGGAAACTCAGCTTATACTCAAGTATATGCAATACATAGGTAGATTTTCCATATTTAATTCTTTAAAAACGTTAGCAATGAATTAACCTAAAAATAACTGGAAAGTATATTTACTAACCAACTAAAAGAAATATCAAAATTTTAATAATCTGGTTAGCACCACTTAACTGTGTAATTCTCTAAAGGCTAATTTTTTAAGAATAGGAATGAAGATAAAATATAAATTACAACTAATCAGAAACACACAGATCATTTGGCTATAAGACAAAAATCTCACCACCATAGTAAAATGTCCTCTCCTGCTGTCTAACAGCAGCTAAAACAGCTATCATTACTGTACACATCATGAGGTAGATGTGTTTAGATGTTAGAGCTAAAGAAGATGCATTTACATGGCATGGGATAATGCTAATTTCTGCAATTAACAGTGTCTTAAATAAATTTTTAAAACATGGTTCAGGTGACTCTCACTTCAATGAAAAACTTAAACGTGTCCTTTAAATGTGTCCTTTTACAACTGTGTACTCCTTAACTAACCAATATCTGCAGACACTTCATGTTACATTTGGTCCTGGATCAATTGTATTAAACATATGGCTCCATGTTGGGGACCTGTTGTTGTAAATTTAAATTAATTTAATTTTACATTTTAAATTCCTAGATTAGAAGAAGTGAGTCTTAACAACGTCTTTCTTTGATTAATAAATATTACTGCAGGTCATAGTTAATATTCAAGTATAATTTAAAACTGAATCATGCCATACTTCTAAAATTTCAAAGACAAAGAATTTGGGAGAGAAAGAAGAAGCAAAGGGTAGGGGGAAACTGATGACAGTAAAGAAAAGGGAATGAAATTATATTTGAGAGAGAGAAATAGAGTGCGCGTATATAAATGAATCACACACCAGAAAGGAGTTCATTAAACTCCAAGTTTTAGTAGGTTTGCTACAAAACTACAACTCACTGTTTTCCATTGTGTATTGAAAATAATAGCAAAACAATTTATCAATTTACTGAATGTAAAAACCCTGTATTAAAAAAAATAAACCTGAATTACCAAATTCTTATTCATGTAACATTTGGGCAAAGATAATTACCCAAATACATACCTGGGTATTCATCAAGGCCTTTAGACACTGTATGACTTTGTGTTGATTCTTCTTTACTACTTTTTCTTGGCTGTATTAACATAAATGATATAGTATCATGAAAGAATCCTAAATGGATATGCAAATGCAGCTTAATCAAAAATAATTCTTAGCATTACTTACATTTTGCCATTAATCAGTCTCTCCAAAATATCCACTAATAATCCAGTTCCCTCAGGAACAAAGCTTTTCACCCAACTGAAAAGAAGACAAACAAATGTAACCATACATTATAAGAGTTTTAAAGGTAGCCTAGTATGGAATAACACAACGATGTTTGTTGGCTGTTAATATACTCACAAGTACCCCCCAGTTATTGAAAGTTGGCTTTACATTCGTTTTCATGGAAGACCCACATTAGTACCTGTTTTTATTAATCAAACGAGATTTATTAGGATCTTTGCTCTAGCATGACACAAAATCAGTGCTCTTCATTTGTTTCACAGTAAGCCGTTAAAAGAGGTAGTGTAACAAAGAAAATTACAGAATATTATTACAAGAAACCAAGAGACCTATACAAATGGAAGAATGCTTCATGTTCATGGATCGGAAGACCTAATATTGTGAAATATTAATACTACCTAAAGCAAACTATCTACAAATACAACACAATTCCAATTCAAACCCCAACTTCATTCTCCGAAGAAATGGAAAAACTAATTACCAATTTCATAGGGAAAGGAAAGAGGACCAGGATAAGCTAAGACCTTCTCAAAAAGAACAACATAGGAGGCCTTGCATTATCTAACCTGAAAACCTACTATACAACCACAGAAGTCAAAACAGCCTGGTACTAACAATGATAGATACATAGGACAATGGAACTCCTATACACTGCTGGTTGGCTTGTAAATATGTACAACCATTGTGGAAAGTGATATGGTACTACTTAAAACAAATGGGAACAGAAATACCATATAATTAGTTAAGACTATACGGGGCATATACCTCAATAATATCAACTTGTTTTTTGATAATAAGAACTAGAGAACAGATGTATGCTATCCCCTGTTCATTACAGCACAGTTCATAATCGCAGGAAGCTGGAAAGAGCCCAAATGCCCATCAATGGAACAATGGATAAAGAAACTGGTACATACACACAGTGGAATACTCTGCATGCCTGAAAAATACCTCATGACAGGGATGGACCTGGAATCCATGATGTTAAGTGAAGTCAGTCAACATAGCACCCCTTTATGTGTACAGCTTTAATAAAAAATTTTTTTATCATTTTATTCTCTCTTGCCATTTTTTCCCCTTTTTCTTAGAAGTTTTACTGGCATAGAATTCATGTTCCATACAACCTAGTAGTTAAAATATATTAATAAGAGTTGTAAATCATCACCACAATCATTTTAAAAATATTTTCTTTATTCTTGTCCTTATTATTTTCTTATTATATTTTTATTGGGATATAATTCACACATCATGCAATTTAATTGTTCAATCATATTAAGATTTGTGCAATCATCACTGTAATCAATTTCAGAACATTTTCTTCTTGTGCTCACTGTTGTTAGCTCATTTCCCCCCATTCTCTCCTGCCAAGCCCCTAGGCAATTATTAGTCCAGTTATTGTCTTTATAGATCTACCTACCCTGGACTGAATATACAGAAAATCACATAAAATACAAACAGAGCATACAAAGAAAAATCTGAACAATAAAGACCAGATAAAACACAGGAACACCTCAGTCAAGAATCAAAAAATATTAAAAACCAAAAAACTTAAAAATGGGTCAAATGTGAGATCAAATGATAAGGCACTGCATTTTAACCGAACTGCATCTCCCAAAAATACCTCGACAGAGGAGACCTCACCTTAGCTGAAGTCAATTTCTCAAATATGGGAAGATGGAAAAGCCCATTCAGTGGCTGCGATATCACATTGTGCTAAGGTCACCCCTAATCATCAGCCATTCCTACCAGAATGTTAAGCAAACCTTACTAGAAATTCAAGTCAAGATAGGGGGGTGGGGGAGTGGGTTGGCTCGAGCGTGTCTCAAAGAAGGAGATTACACTTCTGTTGGTGGATAAACTGGATAGAGCAACCTCCCATTGGGGAAACATGTTTAACAACACTTAGAACCCAAGGGGAGAAAACGACTAGTCTATTCTAACTGGACCTTTTAAAATCCTTAATTGGACACTTTTGATCCAGTTTCTGTCCAGCCCTTAGTCGCCCACACCATATGCAATAGACCACTAGGACTTTAGACTTTGTCCTTTGGAGGCACACAATATCCTTCATAAGGATTGGATGTGGAAATCCTAGTAAGCGAACTGTGCTTTCCCTCAAACTCACTTATGGTAGATTTATGAGACTGACAATATTCCCCTGGACTTGGGGTTGAAATGGCCTAGTGTGAGAAGAAGCAGATGACTGCTATCTCAAGGCTATGGAATTGGTGGCCATTGGACTTTAGTTTAGATCCCTTTCTTTGAGAGTGCCCAAGGAATGGTGGCCTGGGACTGCTGTATATTTACTATTTTAATACTCTTCTTGCTTTCTTATGACATGTATTAGTCTGGTAGGCATGGTTCTGTCTTTGTAAATGAGTGTTACTAAAAGTTATTCCCTATCAATAGCTGCCATTGTTCATGTAAATAGTGTGCCCAGACAATTAAAAATTTAATCTGTACAAACCAACAATTCATGCATTCAGCATATATTTGCATAATTTCCTTTTCTCAACAACGTTTTCAATTCTATACCATTGCCTAAGTTAATGACACTATCAATAGAATTACATTATGCTCCAGGGAGGTGATGTATAATGTTCTCTATTATAAAATATAGGAGGTCTGGTGGTGGGATTATATACTTGGTGGCTAACAGGTCAGCAGTTCAAATCCACCTGCTGTTCTGTAGGAAAAAGAAGAGTCTTTCTACTCCAATAAAGAGTTACAGTCTCAGAAACCCACAGTAGCAGTGATATCCTGTCTTACAGGGTCCACATGATTCCGAATCGAATCAATGGAAGTGAGTCTCAGTTAGCTCCAAAGGCCAGTTGAGCAAGTAAGTGAAGATCTAAGAAAAGGAGACTCATACTTGCATAAAGAAAGCAACTACTCACTAAAACAGGTCAAAATATGAAAAGCAGGAGGAAAGGAATGCTTTAAGAAATGAAAGGAGCCCTGGTTAAGGGTTGGTTTTGCATTGGGTTGATAACTGCAATGCCAGCAGTTTGAAACCACCAGCAGCTTCGAAGGAAAAATAGGAGGCTTTCTAGTCTAATAAACCATTACAGTCTTAGAAACTCTTAAGGGCAGTTCTTCCCTGTCCTGTGGGGTTGCTGTAAATCTCCATGGCCTCAATAGTTGTGAGTTTCATTTTTGGGATAGGAATCAATTTTCCAAAGTTCAGATGCATGTATTAATGGTAAGAATTTCCTAACTTTCAAAGTGCAGTGATCATGTAAAACAACATACACTCATACCTCCACTTTTTAATGAATACTCTCTAAAGAGACATTATTTCCATATTGACCAAAGTATTCCATAAGCTCACTGATTGGATCATAGTATTATCCATCACTGTCACTAAATAAATGTTCACCTTGATTGTAATTAAACTGCCTGGCTCAACATGAACACATTCCTCAGGGGTGATTTGAAAACATAGGTCAACAAAGAACACATTGGCAGTATGTTATCTTCCAAAATGTAAGAGGAAATATACTACTAAAAAGTACAAGGATAAATAAGAGTATATTTTTTTTAATAAATGTGTTTGTTTGTACCTACGTGTGTGTCGTGTATGGGTAGCCTCCAAAGAGTGAAATGCTAAAAAGACACCCTCCTCTTGTCTGGCTCTCCTCTCTTGCTGGTAGGAAGATCCTACTTCCTGCTTCTGAGATGGCTTATTTTAGACCCAGCAGGAGGGCAATCACAATTAATTCTGTTAAAAAATCTTCAAGCCTCTCTCCGTCTACCATTCTGCTCCTTATCGGGCCTTTGGTGGGGATTTGGGTTTTCTTTGTGCACTTCAGGCTGCAGTCCTTGATCTATCATCAGCATGTGTTTCAAGCAAGGTTGTCTCGTCTGCACAGTGCAAGCTGTCCTCCAATCCTGAACACAACTGAAAACACCTACAGAAGTGTGTAATGTCTGATCTTGCAAGAAAGAAATAGAAAAAGGTATGTGCCATTTCGATCAGCCGTCCATTGGACGGATTCGGCAAGAGCTCTGGAATACCAAAGTCAAGAGTACACTTCCACGGGAAGATGCCCTCCTGGAGGGGAAGACTGAAAATCACCATTATCGTTAAGGATGAGATAGGAAAGTTAAACAAAAGTTGGTGTTTTCAAACCCTGACACAATTTCAAAGTGAACGGGTTTATTCGGCCCTATCAGCTACAGACAGGTTACCAGTAGGCTTTTCAAATCTTGCTTTCATGTTTCATAAAAACACCGACAGCCACCCACGTATCTGCCAGGCTGGCTGGCTTCCTGTTCTGTAGTTGTTCCTATTGCACATGCAGCAGGGAAGCTTAGAATCCACACACCGAAGCAGTCAGCGAGACTTTTCCTGGGACTGGTACAGGGACATGCGGCAAGCGGTGCTTTTCATCAAGCACTCCTCTGCTAGTACTTCATGGGGTTTCAAAGTTCTGTGTGAAGTACATTTAAACAATTTCTGTATTCAAAAATATACCTCTAAAGATATTTTAAAGCCAATATAAATAGTTTAGGATTAGTCCTGCTTTCATATTCAATCATTCTGGAAAACCAAGAAGTTACTATTCATAAAACTGCAGTATATCAAGCTACACAAAGCATCATTTTAAATTAATATAACAAAAGGGCTATGCTGAACTTAATTTGCTTATGATATGGCCCGTGATAAAATTCAGGAAGCACAGTAATCTAGAGGGAGCATCGTGATCCTCTTAGATCAGGAAGTCTTCTGATCTGAGGAATTAGCAAACATTAACTATTCTAAAAATACTATTCACTGCTATTGAGTCTGTTCTCATTCATAGTGGTTACTCATTGGGCTGTGATCCAAAGGTCCACCTTTTGAAATTACCAGCCCATGGGAGAAAGACGGGCTTTCTATTTCCCTAAACAGTTACTGTTTCCAAAACTCAAAGGGGCAGTTCTAGCTATAATGTAGCAATTATCACTAGACTAGTAAAACCCACAGAAGGTCTCAAATCAACTATTGTTGGACACAACAGCTAATGCTATCTTATACTGAAAAATTTGGATCCTTAAGCAGAAGGAAAAAAGAGACAAAAAAGACCCATTCTTAGGTATACTCCAAAATAACCAATTTTCTATGAAACAAAAGTTATTGGATGCAAAAAGGCATGATACCAAATCATTTTTAATTACAATGTTTTTCCTCTGTGATAATTAATTTATGAATGAATTAATTAGAGCAGGAGCAACAAACAGTCTTTTGCTCACCGGATTACATCTTACATTATCCAAGACAGCTTAAAATACAAAGGAAAGTGGAGAAGCAACTAAGACCTTTCAGACCAAAAGGAACACTTAAATTTTAAAAGATGAAAAGGCAGCTGATGAAAGTACTTACTGAAAAGATATTATGACAGACATTAAAAATGCAAACAAAACCTCTCCTTGTTTTCCTTCATGCTAGGCCAACATGCCATTATATTAAGAAGCTGTCATTTGTAAACCTTATCTTAAGCCCACCCCACACACCCCCATCATACCATTTTTTTCAGCAATAATATTTTTGAGGACAGGGGCAAATATCACTTGCTTTCTCTTCTGGAAAAGAGGTTCGAGATAAAAAGTGATATTGAGTACGTAGGTCTGCAGTCCTGACAAGGCTTATTGAAATCCATAGCTTTCTGCAAAAGTGTAAAATTTCTCATCATCAGTGTAAGAAGCAATCTGGGGAAATATTATCAACTGATCTATACATGATCAATCTTCAGGAAACGAAATCTGCACTATTTGTTCTGTGCCTGTCAGGACTGCATCATCCGGCCTTATGTGGTTTAACTATAAACTGCATTCATGGATGAATAAGCACTGTGCACATGTTTCTTCTCCATGAATAGAAATGACATAGACATCAGTATGACATTTGTCTTGGAAAAAATTGCTTTAAAATTGCACAAAGAATTGTGCTAAATACTACTTTAATACAAAGGCTACCTCCTAGAATTCTGTAGCATGGAGTGGGTGGGGTGAGGGGAATGAGGGTGTAATCCAACTATTTTAATTGCCAGAAGAAAAATGTCTAAATACAGCACTTTCCAAGCAGATGTTGCAAAAAGGAAGAAGTGCATGAAGGGAGAGGAGATGCCAGATTAAAGGTCCAACCCAGTTTAGACCTTGAGATTCAATTACTGCTTTGAGACACCGAGGGTGACATCAAAGTGTACAAAGTGGGTTCCCTGTATTACTACTGACTTGAGGAACCAACCCCAGTTGTCTCCTGGAGCAATAAAGCAATAATCAAGTATCAGATGTACTTTGTGGCCAAAATAAAGCACTATCCAGAAAGCTTCCTGTACACTGACCTGGCTGACCTCTCTTTCTTTTGTTCAGTTACTCCTTCTCTCCCAAAAGTATTCTTAGGAAAGACAAATGCATCAAAATTGTCAGATACATAATCCATCTACCAGCAGATCACAAGGGTAACTTTATTTGCTTTGCAGCAAAAAGTAAGCAAGCTTTCCCACAGCATTTTTCTGGAGGAAGTACGCCACCCCTCCCTGAAGCAGGGCCCTGACATGAGTAAAGGAGTGGCATTCCATAATTCATTCCACCTTCCTCTTCTTACATCTGCTTGGCTGCTCATAGAAGATCCAATGGTGGAATTGTTTACATTGTATTAGGTCACTCATGGGAATTACTAGACCTTAACTGCCGAATTACTGAGAATCCTGCCCCAGCCAAGTTGACACAAACCTAAGTACCACACACCTTAGTTCTCGAAAGCAACTCTTTGCTTTTCAACACTTTAAAGAGGTTACTTGCAGTAGATTTAGCCAATGCAACAGGTCATTTGAATTCTGCCCCCATGGTAATCAGTGTAGATCCAAGTAAAATAAAATTCCTGATAACTGCAATATCTTCTATGTTTTTCATGATGCTGCTTATTGGTCCAGTTGTGAGGATTTTTTTACAGTGAGTTATCATCCATTTTGAAAGATGCAGCTGTTGGTCCTCAGTAAGTACTTCAAGTTTTATTTGCTTTCATAAAGCAAAGTGGTATCACAGGTTGCTAAAAAGTTTTTTTACAGTCCTGATGCTGCATTCTTCAGATAGTCCTGTCTCAGATTATTGGATTGGCACACAGATTCAAAAAGTACAATCAGATGTCAAAACCCATAAACGTACCTTTCCTGATTCTAAACCACCCAGTATGCCCTTGTTCAGTTTAAATTACTGAGTCTGGGTCAGTCAGATTCTACACAAACATAATTAAGTGTTCTGGAATTCCTATTCTTCACAATATAATTTAAATAATTTGCTATGATCCATACAGTCAAATGCATTTGCATAGTCAATACCACAAAAAAACAGAGATAAATGTGTTTCTGGTGTCTCTGCTTTCAGCCATGATCCACCTGGCTTCATTAGTGATAATGAAGGTCCACATCCTCCAGAATTAAACTAGAATTGCTGGCAGTTCCCTATCGATGTATTGCTGCAACCATTTCTGAATTATATTCCGTAAAATTTTACTTGAGTGTGATACTAATGATATTATTTGATAATTCCTTCAGTCCATTGGATTCCCTTTCTGTGGATTGTTAAAAACTAAGACCTCGATAAGCAATTTGGGACTAATACTTGAATCCCTCTTATACATGAGGAAAGGGACATATAGGGAGGTTACAGTCACTTAAAAACACCTCCTAGTTCTGCTGATGCCCAGATCTGTGCTTGTACTTTAGTTAGAAAATGACACCAAAAGATGGTTCACAAAAGATATGAAAATGACACTGTGCCCTATCACAGTGGCTGTGTCCACCTCCGTCCCAGAGAATCGATTTAGATTTCAGAGATAGTATTTAGCAGCACCAACCCAAAGGGCTCTGAGTCAGACCAACTTGATGACGGGAGTTTAGACTATGTATTTTAACCTCAAGGATATTGAATCTGTCTAACATCACACTCCAAGGTACAAATGGGAAAAGTGAGATACTATGTCAAGACAGCTAGGGAACCAATGAAAGTTGGCTAAAGAGCTGAGTTAGTCTGTGTAGACTAGAGAAACAAATTCATAGACATGTATATATAATAAAGAGGTTTATCTACAAAGAGCAATTGAAAACTGAGAAAACACCACAGCCCAATCTAGATCAAGTCCATAAGTCCGGTGTTAGCCCAAATGTCCAATACCAATGTATAAATTCCTCTTCAGACTCAGGAAACACATGCAATGATGCTGGATGCAGAACAATCACAGGCCAGTGGGTGGAAAGTCTTTTTCTCAGCACTGGCAGGGGTGGTTTCTCAAGCTCCGAGGCGCTGCCATCAGCCTGTCTCCATGTGGCTTGTCAACAAGAATGTCTCGTGTGTGTCCAGCCTCCAACGACTATTTATTTCCTTCGTGCTGCCAAATGAGGTCATCAAGCTGTGACCTGATTGACAGGCCAAACTCCACCCCTTCACACATAAGTCTCAAATTGACAATAAATTATGTAACTACCACAGAAGCTGAGAAAAAAGGAGGGCTTCAGATAGATTTCCTTAAAGCTGATGTTTTGAATTAGGGCATCCAGCATCCTAGGCTCGGAGAAAGTAAACTTCTATTCACTTTTGGTATTTCTCTAAAAACAGCATTAACAAAGTAAGACAACCTCTATGCCTATGTTTCTAAGTATTTATTATTACTTATATATTTGTTAATGAATATTGAATTTTGCCAAAGGCTTTTTCTACATGTAGAATTGGTCATAATGTTCACCACCTTATCATTCTTATGATGTCGCCATGGTGTTTGGTTACAATGCTTTTGTCATTCCTCATATTAGTAATTTATATCTTCTTTGTCCTTATCAATATCAATAGAGATATGTTCATTTTGTTAATCTCTTCAAAGAACTAGTTTTACTCTCAACTATTCACTCTATTTTGATTTAAATTTCATTAACTTCTGCTTTTTCCCCCCAGAAAATACTTTTAAATGTGATTAAATATGTTTCCTTCACCCCTCCCCCCACCCCCCAACCCCCACCCCATTTCTTTAATTGTGAGCTAGGAAAAGGTTTACAGAGTAATTTCTGTTCTTATCGTCATTATTTCTTTCCTATTACTTGCTTTGTACTTTTTACTTCTTTTTATCTGGACTTTTCAAGTGATAAAAAATAGACAGTAAATAATAATGTATAATATAAAATAATACAATATAATAGATATACTGTATATACTCGAGTAGAAGCTGAGTTTGTCAGCACATTTTTTAATGAAGATTTTGTGGTAAAATTAGGTCCCTCGGCTGATATTCAGGTTGGCTTATACTCAAATATATATGGTAATATCATATCATATAGATAAGGTGTTTTTTTTTCTTTATAAATGTGAGAGATCTGAACACAGCTTTACGATATGGAGAATAAATCAGGGAAAGGGAAACATTAAAGACAAAGAAGTCCAAGGGGATACTTATTAGGATACTAATAGCCTTGAAACAATAATAACAACAGAGGTTAGAGATTAGATGAAGGTTAAACAAATTATGGGCGGAAGTGGGACTTGATATTAGTCCAGGTAAATGGGCTGAATCATTCAAGATGGAAACAAGCAACTTGAGCAAAGACACTACTTTAATTGACTCCCTGCAGACCTCAGAGGTTATGAGGGAGAGGGGCAGAAAGAAACCTATTACAAACAATCTAAATCATGTGGAAAATACATGATGACAAGAGTAAGCAGGATGTCAAACGAGCAGGGAAGATGGCTACCTAACCTAGCCAGAGGCTCAAGAAATGTTGCCAGAGACTGCGCTCTCAATAAGCACGGCCTGCTTTCTTGACTTGGTAAGATATTGAGGTAGTTACTTTATTGTGCCAACCTGGCCAATAAACACATGTGGGATTAATCAAAGGCCGGAGTGATAAATGGCTCGGGAGCCTCGCCTTTCTTGTCTCTCGCTCTTTGATCATCGGACCAGTGTGTGGTTGCCATGCTTGTTCTGTGCCTCAATTTGCAAGCTACACTACCTGTGGGACACCTAACCCGTGGACTGTGTCACTTTAATTTTAGGTTCCTTCAAGACCTGCTTCGCCACACCATTGGAATTTACATCTCTTGAGCTGGGGACTGTCGGACCCTGTCACCTGGCTGACTGTTGATGACCCGCCTTGCTATTTGCTGCCTGTGCCCGGATAGGCTGAATTGCTCTACAGAGGACTACCTGGCCGCCCTCAAGACTTGAAGGGCTGCTAGTGTCTCACAGTTGTCTCACGGGCGTGAGTTGCACTAAGTCATTTGTACTGCTTTATAATTTAACTGTTTATTTCTTGTGTTATGTATCTATTGATCTGTATAAATATATATATACATACACGATTATTAGCAATCTGGTTTTGTCTCTCTAGAGAACCCTTTCTAACACAGATACTCACAGTGAACACTAAGTTTGGAAAGCAGAAATAGTTAGATATGACGTTTTCTAATTTTGTTCAAAATATTTTTGATCCCATAGAAAATGGGAGTATGTATGTGTAACTAAAGAAAGATAATCTTAATAATCATCTAGTTTACTATATAAATAATTGACCAACTATAATCCAATTCACCTGTGAAAGACTGACTAACCTCTAGGGCATAAAGAAGATTTGAAGCTAATGATCTTTTCTCTAATTAAGCACACATGCTTCTGCTCCCAACAAGAATCAGTTGGATTTATTTCCAAATCTGTTTATGTCACTTGTGTTTAATATTACAATTATATTATCAAATCAATACTACACAAATAAATAAAACATCAACAAGAAAAAAATGCTGTTTCTATGAAAACTAGGTCTAATGTGTTGTTGCTTGATATCCCATCAATTCTGACTCATTAAGGCCCAACCTACAACAGAAGACTTTGCAAACGCTTAAAAAAGAAGTTTTTTCTTTTTGTCTTGTGTTATAAAAGGTGAGAATAGCTACACAACTCAAAAATGTAATCAAATATAGAAACTGGTGTATTGGTGTAGAGCAAAATAAATCAAATTTTATATTAAATGTTGCTATAAAAGTAGATGTAGACACAAAAACTACATTACTGGGAGATCTAACTAAAGACATATATACATACATACACATATATATATGTGTGTATATATATATATATACATGAATAATTCTCTACTGATTACACTCTGTCATTTGAGGATTCACTTTATAACACCAAAACCAGCCTTTATCGATTCATATAGTCCAGCTTTTACATCATGATCCCAGACACAAATGTAATGTTTGAGTTTTTAATCAAAAATTGTATTTAGATACATATGCATCAGGTACTTTATGAGTGCCTGTTCTAACTCCCTTTTACAAAAACCAACCAATATCAATGAATGAGGGCCCTTCTTTTGGAGACACACGAGGTGCACATGCATATAATTCGAACTCAAACTAACAGCAACACATTTTTATTCATTGTGCTTTTGTTATTTTCCCTTAATAAACTTAAATTATTTTGTATTAAGAAAAGTTTTTTTTTAATTACACAAAAGAATACATGGGCACCAGGGGAAACACACGTTATTTTGTTTAAAAACAATGTAAGAAGTGAACCACTAACAACACTAGTTATATGTGACAAAGTAACAAATTTCATACCTTAAACTAGAAGGTCAGGTTTAATACTGTATAATATCCAGATCCAATTTACATTCTTCTGTCAGGGTAATATATCACCAATGGTGAATATAATTATAGCTTATTTTAAGTTTTCATTTTCACCTATCCTTAGCAAGGTGACTAAACACTTGAAGAGTTGTGAAGGGGAGTAAAAGCAATTAGCATGCCCTGTAGGGCAAAACAAACATATACCCACATCTCATTCCATGGCCTGTCCACAAAAAGTATACTAAATTATAGAGTCACACCAGGAATTCTGAAATGAAACTTCACAAACTTCAAAATACAGTTATTAATATGCATATTGCCGGGAATTAACTTTGTAAAAACTATTTCAAACTATCATTTATTTCCATTTCTACTATTAGGTGAATCAAATAACACATTTATAGTCATTTTCTGCCAGTCACTTTTTAAATACCGTATATACTCGTGTAAGCTGAGTTTTTCAGCACACTTTTTATGTAGTTTTTGTGGTAAAATTAGGTGCCTTGGCTGATATTCAGGTGAGCTATACTCCAGTATATGCGGTATAACACATTGACAGGCACAAAATATCTCAAGAAGAAAAGTTCAAGTAAAATGCCCATGTATTACTTAATAATAAAATGAAAATAACCAGACTAACAGCAATAATGAAAAACACAGCACCAATACACAGTACGTGAGTTTTTTATCTTCCAATGAAAAGGCAGTAAAAGAACTAAATTTAAGACAGCACATACTAACACATACCCATGTGCTCTAATCCAAACTTGTGTTCATTATTTTAAGAGATACGCTGTAGAAAAGGGAATCTTCAGCTTGAAATATTTTTAAAATTAGTTAGTAGGTTTCTTAATATCAAATCAAATGACTAGACTAATATGTCAGCCCATATACAAGGCAAGAGAAATATCACATTTCAGACTTTCCATCAATTATCCCCACCCCAAATATCTGCCACTACTGTCCACTATGAGTAAGATAAGTCCCATGAACTCAATTATTAATTTCATAATCTGTGACTACAAAATTCACTGCAACCTTGTGTTTTCACTCACAACATGCCCTTCATAGAAATGCCTTCTCTACCACTGCAATGATGCCAGCTGCCTTCATGGACATGCTTCACCGTGTGCTCACTGGGTTCCATTCCTTTGAGCCAAGACACTGCCTATTTCTCTCCTCCTTTTTACAACAAAAGGTCTCAAATGATTTCATCACGAGCAGGAGCATCCCTTTGCCACACAGTCATTCGGTCTCATTTCTATCTGGCATCTGTCAGACAGATGCCAAAATCTGCTTTCCTCAAAGGCCACCGACAGGACTCATCTTGCCCCTTGCAACACACATCTCAGTTGTA
This sequence comes from Echinops telfairi, assembly GCF_000313985.2. Lineage (NCBI taxonomy): Eukaryota > Metazoa > Chordata > Mammalia > Afrosoricida > Tenrecidae > Echinops > Echinops telfairi. The sequence goes on along the minus strand of NW_022103908.1, from coordinate 25,293,798 downwards.
ATTTACATGGTCTGTACTCTTTTGAAACCCTTCCTCTCTTCTTGTTTCATGAATCTGGCCTTTCCAAGTCCTCCTGTTCCTCCCTGGTCACTCCTTTGCTGGCTTCTCCCTTTCTCAGCACATGTAAATGCAGGAATTTCTCCAGGTTTGCTCTGGGCACTCCTCGATTCTTTACCTCCTCCATAGTCACCTCGACAATTCTCAAGGATATAAACATATGTATATATGTATGTATGTGTATGTATATATGTGTGTGTATATATATGTAAAAGACACACACATATATAAGGCTCATATATATGCTGTGTCGGTCTGGTTAAACAAGGGAAACAAATCCACAGAAACTCATATGTTTAAGAGAGTTTTATATAAAGGGTAAGTGTACATTAAGAAAGCATCCCAACGCAGTACTGCCGAAGTTCATTAAGTCCATATGTCTGACACCAATCTACAAAGTCCTCCTCCATCTCACAAAACACACACAATGACACCGACTGCAGGAGGAAAGCCGAATCAGTGAACGTGTAAGCATCTCAGCGCTGGCAGGGGTCTCCACAAGGCTGCTCTAGCACCCAGGGCTGCATCGGGGTAGGTCCATGTGGCTTTTCCTCAGGGTTGTCTTGCAGGAAATGAGCCTTGCAACCTGAAGCAGGAAACTGGCTAAGGCATCTGCACCCAAGTCTGACCATCAGAAAGCAAGAGACCAGAGAACTAGAAAGGCGAGGCTCACGGAGCCCGTTATCTCTCCGGACTTCAATTACTTCCAAATGTGTTTATCGGTAAGGTTGGCACAATAAACCTTAACTATCTCATATGCCTTTAATAAACAACACATATTTCTATCAAGGCCAGATCTCTCCTCTGCATTCCAGACGTCAAATGCAGTGGCTTGCTCAACATCTCTATTTGTGAAAATTCACAGAAACACCAAACACAGTATGTTAAGAGTTTTTTATTTATCTTCCAAAATATGCATCAAGCCAGTAGTATGACCCACCCCAGGAAATACCATTGACTATCCACTCAAAATCTAAAAATCTAGTTGTCAATCCTTGATCCATCCTTTTCATTAATACCCCACGATCCAATTCATTAACAATTCCTTCAAGTGGTACTTTCTATCTGAAGCTGATCTGTAAAATCTCCCTATCACTCTCCTTACCTCTGCCACCAACCTCACACAGGGACCCCATCTCTCCCAAGGACTACTGCCTGTTCAAACTCACCTCCTCCAATTCATTCTTCCCAAAGCAGCAGGATGATAAAAAGGTAAATCAGAATTGTATGTCCTGTTTAAAAACTCTCCAATAGCCTGATACTATATGCAGTACACAATCCAGTTTCTCTACTATGACCTTTAACACCCTCTTCTATCCTCTTCTCATACTACTTAAGGATCTGTGGTTTATACATCCTCCCCACCACCTCCCTGACATACTGCTTCCCCAACTCAGGGTCTCTGTACAAGTTGTGTCTAGAGGTTCCCCATCACAGCCCATGATTATCAGAAATAGTTCCTTTCTTAAGCTTCACCAACTCAATTGTATGCATAAAAACTGGTGAGGTGGTATGTGTTCTAGTTTTTAATATATATAATCTCAAAATTAATGATTTTTTTAAGAAAATCACCAACTCAGAGACATTCCTGACCAACCTACATCAAAAAGTTTTCCATCCATTACTTTTCCAATCCTTATTTTTCTCTTTACTGAAATAGTTCTCACTCTAGGTTTGTTTATTTATTTGCTTGTTTCCAGGTCTCTTACTAGAAAGTTAGATAAAGGTAAGCGAGGGCCTTATAACTCTTGTTTACTCTGCACCTAGCACAACCCCTTGGATCAATTGTTGAAGAAAGGAGAGAAATCCTCACCTATGCTCCACTGGCACATACTTGTCTATATCACATACTTAAGGAATTAATTAGGTAAGAGCTGGTAATGCTATCTAGTCTTAAATGTATGGCGCCTGTTTCTCTCCAAACAGAATCTCAGCAAATTGAAGACACGAAGTCCTGAGCAGACCCTGCACTAAAACTCCACAAAAATGAGGCTTGGATCTGCTTTACTATTTATTAAAGCTTCATTTATTAGATCCAAACCTGAAAACTAAGCCCCACTACCTTCCTGTCTATTCTGACCCAGAGCAACCCTATAGGACAGCATAGCTTACTCTTAGTGTTTCTGAAACTGCCAATCTCTATGGGAGGAGCAACGCCCCCCCTCCCCCTACTCTCTCCCACAGATGTCTGCGGGGTTATCAGACTACCACTTAACTCATTGCACCACTCTAGGGTTAAGATGGTAGTTGGAAAATCTCAATTTTTCTATGATTATATTTTATAGGCACAAATTAAATTATAAAATGAAACTCTTCGAGTGTATTTGCCAATAAGTAATTATAACCAGGCCGTGATCCAAGCTTAGTTTCTAACACTAGTTTAGTGCCTCAAGAACAGACAGGAAGTGGCCAAATATGTTTTTTGATTAAAATATACTATACATTCCTTGTTTGCCCTTCGTAATCGTTGGTTAAACATCATTCATTTCATGACTCAGCAACTTTTTAAAAATACATTTGTACTGCCAACATTTTTTTCATGTGTTTGACGCCAAACTTCAAACACATCCAAAACAAATTATTAATCTGAGAGTTGTCAAAATCATCATCTTCTGGGAATACTAGACTTAATTTACCATGCCATGTTAACACTCAGAATATACATCCATAAAAATTAATATATACATGTATTAGTAAGCATAAACATCCCCTTATTATCCAATAAGGACCCAAACAGATCTACCTTAGTCTCTTACAGTTCCCAAATATTCAGTCTACTAATGCTCAGATATTTCATAACAAAATTTCAACATTGATGTTCTTCCCATAGTACTCTGATTTATATCTACTATGCTTGTTCAAAGTTAGTACATAGCCTCTGAGTTCAAGTTCACAGATTGAGGTACTATAATCAACATATAAAATTAACATAAACTTAACATATTTCAGATACATCTTGTTGAGATTTTTTTATGTCTGTCTCTTCCTATCCAATAATCTGACAAGTTTGAATATGTTCGGTTTACCAAAATACCCGTAGGTTTACACTAATTTTCAAATTCCTTATACAATTATTTCTCAGGCACCAAATTGTAGCCACATTCCAAAAGCCTGAAATATGATATGCAAAAACATTCAACCGTAGTGTTGTCTGATAAAATACAGGATATACTCAGTTTAAATTTGGATTTCAAATACACAAGGTCTTCATATATCTGGGATTCACAATTTCCTGAGCATACTATATTTTGATTTGCTAAGTCTAGCCACACGTATCCATAGGCCCCTACAAAGGTATGATTTCTAAAACTTAATGAATGGCATTTCTTGCTATGTCAAGCAAGAATCAGAAAAACATGCAATTCAGAGTGAAACCCAGCCACACTGATAACATCTGTTCATGACTTTTCAAAGAAATTCTTGCTTCTCTAAGCTCTAAGAAAAAAATTTTTTTAATTTTTTTAAGTTGAGTTATGCAACATTTAAGAATAGATTTTATTGTTATTGAAACTGTATTTCTACATGCATATCAATAGTATTTATTCAAATTGTATCGTAGAGAATTGTAAAGGTACACAGTTTTTATTTAGAAGTGGCATGAAGTACTAAATACAAATGACAGATTGATGACATCTGTTCAATTCTACGGCATGCATTGCCAGTGTTCAGATAAGGGAATCACCTGACAGGGTTACTGGTCAAAGACACTCGGAGGGACTCCAGGCAGGTGACAAGTCTCTCATCTGCAGAACCCATTTTCAGTTCATGGATGAATTCCTGAGGTAAGATCTGTCGGCTACTCTTAAGACTTCCCTATAAAATAAGTCAGAAAACAATTAGTTTAATCATTTATGAAAATGAAGATTATTCATCAAAAGAATATTAAGCTAACCTCACCTTTCAATTTTTAAAGCTATATACAATAATTCTAAGAAATATAATTTGGGGATGGTGATTTCCTTACTTCCACCAATAAATCTACCATTCAAAATCCATGATATTAAAAAAAGACAAGAGGGTGGTGTGTGATGGAGACCCAATGCCCATCTCTAGACAACTGGACATACCTTGCAGAGGGGTAGTAGGGAGATGAGTCACTTAGGGTACAGTATAGCAATAATGAAACCCACAACCTTCCTCTAGTTCTTAAATGCTTCCTCCCCCCAACTACCAGGACCCCAATTCTGCCTTACAGACCTGGTTAGACCAGATGATGCACAGCGGTACAGATGGAAATTGGAAACGCAGGGAATCTAGGACAGATGAACCTCTCAGGACCAGGGGTGACAGTGGAGATACCAGGAGGGAAAGGGGGTGTAGAAAGGGAGAATTGATCACAGGGAGCTACATATAATCTCCTCTCTGGGGGATGGGCAGCAGAGGGGTGGGTGAAGGGAGACGCCGGGCATTGTAATATAAGATACAATAATAATTTATAAATTATCAAGGGTGCATGGGGCAGAGGGGAGGAGGAAGGGAGAGGGAGGGGGAAAAAGGAAAATGAGCTGATTCCGGGAACCCAAGAGGAAAGCGAATTTTGGGAATAATGAGGGCAACAAATGTATAGATGTGCTTTACACAATTGATCTATGTATTATGATGAATTGTATGAGCCCCAATAAATTGATAAAAAAAAGACATCAGCTTGACCTCCAAAGATCAGCAAATTAAAATAATTTCTGATATGTAGGAAATTGGTCTGAAAATATAACAACATTTTGAGGCAAGTAAAAGTAAAAATCAAAACTATACAGGAATTATACCATAAGAATTAGTATTCTAAGCAACACAGAAAAGGCTAGAATTCATCAATTTATCCAATTAATATTGAGCACCTCGGCCTAGGTAACAGAGCTCTGGTGGCGTCCTGGGTTACACATTGAGTTGCTAACCACAAAGTCAGTTTGAATTCACCAACTTCTCGGTAGGAGAAAGATGAGGCTGTCTACTCTTGTTAAGATCTACAGTCTTGGAAAACCTCAGAGGCAGTTCTACTCTGTCCTCTAAGGCCACTAATGGATGGAATAGGCGAGATGACAGTAAGTTGTTGGTTTGGAGGTTGCTGTTTGTTTTTGGTTTTTGTCTGCAGGTTTTTAGTAGTCCTAAATACTGTGGACATGGAAAGTAACAAAACTAAATTAAGAAGGAGAGACCCAAAAAAGAAATAATGGTTTTCAATACAGTCTAATTCCTATAAAATGGTTGCTAAGAATCCCAAAGAAAGAACACCAAACTGAACAGATCAGAGAAGTCTCAACAACATGGGAAAAGTGAGTAGAAACAGGGAAGTAAAGAATTCAAAATACAGGATAAACTTTCGGTTCCTAACCACAAGATGGGTGGTTCAAACCCACCAATCACTCCATGGGAGAAAGATGAGGCTGTCTGCTCCCATAAAGATTCAGTCTTGGAAACCCTATAGAGGGTTACTATGAGTTGGAGATGACTTGATGTGAGTGGGCTTGGGTGTATTTTTTTTTAATTTACACATGCACACAAATAACGAACAGCAATAATATAAACAAGAAGGCATGTAAAAGTGGAGTGTGTGTGTGTGTGTGTGTGTGTGTGTGTGTGTGTTTAGGGTATTTCAGAAACGGAAGAGAAAAGAGGTGAGTGAATGGTGTAAGGACGCAGTTTTAAATAGGGTAAACAAGAATAAGCACAGAGGTCAGATGATGGAGAGACAGAAAACCACTCAACAATCCGTTTTTTTACTGGGGTTTTGGAAGGGTAGCACAGAGATAGAAAAAATATTTTTTAAATGACCACAATTATTTTGATATTTCTATTAAAAATATTTTCTCTCATATACAACAGACATACATGATTCTATATAAATTCATACTCATATGTATACATATTTTTAAAAACACTAAATGATATACATTACTTAATAGGTTGCTTTTATCTGGAAACATTGTGAAATATGGATTAAGAGAACAAATAGTAAGTGTCTATCAAGTGGCAAGCACTCTTTCTACCCACAGAGAATAGACCAGTGAGCAGGAGATAAAAGTCCAGCGCCACATGTTGCTATAAATGAAATAAGGGACTGAAACATATTGCATGTAGACAGTGAGCATGCTACAAAGAAAAATGAAAGCAGAGAAGGGAAATAAGCAGCATGGTGTGAAGGATGCCGTCTTAAATAGGGTGAACAAAGAGAGGCTCACAGGGGGGAATTTGAAGGCCTCCAACTTCAGTGTTTGAATGGAGGTCTGAAGGATGTGAGGGAACGAACGGTGCAGATAT
>NW_022103908.1:25282937-25287386 GCF_000313985.2 Echinops telfairi | reverse complement strand
GGGAGGCAGCTGTGCAGGCGAAGGCTGTGGGCTTTAGAGATCACTGAAAGAACAGGGTTACACCCTGGAAGCCGAAGTAGAGAGACCTGTTGAGGCTGCACAGAATTAGTACAGATGGGAAGGGATGGGGATATTGAACTAACAATGAAGAAAGGACAAAATTGCCTCTATTTAAGGGAAAAATTACCTATTTAAGGGCAAGGAAAGGAAATGTCCATGTATAAACTAAAGCAGATTAGCTAAGATAGCATAAAATTAGGGTGTTTTTTGCCCATTTCTTTTGATTTTTATTAATTTGCTATAATGTAAGAGAAGAAAACATTTCCAATAATGCAAAACAAATTAGCACTGGGAAGGCAAGCTATTTTCATTCACATCAATAGCAAAGTAGTAATTTACTAAAGAAAATTTCACTGGCAGAATCTCAACAGAGAATTAAAAATGATCAAGAAAATAAAGTTGAAAGGCAAAATGGTGAGAGCAGTGAAAATGAACATCCAATTTTTATAGCAGTGACTATGTTATGCATAATTAAAAAGAGAATGCATTCAACTTGCATTGACATGGCATTTATCAACGTCCCTTTTTTTGGCTTTATACTACCAGAGTACGTATCTCTTGCTCAGCAAAGAAAAATTTGCATTCATAGAAAAGAAACACAAGCAAACAAGTATCTCAAAAATTATAATTCTCCACTTCTATCCAAAGTATTTTTTCTCATATACAGTTATACAAAAAATTCAATATAGTCATACTTAAAAAAACATATAAGTATTATATAAAACATTGTTCAAGAAAAGTTGCTCTTTAAGTTACTTTTATCAATTTAACTATATTCCGTTAACATGGTCCAATATCAATAAGCACATGTCTTAAAGCACATGACTTTTCCTGACTCCTGAGAACCTGACCTATCATGACTTATATAAATCTATTCCCCTAGTCCTGAACATGTATCTAGCTTACAATTTCTTGCCATCATGGACATTTCAGGTTTCCTATGCATGCTGTCAGGTCAATGTAAATTTTTATCCAAACATGTATCAGTGAAGGTTAAAGGAAATCTCTTGTTTTATGTAAATCTTATTAAATGAAACCCCTTTTAAATTTTATTATTGAAGTATATGTGATTTGGGTAGGATATGGAATGGAATAAACAATGGAAAAAAGGCTATTTCCTTCAATTATATATCAGTAAACCTATATAGTATATGGGGCTCTGGTGGCAGTCTCGGGCAAATGTTGACCTGCTAACCTCAACGTCAGTGGTTCAAACCCACCAGCCACTCTTCCAAAGAAAGACCAGGCAGTCTGTTCCCATAAGGAGTTGTAATGCTTCAGAAACCCCAGAGAGGGCCTCTATGAGTCAAAACAGATGTGATGGCAAAATGGTATGAAAACAGCTTAACTATATCCATTCTCTATGAGGTACTTACAGCAAAAGATCCCAGAGAGATAAGTCATGCATCCAGAATTCAAAATAATTCTTTGTTCTTTTTAATAACCTTGAATAGGGATATTTTATGTTTCCAATCATGTTTTTCAGCTCTATAATTGATGAACACTTTGCCTTAAAAACTGGAAACAGGAGGAAGATATCAGCTCTTAACAGTTCTACCCAATATTGTACTGAGGATTTTAGTATAATAGGTAATGATGGGCATAAAAATTAGAAAGGAAAAAAGTATAACTGCTGTATCAGCAAATGACATATGTACAGGGAAATTCCTTAGACATTTATTTCTTTAAGTGTTAGAATAAATAAGTGAATTTAGAAAATTCTATGAATAAAAGTTCAATGTGCAATAATTAAAGGGGGGGACTCACCCCCTGAAATTAGAGAAATAAATAAAGATGTTATACTATGTTCATGGATCAAGTGCCAGTATTATTAAGAAATTCATGGTTCCATACTGATTCGTAGATCGAAAATAATTGCTATCAAAATCCCAATTAATATTTTTAGGAAAATGACAAGCACGTTGTAAGATGTATGATGGAATGAAAGGGATCTAAAAGATTCAGAGCAATGTTGAAGAACAAAATTAAAGGTTGCTTACAGAATCTAACTGCAAGAGACTTATTATATAAAGCTACAATAATCAAATTAGAATACTATTACAGGCACACAGAAGAATTAAACTAGGGGGAGCGGGGAGGGAGGGGGAAAATGAGGACCTAATGTCGGGGGTTTAAATGGAGAGAAAATGTTTTGAGAAACGATGTACAAATGCGCTTTACACAATTGATGTGTGTATGGATTGGGATAACAGTTGTATGAGCCCCTAATAAAATGTTAAAAAAGAAAAAAAAGAAAATACCATGGCTTGGGCCAGGTGCACCCTAAAAAAAAAAAAAGAAGAAGAATTAAACTAAATAGATAGTTCAGAAATATACTGACATCTATCAGGTCGATTGCTTTCAGCAAAAGAATTATTGCAATTCAATGAACAAGAGGAGTCGCTCTTCAACCAGTTGTACAGAATAACTAGACATCCATATGAAAGAAAATTGCTCCAGATGCTAAGTTTAAACACAAAAGCTAAACAAAGTGTGTAGGTGAAAATCATTTGTTATTAAGATGGCAAAGCTTTCTTTGGCCACAAAAGTGACTACAAAATGAAAATATTAACAAATTAAACTTCAATAAAAGTAAAACATTCAGGTTTTCAAAAGATTCTTTAATTCGGACAGTTTGATTAGAGTACAAAGGCGAGTCACTCCAAACTCACTGCCATCAAATCTATTCTGACTCAGAGAAACCGTATAGGACAGAGCAGAACTGCCCCTATGGGCTTCCAAGACTATCAATCCCCATGGCAGTAAATCAGACTCAGTTTTCCCTTAGAGAACAGCTGGTGGTTTGGAACTGCTGACCTTGAGGCTCTCGCCCACTTTGCCACCCAGCCTCCTAAGACGAATCACAGACTAGGAGAAAATATTGTTTGCACTACACATCAAGAACTGCTAGGGTCTGAGATTTTATTCAATGCACAAGTTAAGTGAGTATATTATTTCATGATTATTAACACAAAACACGAAGACTCTGAGATCAGAGACAAAAGACTTTATTGTGCACATGTTAGTATCCTAATCCCAATATGAAGTCCCACAGGAACCACCCAGGGACCATGATGAATACCTACTGTGGACTACATTACAAAAAAAGTTCTGAATTTGAGGGTTCACCATTTTTATGATGAATGACAGCACACGTCCTCACTGTCCAGAATATTACCTTATCTCTCAAGGCTGCTTACTGTACACATAATTCCAGGAAATGGCAAGAACAGGATCTCACATTCTTGACATAAGAGTGTACAGAGATTCAGGGTCAAAGACTTGCTGCCGCTCTCAAGCATAAATATATGATAAACTGGTTGTATGAAGAATATTTAAATAATTCCCTACAATTCAACAGCTATATGACAAACAGCTCTTCTTTTAAAATGTGCAAAAGACATGAATATTCACTTCACAATTATGAACATATGAATGGCCAATAATTACATGAAATGGAGTCTAAGGTCATTTGTCATCAAGTAAATGAACATTAAAATGACTAATGAGATAAGACTATATATCCTCTAGAATGGCAAGCACTTGAAACCACTGTCACTTAAGTACCACTTGGTACAGTCAGTTTTCATAAAAACAATTTACTCGTTTCTTTTAAAGTTGCATACACACATACCATACAATCAGCAATTACACAAGACTCTATGTGAGAAAAAGACTAAAACACATCCACAATGCTCAGCTGGACTCCATGAAGAAGAAGGAGTAGCATCAGGGTTGGAAAAAGGCTCACTAACCACCTACAAGAAGCAGACAATATGACTTTGGCTGCCAAAAGTCAGGAGGACTTGAAGCACTTGCTGAAGATCAAAGAATACAGCCTTCCGTATGAATTATAGCTCACTATAAAGAAAAGAAAAATATCCTTCGCAATTGAAACAATAGAGAAGATAATGACACATGGAGAAAGGATTGAAGTTTTCAAGAATTTCATTTTATTTAGATCCACATTGATGCCCATGGAAACAGCAGCAAGAAATCAAATGACCTATTACATTGGGAAAATCTGCTACACATATCTCCTTAAAGTGCTAAAGAGCAAATATATCACATTGAAGACTTGGGTGCACCTGGCTCAGGCCATGGTATTTTCAGTGGATGCTATGCATGCCAAGGCTGAACAAGGAATCAGGGAGAGCAAAGGAGAACCAGGGCATTGAATTGTGAGGTGGTAAAGAGATTGAAAGTGCCAGAGACTGCCAGAACAAGCAAGACTGTCTTGCAGGAGGTGCAGCTAGAATGTTCCTTACAAGCAAAGTCAGCAAATTTTTATCTCTTTTTTTTTTTTTTCAAAATATCTCTTTAATATATTAAAAGCAAAGATATCACTTTGCAGTCTACAGTGCACCCTACGAAATCGGTGGTACTGTG
>NW_022103908.1:25277270-25282837 GCF_000313985.2 Echinops telfairi | reverse complement strand
ACGAAATCGGTGGTACTGTGGACATATTATCAAAAGACACCAGTCCTGGAGAAAGGACATCATGATATTGTGGACATATTATCAAAAGACACCAGTCCTGGAAAAAGGACATCATGATACTGTGGACATATTATCAAAAGACACCAGTCCTGGAGAAAGGACATCATGGTTGGCAGAGTAAAGAGTCAGCAAAAAAGGAGAAAGACCCTCAAAGAGATGAACTAACATAAAAAGCAAAAACCCTGCTTGCCATTGAATCAATGCCAACACAGTGGCCTCAAACATAATGACGATGAGGATGGCATGGATTTAAGAATGTTTCCTCCTGTTTTTGATAGAGTCGGTATGATTTGGCACTGACTCAGTGACACCAAACAGCAACAACAATGTCCAGAGCAGCACTATTCATAATAATCCAAAGTAGGCATCTTCCAAGTGCTCATTATGCTATTCTCATACGATGGAATAATATGCAGCAATGGAAAGAGTCCATTACTGATATACATGACAAGGCAGTACACTGAGTCAAGAAAAGTAAAGCAAAGTACAGTTTATGGTTGCATTGATAATAAAGACCAAGACCAGGAATCTTGTCAGGCTTTTATCTGGTACTTTCCAAGTTCAGACAGAAAAATAGATTGGGGTTTTTTTTGGGTTTTTTCCAAGGGGCTTTTTGTTTTTTAGTGTAATAGTTTAGTGTATATAATTGCAGAACAGTGGTAATGGGGGGGTAATATTTTAAATGGGACTCCAAATTACTTTTATCAATAAGCAATGGAAAAGCAGATTAGAAATAATCCTTTCAACTATATTTCCCCCAGTTTTGAGAAACCTAACAGGGTGTGTGGTGGGTTACGACAATTGACTGCTATGGATAAGTAGTTCCACTGTTCAAACCTATCAGCTGCTCTGAGTGAGAAAGATGAGGCTTCCTCCTCCCGTAAAGATTTATAGCCAATAAACAAAAGCATCCATTTGTGCACCACATAGAAAGAGCACACCAGCCTGTATGATCATGAGGTGTTAATGGGATCAGGTATCAAAGACTCAGAACTAAAAATCACTATCACTCAGAGAAGAATAATTCAAGCAAATGAAAGAGCAAGAACAAAGCATTGAAGCAAGAATGAACTTGGCATTTTCAAAGGACAGCAAGAGGGCGTGTCTAGATCCTAGGGGCGTCCCAAAGAGGTCCAGACAGCAAGGACAGACAAAACAGCAGGAGCCTGGTCACAAAGGGAGGGCCCTGGTCACCAAACTAAGATTTGCCCTCAAAAAGTTTGTGTATGACCTTGAGCAAAGAATATGTTTGCCTCTGTAAAAACTTATAAAGCAACAACAGTAGAGAACAAGAAAGAAGATTAAGAATAACAAGTAGAGAATGGGTACAAAATCAAGTCTTTCATTTGGGGGTTATTACACTTGGGTTTCCTGCCAGATGATCAAGCGGCTCTGTTCAGTAGGGAGAGGGATCTCAGAATTGGGAGCCCAATGGGCAAATACTGATTAGAAATGTGACCCACAGGAGCAGAGGGCACAGAAGAAATTAAGAGTTCGGAAAAACAGGAGCTCTTCAGAGTAGCACAGAGGAAGGTAGAAAACCAAATCATGATGCGGTGGTGATGAAGACTAGTAAATAAAATCTGTCAAGGAGGTGATCCACCACATCAGACACAAGTGATGGAATGCCCCCACCAACTCACTGAAACTCCCTGGGATTGCTAATTAATAAGAGAGGACAGAGATGGGATCCTTGGACTTAGCAGTCAACCAGAGGCCACGATGATCATCACAAGATGCAGTTTGGTGACAGGTTATGTGTAATCACCAATCAGAAGCACAAAAGGAAAGATCAAGAAGAGGAAGTATGGATAATTCCTCTCAGATTGCTCAATAAGGGAGAACAGAGACCTGAGACAATAACGAGAGGGGATCACAGAGTGTGGTTTTTTGAGGGCCTAGGAAGCGCAAAGGGGTTGCTACAATGGACTCTAAAATAAGAATAATTGTGAGGATGGCGGAAGCTGGGCAGTGTTTTGTTGGGATTGGGTTGCTATGAGTCAGAACCAACACGCTGGCACCTAACAACAAAAACAATGGGGAAACCATAGCACATTTGTATCTGAAAGGATGCCAAGCAAAAATATTCCACATTGATGCAGGAGACAGATATAGACGGAGGAAAAAATGATCAGTTATAGGAAGTGTTTATCATCGTTAACAAAAGTAAAATCAGTTTAAGAAGCCAGATTCCAATGCAGTGCTAGACCTGATGTTAGGAGCTGAGAGAGGGCAATTCTATTCTGAAAGAAGAAAAAAATTTAAGTATCTGAAAGGACAGAGGAAAAGCTATGATAAAAAGGGTGAAATTATTTTCAGGTCGTAAAGCAGTGAGGTGAATAGACACATATGAGAGCTCTCTGAGCACTGGAAAGAAGAACTTGTGAACTGTGACCATTCAGCAAAGGCTAGTCAGCATGGTGCTTACCTCCCACCTGATAGAAGCTGTGCCACAGTGCTGAGGCAGCGTAGGTAGAAACTTTGGTTTGACCAAAGGCCAGAGTTGTGTAAGTCCGAAAGTAAGAGGCAAATAAACTGATGCTTTGTACAAGACAGTAAGGGATCATGGGGGGTGCTAAGATGGATTGGGAGAGAAGTGAGGGTGTGGCAGTGATGAGGGAAATGATGGGCAGGGGGAAAACAGTCAAAGGATTAGCAGGTCCAATGGGATCCATGAATAACTAAAGCAGATAAGTAAGCAAACTGGTAAATAAACAGGAAAGATAGCTGGCAAGGAAGAATGTCATTAAAGCATATTTAGAGATGTAACGACACCTCTAACTGGGTAAGAAAACCTAAATCACGGAACGTGATGACATCAAGTTGAAAGGAAGGATCACCTATGTGGATGCTGATGTCACTAAGGGCAATGACAGTAGTGGAGCAGGAAGGAAAGCCATGAGCTAGGCAGACAGACACACTACAATAAAGGAGAGGTCTGTGAGTATATACCAACACCTCTTTGTTTAACAGATATTTTCTCGAATAGAGTGCGTCTTCCTAAGGCAGTGTTAGCTCCTTCCTGGTTCAACAGCATTGTGACGCATCACCCACCCACTGAGTCCATTCCAACTCATAGCAACCCTGCAGGAAGATTAGACCTACTCCTTACCATGCTAACATTGTAAATCTTTATGACTGTAGACAGCCTCATCTTTTACCCACAGAGATGCTGGTGGGTTTGAACTGCCAACCTTGTGGTTAGCAGCCTTTTGCTGAGTTCACTTTGTCACTAGGACTTCTAACCACATTGCCAGTTTACTTTAAATACCTGGCTTTCAATATTTGAATAAGGTTAAAATAAAATTGAAGGTATATAAACACTAAGGATTAAAATAGGGGAAGATTTTAAGTAATTTTTTAAAATATAAAAAGACCAAATGCTTACTTGGAAAGTAATAGTTCAAATTAAACATATAGGAAATCACTCAAATAATTGGAAGATTAGTTGTTAGTACAGTTTCCTCTCTTTTATTCCTATCACAATACAAGTATGAAAGAAAGGAAAATTGGGGGAGAAAATGGGACACGAATTATCAAAACTTTTCCTTTAAAGTCTAGCTTTTCTTGTGTTTCTCTCATTTTCATACAACTTCAAAGGAAGTGGGGGAAGTGAAGGAGGAGAAGGATGTGTCTGCATCTCTATAAGTCCATTAGCTATGATGATGAAAATACTCAGCTTTATCCCCTGTGGCATCAAAACCCATTAGTGAGATAAGGATGTCTGCCTGACACAACAAGAATTAGAGGGATATTTATCCAACATAATATTTAAGTCTTTCTTAATCCCCTAGTAAATTTTACCTAAAAATATTAAATGCAGGATAAAAAATGTACACATCGTTCCTGTCATATTCCTTATTAAATATATGTATAGCATTAGACAAATATACGGCAAAAGTTCTTGTGAAAGTCCTTGCGAAAGTGCTAAAGAGCAAAGAGGTCACGCTGAGGACTGATCAAAGGCACTGTTTGGGCAGCCACCTCATTCATGTGCATGTGAAGGCGGGACGTGAAGAAGGAAAACCACAGAGGAAGTGACACGTTTGAATTATGGTGCTGGCAAAGAAGACTGGAATTACCCACCCGGAAATGCCAGAACAACAAACAGTTCTGACCTGGAGGGTGTAGGACCACCGCCAGAAGGCCTCACATACTTCGGACATGTTATCAGAAGAGACCAGCCTCGTGGGAAAGGACATTAAACTTGGTAAAAGGGATAAACTCACTGTCGTCTAGTTGATGTTGACTCATAGCGACCCTATAGGAAAGGGTAAAACTGCCCCTGCGCATTTCAAAGGCTGTCATTCATTCTGGGAGTAGAAAACCCCATCTTTCGCCTAAGGAGCAGTTGGTGGTTTTAAACTACTGACCTTTTGGATCGCAGCCTACTGTGTAACTACTACACCACTAGCACTCCTCTGGTAAAAGAGAGGGGCAGTGAAAAAGAGAGAGCACATCAACCAGACAGACTGACACAGTGGCTGAGACAGTGGGCTCGAAGAGATCCACAAGGGTGAGGACGGCACAGGAACGGGCAGGGTTTGTTCTGCTGATCAGAGGGTCACTAAGATTTGTAACGAGCTCAACAGAACTTCACAACATCAGGTATAAAAAATAATACACCTTTTAGGTAACTCATTTTCCCTACTATTTCCATTTCTCTACAACAAAGCAGTTTTCATTTCGTTATGCCATTATTATAGGTCATAATAACCATTTCCTTTGACCCGTCTAAGAGGACACGTCCCTGCCTAATATCGGCATTTCATCTCAGTTTGGGCATAAGGCATAGTCAGTGTATGTGTCTTTTCCACCCTATCTCATTTATTTGTTTGCTAAGTCACTTGGAATGCCATTTCTATGGCAAAATAAAAATACATCATCTTTCCTGTTACCAGTGAAAAGTATTAAAGAATTGACTTTATTTCATTTTTCTAATACGGAATGATTTTTTTTATACAACCATGGAAAATCCACCATCTAATGATGACCTGTTTTAAAAAATAGTAAGAGTAGAGAAATCTATAAAAGCAGTGTGCTCTCCAGGAAGATGACATACAAATGATACAAAAAATGGAGGAGGCCAACGACCTGCTGTTGTGGCGAATAGAGTAACAAGATTGTTGCTGTAAGCAAATTTGCCTAGATGGCCTGACAGCAAACAAGAATCCAAAATGATATTCTTAGGCATGACTGTAAGAACCATAACTATTTTTCCAGATCTCTAAACAATACCTATCTTCCCAGGATATTGTCTGCACAAAAATTTGCCATGCAAAATCCTCAACTACAGGTAATAGTTTAGTTTTGTAATCACAAGTGAATCCATTGAGAAATCAGAAAATTTTAACATGAAGATCTAAAACATATAGTAGGCTAATTTGCTGGAGGATTGTAAGAATAGGCTTTACATGTTTTTTTAATGTGAAATTAGTTACTGTATACCAGGTCCTTCTCCAAAACATTTGCTTTGTAATTTTTTAGCAGATACATGGCAGAAAACG
>NW_022103908.1:25265184-25277170 GCF_000313985.2 Echinops telfairi | reverse complement strand
GGGGGGGGGATCCTAACCACAATAAACCAGAGAGTAAAAAAAAGAGCTTTCAATTCTCCTAGCAGTATAAGAGTCTGTGATATAACCTTGAATGGGTGCATATGCCTAGGTATCATTGAAGTCCATAACCATACATTAGTTCCATTTCTCTGCAACACTGTAATTCCTGAATCTCTGGTACCTCGTCAGGTTAGGAGACTTGTGAAGAATAAGAATGAGACAAGAGCAGGATGTGACTATTTAAAGAAATAGTTTGCATTGATAATGGCAATATTTTAAGAAAACAGCAAAGTCAGCACTGTACAAAACAAGGGTAAGCACAGTTGCTGCAAAGGGGGTAATTATAATCTAAATTACTATCATGTATATTGCTATTAAAATACACTGACAATTTCCTTGCATTTTTCAAATGATTTCCAGCATCCCTAATGTCACTGATGAACAGAAACACTAAATTGTCATCGCAGTATGAATTATCATTTTTAGAACATTTCAATTCCCAACCTCTCCAGGGCCAATAAAATCTGTCGTTCACAGATCATATGCAAACTCATAGTAGAAATTTTAAGAAATTAAAAGTAACGAAGAAAGGTGCATTTGTCAACCAAAGTTCATCAAAGAGTCCCTTAGTTACTTATGTTATTTCTTCAATAAACTTCTAATAAGTGCCAGTAAATGTCAAGAATTTGGTCTGTAACTGTAGAAACTGCTGTTACTGTACATTCAAAAGCACTAAAAGTTTTAAATTACCAAGTATATTTATTTTAAATGGTGATCAAATACAGAAATGCTGTTCCTCCCCAAATATTGGTTTTCAAATGATCTCCATTATAAAAACTGTGTTTGATTCAATACTAGTTAGACACTTAGAAATTAAGTTAAAATCATAACAAAAGAAACTGCTTCCACAAACTATCTTTTTTTTTGGTATTGATTATCAGAAGCTAATAAGCTGTGGCCTCCCCTCTACTCACAGGGAAGCATTCTGCACTGGCCCATTATCTTCAATAAACCACTTGTATGTATGTTTAAAATAGATATTTTGGAAGAGCCTCTACTGCTAAATGCTGTACCCTGGAGGTAAAACTAACACCTCTGTCTGCTTACCATGACCAGAACTGAGATGGTCTTTAAGCTCTTAAGTCTCCAACAGAGGCCACCATAAAAGTCAACTGCTTCTCCCCAAAGTCAGAGCCTAAACTCTTTCTGTGTTCCAAAAACCAATGGACCACTTAAACTTCCACATTTTTTACCTTCCACATCCCAGAGACCTAATAAACAAGTTGCTGCTGGTTGGTCAGAAAAGGATCATAACAGGAGGTCCCAGATCGAGTGGGAGAAGAACTTGCTACAAAATTCAAAATAATTTTAGACCAAGCTTTATGGGTCTGATAGAGACTAATAGAAACCCACAGATAGGGCCCTTCGACACTATTCAGGTCTGGAAATGAACTCACCCCCACGGCTCAACATTCAGCCAAACTATAGAAAGGTGAATAAGGAGAACAAAACACCAGGAGACGTGCGCTCCTGGACCAAAGGAGACCAGGAAGGTAGCATTTTCTAGGGTTAAAAATCAGAAGGCATTAAAGAAGGACAAATGCAAACAGTAAACACATGCAGGAAGTGGGCAAGGGAGCTGTTCACACTGTGGATCGCAGTCACAGTGTGTATAAATTGTAGAACGAAAACCAATCTGTTCTGTACGCTTGCATCCAAAGCACAAGAAAATACAAAGAAACAGAGTGCCCAACTTTCAGAAAGCTGCCATGTACAGAATGTGTCTTGAAAAAACTTTCATCCTAACATCTTCCCAAAAAAGCATACGGTATTTATTTCCTCTGTAAGTGGAAGAAAAGAAAATCCCTCACACAGATATAGGCGTTGTAATTAAAAAGGAGTTCATTGATTAATTCAATAAGGGCTCATTAAGTTATAAGAAACGAAACCCAGGTGGCACAATGGTTAGGAGCTCAGATGTTATCCAGAAGGTCAGTGGCCCAAAGCACCAGGGCTCCGTGAGTAAAATAAAGTCAGTTTGCTTCTGAAAAAACTGACCGCCCTGGAAACCTGTGGGGCAGTGGTACTCTGTCCTGCAGGGTTGCAGTGAGTAGGAACTGGTTCACCAGCAGTTCTGGGGTTTTTTGTTTTGTTTTTTTTTATTTTAAGTAACAGAACAGATGAGGTCCCTGGCCCTCCATTTTAATAGCCGAGAGACAGACCACATGCACTAGTAGACATATGAACAAAAGAGATGACCTAAGATAGTGATGCGTCATGAAGGTAAAAAACGGGAGAAGAGGGAGGTGACCCAGAAGGTCTGACCAATAAGGTTAGGTTTGATCTAAGACCTGAATGATAGAACAGAGCCAGCCATGGGCACAGCAGTCCGTCCAGGCAAAGGCAACAGCGATTTCTATACAAAGATCCTAATCTTGCAATAAACTTAGAGTGATCCATGAACAGAAGGAACTCCAGTGGTGCAAGAATGATCAGACTCAAGAGGAAAAAGCAGTTGGAGAAGCAGGCAGGAGACAGGTCCCAAGGTCCCAAGAGACCAAGGCTGCTAAGTGAGGACTTTGACTTTAGAAAATAGTCATGGGGAGGAGGGAAGCAAGCAAGAAAGGTGGCTCTAGCACAGCGTTCTAGAGGATACCACAGGCGACTAGACGCAAAATGGATGTTCTGATTAAAATGCTTTAAAATGTGGTTTCCTTACATTTAAATTCTTAGTTCTAATTTAATTTAATTCTTAGTTTTAAGGAACATAAGATAATATGTAGTTGTTGTAAATAGAGATATTAAGGTTTGATAGGGGATTTTCTACTCTTACATTTTTTACATATGAGCTGTGACTTTTTAAATTGAAATATTAACATATTTTTAACATATTTGTAGTGAACTTGTAAGTCTTTCATTCCAGATTGTCTTTCTAAAATTACTATAATCTTTCCTAGTCATCTAGCGCTGCTATAAGAAAAAAATAGCACAAGTTAATGGCTTTACAAACAGAAAAGTATTCTCTCACACTTCCAAAGGTAGCAAGCCCAAACTTCATGGCACCAGCTCTCGGGCAAATTTCTCTCTCAGTCAGCTCTTGGGGTCAATCCTTGCCTTCTTCCAAGATCTGTGGGCTTAGAGATCTTAGTCCCAAGGCTCACTCTCATTCTTCTGGATGGTAAGAGTTCCCTCTGGTCTCTTATACCTCAAAGAGACTTACAAACCTATCCTTTAGATTGGAACCTGCACATGAACACCGTAAAGGTTAGAATTTAGAATACATAAGGTAATTTGATTAGATCAAATAAAATGGACAATAATTAGAAAGCATGGAGAGTCACAGCCTAGTCAAGCTAACAGGTAACTTGGGGGGGACCCAATTCAGTCCATAACACTATTTCTATTATTATCATTTTATCACCTTTGATTCTCCCCAACACTGCAAGAGTGATTGGGGAAGGGGGGGGTGATTAGTACTACATAATCTATTTGATTAGTTTCTAGAGCTGATAATCCCACGTCATTCATTTTTTTGATAAGAATATATGACAGGCTTCTAAAAGTTTGTGGGAAAATGGAAGTAAAAAATAAAGGAGTTTTTCCCATGAACTTTTTGAAGCTCCCTCATCTATCTATACATAATACACTGAATATGTAAAGCCTGATTCATGGTATTCCCCAAAATACATACTCTCCAATGTTTAGTTTTCATCCAACATCAATACTGCTTAACAACCTTTCCTACCAATTTTAATTTCTACAGGATCTAGGTGTTCCAGTCAAGATTCTTGAGCTCACAGACCAAAGATGAACGTTATGCTCTCAGCTCTAGATTGATTCATGTACAAGTTCCACAGGAGCACAATGAAGTAAGTGTTACGGAATTCCCATTATTTTTCGGTTGAATCATAGTCTCTTATGATTCCACAAAGTGGAATGCCTTGGCATAGTCAATAAAGCACAAGTAAACATATTTCTGGCTTTCTCTGCTTCAGGTTATGATCCATATGACATCATTGATGAAATCTCTTGTCCAAGTCCTCTTCTAAATCCAGTCTGAACTTCTGGCAGATTCCTGTCTATGTACTACTGCAACCATTGTTGGAAGATCATAAGCAAAATTTTACTTGCATGTGATACCAGTGATATTCTATAGTTTGACTATTCTGTTGGGTAACCTTTCTTTGGAATGGGCAGAAATAAGGATCTCTTCCAATCAATTGGTCAAATAGCTGTCTTGCAAATTTCCTGCCATCGACAGGAAAGTGCTTCTTGTGCTTCATCAGCTTGTTGAAACTTTTCCATTGGTATCACATCAGTTCCCGGAACCTTGTTTTTGCATGTTTTCAGTGCAGCTTGAACTTCTTCAATCAACACCCTTGATTCTTTTCCATATGCCACCCTCGGAAATGGTGGAATGTCAACTGTTCTTTTTGGTACAGTGACTGTATTCTTTCCATCTTCTTTGGATGCCACCTGCATCGATCAATATTTTGTCCTTAGAATTTCCCAATCTTGCAACTCGAGGATCGATTGCTTTTCTTTAATTCTTTCAGTTTAACATATAAAGAGTGTGTTCTTCCTTTTTGATTTTCTAACTCTAGTCTTTGCACATTTCATTATAATATTTTACTTCCTCTTCTTGAGCTGTCCCTTGAATTTTCTATTCAGCTCTCTGACTTCATCCTTTACTTCTATTTGCTTTAGCTAGTTTCAGGGTTTCTTCTGACATACACTTTGATCTTTTTTCTTCTTTCCTATCTTTTTAATGACCTTACTGCCCTCCCCGAACTCATCAGGTCTTCTGTCATCGGTGTTTGAGGTAGTTAGTTTATTGTGCCAGCCTAGGCAATAAACACATGTGAGATTAATTGAAGGGCAGAGAGATAAATGGCTCTCGCTCTTTGATCATTGGACCAGTGTGTGGCTGCCTTGCTTGTTCTATGCCTCAATTTACAAGCTACACTACCTGTGGGACACCTAACCTATGGACTGTGGCCCTGTAATTTGAGGTTCCTTTAAGACCTGCTTCGCACAGAATTGGAATTTACATCTCTTAAGCTTGGGACAGTGCTGGTGATCTCACTGACTGTTGATGACCTGGCTGACTGTTGGTAACCTGCCTTGCTGTTTGCTGCCTGTGCAGGGATAGCCTGAATCTCTTTACAAAGGACTACCTGGCGGCCCTCAAGACTTGAAGGACTGCCAGTGTCTCACAACTGTCTAACATTTGAATTGTACTAAGCCATTTATACTGCTTTATAACTTAACTGTTTATTTCTTGTGTTATATAAGCTATCTGTATAATTGCTTTATAATTTAACTGTTTATTTCTTGTTATCTATATCTATCTATCTATCTATAATTATTAGCAATCTGGTTTTGACTCTCTAGAGAACCCTGTCTATAACATTTTGGTACCAGCAGTGCTTCTAGAGAAATAAAATCATAAATATGGGCTTCTTAAATTGGCTCTTGAGATAGTTTATTGTGCCAGCCTGGCAGATAAACACAAGTGGGATTAACTGAAGGGCAGAGAGATAAATGGCTCCATGAGCCTCGCCCTTCTTGTCTCTCGCTCTTTGATCATCGGACCAGTGTGCAGCTGCGTGCTTGTTCTGTGCCTCAATTTACAGGCTACACTACCTGTGGGACGCCTAGCCTGTGAACTATGTCGCTGTAAGCTGAGGACCCTTTAAGACATCTCTAGAGCTGGGGACTGGCGGTTGGTGACCTGGCTGACAGTTGGTGACCTGCCTTGCAGTTGGCTGCTGTGGAGAGATAGCCTAGCTCTCTCTATACAGAGAAGAAGACCAGGCAGCAGACTAGACTTGAAGGACTGCTAGTGTCTTACAACTCTCACGGGAGTGAGTTGCACTGAGCTATTTGTACTGCTTTATAATTTAACTGTTCATTTCTTGTATTATGTATCTATCTGTAAATAATTAAACCGTTCATTTCTTTTGTTATATATCTAATTATCTTTATAAATAAATATATAAAATAATCAGCAATTTGGTTTTATCGATCTAGCGAACCCTATCTAACACATTTTGGTACCGGGAGTGCTTCTTGAGAAATAAAATCATAAATATGGGCTTCTTAAATTGCCTCTCCAGCCTGATTAGTCTTAACACTAGTGATGCTACCTCAACATCCCAAAGCATGCATGAGTCTGATACTCTTACTAATCCATGGTGTGAAGTAGAAAAGATAATACGTACGGTGGCACCAGTGACAGATGAGGTGCTGGTTAAAGGAGAGGCTCTGAATGATTGTATGTTTGATATTTTCCAGGAGTTTTGTAAGGATGATAAGTATAGGGAAACTGGTTGGCTGGTCCTTCTTACAATGGAAAGTGTGATTGAGGAGAGGAATGGTCTCAGAGCCTGAGAAGCGCTCCTCAGGTGCAGACTAATGGATTTGAAAACTTCCACCTGTGCTACAAAGGAGAGCCTTCTCTCCTCTAGCAAAAGAGCTGACATTGCTGAGAACCAAGTCCAGAGTCTCATTATGTGAGTGGCTGAATTACAATGGCAGCTGAATTGCAGATCTAGAGCAGCGTCTGAATCCAAAGTGAGGGCACTGATTGGGAAAAGTTGGGACCCTGAAACATGGGATGGGACCATATGGGCTGATGATCCCGAAGAGGAGGATATTGAGCCCTTAAAAACAATTGACCCACCCCAGTCAATAGATCCACCCCTCCAGGCTGAAAGTATTAATTCACAATCCACACCTGAGCAGATTAGCTAAACTATGCAAGTTGATATGCCAGGTGGGGCTGCATCAGTAGCACTGCCTGAGAGATGCCTTACAAGATTTTGCTAAGAGCACCTAGGAAACACCCTCAATACCCATTATTTCCGCTAGACCTGTCACTAAACTTAAGTCTCAGAAAGCTCCTAAAGGTGAGGTTGAGATGATTACCCAAGAAGTAGCGCGCTATACTCTTTAAGATCTGCTCGGACTTTCAAATATGTACAAGCAGAAACCTGGGGAATATCCATGGGAATGGTTACTAAAGGTGTGGGATACTGGTGCACGAAATATTAGACCAGTCTGAGTTTCTGGATATGGGACCCCTAAGCACAGACTCTTCTTTCAATGTCTCTGCAAGAGAGGCTAAGATAGGATCTAATTCTTTATTTGGTTGGTTCAATGAAGCATGGACTGCCAGATGGCCTAGATTAGATCAACTTGAAGCACCTGACCTACCTTGGTACACTGTAAAAGAAGGCATCCAAAAGCTTAGAGAAATTGGTATGTTGGAATGGATCTATCAGGATATTCCTATAGATCCAAAAAGGGGTGTCCTGAGGACATACCCTTTACCACAACCATAAGGAACAAGTTTGTGAAGAGGGCCCCAGCACCTCTTAAGACTCCTGTAATTGCTATTTTATGTGCACCAGGATTAACAGTGGGCAGTGCCCTAAGCGAACTCCAACATTTGCCCACAAAGGGGTTGAATAGTACCCGTGATGGTAGAGGACAGGTGTCAGTACTGAATCAACAGAGACAGGGTGGGTGTGGTTATAATAGACAACAAGGTTTCAGTAATAATCAAAGCAACCTGTCTCATGTGGAATTATGCCATTGGCTACTTAGCCATGGTGTCCCTAGGAATGAAACAGATGGTAAACCTACTAAATATTTACGTGATCTATACAGATGGAAGAATGGTAGATCAGGTGAACAGCAGAATAGACAGTCACGATCACTCCATCAATTCCCAGACTTAAGCCAGTTTACTGACCCACAACCCCTTGAATGAAGGGGAGGCCGGGTCCGTTTGAAGGAGGACCCTGCTATATCACCGAAGGTCTATACTGTTAGTCTTTCTTCTAGCCTTCCCAAAGAGACCTGCGGCCTTTCACAAGAGTGGCTGTTCATTTGGGGGAAAGGAAATAATCAAACTTTTCAGGAATTACTGGACACTGGCTTGGAACTGACACTAGTTCCAGGAAACCCAAAGTGTTTAGAAGGCCCACCAGTCAGGGTGGGGACTTATGGAAGTCAAGTTATCAATGGGGTTTTAGCTCAGGTACACCTCACTGTGGGTCCAGTGGGCCCCTGGACCCATCCTGTTATTATTTCCCCAGCTCCCGAATGCATCATTGGAATAGACATACTTAGTAACTGGCAGAACACCCATATTGGATCCCTGAAATGTGATATAAGGGCTATCATGGTAGGAAAGGCCAAATGGACACCATTAGAACTGCCATTGCCTAGGTAAATAGTAATCCAAAAGCAGTACCACATTCCTAGAGCAATTGCAGAGATCAGTGCCACCATCAAAGACTTGAAAGATGCAGGGGTGGTGATTCCTACTACATCTCCATTTAACTCACCCATTTGGCCTATAAAGAAGACAGATGGATCCTGGAGAATGACAGTGGATTATCGTAAACTTAACCAGGTGGTGACTCCAACTGCTGCTACTGTCCCAGATGTGATTTCATTGCTTGAGCAAATTAATACTTCTCCTGGTACTTGGTGTGCAGCTATTGATCTGGCTAATGCCTTCTTCTCAATACCAGTCTGGAAGGACCATCAGAAGCGGTTTGCCTTCACCTGGCAGGGGCAACAATATACTTTCACACTCTCCCCCAGGGGTACATCAATTCTTCTGCCCTGTGCCATAATGTAGTCCGAAGGGACCTTGATCACCTGTCTATTCCACAAAATGTCACACTGGTCCATTATATTGATGACATTATGCTGATTGGACCCACTAAGGAGGATGTGTCAAAGACTCTAGATTCATTGGTACAATATCTGCGTACAAGAGCTTGGGAAATTAACCCATCGAAGATTCAAGCACCCTCCACCTCAGTAAAATTTCTAGGGGTCCAGTGGTGTGGGGCATGTCAAGATATTCCTACTAAAGTGAAGGATAAGCTATTGCATTTGGTACCCCCAACGACTAAAAAGGAGGCACAACGCCTAGTGGGCCTCTTCGGATTTTGGAGGCAACATATCCCTCACTTGGGTGTTCTACTTCGACCTATTTATCAAGTGACACGTAAAGCCTCCAATTTTGAGTGGGGCCCAGAACAAGAAAAGGCTCTACAACAGGTTCAGGCTGCCGTGCAAGCTGCTTTGCCACTGGGACCATATGATCCAGCTGACCCGATGGTGCTAGAAGTGTCAGTTGTAGATAAAGATGCAGTGTGGAGTCTTTGGCAGACCCCTCTTGGTGAATCACAGCATAGACCATTGGGATTTTGGAGTAAAGTCCTGCCATCCTCTGCAGACAACTACTCCCCCTTTGAAAAACAGCTGTTGGCCTGTTACTGGGCCTTGGTGGAGACTGAACGCCTCACCATGGGCCAGCAAGTCACCATAAGGCCTGAACTACCTATCATGAACTGGGTATAGTCTGACCCACATAATCATAAAGTTGGACGTGTGCAGCAACACTCCATTGTTAAATGGAAGTGATATATACGAGATCGGGCCAAAGTAGGACCTGAAGGGACAAATAAGCTGCCTGAAGAAGTGGCCCAAATGCCCACAGTCTCCACTCCTGCCACATTACCTTTTTTCTCCCAGTCTGCACCTACGGCCTCCTGGGGAGTTCTTTATCATACTTTAACTGAAGACTAAAAAAGTCACGCTTGGTTTACAGATGGCTCTGCACGATATGCAGGTGCCACTAGTAAATGGACAGCAGCATCACTACAGCCCCTTTCTGGGATTTCCCTAAAGGACAGTGGTGAAGGGAAATCTTCCCAACGGGCAGAACTTCGAGCGGAGCACCTGGCCGTTCAGTTTGCATATAAGGAAAAATGGCCAGATGTGAGACTGTATACTGATTCATGGGCTGTGGCTAATGGCTTGGCTGGATGGTCAGGGAATTGGAATGACCATGATTGGAAAACTGGTGACAAAGAGGTGTGGGAAAGAGGTATACGGATAGACCTCTCTGAATGAGCCAAGAAAGTAAAGGTAATTGTATCTCACATGAACGCTCACCAAAGGATTACCTCTGAGGAGGAGGACTTTAATAATCAAGTGGATAAGATGACACGCGCTGTGGAGATTGGTCCTCCTCTTTTCTCTGCCATTCCTGTCATCACCCAATGGGCACATGAGCAAAGTGGACATGGTGGCAGGGATGGAGGTTATGCATGGGCACAGCAAAATGGACTTCCACTCACCAAGGCTGACTTGGCCACTGCCACTGCTGAGTGCCCCATTTGCCAGCAGCAGAAACCAACATTAAGTCCAAAATACGGGACCATTCCTCTGGGAGATCAACCAGCAACTTGGTGACAGGTAGATTACATAGGACCACTTCCATCATGGAGAGGACAGCGTTTTGTTCTTACTAGAATAGACACCTACTCTGGATATGAATTTGCCTTCCCTGCACGCAATGCTTCTGCTGTGAGGAACAGAAGAATTTTTCTTAAGTTGTCTCCCCAAAATATATGCCAGACTTAGCTTGAGAACGACTGTTCTTTAGGCAGCGAAAATAGGTCAGAGGTTATTCTCCTTAACATCAGCCATCTAGAGCGGCCAGACAGTATAGTCTGACTCACCCCAAATAGGGCCCATTCCTTTCTGTTATTGTTCCCTTGAAGCAGTGCCCAAAGGCAAGCCCGGGACCACTCTAAGATGACTAGGTCATCCCCCTCCTATTGCTTGTATTGCCTATGTTACAACCCCTCTCTATGATGCAGGTTGTTGTGAATTGTATTGCCCCTCTCTGTGATGCATGATGCTGTGATGTATCCCCCTAAAGTGATATGATGTGTGGTTAGCAATAAATAAGGAGGCTCCCTGGTTCTCGGAAGGTGGCTGGCCGAGGGTGGCTGGCAGAGGGCGGCTGAGGAAGGAGGGCTGCTTCCCGTGAGGGCTGCTCCCATGAGGGTGGTGGACAAGAGGGCAGCTCCCACGAGGGAGGCGGCTCCTGCTCTGGCAGCCGGGTTCCCCCCACGAGGACCACAAGTGGGGTGGAGGTGAGCAATGCTACCATGTAATATGTCTGACTGTATTATTGTATTATCTCTCATGCTCTCGATGACTTTAATATAATGCTTATATATCTCAACCGTACAATTGTGCATTACTGAACCCAGAAATAGTATTACTGAACCAGTGAGTTCAAGTAGCGGGTGGGGCTGGCACCCCACTCCCCCGTGCCATTTTTAATTTAATATTACATTCTGCCAAAACTATTATTCGTGGACTTACAGAATGCCTCATCCACCGGCATGGCATCCCACATAGCATTGCTTCAGATCAAGGAACTCACTTCACAGCAAATGCAGTGCGGCAATGGGCCCATTCCCATGGAATCCACTGGTCCTATCATGTTCCTCATCATCCTGAAGCTGCTGGCTTGATAGAACAATGGAATGGGCTCCTAAAGAAAAAATTAGGGTGCCAACTAGGTGGCAACAATTTGCGGGGCTGGGGCAATGTTCTCCAGGAAGCTGTACATGCTCTAAACCAGCGGCCGATAAATGGTGCTTTGTCTCCAATAGCCAGAATTCATGGGTCCAGGAATGAAGGGGTGGGAGCTGGAGTGGCACCACTCACTATTACTCCTAGTGATCCACTTGCAGCATTTTCGCTTCCTGTCCCAGAAACCCTGTGTTCCTCAGGCCTGGAGGTCCTGGTCCAGAAGGAAGCAACTCTCCCACCTGGAAACACAGCACAGATTCCAGTGAACTGGCAGCTGAGAATGCCCCCTGGCCACTTTGGGCTTCTCATGCCTTTGGATCAACAGGTCAGGAAGGGTGTCACTGTACTAAGTGGTGTGATTGATCCTGATTACCAAGGAGAAATTGGACTGGTGTTACATAATGGAGGTAAAGAAGAATACGTCTGGAATCCAGGAGATCCCATAGGCTGACTCTTAGTGCTACTATGCTCTGTGATTAAAGTAAATGGTAATTTACAGCAACTCAATCCTGACAGGACTTATAATGACCCAGACCCCTCAGGAATGAAGGTCTGGGTCACCCCA
>NW_022103908.1:25256534-25264374 GCF_000313985.2 Echinops telfairi | reverse complement strand
AATTATTAGCAATCTGGTTTTGTCTTTCTAGAGAATCCTGTCTAACACAGTGTTCAAGGTAGTAAATCTGCCCTTGAGATAGTCTCAAAATTCAAGTGGGACAGACTCAAGGTCATATTTTGGTGCTTGTGGGGTTTTTTTAATATGCTTGCATTCCAACTTGAACTTTCATATGAGTAACTGATGGTCTGGTCCACAGTCTCCGCCTAGCCTAGTTTTAACTGCTGATATTGAGCTTCTCCACAGTCTCTTCCCACAGATGTGCTCAATTTGATTTCTGTTTATTCCATATAACATAGTATAGTCACCTTTGATGTTGAAAAAAAAAGTATTTGCTACAAGTCGTTGGTTGAAGCTATCACCACCAAGCCCATGTTTTCTAACAATGTTCCACTTCATCTCCAATTTTTACATTCCAATCACCAGTAATTATCAATGCATCTTGATTGCATGTTTGATCAATTTCCGACTGAAGTTATTGGTAGAATTCTTCGATTTCTTTATCACTAGCATTTGTGGTTGGTGTATAAATCTGAATAAGAGTTGCATTGACTGGATTTCCTTGAAGGCTGATGGATGTAATCCTATTACAGACAGCATTCACTGTCCATCAGGGTTGACTTTGCAATGTCTTTTTTTGACAATGAATTCCACATGATTAAACCATAGGATTTTCTTTTTCAAAGTGGCCAATGCCAGTCCATTTCAGCTCAATGGTGCCTAACATATCGATCTTTATGCATTTCATTTCATTTTTGACAACTTCCAATTTACCTAGGTTCATACTTCCCACATTACAAGTTCTGATCGTTAGCAGACTTTTACAGCTGTTTCTTCTTTCTTTGTATTGTGTTCCACCTGAAGTTCCTGAAGGCTCCACTTCCACAGGCTTTATTCCATTCGTATCACCATGCCTCCTCCACTCCAAGAAAGCAGCACCTTCTCAAGTCACATTCCTAGTGCCCTCGGACGTGACAGGCCTCCTCCAGAACTATTCCAACCATGTTCGGCTTCGATTCATTAGGCCTATGGCATCTAACAATGTGTCGATGGTACCAGTAGGATTTCAGTGAGCAGTTGATTCCTTCTTCAGTGTCTGTTCTTATTCTGGAATGTCCACTATCTGTTAGCTTTGGGTGGCCCTGTTGATATTTGACATATCAATGACATAGGGTCCAGTAACATAACAACATACAAGCCACTTAAATATGTCAAACTGACAAACAAGTAAAAGATACTAACTCTATGAATAAAATAAAACTGAACCCATAGTTATATTAATAAATAAAAAGAGTAAAAGGAAAGCTCACTACAGTGCTGTTGTTTAGGGGCCATCGAGTTGGCGCAGAGCCACAGTGGCCCTCTGCACAGAACGAAAAACCGCCGGGTCCTATGCCCTGCACACAATTCATGGTATTCCCTGAAACGAACACCTTCACAGGCTGAATTTTCATCCCACAACTTCAATACTGCGAAACAATATTTCCTATTAATTTTAATGTCCTTCAGCTTATTGTAGAGCTCCAACTAATAAAAGTAGGAAGAAAATCACTATTTTGCAGCAAACATAATAATAATTGATTCAAACAAGCAGCAGCAATAGAAATAAAAAAGAAGTGGTTAAAGTTTGGTAATGAGATAGCTAGAAACTATCAAATTATCTCCCCAACAGAAGTAATTAACAGCATATTAAAAAAACAATCTTACAGTAAAGAAATCTAGTAGACTTTACCTTCACCTAGTAATTGTCCCAGTAATGGGGCAAACTGACATCCTGTTCATTCTGTTACCATGCCCTGTTATATGCATGTGAAAGATACATAATCTGACTATACCCAGGTAAAGATATCAGACAGATCCAAATTGAGAGACATTTACAAAATAATTTACCGATTCCCTGAAATGGAAAAAAGGTGAAACACTTGTACATTAATGGTAGATATACATGACCACTAAGTTAAACAGGGAACTCTGGAGATATATATATTACGTTTTTCTGTAAAAACGGTCATTTTTAATAACTTAAAGATAGTTATGAAACACAATCTTTAGGGAGCCCAAGCAGCATAGTGGACTTCACACTAAGTGGCTAACCACAGGTCAATGATCCGAGCCACCAGCTGCTGTGAAGGAGAGAACTGAATCAGAATCCACTCGACAATAGTGTATTGGGTTTGGTTTTCATAGATAAAATATGGAACTCTGGACGTGCAGTGACTAATACGTTCCTCTGCTGACCAAGAGATTGGCAGTTTGAACACACCTGTCTCTCCCTGGGAGGATTTGGCACTCTTCTTCCATAAAGACTCACAGCTTTGGAATCCATATGGATCACTTCTATTCTGTCTGACAGGGTCACTATAAATCAAAAGGATTCAATAGCAGTCGATTTGGGGTATCTTCCCACCCAAAGAAACTATTGCCATCAAGTTCATTCCAACCCCAGGAAACCTAAAAGACAGAACAGAACTTGTCCTTTTGGGTTTCCAAAACTGGTTTGTGGCATCGAGAAATATATTATTACAGTTTGACTTACAGGTGATGTTGTGTTCCAAGGATCTGACACACGTAAGTTCTTCTGTAAGTCAAATAATATGTTTGTTTTGGTTTCATTATAATTGCCTTATGTATTATCAATATCTAATTAAATCTGGTTTGCATTTGTCTTTCGGGACTGAAAACATTACATATAAGCCTACAGATTCAACATCAGTGTTTCTTGCTTGCAAAAGCGTTTTTTTTAAAATATGGTTGTGAGTGTGATCAGTATAATTTGAATGGCTGTCATGTTAATTTGGTAAGTGAAATTACTCAGAATGGCTCTTCTAGCCATGCATTTGTAACTCCCACCAAATGATTAGGTAGGACCATGCAAACAAAGTATGTGGAACACTAATAGGGAGGTTCCCAAATCAAACTCAAATTCACTCCCATTAAGTTGATTTCAACTTATTGTGACTCCATAGAACAGGGTAGAGCTACCCGTGTGGGTTTCTGAAACTGTATCTCTTTAAGGGAGTAGAAAGCCTTCTCATTCTCTTGCAAGTGGCTGCTGGTTGCAAAATACTGACCTTATGGTTAGCAGCCCAAAGCATCACAACTATGCCATCACGGCTCCTCTTCATAGAAGGGATTAGTGAGTAGGATGATGAGGCATCTCAGAAGCAGGAAGAGTGAATGGCTGAAACCATCATGGAAGAATAGCCACCAGTGGAGCTCATTCAAGATCCCTCCCTAACTGAAGGGGCAGGATTAGAGACCCAGAGCAGAGAAGCCACAGCAAGGAGACCAGAGGACATGAGACTGAGATAGCAGTAGGGAGGCTTCCTGGTACATGGAACAAGGCAAAGGTCAAGGGACCATGTAGCTAAGAGAGTGGAACCAGAGAATTGGCAGCTGGCTGAGGAGAGGTACAGCTGCAGTTCAAAGAATGTATCCTGATTTCTTTCTGATCCTGGCTTGTTGCAACCTGTCACCTTCCTTAATAAATATGCATAATGGTGAGTACTGTGACAGTTATGCAATTCCATGTCAACTTGATTAAAAAAATGAAAGGGTGAAGTTTAGCCTATCAATCAGGTCACAACCTGATGATCCTTCCTTGTAGGCGTGACCTTCTCATAAGGATTCTGGGAACTCTCTCTTCATCCCTGGAGGTGGGGCACACTCTCTCTCTGCTTCACCTTCCTGTTGACAAGAAACACGGAGTGACACTGATAGCAGCCAGAGCTCCAGAGGTGTATCCACTGCCACTGAATCTACAAGACACTGCACCCACTGGCCTGTGATTGTCCTGCATTCTGCATCAGTCCATGGCTTCGTGAGTCTGAAGAGGGACTTGTGGGCTAATATTGGATTTGTGGACTTCATCTGGACTGGGCTGGGATGTTTTCTCAATATAAAATTGCTCTTTGATATAAAGCTCTCTCACATATATGAGTGTGTGTCTGAATTTGTTTCTCTAGTCAAGCCGGACTAACACCTACTGTCTGTGAGTTCTGTATGGTGACTGTAACACATTATCAAACCCAGCAGAAAAGCAAAGTGTCATTGGAGAAAAGATTGGTATTGAAATAAGTTAAAGAAAGATGGAGGGCAGAAATAAGTCTGACCTCTGCCTTGTGCCAACTGGCCTTGGTCTAGTGTGGAATCTGATTCTCCTTCAGCCCTTTGTGAAGTCCGAGCGGGTCAGATGTGGCCCCTCTGCTGACTTCTTAGCTAATTTCCTCATTATGATCCTTACACAAGTTTCCACGGAAACACTTACTTCCTTAAGGAATGGAGGGATAAAAGCTTATCATAGTTGAGGCGCCCTCCCAAATAGTTCAGAATAAAAGAGTATGTGCATGTGTGTGTGTTTGTGCACGCGCATGCGTTTTTTGTGTAACAACAAATCCATGTCAGCATTTGGAGAATCATAGGGAAAACATGAGAATTCTTTTCAGTCTTCATGCAATTTTTCAGTAACTCAACAGTTTTCACACGCAAAAAAACTTTTAGATGAATATCAAAACAAGGATGAGACATCCCCTTACACTGGCATTGATAGCTGCTTTAAAAGACACACACACACAGAAAATAAATTCTAGAGAGGGTGCAGAGAGATTGGAACCCTCATATACTGCTGGAGGGACTGGAAAAATGTCCAAACATTATGGAAAGCAACATGGAGCTTCCACAGCAACTGGAAATAGAAATACCATATAAGCCAGCAATCCAATTAATTGGTACAGACCACTGGTTTCCAAACGTATGTGGCCTACCAACCCCTTTTCAAAAACAAAAATCACTCAGTGCCTCCTTGGCAATCACAAACTTTTTAATAGAACCCGTAATCCAGGATAAATTGTAAGCACTTATACATCCCCTCACTGAAAAATAAAATGAAATGGAAAAAACAAACAAACATAGAGGGCTGACAAAGAAGGCTCTTTTTATTTGCTAGCTATGTACCTTTTAAAACTGGAAATGGTTTCATCTGAACCAGAAATTGCTCTTTAAAGATTAAAAACCAGTCCAGAATTGGGGAGTGGTGGGAGCAGATTAAATCAGCCTGGAGGTTCTCATGGTTCAATGAAGGATAAAGATCTATTTGGCAAATCTCAATAGATAGAAAACAATACCATGATGCTCTTAGTCTTTGGTTCATTATTGTGTTGAGTGTGCTTATGTGAAAAGGAAAACCACAACAAAACGTGATTGGGTATCCACCAAAAGGGGGCTGGGGTAGAGGTAAGAAACCACCAGCTGGTTTAGTCTTCAAAATTAGGCAATTTGTTTTTCAATCCTTCCAGGTAATTGAGCAATTATTTGCCTCCACAATTCTGAGTAGTACTTTCAAACTTCACTGTTGGATTTACAGTACAAGTCTGTCTTCTTTTTTCTCCTTGCTTTGCTTGATTTATACTAGATACCCACCTTGCCTCTACAGCCATGCTAGCCTCTCAATGAGGAACCTTGATGGCCCAATGGTTAAGAGGTCTGGTGCTTACCAAAGGTCAGTAGCTTGAACACTACCTGATGCTCCACAGAAGAATGATATGGTAGTCGGCTTCCATAAAGATTAGTCATGGAGACCCAGTAGGACAGTTCGACCTTCTCCTATAGGGTTTCTATGAGCCAGAATTGCCTTTATGGCACACAATAGCCTATAAACCTATACTCTTATCAATTAACAAAAGTTTACAATACAAAAGAGCTCAAAATGCACTGCAGTATTTGAGTACTCATCATATGAATAGCATTACCAAGTATACACTGGAAGAAAAAATAAGTAAAAAAATAAATAAGTAGTAAGGTGGGAACAATAAAATCTTTGCATAAGGATTAGAATCACATCAGCAAGTAATGTGGAGTTCCTGGTTTCTTGGTGTTAAATGTGCACAATAGTGATAGAGGGAAAGAAAGGCAAAAGGTTTGAATATCATGTATATTTTTCATATATAGATACTATATATATACACTCATATATTTCAAATGCTTGAAATATATTGCTGTTCGTTGATTTTATCATAAGATATAGTACAGTTTTATAGGCTGTATGATGTATAGATCAAATCAAAGAAACAGAAAGAAGGTTCTAGAATTTAGGGGGTGGAAGAAGGAACAACGTGAACTGATGCAATAATCAAAATGGTGAAAAGCCACTAGAAGTCAAACAACAAAAGTAGACTGATTGTGCATTTGTGCATGCTTCATCTTCCTTGTAACTAAATGGACAGATTGGAAAAAGCTGAAAATTTTTCAGATTGCCTGGCACTGTTATGTTCTAAGCAAATACTTTCTGTAAATGCTTCCTAAATAAATGAAGGGGCAAAGAAAACAAAGGCCCTAAACTTACTGAATGAATAAACCAACCCACAATGTATTCAGGCATTGTCTCCATTCCCTGGGCTTCCAAGCTTTCAGTCAGTAATCGGCCAGGAGCTCATCTATGTGCATCTGTCTTCATCTGTTAGTGCTTTTATTCTTATGTCATCAATTGCCAGGAGTGGAATTCTCATTATTCACAGGCATTTAATATAGCTTTCAAAAATGCTTTAAGCACCTCATACTTCCACTAGCCATATACACAGGGGCTCTTTCTCTTTCACTCTCACCAAAAGAGTAAAAATCAAGAGATAAGTATAAAGGTTTTTTAATTTGGATATTCATTATTCATAACCATAAATCTTTGTGTGTGTATTTGTATAATTAAATTTGTTCTTATCTTCTCTGGCCTGTAGTCCATTTTCCAGTTCGTGTGTGTGTGTGTGTGTGTGTGTGTGTGTGTGTGTATGTTCCTAGTCAATTGATTAAAAACTCACTGTAAAATACAGGTATTAATCTGTTGTCAAAACCATTAGAAGTATGGTTTTAACAGATCTGTCATTGATCAATGGCAAACACCACCATTACTTGTTTTTGGTCTGTATTATTTTGCCATAAAACTTTTTTCGTGCTCTTTATAGCTCATCAGATATATCTATTCACCTGTCCTTGTTAGGTGCCATCAAGTCAGTTCTAACTTGTAGCAACCAAAGGAAACCCTGCCTGATCCAGTGCCATCCATACGATCGTGTTTGAGCCCATCGCTGTACCGTCCACAGTTGCATCAATCCATGTCCTCGAGGGTCCACTTACTTGCTGATCCTCCACAAAAGCATGATGCCCTTTTCCGGCGACAGATCTCTCCCGATAGCATTCCCAAAATACATGATACGAAGAACTGCCATCCTTGCTTTAAAGGAGCATTTTGGTTGTACTTCTTGCAAGAGAGATATGTCTGTTCTTCTAGTGGTCCATATTACTTTGAATAGGCTTTCAATAAATGGGCAGGGATAAAAAAAAAACCTGAAAGTGTAATTTCTATTTCTCAGCCTCAGCTGCCCTTGATGGAAGGTTTATTTTCCTGAATGTGCTGGTAACTCTTACAAAACCCAGAAAGTAGGTAAGAAAATCAGCCATGCTTGGTGGTGTGTGCCCTAGAGTTGATACTGACTCATAACAGAGTAGATTGGGTTTCCTAGCCTGTCTTTTATTTCCCCATTCTAAAATTATTGTTTATTTTTATTTTTTTTAATCATTTTCTTAGGGGCTCAAACAACTCTCATCACAATCCACACATACATCAATTGTGTAAAGGTCATTTGTACATTCATTGCCCTCATCATTCTCAAAACATTTCCTCTCCACTCAAGCCCCCGGCACCAGGTCCTCATTTTCCGCCCCTTCCCCGCTGCCCCCCTCCCCCACATGCCCTTGAAAATTTATAAATTGTTATTTTGTCATATCATGCTCTGTCCGACGTCTCCCTCTACCCACTCCTCGGTTGTCCATCCCCCAGGGAGGAGGTCACATA
>NW_022103908.1:25213138-25254256 GCF_000313985.2 Echinops telfairi | reverse complement strand
AAAATAGGGACCTAATGCCGGGGGCTTAAGTGGAGAGGAAATGTTTTAGAATGATGAGGGCAATGAATGTACAAATGTGATCTACACAATTGATGTATGTATGGATTGTGATAAGAGTTGGATGAGCCTCTAATAAAATGATTAATAAAAAAAATGTTGGATCCTGCATACGCTCATTTTGTGAGTGCAACATCCCTCTTGTCTCTGGGATTCCCCTCTTTGTTGAAAATGTTCCTCTATCTTAGTCATAGGGAGCTGCCAATTATAACAATCTCCCTATTCCAAAGAGAACCCATCATCTGTCTCATAACTGCATCAATCCACTGAACTGAGGTTACAGAACTTCTGCTTTGATGGCAAAATCCAAACCCCAGCACCTGCTGCTCAAAGCCATAACTTCTGCCTCGAAGAATGTGGTTTTACAATCAGAGAAAAAGAAAAAAAAAGATATTAAGAATAAGATTAATTTTAAGAAACTCTGATGGTGTATAGTAGCTTACAAATTGGACTGGTAACTTCAAAGTCTACATGTTGAACCAATCAGTTGCTCTGTTCCCATGGAGATTTATAACATTAGAAAGCAGTTCTACTCTGTCCTATAGGGTTGCTATAGGTCGGAATCAACATGCAGTGGATTTATTTTTTGTTTGTTTGTTGCTTTTTAAAGTTAGTTTTGGGGTACTACCCACAAGGTTAGTGGTTCAAACCCACCAGCTGCTCTGTAGGAGAGAGATGAGGCCAACTACTCCTATAAAAATTTGTAGTGTTGAAAACCCTATGCAGTGCAATGAATTGCTTAATTTGGCTCTTTGAGCCATAATCTTTATCACTCCCACCATACTACTTTTTCCTGATGGGTCTGAGTAAGAGAAAGTGACTGAGATATAGGACTGAGATGTGAGTGATTATTGACAGGATTAATTATGATTATTATTCTCCCAGGTATAAATTCAGCTATCTTAGAAATAGAAAGGGGAATCTCACAACCAGCAAGTGAGAAGAGTCAGGAGTAAAGCCGGTCCTTTGAACCCCAAGATCCCTGCATACTGAACCTCCTTGATCCAAGAGATGTCTTTAATAACAGCAGGATGGCAGAGTAGCAGCAGCTGCAGATCCAAAGACAGAGCAGGCATAAGAGCAGTAGACTTCCTAAGCCAACTAGCTGAGTGCTTTTAGGCAAAAGACTGGCTTGTGGAGAGGGGTGTCTCTAGACACTTAACTGGGCAAGCTGCTGCAACTACATGACTACAGGTTGAGGTTTAGCAAAGAGGTATACCTTTTGGCAACTTATTGGCAACCCTAAAAGACTATTGTAATATTGCCTGAGCAGGGCAGAGGCCAGGCCAATATCAGAAAACTTAAATACTACATTGTGTTTATCCATTCACCCACTGATAGGCATTTAGTTTGAAACCATTCAGCTATTATGAATAGTGCTACAATGAACACTGATGTATATGTATCTCTTTGAGTCTCTTTATCCAAGTCTTTTGGATACATACCTGGGGAGGAAAATGCTAGGTTATATGGTAGTTCTATTTTTACTTTTATGTCTGGTTTCTGCATTTTTGTTTTGTGTTTTTTGTTTGTTTGTTGAGTGGGGGTGGGAGTGGCATGCAGCAGCCACACAGTGGCATGCTCAAGTTCACTACTGTGGTCATTTTGTATTTTGAGTGCCTTCCCATCTAGAGGACTCTTCTAGCACTGTGTCAAACAATATTCTATTGTGATCCACAGGGGTTTT
This sequence comes from Echinops telfairi, assembly GCF_000313985.2. Lineage (NCBI taxonomy): Eukaryota > Metazoa > Chordata > Mammalia > Afrosoricida > Tenrecidae > Echinops > Echinops telfairi. Next base: position 25,252,512 of record NW_022103908.1, on the reverse strand, counting down.
ATTGCATGATTTTGGGAAGTAGACCACTAAGCTTTTCTTCCTAGTCTATCTTTGGCTGGGAGCTTCACTAACACCTGTCCATCCATGAGTGACCCTGCTGGTCATTAAAACTCCAGTGTATCATAGCAACACACAAGCACCCATGGTTATGACAAACTGACAGACTGCAGAACAAACAAATGCACCATTCAGTAGTTGCTGTATACCTTATTGAATATGTATGCTGGACACCACACCTATAAGATCAACATATAGTATTCTGTTTAATCACTACAATGGCAACATAAGCTTATATTCTCAAATCCATTTTCCAGAACTGAAAAATAAAGTAACCAAAAATGTTAACATTTATTCCTGGTAAAGAAATTATACGTGTCTTTTATTTTAATCTTTTTTATTTATTTATAAGTTCTACAATTTAGCACATATTACTTTTTAAAGGGTATCTCAAAATGTAGACATCAAGTTTACAACTAAATGGCTTTGAAAAAAACATTGTAATTGAGTCTCGTTTCCAGGTAAAGGAAAAAGGCAGAGCTTTCATAAATGGAAAATAATTTAGATATGATCAAATCCAGTCCCCTAATTTTTCACATAAGAAAAATCAGTTTAGTTAACACTAAATAAATTTTAAAGCAAGCAGGAAAATTAATTGAAATACTTCAAGTATAAAACAATATTTTTCATATATTTGATGTGTTAATAAACCTTTGGGGAAAATTGAGCCTCCAAGTTTCCTATATTTTCAATTTATGCTAATATTGATGGCATCCAGAATTGTCACACATAGATAAAAGCTTAATAAACATTATTTGGCAATGATCACGATCTAAACATTTAGTCTCCTTGCAGTTTTACTCAGCTATTCCGACAACTTAAGCTCTATAGATAACTGCAATTATTAAATGAGTGTCAATTTACTGCAAGAATGTGAAAACAAATTTGCGTGCTATTCTAAGTCACATTTAAAAGCTTTGCTAACAGCATACTATTAGCTCTACTGATTTGTTTTTATTTCTCTCATTGAAATGTAGACCACGTTATCGGGCCATCTGCACCAAGGCAAAAAGACTTGGTAAACAAGACAAAAGGAATCTTCTTCAGCAGGAACAACATTGTCTTGCTGTGTTTCTGTTAAGAAAGCATTACTGTATGCTAGGAAACACTAAGCTTCTGTTAAGGATGAAGCAAAGTTTTGGGGACAGGTAAGGGTGATGCTTAAACAACATGGTGAGCATGATTAATGTCCCTGAACTGCACACATGAAGATCATTGACAACATGGCAAATGTTTGATTACCTCTATACTGCACCCCAAACCAAATGCACTGTGGTACATTCAATTCTGACTCAAAGCAACCCCACTACAGGATGGCAGGACCGCTATTCCTCTCTGTACCAAGTGACCATTAGCACCAAACTGCTCACTTTTCAGTTAGCAGCCAAGCACAAGAGCACCATCAGGGTCCCTTACCTATACAAAATTCATCATCCAAACCAAATCCACTTTCATCAAGCTCACTCTGACTCACACCAATCCTATATAGGGTGATGGAGACAGTACATGTTTAGGGAAGCAGGCAGTCTCCTCTTTCTTCCCCAGAACTAGTGGGTTTGAACTGTCAACCTGTGATAAGTACCCCTTCCTGACCTACATACAAACTGCCATGGAGTCAATTCTGACCCACAGCAATCCTACAGGACAGAGTACAACTACCCCTTCGGGTTTCTCAGACTGTAACTCTTTATGGGAGTAGAAGGTCTCATGGTTCCCCCACAGACAAATTGATAGCTTTGAACTTCTAACCTTGCAGTTATCAGGTCAACGCGTAACCCACTACTCCACCAGGACTCCTACTTACCTGTATACTCACCACAATTTTTATTTTACACACCACAATTTTATAAATACAGATTCTAAAAGGATATTTTCTGGGACCAATTGACAACTGGATAAAAGAAGTCACAGGAGGGACAGCTTATTGCAGCAAAGGAGGAATGTTTATGTTGCCAGCCAAGATGTTGAAAGCCCCAGTCTCTGCGATTAACTCCACACATCCGAGAGTGATGCATTTTCAACACTATGTGGCTGGCAATAACCCAGCACTGCAACATACACTTAAGGCCCACACATCACATTGTGTTCCTCTTACGTACTGATATATTTTGCTTCTACCAAACTGTAAGCAACCTACAGTGCTAGACCTTGACTTATGGGTATTAACTTCACTGGGACCTTGCCTACAGTAGGAGAAAGAAAGGATTACAATAGCCTAAAATTGAGTAGCAATTGGTTAAACGCATAGTTTGGATCTCAATGAAACTAGACACTTGACATGATCTAGTAGATGTTTGCCCTCCACCATCATGTAGCCCTTTTCTTCTCCCTCCTTTTTTGGGCACAAAATTGCTTGCTTTGAGAAACAAAACCAAAATCTGAAGTCACTCTTAATTTCACTGTTACTTTTTGTGGAAGGAATGAAAATTGCTGATCCACTTTCTCCAATCCTATGCTCAGATAATCACTGCAAACGCTTTTAACAGATTATTGAAAATCCATAAGACTTGTGGTTTTTGTTTCTTTGTTTGTAAAAAGAGGTAGCTATAACTAAACTCACTCATTAATGTATACATTGTATATTCAAACATCAACTTCTTTAAAACAAGAATTGGTTTGTCCCATAAATATATTTCTATATTTTTGTTGTGTTTAATCTAAGTAACTTTCCATATCAGATCTCACCCATTCATTTTAAGGGCTGTGTTGTGTATTTCAGGCCTGAAGAGGCTTTAAATGACTTAATCATTGATGGCTATTTTTTTTGTATTAATTTTCTGGATATTACACACAATGCTATAATAAACCATACAGATGCTTGCAAGCAAGTAGTATAAAATAGATTCAAAAGAGCCAGTAGGTAGGGTTGACAAGTCATTATTCTCCAAACAACTTGTATTGCCATATATACATGCATACTGCCACCAAACCCTAAGTGCTGGTATTTTTTTTGCTTTTCTATTTGGACAGATGAAAAAATGCTCTGAACATATTATATTGGGCTTGACCATCTTTTCAAATAGCTGCTTTCCATTCATATTTATTCTAGAGTAATTGTCTATTCATATTAGGTAAAGATTTTCTTATTGTATTGCTCTTTTTCTTTAGGATGAGAAATAGGTAGTAGATATGTTCTTCCACTTTTAGGTTTCTGCTTTATGTTAATATATCACCACCTAAAAAGAAGTGTTTAATTGTTATACTGGCAAAAGATTTTTCTTTGTAACTTACAGATATGCATAACTTAACCAACTCTCTCACACCAATGTCATCTTAGTCATAACACTTCAGAATGATAATCTGTACTTCATATAATGTACCCAATCTATTTATTAAAGTGAGCTTTGTTTTTTTAAAGAGTCACATGTAATAGCAAAACTTTAATCTTTTTTTATCATTTTATTGGAGGCTCATACAATTCTTATCACAATCAATACATACATCCATTGTATCAAGCATTTGTTGCCCTCATCATTCTCAAAACATTTGCTTTCTACTTGAGCCCTTAATAGCCCCTCATTTTCCCCACTCCCTCCCAGCTCCCTGCCCCTTCCTAATGAACCCTTGATAATTTATAAATTATTATTATTTTGTCATATCTTGCACTGTCCGACGTCTCCCTTCACCCACTTTTCTGTTGTCCATCCCCCAGGGAGAAGGTTATATGTAGATCCTGGGAATCGGTTCCCCCTTTCTACCCCACTTCCCTCGACCCTCCAGGTATCGCCACTCTCACCACTGGTCCTGAAGGGATCATCTGTCTTGGATTCCCTGTGTTTCCAGTTGCTATCTGTAACAATGTACATCCCCTGGTCTAGCCAGATTTGTAAGGTAGAATTGGGATCATGATAGTGGGGGGAGGAAGCATTTAAGAACTAGAGGAAAGTTGTATGTTTCTTCGTTGCTACCCTGCACCCTGACTGGCTTGTTTCCTCCCCGAGACCCTTCAGTAAGGGGGTGTCCAGTTGCCTAAAGATGAGCTTTGGGTCTCCACTCTGCACTCACCCTCATTTACAATAATATGATTTTTTGTTCTTTGATGCCTGATACCTGATCCCTTCAACACCTCATGGTCACACAGTTTCATTTGCTTCTTCCATGTGGGCTTTGTTGCTTCTGAGCTAGATGGCTGCTTGTTTACCTTCAAGCCTTTAAGACTCCAAACGCTATATTTTTTGCTAGCCGGGCACCATCAGCATTCTTCACCACATTTGCTTATGCACACATTTGTCTTCAGTGATCATATCGGGAAGGTTGCCACCCACTGATATGATTTTTTTCAAAACTTCAATCTTAACTGATTTAGAGTCCTTTTACTTCCTCTGTTGGCTTCTCTGAGGCTAAGACATGTATAGTGATAAAGAAGGCTGTGGGTCATAATTATTTTCCACCTTGTTCTTCACCTCCACCATCCCTACTCACCAGGTTTCCAGGAGCACCTGCAGCACTGGAAGGAGGGAGTATGAAAGAGGCAAGCTTCAAACAAATGCTGTTGTCAGGTGTCACCACTATACTAGTAGTCACTGACTTCTGTATGTGGCTGCGATCCCCATGTTGACTTCTCCTATGGATTGCTTATACCAGGGTTTCTCAGAGAGGCCATTAGTTAAGACTCAGTAACCCATTCTTACACAGACTCTCTCTCATTTCATGTGCAAGCAGTGTCTTGGGACAAAACTCCTGACAAGATAACTCAACATCAGCTCCCTTCTAAGAGGTCCATACTTGGTTAATGTTGCTCTGCCACCGAAGTAGCTCACCCAGACTTTAAATCTTAACTTCACAAGCAGAATCAAGTTCCAATGCCTATGTCCTGTGAATTAGAGGAAATAAGTATCAAGCTCTGAGTGGTTCTCTCAGGTGCCTTAATCACTTGTCTCTGCTCCTTTACCGTGGACTCAGAAATAATGTTAGCAATCTGACCCTTCTCTCTTCAAAGAAAACCTCTCTATAAATCTGCCACGTTCTAAATCCTTTTTTTTTTTTAATCATTTTATTTGGGGCTCGTACAGCTCTTATCAAAATCCATACCTACATCCATTGTGTCAAGCACATTTGTACATATGTTGCCATCATCATTTTCAAAACATTTTCTTTCTACTTGAGCCCTTGGTATCAGCTCCTCATCTTCTTCCCTTTCTAAATCATTCGTAAGCTATTCATAAAAGTCTGGAAATAGATGAGGCATTGATGGTCATAGAATCATGTTTTGCAATCTCCTTCAAGAGGTCGTTGTCCTAGCATCTGCTGTGCTCGACTTCTGGGTGTCAGCCAAAACTCTGGCACAAAAGCAAACCTCATAGCTCCTATTAATATTTCAGCTACCTTAATTTTACTGTTATAACAATTTCTTCTCAGGCTTTTGCAAATTCAAAGAAATCTTAATATTTTGGCATAATGCCTCCTCTTTGGTTTTTTGTTTGTGTTTATTTTAATGTCTTTCTTTATGATGGCTTGTATTTTCTACAACAATGCATTGTCACCTTATAGACTAAATGATTTCTATGTAGCACATATTCTATTATTCACAATCATAACTTGTAATTTGCCATTAGTCTTTATACATTACACAAGAAAAATTATTATGTATAACTATGCTATTCCTTGGTTTGAGAATTAAGGTGGTATTTAAATTCTGATGATTATCTCACAAGAAAAGCTTCTTTCTACAGCACTCTTAATGAGAAGGGTATTTAGAAACCACATACTATTTCACTAAGTAGCCCAGACAAAGTAGTAAGATAGTAATAAATACTTCCACACTAGCCGGAAACAGCTTCACTGAGTGCATACTTTTTAAGTTCTAGCTTTGATCTTAATAATCTTAAAGTTGAATAAATGTATGACACTTGTAATGTTACTTGATTACTAAACAAGTTGATCTTGGAATGTCTAATCATTTTACTTTGAATATTCAAACAACCTTTGTGTCCTAAGAAATTTCTCCAAAATGACAGAGGGAAATATATGAAGACCATGAATTATAAAATCTAAATAGTGAAGAAATAAAATGAAAACACCAGTTTCTATCAGATTCACCTCTGAAAGGTAACAAGGCAAGAAATGTATTTCAGGGGTGAGATGTCCCCAAATGTCACTTACATTTGAGTTCTAGTACTGAAATTGAGAAACCTCAAAACATAAGGACATGATCCAAGCCTCCCTTTAAAACAACACATATGCACCAAGATCAAGTGTGATTTCAAGATAAAATTAATGAACTCGGAAATTTCAATGTTACTCTAACAACTACGGGAATGTGTTATAGAAGGGAAGTTTACTGCGTGGCTATCTAAAGAATCCCACAGTTCTACAGAAAAATTCAAAATTCTCCAGGAAGCAGTATACACAGACACATTTACACAAATGCATACCTTGCATTATATCAGGTTTTCCCTGTCTTCATAAAGCTGCTAATATATCATAGTCAATTAATGATAAACTTAAAGTGCACACTTCATACATGAAGCTTAATGACAGTTAAAATAGAAAAAGCGTACCCTTCAACAAACACAGGAAATAGCAGAATGTACCTTGGTTGCAATATGTGCCCATTTTTTCCAGTGGATCATCCAACAAACTAAGTAAGTAACTCTGATAATGTATAGATATCTATGTAGGCTATCCTCTAAAGAAAGGAAAAAATATAAGCACCTTCTCCTTTATAATAGTTCTGGTTAAAAATAGATTAATGTGACACTGGGGTTTTAAATACAGTCCTCCATGATTACCTAACATTGCTCATGGAAGACATTCTGAGTCTTAGTTTGCCAACCAACCTAGACTGTCAGCATTCCCATCTCATGTAGCAATGATTAATTCATAAAGATAATATTTTCTATGAGGAAATATCTTGTTAAGATGACACCAGACCATGATACAAGTGCTTAAGTCTCTTTTTACTCCAACTACAACCCCTAAATATAGAGCCTGGGCATTTCATGTCTTACTCAGGACCCTAAAAACAACATATTTAGGCAAATAAGAAAATACTAGGGTTAAAACTCTGAGATCAAAGTAAGTTCTTATACTTGTAGCTAAAGAGAATATGGGATGTCTAAAATATGAATCCATAAAAACAGGAAGTCGTAAAAAATGAAATGAAACATATAGAGGTAAATACCCTAGCTATTAGTGAGCTAAAATATACTGGAATTGGCCAATGTGAATCATTCGATCTACTATGCTTGGAAAGACAAACTATAAAGGAAAGGAATCACATTGAGAGTCAAAAAGAACGCTTAAGATCTAACCTGAAATATAACATTGTCAGTGATCGGGTGATATCAGTATCCCTACAAGGAAGACCAATTAATACAACTATTATTCAAATTTACAGACCAACTACTACCAACATAAAAGAAATGAAAGATTCTTACCAACCTCTGTAGTCTGAAAATGATTAATCATGCAACCAAGGTGCACTAATCATCACTAGTGATTGGAATTGAGAGCAAATATGAAGAATCAATAGTTAGAATATATGGCCTTGGTGTCAAAAACCATGCCAGAGGTAACATTAGTTATGCAAGACCAATGACTTATTCCTTGCAAATACATTTTCAACTAATAACAGCTAGACATGCAGACATTGCAAGATGAAATCAACTCTATTTGTGAAAAGGGACAATCATGAAGCTCAATGTCACCCATGAGAGCAAGTGCAGGGGTCAGCGACTTAGATGCAAGTTCAGGTTGAAGCTGAAGAAAATTTTAAAATAAAATAAACCCTGCAAGCCCAAAATTAATACCTTCAATAAAATCCAACTAAATGTATAAACCAACTGAAGAATACTCACTGCAATGGAGTTGAAGGAAACTCACAACAGCCCTCGATTGCAGTACCAAACTGCCCCTTTGGGTTTCCAAGACTGGAAGTGTTCACAGGAGTAGAAAGGTCCATGTTTCTCCTAAATTTGGGTAATAGCCAATGGTTGCCAACTGCTGATCTTGAGTTAGCAGCAAAATGCATAACCACTATGCCATCAGGACTCCTTATTTCATGAATAGATATGGCTTACTATACACTAATGAGCATGTAAATCCCTACCTATTTTACAATTAAAAATTATAAAACGCAAATGAACTAAGACCAAAAGAACAGTGGACTACCATAAGGTTATAAGACATGAAGAAAGCAAAATGTCATTAGAAGGACAGACAAGACAAAAGTAAGATCAAAACGGTTATTAGAAGAAACTCTGAAACTTGCTCTTAAACACAGAATAATGAAAGCAACCCGAAGAAATGATGAGATGAAGAAGTAAACAGAATATTTCAAAAGGCAGCTTGAGAGCAAAGTAACTATTATAATATGTAAATACCTTGATTTATAAAGCAAAAAGATAGAATATATATTTCTCTAAAGAAAAAAATCAGGCTTCTATCTGCAATGTTGAAGGACGCTATGGACAAGATACAGAACAAAGAAGAGGGAAGAACTACACAGAGTGACTGTACCAAAAAGAATTGGTCAACTCCAATCGATTTAATGAAGAACCAATGAGAGTCTGGAAGGAGATCAAGCTGTATTAAAAGCATTTACCAAAAAGGGGGGGGGGGGGGGAAGAATTCGTGGAATACCAATGAAGTGGTTTCAACAAAATATTGCAATGCTGGAAGCCCTCATTCCTCCATGTCAAAAGATGTCGAAGATATCCTGCCCAAATGAATAGAAGAGAACCCTCTCAAAAGAAAGGGGATCGAGCAAAAATGCTGAAATTACCAGACAATGTTATTAACATGACAAGCAATGAAAGGTTTGCTGCAAATAATTCAAAAATTGTTGCCAAGCACTCAAACCAGATTCATAAGAGAATGTAGCTCAGAGGACATTACTGCTGACAACAGAAGGATGCTGCCTGAAAGCAGAAAATACAGATGCTCAAAAACAGCTATGGAGAGCACTGCAAAGAATAGAAATTCCAGAATACTCAATTGTGCTCATGTGGAACCTATATAAAGACCAAGAGGCAGTAATCCGAACAGAATAAAGGAATGAGTACTGCATGGTTTAATTAAAATCAAGAAAGGCCTGCCTCGGTATTATATACTTTCATCAAGAAAGTGGACTGCATGAGGTAAAACAGTGCATCCGGGTTAGAGAAACATTCACTCCTCAACAATGTGCGATATGGAAATGACACAAGTTTCCTTGCTGAAAGTGAAGTGGACTTGATCCAAGTACTGATGAAGACCAAAGTCTACAGCCTTCATTATAGATTATACCTCAAAAAAATTTTTAAATAAAACTTTCACAATTGGGCAAATAAGTAACATGACCATAAATGGAGAAAAAATTAAAGTGCTTTATAATTTTTTTTAATTGTAAAATAGGTAGGGATTTAATCTGACTTGTATCCACAATCAATGTCCGTGGATACAGTAATCCAAAAAAAAAATCGAGCAATATATTACATTTGGTAAAATTGCTGCAAAGGAAAAGTTGTAAGTATTAAATTAAAATGCAGAGATGTCACTTTGAGGATTAAGGTGTGCCTGGCTCATGTCATAGTATCACCTCATATGCATACAAACACTAGATCATGAAAAAAGGAAGGCCAAAGAATTGTTGTCTTTGAATTATTGCACTGGAAAAGAATATTGAATGTACCGTTCTTTTGCTAAAAGAACAAACACATACGTCTTGGAAGTACAGACAAAATGCTCCCTGGAAGCAGGATGACAAGGTTGCACCTCAGGTACTTTGGACACATTATCAGAAAGAAATAGGTCTCAAAGAAGAACATCAAGCTCAGTAAAGTGAGGCTCAGTGAAAAAGAGGAAGGCACTCAACAAAACGCATTGACACAGTGGCTGTAAGAACGAGCTCAAGTATAGAGATGATTGGGAAGATGACATAAGACCCAGCATTCTGGGTCTCATCCTCTTGTAGAAAGTTAAATTTAAGAGTATGACAACCAGGTTTTCAGTTCGTATAATCTAAACAAATCATATTTAAACATGTCTCTGTGATCATTGGATGACTGATTGTAGGCAAGTTCTCAAGGTAGTGCACTTGTCTTAATCTTATTAGAGTGCCTTTACAGATATGTTAGATACTTAGAACTACTGCCCCTGTGAATTTCTGAGACTAACTCCTTATGAGAATAGAAAGCCCCATCTCTCTCCTATTTTGTGACACAGGAGAGTGTGATAGATTTTTTTGTGCCAACATGGCACCTGTAGGAACATAGGGATGGAGTTATTCTGTCAATCAGGTTGCAGCTTGATGACCTCATTTGGAGGTGCCAAGGTGACAAAGAGATCTCTGGACGCAGAGTATTGTTTCTCTCTCTCTCTCTCTCTCTCTCTGCCTTTACTTTCATGACAGTGAGCCACGTTGAGACCTGCGCGGCCTCTGTGATACATCCACCACCACTGGATCCACAGGACTTTGCACCCACCGGATAGTGATGTTCCTACACTCTGCATCATTGCATGTGGCTTCCTGGGCCTGAAGAGGTACTTAGGACTAGCATTGGACTCAGGAACTTGAGTTGGGCTGAGCTGGGATGTTCTCTTGATACACAATTACGTCTTGATATAAAGCTTTCTTACACATTCTTGTATATGAGTGTCTCTAGATTTCTCTAGTCAACCGGCCTAACACATTATGGTACCACTGGAGTGGGGTGTTAGAGAAATAAATCAGGGAGCTGGAGAGTAGGTTCTGGTCTGAGCTCTGCTTTATGGTCGTTTTTCTTCTTTAGCTAGTCAGAGGTCAGATAGGCCCCCAATATTTGCTCAATTTTTTTTCTGGAAAGAATAGGGGAAGTTAAAGTTTTGTTTCTTTTCTTTGGTTGTTGTCTTTGGTTATTCCCGTCTGAAATGGTGAAAATGAATGTTATTAATGTAAAGTTTGAGCTCAGGGGGAAAATGGCCAACTTCTTTTCTGAGACCATGCTGTCTAGTCAACACGGCTGACAAAAGGCCCCACTATGACTTGATGCAGCCAGAGTCCTAAGGCCATATGGCATGCGAATGGGGTCGTCTAGATAAGAAAAAATTGAATTTGACTATTTTAAGACTGTGTTTAGAATGTGACTCTTGTAGATTAATATGGATTCCTTCTGCCTATTTTTTTATATGTAATGATTATTGGGAAGTAAGAAAAAAAGAGTTTGCAATCCCACTGACTATGGCCACTAAATTGGATCTTTAAATGGATATAAAGCACACCTGCAAAAAAGGCTCTAAAAAGATAAACCCCACTCAGTACCTTGAGTGCTCTGGACATTTGCATTTGAAAAGACTGACCTAGTATACTGTTGACAGACTGCAGAAAGAAAACAGAGCCCTTCGGCTTTTTGAATTTTGAACTAGGGGTTTGTACTTAAACCTGGAAGAAAAAAAAAATTTAAAACCATGAAGAAACTCTCCTCTCTAAGACTGAAAGTTAAAGAGAGGCTGCGGGCAGCCTGAAAAACTCAGTAGATGACCACCTGGATCCACGTGTTCAGTAGAAGAGGAAGAAAAGCAGCAATAGAGAGATGAGTTGAGTCTGGCCACTGACACTCGTGGGCCTGGTTCACAGGGCCTAGAAAAGAAGACAAAAGTGGGTTGGCTGCTCTGAAGATTAAAGAGTTGTATGGAACCTGAGCCTGTGGCATGACCTAGCCTAAGGGGACTAAGGTTGTTGAAAATTTGTGACAGAGTCTATTGTCCAATCGCGAGGTGGTAAATGGTCACCCTGGTGAGGCTAAGCGAGGCAGCCCACATTGACTTTACCAAAACCCGAGACCAGATGAAGATAAGATTTATGACCCTGTGAACTGGTGCAATTGCTGCTGACCTTATGGTCAGCCTGTCCTAATTTGACTTTGCTTATGGAATGTTGAATAGCAAGGTTCCAACTGGAATGAAGATTCTCCATAAGAACGTGATTGTCTTCTCAGAGCACTGCGATATAAGTGACCAGTATAGAAATTGAATACCCAAAATGGGGTGGATAAAGGCATGAAGTGGCTGGCTTACAAACTTTCATAGGTGGGGGAATATGTTCATAGAATTACAGGATTAAGTTGTAGATGTTCACATAACTGCAATTGTTAGGCACAGGAAATTTTTTGTTTTGTTCACTTAGAGAATATTATGCTTAAATGGGACTGGAACATTTTTAGTTGCATGCATTTTAGTTTTATCCCGTTAGACACAAATATGACTTTACTATTGTCCTTGCTTTAAAAATTATATATGACTAAAGAACTCTGTAGAAGTGCCAAGTTTGAAAGGGGTGTACTATGATAGTTAGGTTTTTTGGTTGTTGTTTCAACATGACACCTTAGGAAGATATGGGTAGGGTTTAGCCTGTCAATCAGGTTGCAGCTCGATGACCTCATTTGGAGGTGCCATGGAGATAAAAGGCCCTCTGCAGGCAGATAACTCTCTCTGCCTTCACTTTCATGCCAGTGAGCCACAATGAGACCTGGGCAACCCCTGTGATGCATCCACTGCCACTGGATCCACAAGACTTTGCACCCACCAGCCAGTGATGTTCCTGCTTTCTGGATCACTGCATGTGGCTTTATGAGTCTGAACAGGGACTTAGGATTAGTACTGGACATAAGGACTTGAGTTTGACAGGGCTAGGATGTTTTCTTGGTACACAATTACTTCTTAATATAAAGTTCTTTCTTACATACACAAATGTCTCTAGATTTGTTTCTCTAGTCAATCTGGCCTAACAGAGAGTATAAAACACTGTTTTGAAGTCAGGGTTAACATCAAAACAAAGTGACCACCTCCCAAATCACAGAAGCTTTGTAACAAGTTTTAAAGGAATACTGTCCCATGTAAAACAAAGGATTCGATCAAGTGTTTTATGAAGGTTGGGAAGACCACAAAGATAAGCCAAGAAAGGGATGACCAAGACCTTGACAAATGAAGGCACGATGGCTAGAGTCCAGAAACTGGTGGAAAATGACTGTAAGCATACTATTGATGTCATAGCTACTGGAATTGGGACCTCACATGGTTGAGTTTTCAATTTTAAGCAAACATCTAGGCCTTAACAAGCTTTAGGGTCCATGGATGCTAAAAGCCTTGCATGGAATATCAGGTAACTCAAAAGATAAATTTTTCCACCAGTCTTTGAAGAGCAATGGTAAGAAATAATTTATGAAACAAATTGTGATTGAGGATAAATCTTGAATTTGATAAAACAATCTCAAGAGAAAAAGTCCAATCAAAACTCTGGCTCTGCTAACCTCTGAGGAGATCTGCTAAACCAGTTCCATGAAGGGAGAGTAGTAAGCTCAGAAGGTTACATCAACTGTTTGTGGGGAGCCCACAGGGTTACTCTTGATGGATTTTCTCAAACAGAAGGATCACGAGGGACTATTATGAAGAAATTGTCTTTAATTGAAAAGTGCATGGGTGAGGAAAATGCCAGACAAATTATACTAAGGATATTTTTCCCCATCATGTCAAAGGCAACTAACTGCTCATTCTCCAAGGATAGCAAGGGCTATGCTATGAAAATTACATCAAGAAACCTTACCCCATCTATCCTATAGCCTGATCTTACCCCTTCAGATGTTTTGTTCCCAAAACTCAAAGACTGTTTGTTTAAAAGGAACACAATTTGAGGCCCCCAAGAATGTCAGAGCTACCATATTGATGTAATATGAATCAAGGATCACAGAATTCTTCAGGGAAGAGTAAGAGAGATGGAAATGCCAACCTTAAAAGTACAGGGGGTTACCCCAAAAAGAGCAGAATTGCACTGGGCAGAGCAGAGCTTTTATAGTACACATTTTTCCCGCTAGACGAACATTCAGCAACTTACAACTGGCATTGCCTGGGAATGTTCTCTCTGATCACAGTGAATTTTTTCATGAAAGCAGTTTCACTCGAACCTCGTTTTTTTTTTGGTTGTTTTTTTTTTGATGGCCGATTTAAGAGAACCACAGCATGTGGCTGTGAAATCTTGTTTCCTGCTCCAGAAAATTGCCACAGAAACTGTTTGATGTTGAACACAGCTTACAAGGACAGTGCTGGGAAAAACTCAAGTGGTTTTCTCTTTTCAAAATAGGTGAAATGTCAATTGATGACAAACCTCATTCTGGACGTATGTCAACTCCCCGAATGGATGAAATGTCAACTCGTAATGTATTTGGAGTTCATTCTACCAGGTCAGACTGTTAATCAAACTTTCTATTTAGAGATTCTAAAAAGGAAGCATAACACCTTGTGACAAAAAAGGCCTGATATGTGGCAGACTGGGGACTGGCGTTGACACCACGACAATGCACCTGCTCACACAGCCATCTCGGTGTGCCAGTTTTGGGCCAAAAAACAGCATGCCTCTCTTACCCCACAAACCTGACCTCGCTCCATGTGACTTCTTTTTATTTCTGCAAATTTAGAGGAACATGAAAGGACAGCGATTTCACTACATAGAAGTGGTGAAGAGCAAAAACGCGGGAGGTGCTTTCGGCCATCCAAACAGATTAATTTGAAAAACGTTTCCTAGAATGGCATCGCAGATTTGACAAACGTACTAAGTGTACTTAGGAGGTGATAAGGTTGTAAGTACTTAGTACTTAGGAGAGTACTTAGTCTAAGTACTTAATCTAAGTACTTAGAAGAGTATTTAGGAGGTGATAAGGTTGTTCTGTATAAAAAATTTAAATCAAAGCATTTTAAAAATTCTATGGTTTGGTGGGTAACCCCTTGTATATGCACCTAGATGGAGAACATGTTGAGAAATCGTAGTTTCTCATTTTGCTATTTTTTAACGCAGGTTTCTGTGACTTTGTAGCAATATTTTTTTATTTACCCACATACACAGGGTCACTGAGTGGGAGCCCACTCAAATGGCACCTCACAAGAACAGCAACAACAACCAAGAACATAAGCTGGTAAGAGAGTGAAACAATAACAAGAAATCACTACAAACGAGAACATGAAGCAGTTAAAGTGAAGAAACTCTGAGTGAACTTTGGACACAAAACAAAACCAACCAAACTAACTGCCAGCAGGTTGATTCCCACTCATAAGACCCAATAGAACTACCCCTGTGGGTTTACACGTCTATAAATCTTTACAGGGGTCAGAAACCACATCTTTCACCCTCAGAGTGGTTTTTCAAACTGTTGACTTCCTGGATAACAGTCCATAATGGACAGAAAATGCAAATTCTTATTTTGTGTCTGTTCATGCTCTCATAGCACTCAGTTATAAGCAATAGAGGAGAATAAACTATTTAATTCTGAAATGTATATTTTTGCTTTATTTTCAAGTTTATTGAAGTTAAATATTTATAACACATATTCTCCACTCTAATCATTTTAAGTAGACATTCCGTGACAGTAATCATATTCACAATGTTATGCAACCAATACTGTGTTAGTCCAGGTAAACTAGAGAAACAAATCCAGAGATGCTTATATATATATATGAGAACTTATATCAAAGAGTTAATTGCATATTAAGAAAACATCCCAGTCCAGTCCAAATCAAGTTCATAAGTCCAATATTAGCCCATATGCCTATTACCAGTATATAAATTCCTCTTCAGACTCATGCAACACATGTAATGATGCCAAATGCAGGAAGATCACAGGCCAATGGGTGGAAAGTCTTGTGGAGTCAGTGGTGATGTAAGCATCTCAGTCCTGGCATGGATCTCCACATGGCTTTTCTATCTCCAGGACTCTAGCTCCATCAGCATATCTCCAAATGCCTTGTCAACATAAATGTACAGCAGAGAGTGTGTGTCCCACCTCCAGGGAGGAAGACAGAGTTCCTAGAATCCTCAGGAGAAGACCATGTCCACACAGAGGCATAACTGGCTATGGCCTGATTGGCAGGCTAGACTCCACCCTTTCACTCAAGTTGACAGGAGATTATATAACTCCCACAACACCATTATCCACCTCCAGTTTTTTATTACTTTTTTACCACCCAAAAGAGAAACTCAGTATTCATTAAATAACTCCACATTCCTTTCAACTCTGGTCCTTGTTATCCACTGAGGACAGAAAAAAAATTGATGCATTCAAACAGTGGTATTGCCTTCTTTCATGAAATAAAATATTAAGTGGAATCCTGCTGAACTGAAAAACACTGTAGACAAATCTGTGAAAATTAATATCAGGAAACTATATTGATTAGTATCAGGAAGAACATCTACGAATTATAGAAAGTTTATAGTGAAAAACATTTTCAACAAGATTTTAGTCCATGTTTTGAATCATAAGCATGAATATTTTAGAAGGCATTTAAACTCCCAGTGTTTGGTATGAACAACTCTTCATTGTTTGTTGAACACCTATAACTATGAATATTGGCAGTATGTCAGAAGGAAGAGGCATGTGATGCAGAGAAATTATTTAGCACATAGGGCAAACATCAAGGATATTTTCAGTCACCACATATGCAAGTGAAAGTTGGACAGTAAATAAGAAAGCCTGAAGCAGAATGATGCCTTTGAATTATGGTGTTATCAAAGAATATTGAATATACTATGTACTAACAGAAGGCAGGGGAAAGCTGTCTTAAAAGAAGTATGGCCAGTAGGCCCCTAAAAAGTCAAGATGGTGAGATTTTGTCTCATGTACTTTGTTTTTAGTTTGTTTGTTTAATTTTCCACAAAATTTTTGAAACCCCTTCATATATAACTATATGAGGGGAGGTCAAAAAGTATTGGTACAAAAATCATAGGAACCTTTATTTTGCAATGCCAATGAGAAGTTATTGTTTCTTGATATAGCTTCCATCTAGGTCCACATATATATTTTCATGAAGAACATTTAGTAAGTTTTAAACAGGACAAGGACATGACAACTCCTGAGGCACACTGGATGAGGGAAAGCAATAGCAAGGGGTTGTCATGGTGTTCCCAGTTTGTTGGGATACTTGGCTTTCAAAAGGATATGGAAACAAACAAACAAGCAAGCAAAACAATGAAGTGAAAGGGGAGATGCAAGCCATGATTGGGACACATCCATTATGTATGACAGAGGAGCTTCCAATCCAGATTCAGAGGTGTCCCCAGGCAATCAGGGCATAGCCTACGGCATAGCCCTGGGCACCCCAGTATGGTAATCTCCATCAAGGGCACACTGAGGTCAGCCCCTAAGAGAGATGCCCACTACGTTTTAGAGTTTATGAAAATGGCTGGTCAAAGTAAAAGCAGCAGACAAAGAAAGACATGCTTCCCAGCTGATGTGTGATGAAGCTAACAGAGAAAATGTTATTTAAAAAGTACAAAAAAATGAGACCAAACATGTTAATTGAGGCAACTCCTCCAATTGAATATAAAGATCAAAATATTTATCTGTATTACAGATAGACTAAATATAAATTTTGATGTACTAGTACAATGGTTACATTTCTTCCCTCTCCCCCCTCCCCTCCCAATGGTTACATTTCTAAGAAACAGATTGACTTAGTGGCACATGTAATCAATTTTTTAAAAAAAATTTATTTTGTTATGGGTGTAAGTTTACAGAACAAATTAATTAGTTTCTTGTTCAGCAACTAACACTCATTTTGTTTTGTGATATCATCTGCAATCCTGCCAATATAACCGCACTCTTTCAACTTCCTCTCTGGGTTCCCCATTTCTACTTCACCATTCTTTCCTAACCCGCTCCTGCCTGCTGAACTTTGTTTTAGGGTAAATTCTGCTGTGTTGATTGAATATGGTTCAGAAGAGCTTATTCCTCACAAATGCTATTACTCATTTTACAGGCTTCTCTAAGGTTGGGCTATAGAGTGAGTTCAGTTCCAGGCTGGAGGGTGTCTAAGGGTCATAGTATCAGGGATTCTTCCAGTCTTGATCAGCAGAGTATGCCTGGTCTTTTGAGATTTAAATTTCTGATCTACATTTTCCTCCTATTCTGTCCATGGACATTCGCCCAGAAACAATAACTTTCTATTGTTATCCCTATCCAATTGGTTGGTAGTTAGGAAATGGCATGGGGGCCAAGTGTGGCCTTCTCGGACCTCACAAAGGCTAAAGAAGAATCCATCTCCACACTAGTCCAAAGCCAATTCCAAGGAGGCAGAGGTCAGACACGCCTCCACCTGCCACCTTCCTTCACAAAGCACCGTTAGTACTGCTAAATGTCCAAAGGGCACATTTGTCATTTTTTCTTAGTGTAAGATAGTATAACATTGTGCGTAAGGACCACAGTTTGTTTATCCATTCATTCATTCATTCATGGGAACTTACATTATTACAGTACTTTTTCTATTGTGAATAAAGCTGGAATGAACAGGGCCGTACAAACATCTGTCGTATCATTTCTCTTATTTCTCTGAATATACTCATTTATCTTGTGGTTCAATTCCTACAACTGTTGCATCATTTCATTATCCTACCAAGGGTGCGTGAGAGTTCCAGTCTGTCCAAACCCTTGCCAGCATTTGCAGTTGCTGTTGCTTTGTTTTTTGTTTTTTTAACTTTGCTATTAATGGAGGGCTGGGATAATATAACATTGTTGATTTGATTTGCATCTGCCTAATGGCTAATAATCGCAAGTATTTATTCATGTTTGTTTGCACCCAAATGTCTTTCTTGAGTATAGTGCCTGTTCATGTCCTCTGCCCATTTGTTAATTGGCTTCTCTGTCTTTGTACTGTTGACATGCTTGCTGTCTATAAACATTAGCAATGTGTTCCTTGACCAATATAAGCATTGCCAAAAAAAGTAATCTCCAGCTTCGAGGTTCTCTTTTTATTCTTTTGGTAAAATCTTTTGATGTTTAATTTGTAGGAGGTCCTGGTTGTCTTCTGTTGGTGCATTTTTAGTTATGCTTGATAGTATACTTATACTTTTATAGAGTCCCTAACTTGGTCCCTATCTTTTATTAAATGATCTTTAGATTCAAGTACTTGATCCAATTGAGTTTGTTTTTGTATATGGTGTGAGATATGGGTCCTGTTTCATTCTTCTGCAGGTGAATACCAGTTCTGCCAGCACCATTTGTTAAAGTGACTATCTTTCCCTTCTAATATAGTTCAGCCCTTTGTTATAGAGGGATGGACTTACTTCTAGGTTCTCATTCTGTTCCATTAACAGTATTATGAGCATTTCACCCACTAGTCATACAATTCAATTACGGAATCGTATCAAGAAGAGTTGTACAATTGTCACCATATTCAATTCTAGAACAGTTTCTTCTTCCTTGTACTCAGTTACTCAAGTAATCATTTATTTTTTTCTAATGTGGCAAAAATATACACAACAAAACATTCTCCACTTCTACCACTTCAACTTGTATAATTCAGTGCTACTGATAAAACTCTTCATGTTGTACAACCATTATTAATATCCGTTTCCAAACTATTCCCCCATCATTGACATAGACTCAGTGCCCCCTAAGCAGATTCATTTCTTTCTCTCTTTAAAGCATGACAGAATCTGAATCAGGACTGGAATATGTCTTTAGTTTGCTTTGTGTAGTACTGACATTTTCACAATGTTTAGAGCCAAAGCAGTGAGTTAGGCAAGAAACCCGACCTCAGGAGGGGAAAGGTCCTGCCTCTAGAACCGCACCAACCCATTTGGTTTGCTTCGTGTGTTCATTTTTTTCTTCTTAAAAAATGGCAATGAAATAACATAACACTTCCTCTCTGTCTCTGGAATAATTTAAAAATAAATTATAGACACAAAAGGTAGACAAACTCATTGGTAGACAAATGAAATAACCAAGGAAATAATCAGTCAAAGTCAATTCCAGTTGGTTATAGAGGGCACAGGACAACATAGTTAAAAGAAGAATAATACATCTTCATTCTAAGTAATATAGTTATCTGCACTGTGCGGGGGAGGGGGGGGGGGTTGCCACACATCACTTTTCACCCTGCTGAACCATTTTAAAATACAAGGTGGTAAAAACTCTCAGATGCCTATGAACTGCATTTACATAAAATGCATCACTTTTTTTGTATTAAAGCACTCATATTCAAATCTGAAAAACATGATTCTGAGCTCATCAGACCTGCTTAATTGCACCAACATCTGCAATCAATTTAAATTCTTTAAGATAGTCATTCACTGCGCTTGAAGTGATTTCATGCTGAGATAGATTTAACACACTCACTAATTCATAGACACACACAAGCAGATGAGACCTAATTTTCAAGGGTGGGGTAGAGTACTGAAGGACAGTCTGTATTTCCCAACTATCAGCCATTCAGAAAAGCATTCACCCTCATAACTTAATTGAAGCTACATGAGAAGATCATAGCCTGCTCTAAAGTATCCTGGAAATTAAGACTAAGACTGCTGCTTTATTTCAATCTATTTCAGGTCAAGGACCATTAAGAGGTTTAATGAAAGTTTGAGATGAAATAAGCAGCCACACCTAGAGTTATCAGTTAAACACACACACCCCATTCATTAATATATCACCAGTTTTCTCCCCCAAAAGTCCAACTCACTCACTGCCATCACTTGAGGCCACTCGTATAACCCTATACGACAAGGCAGAACTGCCCCCGCAAGTTTGCGAGACTGGAGCTGTTTACAAGAGTAGACAGTCCCGTCTTTCTTGCTGAGAACAGCTGGTGGTTTCGAACTTATGGTTAGCAGTTCAACATGTAAAAACCAGGGCTCCTTGAAAGCCAAAAGGGGATCCAAATAACCCAGATTGTTTTAAACCACACATGTAAATGGAAAAAATTAAAGAACAGAATTTGAGATTAAGGATCAGAAAACTAGAAGATTTTGATAGACGGCAGCTTCGGTATAAACACTCCTAGTCACAGAAAAAGAAATAAAACAACGAAATAGCAAGATCAAAAGCTCAACAATACTGACTGACAGAAACATCTCCACAATCATCAATATCTAAGCAATTGGAGACAAATCACCAAAAGCCACAAGACCAGCACAGTATCAGAATGTGCTCAGGAAAAAGCAGATGGAAGCAACAGGGTATATGATGCACCTGAAGATGGTAGAATCCCAAAAGGATCCTACTGCCTGGTAAGACAATGGGGGAGCAACCAGTGAAACTGAAGGAATTAGGTTCACTCAGATTGTGGTTGAGAAGAAAGAGGCCAGAGTAGACTCTGAACATTTGATATCCAACTGTCCAGAGCCAGGCACCACCTGAGAAGGGGCCGAGAGTGGAATCCCAAGCAGACTGGTCCTACAGAAGGCCTAAATCGCAGCATATGCATCAATCAGATCAAAACTATACGTGATAATTTCCCAAAGAACAAAGACACAGAAACTAACGTAATATAATGAAGCAGAGCTAGATAGAGCTCAGAAGGAGGTGAAGCAACAGGGAGAAGGAAAATTGAAACAAAATGAAAAAGTCATTTCAGAAATGAAGGCTAAACTAGACAGAATGCAAGAGGTGTGGGAAACCTAATAGATGGTGTCATAAGAGATTCAGAGATGACAGACATAACATTTTTGAAAATCAAAACAAAATGAAAAATTAGGTGGGGGAAGAAAAATTAGATACAGGAGATTGAGAGCAAGGGAGACAGTAAAGAAAGGCCATACTCCAACATACATATTCTCGGATCCCTGTGGAAGAAAAGCCAAAAAAAGGACACAACACACTTGCGTGAAAATCATTTTGTTTTTTTCTTTTCCTAATCTTCACAATGAAAGAGCCTAGTACATACCTGATCACCCAACTGAGACATCGAGACTACAAAAAGCCAGGGACTTGGGAGAATAAGAATTAGTTATTAGCAGATTTGATGAACAGAAATACTTTATGCTATAAGAAAAAAAGAAATAATTTTTTTTCTTTACTTTTTAAATTGCTACACATGATTACGTTGCCCTGAAGGTTTGGTCTGCCTTGGTGGGGTCTGCATACACCCTCCCAATTCTGTGGAGACATAGCCAATACTCTCCCCCTGGGTGGGTTAGTGCCCTGCTCCCCCCATGCCATCATCTCCCTTATATAATTATATATTATCTAAAAATTACTACATTAATATAAGATATTATATTATTATGCATTATAAATAACATATTTAATATACTAAGGGAAAATATGTGAATCAAATATTTTATAGCCAGTAAAATTGACTTTCATGTATAAATGGCATTAAAATTTTATTATTAATATGCAAGATATATTAACATGTATGAGATCTCTTCTGAAAAATCGATGAAAAGATAAACTTCGGACAATCACAATGCCTGGGGAAGCATCTACTGGTGGTGAGCATTAAAATATAGTGAAGTCACAGAAGACAAAATGAAGGCATAAAGGAGGACAGTATAAGTTATAATGGTTATATAATATGCTCAGCTAAGTGGATAAAGCATTACAACAATAAACACTGGGCGATGAGGGCAACCCCCCAAAAAACCACTTGCTCATCAAGCCAATGCTGACTCATAGCAACCTCCTGTGGATTTCTGAAACTGTAACTGTTTACAGGAGTAGAAAGCCCAGTATTTTCCCCTTTTCCCACACAGCTGCTGGTGGTTTCAAACTGCCGACCATGCAAGTCTCAGTATGGTCTATTACACCATCAGGGCTCTTTGAGATGAGGGCAGTACATGCAAAAAAATTCGGTCTAGGGAGTTTAAATATACATGCACACTTTCTGTTCATGGAAAAGCCCTCGAAACGGTGACTAATTCTCCAGCAATAAGCTTTCTGACACCTACAATGAAATACCTTCCCTCACTAACAGAAATGACAGCTTTCAGGCCTGAGGATGAGACATATTCAAGAGGCACCAAGATCATCTTACCAGATATGAAAGAAACAATCAAAAATTACTAGAATTGAGTCAAAAGGACTAGACAACAACTGACTAAGGCTCCTTATTGGCCAAATATGAGACCATTTGTGATTCAACAACAATAATTTGATGCATAAATTCTTAATGATATTAAAAATAATTGGACCAATACAGAAGAAAATAGAATAATTATCTTCAAAACTACCAAACAAAGGAAAAGAATAAAGCATTTATTCTGAATTCCCTCTCATTTTGTTAGGTAACCAAATACTTTTAGGGGGAAATGAATCCTTATAAAAGCCTTCCAACTAATAAAATAAAATTAAGGAAGTTTAATTATTAACTATATCGTTAAGTGCCTCCTGATGAAAGAACATAATACCTCCTATGATCTCACAAAAGGGTTCAACCCCAAAGTTGATCAAGTCTCGGCATCCAGCTGCCATTTTGCAAGAAATCTAGAGCACAAAGAGACATTTGACTTTATCATGACTATCCAGCCTGCAAAAGGTTTCCTGGTGGTATAGTGAGCTACATATTGGGCTGCTAACCACAAGGACACCAGTTCAATATCAGCAGTCACTCTCTGGCAAAAAGTTGGGGCTTTCTACTCCAGTCAAGAAGGAGGATGACCTAGGGAGCTGGTGAAGTCTCCAAGTTAGTGTAGCCCCTAGGATCTTAAACTGGGGCTCTGATTAAAAAATAAGAAACAGTAACAAAACATATACTGAAAAACAAATGTACAGCTTACTAGATCATGATAAGGAAAATACCATCTAAGGTCAATAAGCCAGGACTTGTCCATCACTCCAGAAAGGCTGCCATGGGCCCTGCACTAGGAACCCGGTGACACTGTCTGGTAGTACTGGACTGCTCGTGCGGTTCAAACCTGCAGCGATTTGTGGGGAAAGTAGGAGACTCGATTGCTGAGTCAGACTTCACAGGACGGCAGTGGGTCTTTGAAATATATTCATTATCTTGACAATTCCCGGAACCATTTCCTTATGTTTCTTCTCTCTTTTATCATGCAAACCGTTATCCCTAGACATGTATTTGCCTTGCTCGTATTTTAAAATTGGGTATATTGTTAAATTTCTATTAACACCTCAGATTAATAGAAATTAATCTCATCCCTTTATTTCATCTAGGATAGTCTGGATTTGTCAAACTACATCTCTCCAAAAGGTCACTGCCCTAGAGTCAAGTCCAACTCCTAGTGACCCTACAGGACAGAATACTTTATGGGCTTCTGAAACTGCAAATCTGTACAAAAACAAACTCACTGCCATCAGGTCGATACTGACAACTCTATAGGATAGGGCAGAACTACCCCCTTTGAGTTTCTCAAACTATAACTACAGGAGTAGAAAGCCCCACATTTCTATTCAAAGTCCCCGAAGCAGCTGGTATTTTTGAACTGCTGATCTTACAGCCCAACACAAAACCACGAGGTCACCAGTCCACTGAAGCTTTCAAAGCAGGAAGATTTTTCTCCTCCTTGCTGATGGGTATTCTATTTGTGCCTTGTTTCAAAAAGTCTTCCAGGATCTTGTATCGGTTATATTAGTTAGTCATCCCACTTAATTTACACAAGTGACCAAGTGTCAGAAGGAACTTCTTAGGGGCTCTAGTATACCATTTGGACACTTACAGCCATGTTATGCACATGCACACTAGTCTTGAACCTAGAGCGGGTGGATAACACATTTTTACTAGTTAAGGTTCACAAAGTGTAGGCTCTAAATTCTATCAACTCTTAGTGGGTTTAGCATTACACTAAAACATCTGGTGATGATTCTCTTCTATAGATAGACCATTTGTCATTCTTGGCTACACACTGGAGTCACCAGAAGGGATATACCATGCCTGAATCTCACCACAAGAATTCTGAATATTAGAATTTTTAAAGTTTTCCACATTTTTCTAAGGCCTATCAAGGTTGAGCGCCATTGCTTCTAGCCATTGGCTCTATTGTCAGTCCTAAGTCATCAATAGTCTTTCCCCCCTCAAAAATTTAAATTTGAATTTAAAAAAAGAAAAGGAGAAACATGGTTTACTCATCAATAATGATAATATCCCCCCCTCAATCACAGAAAGTCAATTGTACATACACATCATTTCTCTCCATTGTTCACTTTTTCCTTCAGAGGGCTCCTCTGTCAAAAGGTTTCTTCCATATGGGTATTTCCTAATCAATTCCTTCTCCATCATAATCACACCTCTTGGTACTGGCACTTCCAAAGTTACCACTGCTTTTTTAGTTATCAGACATATGATTCTACCTGAGTTTAATTAGGCTCCTTAAATTGTCAAAACCAAGCATAAGCAAGTCAAAATGCGTTGGGCCAGGAAACAACTAAATGACCAAAAGGAAACAAACTTAGATGACTTTAAATGACACCAATTGGTATAAAGATCAGTGACCATTTAGAGCTCTAAAATTCAGCTAAGAAATAATAATGTTTCTGTATCTAGTTAGTTCTTTCAAAAATACAATAAGGTTATACTAAAAGAACAAGGTGTCCTAACTATCTATATGATTTTAAAATGGCCAAAAATACACAATTCCAATTTGAACCTAATATACTTACTTCCAACAAAAAAAGATGATCAGTTTTCTTCATTATCATCTTCTACCTAAACAAAAATACAATGTGGTAATAGCAGAGATCATTAAAAGCCACTAGTGCTGCCCAGAAACGACTCATAAGGAAGCTAAGTAAATTTAAGCCATTGGAAGATAATTTAAATTGTACATAAATAAAACCTGTCCTATATAGGCGCAAATGGAAATTAAAGTGCCAGATATATTATTAGGAAATACTCTTAACAAGAAATTGGTTCATTGCCCTGAGGCTCTGAGATTTTCTCCTAGTCAGCAAGCAAGACCTAGAGACGAGCAGGCACCATTTCTTAAGGAAAGGAATTGTTCTTATTAGACACTTACCTATTTATCAAGCACAAGAGCCACCATTTTTTACAAAGCTTTTGTGCTGTCAGGGTGCTTTTTATCAATTCCTTAACTTGAAATATGTCAGAAATGAATCCATGCTAACCTTAATGACCAAAAATGTCTAAAACTATGTGTGATTTTTCAGTTTCTAGGAATTAAAGTGTAGTAAATATGCATTCAAGACATGAGAAAACATTTTAAAAACCAAAAACGTTATTTATTGTCATCTGAAAATGTTTTCTAAAATTAACGTGTGACACTGAACTCTAGGCAAGAAAAGCAGACTGGAAAGCATGAGACTGCCCTCAGCAAAATAACATTAGCTAGTCAACATATTAGTTCTGGACTTCCATCCAGAGAGAGCCCGCATAAACATATCTTATGACTAATATTCTCTCAAAGCATATGATCAAGATACGCCTCAAAGAACAATACTGCAGAGCACCATTCCCCGCCAAAACTTTGGAATACTGAGCCCAGTGGCACCATGATAAAAACTCTTAAGAATACTTTAAAACCGTGAAAGCAAACATACATAGTCCAGTAAAAGTACTTGGGAGGGCTCTTCTATCCATACTCTGTTGCTCTCCCACCAAATGACTTGGTGGGAGTGTATAAATTAGATGAAAGTCTAACATGGGGATTGGTCAGTTTTGCCATTCCATTGTACGTAAACTGAGGCATCTCAGAAGCAGAAACAAAGAATCTCACCCAAAACCAAGATGGTAAAGCCACAAGCAGAGCACATCCAATAAACCTTCAGAGAACAGGCTAGCCATGGCATCAGAAGTAGGTAGCAGTGCCAAGACTATGAGACAGAGCAAGAGACTAACCAATGGGGTGAGGAACACCAGTGTCTTCATGTAAGACACTAGTGTGCAGTGTGGTGGCCTTTGCGCAGTTATCAGCAGGAAGGGAGCTTTGTAAGTTTTGTCCACGCACACGCAAGACAGAGGCCACGAGCTTCTTAGCTTTGCCAAGTAGAGAGAGGTGTACCTGACAGCATAACTAAGAAGCGGCGCTGTGCACAAAAGAACTACATCCTTAACATTTCTCATCCTGACTTCTAAGTTCTCTATAAAGCCCAGAGTCATTCTTTGCTGTCTTTGAGTTAGTGTGGCCATTACAACTGAATCACTGACCCAAGCAGAGAAGTAGAGTGCCATGAGAGGGACAGCTGGTGTCAGAACAGGGTGGAGAAGGTTGGGGTATAGAGCCATGCCTGACCTCTGCCTCATAGGAATCATCCTCGGGCAGACATGGAGTTGGAGTGTCCTTTCACCTTCTGTAGCCACAGGAAAGCACACCTTGTCTCTTAATTCCACCTTTTTTTTAAGCCTTTGGTATCTTCTAAGCCAAGTCTATCCTTTCAAAGAACAAGTCTTAACTACAGCAAACAATGTAACACTATTTGGAGGGGTGCTGTACGGGCCTTTACAGAAAGAAAAAGGATTAAAATTAATTAAACCAGATTATGGGATGAGCAAAGTCCCTAGGTGAGGCAAACTAAAGGTTGACAGTTCAAACCCACTCAGAGGGAGCAGAGAAGAAAGGTAGGAATATTGGGGCCAAGAGTTGGAATCAACTTGACAGCATTAGATTTGGTTTAGTTTTAAGGGATGTGAACCATACTCAGGGCTAGGCATAATTAAATAATTTACTGGGTAGATTTTGATATTAACCTAAAATTTCATTCCAATGAGTGCAGATCCTTAGTTGTAACTGAAGAAAACGGCCTTTGTGCTCTAGATATTCCTTCTTCTTATATGCTTGGAGGACCACTACAGTTCATTCTCAATGTCACATCTACTCTCAAGGTCTTCTTATGGATAACTGAGAAGTCTCACCGTCTGGCTACACAATCCACTGAAAGTACAGTCTGCACGACTCTTGATAGAAATTTTCTACAATAAACTTGTCTTTTATTGTTGTTTGCAGACTCAAACTTGCCATTGAGTCTGTTCCAGCCCATAGCGACCCTATGCACAAGAGAACAAAACACAGCCTGGGTCCTGAACTACCCTCATCATTGTTCCTATGAGTAAGCCCACTGTTACAGCAATTCTGTCCATCGATTTCCCTGAGGGCCTCCCTCTTTTTCATTGTCCTTCCACTTTACCAAGCATGATGCCCTTCTCCTGGACAGCATGTACAAAGTGTATAAGAGGAAGTCTCACCACCCTTGCCTCTAAGGAGGACTCTGGTCATAGTCATTCCAAGACAGACTTTTCAAATGTCTTCAACAGGCCCCCCCACAATTCAAATGCATCGGATCTTCTTCAGTCTTCCTTATTCAATGTCCAACTGTCTAGGGTAGGTTATTGTTATTCCCTAGGAGATGGTCATTGGGTCCTGGACTGCCCTTGTTTGGTATGCACTGAAGACACCACGATGCACCTTTTCATACAACAATTCATTAGAGTTAAAAAGAGATCCCACATAAGGAAAACTGTATGTGGATGGTAGCAAGGTATGTCACTATGTGCGGGGCTGGGTGGCCTCAGGCTGTTATGGTGTCCTGCAGAACCAACACACAGCAAACCCATGAGACAGGATTGGTTTACTTTGCTGTCATCTTTACAGCCATAGATTGTCATAGCTTTTCTCCCATGGGGCTATGGGGGGAGGGAAGAGGAGTTCCAAACTAATAACCTTTCGGTTAGTAGCCAAGTGCTTAACCATTGCAGCACCAGGGCTGCAATTCATATTAGCAGCTGAAATGAAGACATCCATCTTCTCACAGAAGGGAGAAGAACAGGGCAGGGCTGGGTCAGGCTGAACAGCAGCTCCAGGCATCCCACAGCCTCTCACAGCTATGTGCAATGATGGAGTCTTTCTGCTCCGGACCCTTTTATGATGAAGCCAACCATTCTCTGAAGCCCCACCCCTACCCCCAACAGATTTGCCATCAGATTTCACTGGCCATGCCTGAATCACATCCCCACATCCCAGACAGGAAAATGTGCATCTGAAATTTGCAGCCTCTAAGTAGGACTCTTCAATAATATAACTTCCATCATTCTTGCCAACTATAAAGATTCAGTTTTACTACTGACCACCAAAATTCAAACTACTGGTGGTGGGTTTTTTTTTTGCTTTGGGGTTTTTTCCCCCCCTCTCTTCCAGAAACTGTATCTATGTGGGGCCTAGTTGGAGAGATGACATTGTGAAAGCATTTGCAAATCATTAACTGTAGGCACAGATATTATTTTTCAAAAACAAATAGCAATGTTTTATTCACAGAAGAATCCCAAAACAACCTTTAAGACTAAAATCAGAACAAAGGTATACCTAGTATACTCCCCACATTCTCTCCAACAGTCTTCCAACTCTGAGTCTGTTTTTCAGACATACTTTTTCAGAAGCTCTTTTTTAACATAACTAAAGTGGCATGACAAAGTCTCTAACCTAGAGTTACTAAAATGTTGTTTCTACTTCCACAGCAAAAACAGTGACGGGTCAACTTGAACATTCTACTAGTGTAATAACCATCTGCCAAACCATTCAGAATCCTCCCAGGAAAACTCATGATCCCCCACACACTAATTAAAAGAGTCAATGCTGTAATCATACTTCAGATAACTAATCTATTTCAATCCTTATAATTTAATTATCCAAGTCTAGGAAATAAATTCTAACCTTAGTCGAAAATGATTAGAGGATTAAAGTTTAAAATCACTAAGTGCAAACTGAAATAGACCCACTATAATGAAGTTCAAAATGGGTTTGTTCTATTAAAAAGCCTGTTTATTATCTCAAATCCAAGAACTAAAGCCTGATACTAAAAAGCTGGTACTATAGTGATTTTTTTCTAAACCAGTTCTCACTAATAAAGTATCTCTCCTAATTTAGTGAATTCATGCTTGTTGGATTTAATTTTTCCTAGCAGGGTGGTCTGCCCTTACCACTTTCTATAAAACAGGCAAACCCTCTCCAATCACCCTGCCTTGTTTTTCTCCACATCATGTTTTCTTAGATGTGTTTGTGTGCTTGTCTGGCTTCTCCACTAGAATTCTGCTCCCCAGGACCAGCCACACATGATCGCAGTGTTCCCTCCTCCAGTGCCTACCACAGTGCCTGACACGTAAACTGAAAACCCACTGCCAACGAATCCATTCCAACCCACTGCAACCCTGGAGAACAAAGGAGAACTGCGCCGTATGGCTGCTGGGGCTGTAAATCTTTTCCAGAGCGGAGAGCCTCTCTCATCTTTCTCCTGAGGAGCAGCTGATGGGTTTGAACCACTAACCTGGTAGTTAATAGTCCAACACTTAACCCACAACGTACCAGGGCTCCTGCTTGCCATGTCAGCACTCAATAAAATGTAATGGGCCAAGAAATGAATATATTAGTGATGTGGCCTCACAAATAATAATTCAAAATTATGGCGTACTGAGGTGAATCCCTCCAATCACAGTGGAGGGATGGGACTAGTCCTGTTACCAGACAGACCATTGTAAAGTACATTAGGGCAGGCATAGCTAGGTCAAAATGTAATAACTTAACATTTGATCTCCCTTTTGACTAATTTTAAAGCTATTTCCATTTTTAAAAATAAGTGAAAGGGAAATAGGTGTGGCTTAAGCCCCTGGTAAATCCCCTCTGACCATGGACCAGAGATCTGAATACTCTTGCTCACATGTAGAACGCACTGCAAAGTGGATTGTTGTAGATCAGTTACGTAAAATTTAGCACACTATCATTTGATCTTGCTTATAATCCATTTAAATTTATTCTGGTTTTTAAAATTTTTCTGCTTTCTTTACAATTTGGATTTTTATCTGTTTTACCTTGTTATTCTTGTTAGTTTTATTTATTTGTTTTGGTTTTTAATGTTTTTCTATATATTAAAACCTATCCAGGATAGGTAAATCTACAGAGACAGTAACTAGATTACCCCATTCCTTGAGGTAATGGCAGGGGTGGTTGGGGCGAAATGGGGAGCAAATAACAGTGAGTACAAGAATGAAGAAAATGTTCTAGAACTGTACAACTCTTCCTGTTGTGATTGAACTATTGAATTGCATGATATGTGAATTATATACCAATAAAACTGTTGGGGGGGGGGATGAAAAGATTCAATCTTCTGAAATACACATACACACGCACACACACACACACACACACACACAAAAGTAAACAAATTAAATCATGGCATAATGATTCTACCAGTAAAAATAATAAATCATTAGGATTTTCTATTCGAACAGCTGCTACTACCACCACTTACTTCTACAAGAGACAATGATCAGTCATAAAGGATCTGTTATGTTCTAAGCATTTAATTCTGGTAGTAAGCCTATCAGATGTGATACCCATTTTATAGATGAGAAGACTGAAAATCAAAGAGGTAAAATAAGATACCTAAGGTCAAAAAGAAAGCAAACAAGCAAACCCAGAACACCAAAACGTGGTCTCCTAAACCCCTATGTTAATTAGGGGTCTCTAAGCACCAAAAAGGGGCTACAGCAATTACTAGGGCAATAGTCGGATACACAGTCCAACTACATGACAAGCTGGAAAAAAGCACATGAGCCACAGTGATTTCTACAGTGAAGCTCAGACTGCCAAAACATGACACATGTTTAAAAATTAAAGAGCACTTGAATTTTTCTTCCCAAAGAAATACCTCACAGTTGCTGACTGGTAGATAAATGGAGTTAAAGTATAAATAACTTATAGTCTTGTAACTTGGCCTCAGGTTAAAGGATCCAATGAAAACTACAGTGTGTTAAGCTATTTTTCTCTAATCAAATTCTATTTTAAATTCAACCAAAATGGTTCTCCACTGTCTTTCTACTGATCACTTCCTCGTTTGTTTCCATTTTATATTTTTTACTCAATCCATTTATCCACAGTTTTTATGTGACTGGTCAGCTCATTTGTTGTGTCATGAAATAAACACAATTGATTCTGCGCGTTAATGGTTTCTTGGACATTTAGTCATTACTTCCACCCATATATTTCATGTTTTCCTGGGAAATTGGCAGCCATGTGGAGGCTTAATGCTCCTTTCAATACCAACATTTATAATTTGTTACAAGAAAATTTCATCCATAGAGAAACACACACTAAAGACATGCCTGTAAGCCACGAGTATGTATCTTGATAAAGGTGGTTAGAGTAAAATCACATCCTCTATCTCTCTACCCCACAGATATTACCCCTCTTTATAAATGACATTGGAAATCAATACACATCTTCATTCACTAAGAAGGAAAGGTATAGAAAGACCAACCACAGTGCTTCTCGACACTGGGCCTGGCTAAAAACCAAAGAAGAGTTTCAAAAGTTTTAAGATGGAAAAAGATTTTTTAAATGAAACAAACTTACTATAATTGTCATGCCTTTAATTATACATTCAAAAGCCCGCTGATTATGCTGCCCACAAACTTCAGCACTTCATTAGACAAATACATTGTTTTCTATACTACAACATGTCTCAGAAGCATTTTTCAACTTGACAGTTTTACTTACTGTCTTCGAAGCAGTATTAATGTACTGCATCACCATTTCTTTTTTGATACTGAAGTCCTTTTCCCGCAATGGTGCCTTTTTATCTTCATTTAAATTCATATCTTCCTGGAAAACACAATTAAAAAGCCTCATTTTAGACTCTAAGTAGACCAGCAATTCTAGATACACTATGGAAGGAAAATCAATAATTTGTGACTAAAGTAGCATTAATTGCTTGCGAATGATTTCCATGTCTCTCTGCCTAGAGGAAGGAGAGAAAGGAGCTGGTGAGAGAGAAGAAAGTATCTAGATTATGTTAGCAGGTGAAATACTGTTTCAGATTACCTAGTGTCCTGCCTGAAAAATGTGTTGCTATTCTAACCCTTGTAGCTGTATATATGAATCTGTTTGGAAACTTGGCTATGAGGGGAGAGCTTCTTTGTTACATTAATGAGATCATAACAAAGTAGGGTGGAATCTAAACGTAATCACCTCTGATTGAAAAAGTAATAAAAATAATGGACACTGAGACACACATGGGGGAAGACAGCTGCCAAGGAATATGCAAAACCTCACAGGGTTACCTGACAGAGAAGCTCCAGCTAGAGCCACAACCTCAATTCAAATGTCTAGCCTCCTGAAGTGTGAGAAGATAAACTTCTATGCCTTAAAGCCCCCAGCCTGGTGGTATTTGTATTACAGCCACACTAGGTAACTGGCACAAAACACGGAGCACTTCCCTAAACACTTCTCTAAAGTGACAGGAGACTCGTAAAAAATTATGTTTACATCACTAGAGATAATTAGACAGTGAAGGCTTTCCATGGCTTATATAGTCTTTAGATTCATGATTTACCTATATATATATATCTATATAGATTAGATGATAGATGATAGATAGATAGATAGATAGATAGATAGATAGATAGATAGATAGATAGATATAGATAGATAATAGATAGATGGATAGATAAATAGATAATAGATGGATAGATAAATCTATCATCAGATGACTGATGATAGATGATAGATAGATGATAGATAGATAGATAATAGATAGATGGATAGATAAATAGATAGATGGCTGATGATAGATAGATAGATAGATAGATAGATGATTGATGATAGATAGATAGATAGATAGATAGATAGATAGATAGATAGATAGATAGATAGATAGATAGATGATTGATGATAGATAGATAGTCACTATGAGTTTGAATCAACGTCATGTTAGTGGGATGGATACACACACACACACACACACACACACACATCACGGTGGTTTGCAAAAGTTGATGGAACGACTCCATTATCTTTTCATTCCATTTTTTCACAAATTTTTCGAAAGTCCTTTGTGTGTGTGTATGTGCATTGTTTTCTTTTAAATAGTTGCACCTGAAACTATTGTAGGCCATGTTAAAAGTGCTGTTCTGTGTATGTATCACAAAAATCGGAAATTAAAAAACCACTCTCTAGATTCTGGTTGCTACAAAAACCGTATCATCATCGAAGGCAAACAATTCTGGAGTTTGGTTTTTCCCCACACCCATCAAAAACATTCTTTCACAAGTTAATTTAGTCAATGTTGTGAATCACATCAGGGTTGAGCGCATTGAATGAATGAAGTTCCACCTAAAAATTTAACATTTCTCAACGAAACCAACTAAAATCAGAGTTTAAATAACTTAAGACTCACTACAGTCCCAATTCTGATTTTATATATATGAATGAATTGCTACCAAATCTATGAACTAAGTTGCTTTAAACATAAGGCTGTATTGCAGAAAAATGAGAGCCTGAGGTAACACAGCAATGGCTGAAGTAGAAGAGAGAGGGAAATGGATTTCCTTGTGATCTCAGCCCTGGGTCATTTGTATTATGTGCAGTAAAACACCCAAATGCATACGAAGTTTACACAGTCCATACGCACTCAGAAACAGATCCACAAAAATCAGACTGTGGAGCATCTATTGATCCCAGATAGTTACATTTCTCTCAAGTTTTATAAGGGTGCTATATTCATAAAATACTGGAGGTTAAACCTTTAGCTGACTCCGTTTTTGGCTACCGAACCCTAGAAATACTTGAAAGCCCAAAAAACCCTTCACTTCACATTGATATAAATATTTAAGTTCTTAGAAGTTGCTCCACTTGACACTCCAATGAAAGGCAGCAATTAATATCTTCTGCTATTCTCATTAGAAATGTGCTGAACCCTGGCAAACTACAGAGCAATGGTGGGGATAGTGAGGATGGGTCGGGGTTGTGTTGCATGTACCTAGGGTTGCTATGAGCAGGAACAGCCATGAAGCCCCTAACAGCAAAGCCTGGCAGCACTATCTATGTTCCAGGCACTGGGCTGCTAACTGAAAGAAAGGTAGTTCAGTCTCACCTGTATGGGAGAGAGGGGAAGCTCTCTGCTCCCATGAAGATCTTTCAGTCTTGGAAACCCAAGATAGGATCACTGTGCTCAGAATTTACGTGACTTGATGGCCCTGGCTTTAATATGGAGTTTGAGACTTATTATGTAAATAGTAGTCATTTTGTTTCATTTTTCCCCCTCTACGCTATTGATTCTCAATAGCATTACCTAAATAGCATTTGGGAAGCATTGGAAATTTCTGGAAGTCTTCTGGTTACTACGTGATTGAAGTAATGCTACCAGCATTTAGAAGGTTCAAGTACTCAACACATTGTGCAACACATGGGCTAGTTCTAAACAATAAAAAACAGCCCTGTAGCCCATAGGGGTTCGTGTGCCTAAGATAATGATCTTAGGTGTAAAATTGAATATCTAAAGTGACACATTAAATGCTTCGAATGCATGGTGCTAACGATCATTGGATTCTCAAGGAATCCACCTCTGCTGATTGGCTTTGTTGTAGTTGCTGGCTGCCATAGACTCGTCAGATTAAGGAGGTGTAAGAAGAAAGGACTGGCAATCTACTTCTGAAAATTAGCCAAAAGAAACGCAAGATGGGAGAGCACACGGAGGACAGTTACGACAAACTCTGACTCTTGTGTCAAAGAGTGTCCTTGAAGGTAAGCATTTTATGAGTCAGAATCAACTTGATGGCAGTTTTATTAATTGAACAAACACACACCCCACTTGGATAGCCTCAGGAAACATGTGACCTCTATGGAATGGCACATGAGATATAGGCATGCATTGTTGAGGGTGGGGTGGGGGCGTGTAAAGCTTATCCCCGAAGACTTTTTATCCTGTTTTCCATAGATTTGGATTTAAAGTCATTCTGAAATTCCTGCACCCTTTATACACAAATACATGTATGTTTTTTCCCATTTCCTCCTGTTTTTAAAAAGGCAAAGTCTTTATTTGTTTTCATTTTGGCTGGCTGGTTGGCTGGTTTGGGGGGTTTGTTTTGCTTTTAATTACTCTTCCTAATGTTACTTTCTTCTGGGTATGGAGAGAACAGCTACCTAGTAGATCAGCGGTTCTCAACCTGCGAGTCACGACCCCTTTGGGGGTCCAACAAACCTTTCACCGGGGTCGCCTGATTTATAACAGTAGCAAAATGACAGTTATGAAGTAGCAACAAAAATAACTTTATGGGTCGGGGGGGTGACCACAACATGAGGAACTGCATTAAAGAGTCGCGGCATTAGGAAGGTTGAGAACCTCTCTGTTAGATGAAGTTATTTGCCTAGCCCTGGCACTGGAAAGGTTTGTAGTTTTATAACATTGATTCCAAACATCTCTCTAGTATCATTTCTTCTTGATTCCTTTTTGAAACAGAGACTGCCATCACATTTTGTCAGAGGGGTGAGTGCCATGTTTAGATAAGAGAGGGCAGATATGGTAAGAGATTGGGAGCCCGCAAGGTCTTTGCTTTAATTCTAAATATACCACTTTTGTGTATGAGCTGATGCCACCCCTCCATCCCTGCCTTCAAACCAAAACTCATAGTGATGCGTTAGGAAAGGGAAGAATTATCCCATTGGGTTTCTGAGACTTTAGATCATTGCAGGAGTCAGTTGCTTTATCTTTCTCCCACAAAGTGGCTATTGGGTTGGAACCTCATCCCACATTACATAGGCCACATTACCCACCTTAAAATTGTATTTTTCTTTCAGCTATAACTGATGGGCTTTTGGTTTTTCTGTATGCAGTACCTATTTTAAGTACTTTTGGCCAAAGAGGCTGGATCACGCTTGGCCATTAGCCTTAAAGAAAATGAAAATATAGTGAATAACTTTCAACAGAGGTTCTGTGTCTGTCTCCTCTTTTACAATTAGTATCACCTGACTTCTCTATTGAAATTAAAAACACCTTCCTCCAGTGAAATTCTTTATAGATTATATAAATCAGCTTAAAAATTCCATTATCTCTTAATTCCATTTTTCTACAAACGTTTGAAGCCCCTTGTATAAGCTACTTAATAATTCCATTATCTCTTAATTCCATTTTTCTACAAACTTATGAAGCCCCTTGTATAAGCTACTTAATACTCATTAAAAAATTAGTACTATGATTTAAGTAACTAAGTAGATAGAAGATAGATAGATAGATAGATAGATAGATAGATAGATAGATAGATAGATAGATAGATAGATAGATATAGATAGATAGCTAAGCTTGCTGGTTATTAAACAAACAAATCCCAAACACTGCCATAGAACTGATGAGGACTCATAGTGACCCTATAGGACAGAGTAGAACTGCCCCTTTGAGTTATTCACTATAACTTTCTCGGAGTAGAAAGCCCCATCTTTCTCCCTTGTAGCAGCTGGTGGTTTCTAACTGCACACCTTGTGGATGGCAGCCCAACATGTTACCACTATGCCAGCAGGGCTACAGCAGCTTACAACAAACCTGAAAACAGAACTCTACACTCGTGCCTAGTGCTCTTTCCAGGTAATCATAATACATCCCGAGTGAGCAACTGATTCATTTCCAAGATTCTCGATTTACGTTTGCTCAGTGTAACCGTGTAATCATAAACTCCTTGTCTTAGGCTCTTGTTATCCATTTAGCTCTAGGAGAAATCCTCAACAAAATGAAGAAGCAGCCAGGACAGGGGAAAGAGATGCCAAGATGTGGCTGCTACTGGCTTCTTTGCCAGCTCCACCTTGAGCCAGAGGTCAGCCTCAATACCCCTACGTCAGTCAGTCATTGGCTATAGACCCCAGTTCTACTAAGGGCAAATTTCTGGAGAAGGGGGCACCTTGGAGCCCTTGGAGACCAATGCTCACTTTGCCTGGGGTGGGGCACACTGGCCAGGTAATGGGGGTGAAAAGAGTACCAACAGCACACATGGCACTACTTGAACCCAAGTTACTTTGGATTGAAATAAAGTATTGTTGTATATCAAATGGAATCAATGAACAGAATAAACACAAGCAGTATGTTGTTGCACAGTAAGCAATACTTCCATTTGGACATGTCAGGACACTTACTCCATGATACAAGTTCAAAATGACTCTGCTTTAAAACATCCCTGAAATGGCTGTTTACATGTAGTTTGTTGACTGTGAAGATGTCCCCTTTGTGATGGACTGTAGATTCTGGCGGTGATCCCTTTTGTTTGGAGGGAGCTGCTCCCTGTTAACCTAACGGACAGGACTACAGTGAGATGTATTCTGAGTCTGCACCTTACTACGGGGCATGAACCAAGTCACTACGCTTTGTTTCCGTGGGGGCATGCTCCTGTGAAAGAGGAAAACTACACTTCCAGAGAAGAGAGCTACCTCAGAAGTAGCAAGAGAGAAAGATCCCAGAGGCACCAAAGGAGCATGGAGACCAGAGGACAGAACCACGGAATCAGGCTGAGTCAGAGACCAGGAGTAGAGCAAAGGAGCAGCACTGAGGCTAGGAGACTGGGAAGCCAGAGGACAAAGACCAAGGGACTGACCACCGACTGAAGAGCGGGAGAACTGCAATGAGCCTTTGCTATTGGCTGAGGAGAGGTGTTGATGGAGCCCAGTGACTGTATCCTTACTGTTTACTGATCCGGACTTGTAGCAACCTGTTAATTTCCCTAATTTAATAAAAAACAACCTCACTGCCATCAAGTGGATGCCAACTAACAGCAGCCCTAAAGGGCAGGGGAGAGGGAATGCCTGCCAGAGATAAAATATTGAGCAAGGAAATGTGAGAGAGATTTCCAACAGTTTTGTGGGAAAACAGAATTAAAAGATCGTGGAATTTTCCCATGAACTACTTGAAGCACAATTTAAATGAATCTAAAATTTAGAGGGATCTATGACATAAGTAAATGTCAACTCTGAAAGGGAAAATCTTAACAGTTAGCTTTTTAGCCGAATATGTCTCATTCAAAAAAAATTTAATTAAACATGTGTCTGTCTACCTGAAAAGCATTCAGCTGTTGTTCTTGTTATTAAAAATAGATATTATGAATTAACTCATGCTGAGCACTACTTCCATAAACCTGTTTAGACACGGTTGTGCCTGAGAAAATTGGAAGTCTCGATGTCGAAAAGCAATTTTCCTTTAGTTAATTACTTTCTAATTAAAACTACATATAAATTGAATGGCTGTGCTGCTCTACTGTGAGTCTGACTGGCACTGGAGATAAATTTCAGAAACGTAGAGGAGAAATTCTACCACAAAAATTTATTTTTTAATTCAACATGTGTGAACAAAAAGGAAAAAAGGAGAGAGAACCCTAAAGTTAAGCTCAAATAGATGTGGTGCCCGAAGTCACGGTGAGGGTTCTCAACTGAAGGGAGAAAGCCAGGCAAACAGACTAAGGACAACCCTAAAGGGCTCCCAAGGGCCACAGTGGGACCATGTGGATTGTAAGGCAAAGGACAGAGCCAACAGAGGAAGTGCTCTGACACTGCCCTGGTACTTTTTTCCTCCTTAATTGAAACTAGTAACGTCTCAATGGAGAAACTTCAAAGGCACCATCTTAAAGAAGTAATCAAAGTTAACACCAGTAAAACATGTCCCCTGATAAGATGCCCTGAAAAGGATGTATCTCCTTTGTGATGTCCTTCCTCCAAAGGACCTCAGCCTATCCAGGAGAAAAATCTAGACCAGTGCTTCTCAACCTCCCAGATGCTGCGACCCTTTCATACAGTTCCTCATGTTGTGGTAAACCCCAACCATAAAATTATTTTCGTTGCTACTTCATAACTATAATTTTGCTACTAGAGGTCTAGATAAAGACATGTACATATGCAAATATATTTATATGAGGATGGGGAAATAGATCTATGAGCCTACATTTATAGGTTT
>NW_022103908.1:25196788-25212075 GCF_000313985.2 Echinops telfairi | reverse complement strand
GATGTACAAATGCGCTTTACACAATTGATGTGTGTATGGATTGCGGTAACAGTTGTATGAGCCCCTAATAAAATGTTGGGGGGGGGTGGTGGGGGAAGAAAAAAAAAATTTTGCTACTGTTAGGAATCGGGCAACCCCTATGAAAGGGGCCGCGACGTACAGGTTGAGAATCACTGATCTAGACAAATCTAAAATGGAGAGAAAAAAACAAAACCCAAACTCTTTGCCACTGAGTACATTCCAATTCACAGTGACTCTACAGGGCAGGACAGAATGGCCCCGTGGGTTTCCAAGCCTATAACTCTTTGAGTAGAAAGCCTCAACTTTCTCCCAAGGAGCAGTGGGTAACTTTGAACTGCTGACCTTATGGTTTGCAGCCCAACATGTAGCCACAATGCCACCAAAAGAGCAGAGCAGGATGATTCTGGAGTGTCAAAGTCACAAAAGATAAGGAACTATCACTGAATATGAACTGAGAAATGATGATTACATTCATGGTACCCTCCGAAAAAGAAAGAAGACATGATGCAAAGGACGGGAAAATAGGGAGAAATGGAAAGAAAGCCTGTAGTATACACAGATAGTAGGATTAAATTAATGTAAAAGGCTTAGTTTTGATGACTATCTTAAACCTGTGCAAGAGGTTGGCAATTAAGAGAGCTGAGTGAATGGCAATAAGATTATCCCTATTAAATGTGATAGCTCGTAGAAGTCTAAAATTATTTTAAAGTAAAACATTTTCCTAAAAGACTAAATCAAAATAACCATAAATAAGACTACTACAAAAATAATTTTAAAAGAACAGTGGGAGGCTGGGAGTACCATGTTCTCATTCTTAAGAGAGGGGGGCACCTTAAATTTTTTTAAATCCCCTAAATAAAAAAAATAAATTTGCAGTATTCAGGTAAATATATGATGATTTGTTGAAATCAAACCAAATTCAAAATTTCTTAAGACACGGATGACACATTGAAACCTAATATTCTTTGGAATTTTTCATAATATGAAGTTGCTTAAATTTCCTCCAATTTTTTATTCCAAAACTACTTTGAACTATCCTTCCCAACCATTCTCCTAGCACTTTGTTCTACATCTTTTCGCAAGGACTCATAAAACTCCTGTAATTTTAAATCAAGGTCAAACTGTTTAATCAGAAACTGTACTGAGCACATAGTATTGTTTTCAGTTACCTTAAGCACTATTTATTCAATGCTCTCTGATAACTCCCTGTCCCACTCACTATCGGTTTGCCACACAGTAGTGACTTGCATGTTGCAGTAATACTAGAAGCTGTGCCATTGGTATGTCAAATACCAGGATGGTGATCACGACTGAGGAACTTCCACATTAAGAAGAGACTAGGAAGAAGAAATAGATGGACCACTTCTGAGGGATCAGCCACTGTAAATCTTATGAATAGCAGTGGAACATTGTCTGAAATAGTGCCAGAAGATGAGTGCTTCAGGTTTCAAACAGTCAAAATATGACTGAGGAAGAGCTGCCTCCTCAAAGTAGAGTCGACCTTACTGCTATGGAGGGAGCACAGCTTGCAGGGCCTGCAGTTGCTGAAGGGACACACTGAGAATAAAAAGAAATAGCTGCAAGCATTCACTAGTCATTGCAACATGAAATGGCAAAATGTGAATCTAGGTGTCTCACATACTTTTGGACATATTATCAGGAGAGACCAGTTCCCGGAAAA
This sequence comes from Echinops telfairi, assembly GCF_000313985.2. Lineage (NCBI taxonomy): Eukaryota > Metazoa > Chordata > Mammalia > Afrosoricida > Tenrecidae > Echinops > Echinops telfairi. The sequence continues at coordinate 25,210,373 of NW_022103908.1, read as the reverse complement.
GGAAATCAAACTGAGTAAAATGGAGGCTTTTCAAAAAAGAAGAACCTCAACAAGATGATTGACACTGTGGCTGCAACCAGGAGCTCAAACCTCATAATTGTGAGGATGGCACAAGATGGGGCAGTGTGAGCCGAAACCAACGTGTTGGTATCTAATCACAACTATATCCAAACACACAAGTAACTCTTTGACTTACACAGTTCTAGCCTCGCTATCTGGAGAAGAGACTTCCGATTTGTAGAAACTCTCTAAGTGGGCCAGGGTTCTATACATTAAATTTGAACTCTGGTCTGTCTTACCTCCCCGCTCTTATTTAACTCTTTTATCTCGATCCTCATCTAAAATTCCATTTCTTTGGGGATTACTGTGACTAAACACTGAAGTCTCCAACCCATTTTGTTGCCTCTTCAGGTACTCCAAGGCCTCCTCTCACCCATGACCATCCCAATCGTGCGCTTCCGCACCACAAGCAACCTTCACTTCCACTTTCCGCAGCCAGTTGCCTCCACAGACTGTTCCCTGATCTAAAAACTGTCCACCTGAGATAGTAACATAATTGACAAAATCCTTATCTCTCACCAAAGTCTTCCATCTTTTTTCTTTTCCACTCATGTATCACCTTTTTGTTGACCTTAATAAGGCCTCCCGCTTCTTGACCCCTCCATTTCCCACCAACACAGCCTGACACTATGATCCATCACTTTCTACATTTATAGAAAATCCGACTAGTGTCTCCATTTCACATTTCCTCAGGTGCTTATTTCAAATCTGCCGTTCTCCAAGAGCTATTAAACCACTACTTCTACCTATCATTCTCAGTTAGCAAGTTAAACTCAATTTCCTCTGTGGAAAGAAAGCTATCATTCAATTTCCTGTTTCCTGTACTACCAATTTATTTACACACTCATCTCTTTCTCTAACAATTCCTGCATCTATCTAATTCAGTTATGCTCTGGATCTTAGTTCCTCCCAACTCTTGAATGGGAATTGTGCCATCAATTATCCTTTCTCAATCATGTTTCACTAAATTCTTTCCAGTTAGTTGGCCTCAATATATAAACATAATAACCTTGAGGTTAGTAACATTAAAAGGAAAAAAAGAACCTTAACTCAGTCTCAGTTCTCCTTCATATATGGCTTTCTCTCTTTTTCTTTACAGGAAACTTACACAAAAGCATTTCTATACTCCTGCTTTCTCAGTGCATAAAATGTTTAATAAAAATTCCCCAATAAAATGTGATAATCCTATCTTAGAACAACTATGTGGAGTTAGATTTTCCATGAGTAGGAACTTAAGCTAGAAGTAAAACTGTCAGCACCAGCCCAGAGCTGAGAGATTGCAACAGTGATGGAGAAAGGCACCCCAGACTTAGACTGATATTAGCACAAGGCTGGCTAAAGCCTTCCACTTTTTCAGGGAGCCCTAGCAGAACCACACACACACAAGTGCAAGCAGCTGGGAGCTACACTGACTCATATTTCATTTGCCAAACTGTATACCTATGTGTGGCATTGTGTCTACTTGGCAGAAGCAGACAATTAACTTGCACAAGAGGCAGAATAACCAAGAAATTAGCTCAATGGCATGTGATCAAGTCAGCTTATAAGATAGTCCTAAAGATTCATCTTATGGGTTTCAGGGAAATACAGGTTTCCACAACAGTCAAGAATTAGGCTGTCCCTATAGGGAGCTCCGGTGGTGCTGTGGATAAGGTGTTGAGCCAACCATAAGTTTGGTAGTTCAAACCTCCCAGCAGCTCCACAGTAGAAAGAGAAGACTGTCTGTTCCTGTAAAGACTTTTCATCACAGAAATACTATAAGGAGTTGCTATAGTCTGAATTTACTAAATGGTAGTGGAGTTGCTTCTGGTCTAGACTCCATCCTAGACTGATAAAATATTGGCAAAAATTAAATATTTCCTTGATATCCTTTGACAAAACTAAGTGGGGGGGAAAAGATATACTCTCAATACTCTTGGCCAAATATACCCATAGGTAAAGTACTAAAATGTTACCAAGCAGAGAACGGCCACTAGAAAGTGGACATTTTTTCAACTGAATTACAAATATTAGGTTCAAAAGAATCATTTGTGGGCGTGGATTTTACAAGTCAGCATGCTTTTTAAATTTACATACATCAAGTAGAGTGTGATAGTTAACACCACGTAGCGTAGGATTAAATTTAAAATGATTGACTATTTGGAAAATTAACCGTATATATACAAGCAGTAAGTTGTTGAAAGTGGTCAGGTACAAAGTAATTCACCCAGAGAGGAAAAGCCCTACAGACAGGCAGAGACATGACTGGATTTATAAGATGGATCCTAAACCATAAAAAGGCTTACTTTGAATTTTTTCCATATTTTTTAGCCATATACAAGTTCTTCTATAAAATACCATAATCCTACTTCAAATGAGTTTATACATCTTAGTTTTATCAATAGTAGATGCAGATTAAATTGGGTGTTCCAAAAAGAAGCTATTTTAAAAACTTCATTGAAAAGTGAAATTAAAAGATGAAAATGAAAACTTTTTTCTCAACATAAGCTCCACCAAGGTCAAGTCACTTTGGTTAGCCACACAAGCCTTGTAGTGCATTTCTAAAGAACTGAGCCATCTCGGATTATAACCATGTCTTTTTCACATTAACTAAAGAAAAAAGGGTGCCCTTTAAACACGTTTTTAAGATTAGGAGACAAAAAAAAGTTCCAAGTCAAATCTGAACTGTGAATTAGGTGCCTACGGACTTCCCATAGAAACTCTCCCCAAACTGCCTTGTTTTTGAGAGGAATGGGCAGGAGTGTTGTCATGGTGCCAAACTGACTCCTGTTGAAGCGTCCCTGAGCATCCTTCTTCTAAGGTTGTGGCTAACATTCTCAAGGTACACTCATAATGAATGAGCAGTAGTTACTGTGCTTTGCCCCCAGAAAATCTGTTATTGTTGTTCATACACATTTGAAATGGACTTGTAAGTAACTCAAGACTCCAAGTCCACTTCAGTTTTACTTTTCCTCCCTGTTTTAGCCACTCAGACCAATTATTTAGCTCCGAGGGGTAAGGAATCTGGAGAATTTGTTTGGGTTTTTCCTTTTTAAAACAATTTTTCCAGTGAAATCACTTGTATTTTTGTGCTCCCCCTTCCCGATTTTTTCATTATAAGAATTTGTCATGGGTTTTTTGAAGACCCTTAGTATGGTGACTTCCTGAACTGTGAATGAGACATGTTCGGATAAAGAGAGTCTTTCCTAGAAGGGCCGATCAGTTATATTAACAATTTCAACCAGAGTAGTTATCTCATCCTCTCTGAGTGATGTCTTATGGAGAGAACAGGATTCGCCTACCAGCTAAGAAAGGCCAAGGACAACCAGAAGCTGAAAAGCACAAGCAGCTTCCCTCAGAGCTGACAGAGAACAACACAGTCCTTCAAGCTCCCTGGATTTCTACTTCTAGACTCCGCAGCTGTGGGAAAATCAATTGCTGCTCTTTAAAACTACTCATTTTCTGGTATTCTGGCATAATAGTCTTAAGAAACTAAGACAGTAAGGTTGAATTTTCACTGTTCCATTTACAGCAGTGGTTCTCAACCTTCATAATGCCATGACCCTTTAACACAGTTCCTCATGTTGTGGTGACCCCCCAACCATAAAATTATTTTCATTGGTACTTCATCATGTCATTTTGCTACTGTTATGAATCAGGCGACCCCTGTGAAAGGGTCAATGGACCCCCAAAGGGGTCGCTACCCACAGGTTGAGAGCCACTGATTTACAGTGTCTTAATCCCCACCAAATTAATAGGATGTCAGATAGCTCATTAACAGGAAAATTCATTCCCATCAAGTAAATTCCAACTCATGGTGATGCCGAGAGTTGAGAGCAAAACTGCTTGAGAAGGGTTTCTTGGCTGTAATCTGGATGGAAGCAGATTGCAAGACCTTTCTTCTATGCTGCATCTGGCTGTGTTCAACTTGCAGCTTTCAGAATAGATGTTGTCAGTTGCCATGGAGTTATTCATGCTATCTCTCTGTGTGTAGAAAACTCCACTTTATAGGGTTTTCAAGACTGTTACTTTCAGAAGCAGATCACCAGGGCTGTCTTCCAGGACACCAATGGGTGGATATGAACCAGTAACCTAAAGTGAAGACATGATTACTTAGCCATCTGTGGTCGTCGTTAGAATTTATGTTAACTTGAGGATGGGGAAATAGATCTATATGCATATATTTATGGATTTAGTATGAAGGTAGCAGATGGATGTTGGGCTTCCATTCAAGTACTCCCTCAATGCAGGAATACTTTGTTCTATTAAGTTGGCATTCTATGATGCTCACCTTCCCGACACAATCGCTGAAGACAAAGCGGGTGCATAAACAAATGTGGTGAAGAAAGCTGATGGTGCCCGGCTATCAAAAGATATTGCATCTGGGGTCTTAAAGGCTTGAAGGTAAACAAGCAGCCATCTAGCTCAGAAGCAACAAAGTCTACATGGAAGAAGCACACCAGCCTGTGTGTCGAAGGGAAAAGGTATCAGGTATCATCAGAACAAAAAATCATATCATAGTAAATGAGGGGAGGAATGCAGAGTAGAGACCCAAAGCCCATTTGTAGCCCACTAGACATTCCCTTACAGAAGGATTTCGGGGAGGAGACAAGCCAGTCAGGGTGCGATGTAGCAACGATGAAACATACAACTTTCCTCTAGTTCCTAAGTGCTTCCCCCCAGCCCCTCCCCCCATATCATGATCCCAATTCTACCTTACAAATCTGGCTAGACCAGAGGATGTACACTGGTACAGATGGGAACTGCAAACACAGGGAATCCAGGGCGGATGATCCCTTCAGGACCAGTGGTGTGATTGGCGATACTGGCAGGGTGGAGGGAGGGTGGGTTGGAAAGGGGAAGCCAATTACAAGGATCTACATATAGCCTCCTCCCTAGGGGATGGACAACAGAAAAGTGAGTGAAAGGAGACGTCAGACAGTGCAAGATATGACAGAAAGAATTTGTGTTAACTTGAGTTTATGGAGGAGGGGAATCCAAATTGTCAATCAGGTCACCGCTTGAGGATGCCTCCTGGGAGATAAAGCCTTTTAACAAGAGAAGCACTTAGTATCCCTTCTCTCTTTCTCTATCCTCTCTCTGCCCCTTCACTTACCTGCCTGCTGGGACTGTGCCTGCCTCCAGTGAGCTGCCCAACCTGAGAGCTGTCACTGCCCCTATCACGTTTCCACCAACCTAGGATCCATGGGACTCTGCACCTAGCAGCCTGTGATCTTCCTGCAATCCACTTCACCTTTCTGCCCCATTGGCCTGCAGCTCCATGTGTCTTCCCTCAGCTATGTGAGTTTGAAGAAGGTTCTGGCTAGCATCAGACAAAGATTTAAGTTGGACTGGGCTGGGATGCCTTCTTAGTATGAAAGTACTTCTTGAAATACAGTCTCACCTTCCTCCCTCAGAGCAGCTGGTGGTTTCGAACTGCTGACCTTGCAGTTAGCAGGTCAACTTGTAGCTCCCTAAGCCACCAGGGCTCCTCTACCAATAGTAATAAACTGCAAAACGCTTAAGTCACTCAGGGACCTATCATTAATAGGAGAGACACCAGAATATGAAAATTACTCAGAAATTGAAAAGTAATTATTTGATGAAGCATACTAACTGGAGATGACTATCCCAACTGGCAACCAAATTGCAATGAACCCTAATTCCAGTGAAGAAACATAGAATCATTTTATATTATTTTCATTTGCAGCAAATGTGGGCAGAACACAGGAAAACTGAGATGAATAATCAAAGAGCTGCGCACTCGAATTCAGCTTGGAGCACAATCTTGCGAGAACTGTTCAAGAGCATGCTGAAGCACCTACCATCACAAGCACGGTCATGTAACCCCGCACTGCTTAAGAACACAGTGGCCTGAGAAGCACAGTTTCCTTCATTTATTTGCTTTTGAACTTTTCTAAACAAATAAAAATGTTGTCAGAAATCACATAAAGGTCAAAATAGTCATTTGAGTTAAAATACAAAAGCTGACTTCGCCGTGAAAGAAAATGAGAAAAGCCCTTCACAGTTGTAAAAGATGTGCTTACCTGCTTCCTAATTGTTAAAACAGCATGCGTAAACAGTACTGTTAACTGCGTCCTTTTAAAAATCACTTCTTTAACCATCTCACTGGTTCTACAGACTCCCACAAGGCAAATTCCTACCAAGAAAAACCCAAAGCTCCTAAATCATTTATTTTCTCATTTATCTGAATCTAGAAGAAAAACTAAGCATTGGCATTATCCCCCTAACCAACACAACCCATGAATCAACTTGACAATTGCCCTACACTTTATACTTTCTTCCTCCTCATACTGGGATTTTTTAACCAACTTTCCCTGAATTTTTCAATTACGACCCAAATGAGAAGGAAAATGTGGCATCTAATAGATCAGACCAAAGTACTCCCGCAGAACTTCCCTCATTTAATCTAACGAAAGTCAAATATACTTTTGAATTTGTGAGAAATTAAAAAGTGCTTATGATATAGAAAAACATATTTGTGAAGAAGACTAATATCTGAAATAAACTTAGGAATGTATAATAGTCAATAGACACTTGCCAAAGAGGAAAGAAACAGATTAACTCAATTCAATTCAACAAATGCACGACTACAGGCAGTTGTCCGATGAAGGCACTAAGGTATGAATAAATACAAATAATGTTAAATATTCTTGGTTCAATCAACTGTGGTTCTGATATAAAAGTGCTAAAATTAATGAATGAACAAAAACAAAGAAATGCATCATGCATTTATTTAATCAATCAGCTTAAAACTTAAAAAGATTAAAAGGAGGGCTTAATGATGAGAAACCAGGTGTGTTTCCCTTAACATAGGCAGTAAGACAAGAATATCCCCTCTCCTCAACACTGAGGTCAACTGGCAACATAGTGTAATACAGTACACAAAGACAATGTTCTCCAATCTACTTTGATGAATACTGACTGAGGTCTTAAAAACTCATGAGGAGCTATCTGAGGTGAAACTTTTGTTCAGAGCCAAGAAGATTGAAAAACATCATCGAAGAGGCATGGAAACAATTAGTCCAATATACTAATGAATCACATGAGTAACAATCTCCACAACCCTGAAACCAAAAGAACTACCAACTGCTCTCAACGAGATTGCATTAGAAAGTCCTGGAATGGGTGGTATAAATATGCACAACAAAACTCAAAACATAAAAAAGATTAGGCTCACTGGTTGAAACCTCTGAGATTATGCCTCATGGGCACCCTTCAGGCCTGAACATAAACTCGCTCCCAAGGCTCAATTTTCAACCAAAGAAAATATCTAAAGGGGAAACAATACTGTACTGGGAAAAGGTACGTAAGGACACAGTTCAGAAGGGTTAGGAAAGTAGGAATAGAAACACAAAATTCAAAGAAGGAGTAGGATATGTTATGCTGTAATGTGGGAATTGCAAATCAGTGACATTAAATGAAATATGTATGAATGTTAGAATATAATTAATGAATATCTGCTCTGTACACAATAATTAATGATTTGCTCTGTACACAATCTATTTCACAATAAAAAGCTTTTATAAAATATCTTCTAAATTTTGAAGAAAAAAGAAAAGATTAAATTTACGGATCTGATAGAAACTGATGGAACCCGATAATACAGACCATCAAGCCTGAAACTAACCTCACCCACATGCCTCAACTTCGGTTAACAATAACACCAGGAAGCTACTCACTCCTTAAAACAATCAATAGTAAGAAATCAAAGGAGCAAAAAAAGAAAAGAGAGAAATGAAAAGGGCAGCTTTCACCCAGGAATAAAAATAAGAAGACAGAAAGGAACAGAAAAACAAGAATGAAAGAAACAGTAAACACAGGGAATATTGGGAAGACGGCTGTTATGTTGTGAGGGCTACGGGAAAAGTTTGGGAAAAAATGTGTATGGAGAGAAAAATAATTTGCTCTGTATTCTTTCACTCAAATAACAAAAGTTAAAAATTTAATGAAAAGAATAAATCCTCTAAACATTCCTATTCAACATCAAAGTGGAAGTCCAAGCAAATGCAACTAGACAAGAAAAGGAATTTAAATATAGGAAGATTGGGAAGAAAGGAATAAAACTGCATCAGTGTGGAGATGATATAATTGCCTATATATAAAATCCTAAAGAATTTTTTTGGTAAAAACACAAGAACAAATAAGGAATAACAGCAAGGTTAAAAGATATGAAATCAATATAAAATATCAATTGTTCTCCTATAGACTAGGTGAATAATTGGAATTTGAAATTAGAAAACATAACCACTTACATTGGCATCTAAAAATATGTATAAATCTAACAAAATATGTACAAGAGCTATATTAGTATAATTTTATATAATTATAAAAGTTCTAGAAGAAAACAAAAGTAAATGCTGGTAACCGTAGATTATTGATGTTTCAAATAAATGAAAACATAAAACCTGATCACCATTATATAACATTGGGAAATAAAAATGAACTGTAAGATAATTCTACACACCTATTAAAATAGTTAAAATGGAAAACACTGGTACTACTACTTACTGATGAGAATATGGAATAATAGGAGCTCTCAGTCATTTGAGTAGAAATGCAAAACAGGGCAGGCACTGAGGAAGACAGTCCGGCACTATCTCATAAAGATAACAACATAGTCTTCAATCCATCAGGAATCGGCCTACATACTCACCCATCTGAGTTGAAACCATGCGTCCACAGAAATATCTGTTCATTAATGTTTATAGCAGCTTTAATCATAATTCCCTCCAACAAGAAGCAACCAAGATAATAAGAGTAATAGTTTAAAGAACTATGGTACATACATGCATATTGATATTTTTTTTCTCTTTTCTTTTCTGCAAGTACAGTGCTATGCTTTCTTTTTGCCAAATGTGCTCTGTGTCCCAAAGTATTTTCATACGTATGCTATGCTAACTTTCATACATTTTATTGTGGTAAAATTAGCATAGTAAATAAATCTGTGTTGTGGAATCACACTTAGAACCAGTAGTGGTCTGTGTTGTTGGGCAAATGAACAATTAAAGGAAATTTCCGTCTAAATGTAGGATCTCAGGTGAACAGGAGTGCCTGATTAACACAAATGTTTAAACACTGGACTCCTCACAAACCAAAAGGTTATTGGTTCAAACCCACCCCAAGACCCCTAAGAAGAGAGATCTGCTGGGAAAAAAGCAGCAGTACTGAAAACCTCATGGAGCACAGTTCTACTGTATAGTGCATGCGTTGCCATAAGTAGAAATTAACTAAATAGGCACTGTTTTTGTTTGGTTTGGTTCTTGCTGCAGCTGTTGTTGTCCTCCTCTTGTTAACAAGGCTATATTGTCAAAGAAATCTTAAAAGTAGGAAGTTGCCTTTAATTCAACAGACATTTGCTTGGGAGAATAAGTCAATGTCGCTATCTGACTACAGGGATTTGATCTACTGTGGAGATGACGAAAAATAAAAATAAATAAAAGGGTGACATTCTTTTATAAAATGGGAGGCAGACAACCGGTTAAGAGGTACCAGTATGGTAAATTCTTAGGCTGATCAAATGTATGAAATGCATGAAAATTACTAGAGGTAATCAAAGCTCTGAAATGGATTTCTTTATACTTTCTAGCATCAAAAGTCTTCAGTTTGGTATACACACCCCTCTGCGAAACCACAGCTTTGTAACCCCTCAAAAGACCATATATTCTCTTCCCCAATACATATATATAAGAATAAGTAGATTACACGTAAACTGCCTCATCTCATGTTGTTGTTGTTGTTGTTGTTGTTGTTAAGTGCCATGGAGTCAATTCAAACCCATAGCAACCCTATGCACAACAGAATGAAACACTGCCCAGTCCTGCACCATCCTCACAATTGTTCTTCGATGGAATCCATTGTTGCAACCACTGTATCAATCATCCTGTCAAGGGTTTTCCTCTTTATCTACTCCTCCACTTTACCAAGCAGGATGTGCTTCTCCAGGGACTGGGCTCTCCTGATAATTCAAAGTACGTGAGACAAAGTCTCTCACCTATTCTTGTGGTGGTGGTAGGTGCTGTGGAGTCCTTCCAACTCACAGCAACCCAACGGAACAAAACACTGCCCGGCCTTGTCATCCTCACAATGGGTTGAGCCCATTGATGAAGACACTGTATCAATCAATCTTGTTGAAGCTCTTCCTCTTTTATGCTTCCCGGCACTTTACCAAACATGATGTCCTTCTCCAGGAACTGGTCTCTCTTGAGCACGTGTTCAAAGTCTATGAGATGAAGATTCTTCATCCTTGCCTCTAAGAAGCATTCTGGCTATACTTCTTCCAACACAGATTTATTGGCTCTTTTGACAGTCCATGGTACCTTGAATACTCTTCTCGAGCACCACAATCCAAACGCATGGATTCTTCTTCATTCTTCCTTATTCAATGTCCAACTTTCATAAGTGTATGAGGCAATGGAAAAGACCATGGCTTAGGTCAGGCACATCTTATTCCTCAAAGTTACATCCTTGATTTTCAACACCTCTAATAGGTCTTTTGCAGCAGATTTACCCAATGCAATTCATCATTTGTTCTCTTGGCTGCAGCTACCATGAACATTGATTGTGGACCCAAGACAATATCCTTGACAATGTCATTCTTTCTCCATTTACCATAATGTTACTATTGGTTGGATTGTGACCCATGCTGGCAGCTGAGATCGGTGAAGTCGCACCTACTTTCGTCAGATTCTCTGAGGAGACAGGAATGTATCACATGCACCATAGCATAGCTGCTACCAGAGTTCTTTGTTTTGAAGCTCTAAACCTAATTACATAACATAACATAAAATACCAGTTTTCATTGTGTTTTGTTTTTTGTTTTTCTGCAATCAATCTGTGTTGTTAGTGGAGTAAACCAGTCAAGCCAACTTTGACTTCTGACCTAGATACTAGGGTGAGAAAAAGAGCAGAAAATTAAGATGGAGAACAGTGAAAAGGTCAACTACATCCCAAACAGTTACCCAGGAGAAACCAAGTGACGTCAATGTGGATTGGAAAAAGGGAGACTCTTTTGGGAGGAATTGAGTTTTTATATTATGTTAGGGCTTTTACTACCTGCAAGCAACCAGAAAGAGGAGGCTTGCCAGGGGTTTTATCCAAAAGGAGGAAAGAATAAGCTGAAGGGACCTGAGTTTGAACAGACAACAACTGGAGTCAAGTCACTTGAGCCTGTGCCCACCAAATTTTTTAAAAAGAAAAAGAAAAACATTTACCCACAGGTGGCACTGCTGGGTGAGCATTGGACTGCTAATCCCAAATTAGTGGCTCAGACTCACTCACTAGCTGCTTATCAGGAACATGATGAGGCTCTCTGCTGCTCATGAAGATTTCCAGCCTCAAAATTCCAATATGGGTTATTATGACTCAGAATCCTTTCAATGGCAATGGTTTTTGTTATTGTTATTGTTGTTTTGGTATATCTATGACTCAAAAGGTAACCACTAAAACTGACTTCTAGAATGGTTGGACTGCTGACTACAGGTCAGTGGTGAAACCCACCAATGGCTCCGTGGTAGAAAGATGAGACTGCTTGCGCTTGTGAAGACTTACAATCTTGAAAGCCTATAGAGAGCTGCTATCAGTTGGAAGGGAATCAGTGGCCCGGTGGTTGCTAAGTAAAAGTGAAATGAGTACATACATTGAGATATTGAACTGTATCATGAAGTACTCATGTTCTGAACATCCAACTTACCAACAACGCATACTTGCCCCTTAAGATTATGCAAATTTGTCCTCACTTTGAAATAACTGACCCAACTGTGCACAACAAAGTCTTCACCACTATCACTTTCAACTACTACACATGCAGCTTTTCAATCACTGCAAAGCCTTTGAGCCATTATTGCACTAAACCCACTGCCCTCAAACTGATTCCAATTCACAGGGACAAATAGAGCTACTCCTGAGGTTTCACAGGCTATAATATAAGTCTTTACAGGAGCGGGCAGCCTCGGCTTCCCACCAGGGAGTGCTTGGTCTGAAGCACTGGCCTTGTGGTGGAGCAGTGGGGCCATTACCCCACAGTGCTGCCAGGGTTTCACATTTCTCACACTGGTCTTGCTCCTGCAAAGCAGTTGGTTGGTTCTATCTCCCACATTTCACTTAACTGCTCAACACTTAACTAAATTAATTCTAAATTAAAAAACAACATAAATCTGTTCTGATTCACCTACAATTTCAACGTAAAGACTCACTTAAGAACAGGTTTCATTGCTAACACGAGGTCTGCCTGTACTTAAAATTCATTAAGCAATTCCACAGACTGTTCTTCAAAAGAATACCTTGAAGGAGGAAAAGAGGTGCTGTTCCACAAACCCGCCCCCCCCTTATGTCATGAAAATTTATTGAAATGCTTCTGGTGATAAGAAATAAGAAGAATTCTTTTCTGAATTACTATTTTAATATGTTTATGCCAAAAAAAAGTACCTAGATGAAAATTTTAAATGGCATGAAACCTCTCTATGTGAAACATCAATTGGTTAAACTACTTGGTTATTAAACATTTTGTTTTCTCAAAAATACTATTAGTAAAAACGGTATATATACATATATATGCCAAAAAAACAAACCCAATTTAAACCTAGCATCACAAACAAGGAAATTGCTATAAATGTCTCCAAAATATAGTGAGGAAAAGTCAAAAACACCACCTATGCTAGTTTAAAGAAGGAAAAAGGCCGGTCTCAGCCTGAGACCTTTGAGCTGAACCATCGGCAGGTTTTCTCACAAAGAATTGTGAAATGGTCAAGTACTCAGAAACAAAAGGAAAGAAACTGTTGATGGTTTTAGAAAAGGGCCTTATTGTGACTAACTCATGCCCTGCCAAATTAAGCAGCCCTAAGAAAACAATTTCATTTGACTTTTGCTGAGTAAACTGAGGATTTCATTGCAAAAGATCTGCTGCCAACAGGGAGACTTGACCAAGGTTTAGCAAGTGATCTGGCCCAGTCATAAAATATATATTCTGTAAATGCCTCAAATATATCAATATCTGCCTGCTATGTGTTTACTATTAAAATCTTACCAATCTGCTGACGGATACTAACAAAAATAAACAAATAATTCTACAATGATCTTGTCAGAACAGAACACCATAAACGGTATTCGGTATTTTCTAGGTAGGTGCACTTTAATAGCTCACGATAATTCAATGTGGTCTCTACAAATGTTTAAGGAGCTCTGTTGGCTCAGTGGTTAAGCCCTGAGCTGCAGTAAACAAAGTCAGCAGCCTAAACCACCATCTGATCTTTGGGGAAAAGACAGGGCTTTCTACTCCCTTAAAGGGAGACAAGTCTCAGAAACTCATCGAGACAGTTCTACTCTGTCCTCTAGGGGGTGTCCATGAGTTGACACCAACTTGCTGGCAGTGAGTATGCGTTGGTTTATAAATGTTTTTTCCTGGTAGTTGGGGGGAGGAAGCGTTTAAGAACTAGAGGAAGATTGTGAGCTTCATTGTTGCTATACTGTACCCTAAGTGACTCATCTCCCCACTACCCCTCTGCAAGGTATGTCCAGTTGTCTGGAG
>NW_022103908.1:25190555-25196102 GCF_000313985.2 Echinops telfairi | reverse complement strand
ACAAATGTATAGATGTGCTTTACACAATTGATCTATGTATTGTGACGAATTGTATGAGCCCCAATAAATTGATTTAAAAAAATAAATAAATAAAAAATAAATAAATAAATAAAATGTTTTTTCATTTCACCTACTTGCTTTAGGTGGCACCAGTAACTATGATGCACCCTAAAAAATCTAACAAGGTAACTGGTAGTCACTAAAAACACTAAAGTAGCTAAAAAAGTAGAACAGAGTGAGTGGTCCCGTGCATGGTATATATAGGAAGGGCACTGTACTCTCAAGTCCTCCAACAGAGTACAGGTCCAAAAATTAAGGTGTTATTTTTTTCCCCTCCAGATGCTTAAAATTATATCAACTCTTAATGAGAAAAGAGCTCATAAGTAGTTATCCATGTGTGGTTGACTGAAAACAAAATTGGCTGTTCCATCTATCAAAAGGCAGATACATCATTGATTTCAGGTGAACAATGAGCACACTTGCTATTAACATCCTTTCGAATTTCAAACATATGTTAAGCTCCAAATTAAGTGGGTGAATGCAATCGTTTCTCTAAGAACAAAATACCGATAATAACATTCAAAACCGATGTATGCAAAGTACATGGGGCTGGGGAGGGTAGGGGCGGGGGACTTCAGAACATTTTTAGGAAAATGGAATGAAAAAATAATGGCATTTTTCCACAACTAAGAAAATTAAGCCCCTTTGTTAAGATAAATAACAACTCTCAGGATAGCATGCCAATCCTTTGTATAAAATAAATTACAACTCTGAAATAATACAAAGCTCCTCAGGATAGCATGCCAAAACTTTCATAATCTGTCCCAAAATATCATTCCAATCTAGTTATTTCAACCTTTTATTGGTCGTCCCCTGAGTTATTTGTACCCTAGTTTTGTGTCCTTACTCATTGCTGATCCCTCGCCTCACTCGAACACCATCTCAACATCAACCCAAGTCCTATCTTTCTGTAAGGTTCGATTTGCTTCACTTTAAACTGCCTTAGACTTCTCGAATATCCTTCTACTCTCATTTTGCCTGAAGTCAATTAGATATCTTAAATTTTAAGGTAATTTCTTTCCAATCTGAAGTTATAAAAGAAAAAAATCATTAAATACTACCTTCTGGCATTCCTTACTCATTAAATTTTTCAAACGTTTGCTGTGAATGCTAGGAAATAAACAATTTGAGTATAGAAACTACATACGTAAAGAAATCTATTTGATTAAATTAGCCGTCGCTTTGTGGTAATGTTTTGAATACACTTAACATACATTAGTATAACCAGATTAAAAACCAGGTGCTGAATCAATTGAGGAATTACCATTGTTGACACTAAGAAGCTAGGAAGATCCCAAACAACACTCCATGTCTCTAACGGACATGGCACAGACAGAAAGGGAGTATGTTCATGCACAGCTGCAGGAAGAGAAAGGATCTGGTTATCTGAAAATTAAGAATGACAAAAAGCATTCCACCAAAACCACCATCCTTAAGTCAAATCCAACTCATAGCAACCCTACATAGAATTTCGAAAGCTGAAGCTTTCTCCTGACGAGGGGCAAGGGGCGAGTGGGTTTGAACTGCTGGCCTTGCAGTAGCAGTCCAGCGCTTACCCGACAGTGCCACCAGGGATCCTTTGACATAGAGCAAGTAAGATTTTTAAATTTTTTTAAAATCACATAATACTTAAACGTACACAGCATGTGTTATGACCCTTGCCCCCAAATTTCACAGAACGCAAAGAGATCACTTACATAATCCATTTGAGACAAATATCTAGCACTTGATATTTTAAAGTATTTATGTCTTTATATAATCTATATAAAATGATAAACAAGGGTGACATTTTCCTTTGGATTTTACCCTTGTAATCCTAAAAGCTTAAAGTATTAGCTTAAGCGACATCAAAATCACTTTATGTGACCACTGAAGCACCAAATACCAGTTAGCACTCTACTAACAGGAGCCGTGGCCAGGTCTGGCCCGCACACAATCTTTTTCATATACATAGATAAAGAATTTAAATTCTTACCATCATTTTTTCAAAAAGTTCTAAGACTTCGCTCTCTGAGAGTGGCTTTGGATTGCTTTCCACCATCTCGGAAGATGCTGATGACCAATCTTGACCGGCAAAGGCAGTCTTCAGGTTAGAGATTGGTGGTCTCTCTTTCTTACTCCCAGGAATTCGTATGCTGGCAAATTTGTCCAACTACCAGAAAAAGATGAAATAGCACATCTGTAAGTATTTCCTTCCCCGTTGTTACTGATGCAGTTCGTAAATACAGGGAAAGCTTGATGGTCACACTGTGATCCTATGAAGACGCACCCAATGCTTGAATTTTTCAAAATTAAAGCTAAAAAGGAAGGGAAAATTTTCAGTAACCACCCTGCTTAAAAAACGGTAGGGAAAAGTCAGTCCACTTCGGAAGATTCCTACTAATCTTAAAATCATAGAGTTATATTATTGAAATTTAAGTAAATTTTGCTTTAAAGAGTAGCAAGCTACGCCATCTATTACGGCGACTCAGCAAGTAAGTGTCAACAAACGCATGCTCATTGTTTTCCCCTCCCGCATGACCTCTGCCCAGGGCCCTTTTCACCATCATACTATCTTCTGGGGGGATAAAATTTTTGTAATTTTTAAATGTTAATTCCACTTTTATTTCCAGAGTTTGATGGAGTGACAACACATCTCTCTTTGCACAAGCTGCCTGTGCTCAATTTCATGTACTTCCACTGAGTACAGTGGCTAAACGCCTCCAGAAATAAAGCTAGAATTGTTGTAATGGCACTTGTGTACCCCAGTTTGCTGATACTTGAAAGCTCATAGATACTAATTTAAACCCTTATTTCTAAAGATAGTTTTTTGTTCGTTAAAAAATACATGAAATTTTTAGCTTTATCCCACATAAAAAACCCAAATTTGTAGCATCTCTCAAGAGATATGACTCACAAAGGCCAAAAGTCTGTTAACTAAATTAGGTATTAAAAATAAAAATGTACCCAAAGATTAATGTTCCTGTGAATTGTTTATCTTGGTTGGGCACATAAAAAGTTACCATAAAACCCAGTATCCTTGAAGTGATGTTGGAAGAAGGACACACGCTTCCTAATTTAGAAACATTAGACCCTACAGTGAAGCAGCCTGGTCCAGCTATACCAATGACACAGAGCAGCAGAACTGAGAGTCCACAAACAACCCTGCTGCTTTATGGCTGATTCTCCACAGGGGTCCAAAATTCACTGATGGGAAAAAATGAGCCTCCTCAGTGAATGGTGTGGAGAACACTGAATTTCCACACATAGAAAAACAAAATAGATCCATGCCTCAGACACACAATAATAAATTAAAATGGACTAAGTACCTAAAAGTACTCATTAAGAAAAACCCATAAAATTCTTAGCAGAAAAAGCATGAGCAACGCTGCCAGATCTAGCATTTAACATTGGGATTATCTAAGCACAAAAGCACCACAAGCAGCAAAGGACTAGGTCCTGTGAAGTCGATTTATAGCAACCCCGTATACAGCAGAACCAACACTGCCTCATCCTCCGACACTACTCTCACCATTGCTGTGTCTTAGTCCATTGTTGCAGCCACTGTGTCAATCCACCCATTAAAACTTTTTGTCCATCAAAAGACTACCAGAAGGCTGGTGGCATAGTGGTTATGCATTGGGCCACCATCCAAAAGAGCGAAAACACAAAACTACCTCTGGGAGAATATCTTCAGGAAGCATACATATATCTACAAGAATCAAATAACAAAATATATGTCTTTTAACTATGAGAATCTAACAACAGAAAGACAAAATAGCCCAATCATAAAATGAATAGAAAGCATGAATAGACATTTCATCAAAGAGGCCACTGAATGGAAACACAAGTCATTGAAGAGATTCAAACCAAAACTACAAGATATCATTTCACTCCCACTAGGAAGGCCAAGATTTAAGATAAACAATTAAATGACAAATATGAGAGAAGATGTGAAGAAACTAGCATCCTTATCCACTACTGATGGAAATGCAAAATGGTACAGCCGTGAACAAAAACCACATAAGTAGAACTGCCATATGACCCAGCAATTCCACTCCTAAGTACATATTCAGTAGACTTGAAAGCAGAGTCACCAAGAAACCAGTGCTCACCATTATTCAAGACAGCATTATTCACAATAATCAAAGCAACCTAAATGCCCATCACAGATCAATGGATACATAAAATGTGCTCCATATGTACAGTAGAAGACCCCTCAGTCAGCAGAAAAACTCAAATCTGGACAGCTGAAACGAGTAAGTCATAAAAGAACAAAATTGTATTGCATGACCTCATTTTCAAAAAAACACATTTATTAGTGGTTACCAAGGATGGAAGAATCACATGAATTAAGAACAGGGTTGCACATGTGATTATTAAGCTGTACATTTGTAAACAATCAAATCTGCCTTGCAAGAAGCACAGCCAGAATACTCCTTAGAAGAAAACTACATTTCACCTACTTAGAACATGTTGTCAAGAGAGACCAGAAGGACATCATCCTTGGTGAAGTACAGGATTAGAAAAAGGAAAAAGACCCTCAATGAGATGGATAGACAGTGGCTGCAACAATGAGCCAAAGCGCAGTAACAATTGTAAGGATGGTGCAGGACGGGGCAGTTTCACCGGGTCAGAATCTACTCCATGGTACTTAACACTACACCTGTAAAACGTTGAACTAAGCAAAAGTTGTGTGATCAAAATATTTACAACAATGATCTCCAAAGGGGAAAAAAAAGTAGCTACTGAGGTTGCATTTGTACAACCAAAAACTTCATGATATGTGGTTTGGGGGGTGGAGGCTTAAGGTCTTGGTTTCACAGGCTACACCACTTTATTGCTCTTATCATGTGTTTAGCGTTTCTGTCTTGTTCCTTGCATAATGCCTGAGGTCTTAAGGGCTTGCATGAGACCACTGGTCTCTATTCCCCTGGAGGAACACAGGAAAGAGTGCAGAGTCACAGAAGGAAATGGAATGTGCGGTTAATTACCCCAAGACAACTGCCTCCTTTGCCAAAAGACAAGAAGAACTGGATAGGAGTCCAGTGACTGAACACCTTGACCAGTGAATCTATAGAAGAAGCTTGATCAAAAGGGAGAATGCAGAAGAAAATCTCCAATTCTCCCAGACTCCAAACTTTCTAGCGCTGTAGGTACTGAATGCCCTGTAATGATTGCCCTGAGATAATCTTTAAACCTTAAACCAACAAATATGCACCGAAATCTTAATACCAAACTATAGTTTGGCTTAACTAATAATTTTTTTAAATCCACCTTAAGTGAGAATTATGCTTTTTTATGGTCTGTATGGGATTAAATTTACAACAGCAACACCACAAATTAGCAAGGAAATTCGCGGGGTTAAGTTTATGTTAATGAGGGAGGAACGATTCTGGAAAGGAGGGGGAGAATGATTACACAATTTGAAGAATGTAATCAATGTCACTGAACTTTTCATGTAGGAACTTGAATCAGTGCATATTTTGCTGTGTATATTCACAACAA
>NW_022103908.1:25165262-25190455 GCF_000313985.2 Echinops telfairi | reverse complement strand
GGGGGGCAAGCAAAATACACACAAAGTTATTATAAACAGGCCTGCATTATTCATTATGGTAACTACTAACAACATATGGTCATTTAAATGTAAATGAAACACAATAAAAATCAATTCCCTCTTACACTAGACACACTTCAAGTGCTAAAGAGCTGGTTTTGGCACACTGAACAGAGCACATGTAGAACGCTTCCATCAACATGAATGTTCTATCAGACTCCGCAAGTAGAGACCACTAAAGAAATATGATACATCCAATTCTCGATTTTAAAGGGCAATAGGTAATGAAACTGATTATTCACCTCACTAAAGAAGTTAGATTCTACTTAAAGAGATGTAAAGATAAAATAAAGTTTCAAGATAAGTCTTTCAATTCATTAGGAAAATCTAAAATATCCTTTGACCTATTCCCAAGACTAAACAACTGATTAATTTAACTAGTAAAGAAAGTCTCCCTTGAGCACTGAAGTCTTTTACGATTTCTCTATATGGGATCAAATTGAAGACAGCAATCCAAAGATTAGATAGCAAACTTAGGAGACCATACATTTATGTTAATTAAATAAATAAAGAGACTGCCTGCCATGGAGTCAATTACAATTCATGATGACCTGATATTAATAGGAAAAAAAATCACTCAGTAGTTGATGAGACTAGTTGCACAACTCGAAGAATATAATCAATGTCACTGAATTGTACACATAGAATCTGTGTTTTACGATGTATGTTCTCAACAAGAATATTAAAAATTTTTAATTTTAAAATAAATCACTTTGAACACAACAGCAGGGAAATATTTATTGTACCTGCACTCACACATGGGTCATTCAATATGATATGAACATTAATATGAATATGATATCTTTGGATACAGTATTTAAAGTAATAAAAAGACATCACTGCTCTTACTCAAACAATCAAAACAGGCCAGAAAACTCACCAAATTGTACTTGATACTGTTTTCAACACATCAGAAAGATAAGGACACAAAGAAACCAATTGAACTAGATACTAGAAAATAGAATCTGCAATAGGAGGAAATAGAGTGGGTGACTAATTGCCTCCACAGATAGCTGCTTCCTTTGTCTTGAGATCAGAAGAACTGGACGGAGTCCAGCTTCCATCACTGAACACTTCGATCAAAGATTCTACAGACTAGACACAAAAACCAAGCTCATTGCCATCGAGTCAGCCAACTCATAAGCAACCCCATAGGACAGGGAAGAACTGCCCTGAGATTCTATGAAACTGTAAGTCTTAACGGGAGTATAAAGCCACCTCTGTATCCCTCGGAGCGGCTAGTGGTTTCAAATTGCAGACCTTTCAGATCTTAGTCCAATGGGTAACCACTACACTACCAGGGCTCCATCAAGCCTATAATATAGGCATATAGTATAGAATCTACATTACAGGGGAACCTTGATCAGAAGAGAGGAAAACGCAGAATGGAAATTCAAATTTTCATGACAAGACTTCCTGGCACCATACAGCTAGATGAATTATTATAACTATGGCCTTAACCAATATCCCATAACTCTTCTTAACACCAAGCAATAGTCTATTTTAACTAGTAAAAGAGTCTGTCTTAACTAGTAAAATATGCCGCATTAGCATAAAAACTCAAAAACCAAACAGTGCTATTAAGTCGATGCCGACTCATAGTGACCTTATAGGACAGGGCAGAACTGCCCCTGTGAGTTTCTGAGACTGCCGTTCTTTACAGGAATAGAAAGTCTTCTTTCTCCCAAGGAAGAAGTGATGGTTTCAAACTGCAGACCTTGAAGATCACAGCCCAATTCATAACCCCTATGCCACAAGGCTCTTAAGAACAACATAAAGGGAATAAATTGACAACAGCCACTAGAACGATTACATAGGAACCTTGCAGGGGCAATGAATTTATGTTACGGGGACTACTCAGAAAAGGGTAAGAAAAGTTGTACAATTCAAAAATGTCATAATTCTCGCTAAATTGCACATGTAAAAACTGTTGAATTAGTGAGTATTTTGCTGTGTATATTCTTAACAACAACAAAATAAGTAAAAGCAAAGAATATCTGAAAAGAAGTCAGACTGGTCACTGCCATCAGTCTTGAGTCACTACTTCATGGCCATCGCTCATGTATAGGTACTATCGATAGCTAGATGTAGCAACAATCCTAACTTCTCCACACACACACACACACACACACACAAATTAAACATGGATAAATTAATTAATATGCTAAATTTATAATGAAGTTAAATTAAGCAAAACATCATTAATGCAACATCAATATTATAAATGCAAACATGTCAATAAATGCGAATAGTAAGCTTATGCACTTCACCAGCTAATTTCTAAATGCATAACCTAGTGATTCCACCAGTGATAGCAGATATCAAAACATTTTGGTTTTGAATTAAAACATTTAAATATGAATTTCTAAAATTAATAGAAACAATTGATATTATTTATTGAGCCCCATTTATATGTCAGGCTTTGTGTTAAGAGCTTGAAATGCAACATCAGGCTGAATACATTTGTTTAATCATTAGTGAGAAAACTACATGTCTAAACAATTAAGGTCAAGCTCCAAAACATTCTTATACATAAGAACCTCAGTGGTGGGTTTTAACCTGGTGGTGAACCTGGTGGTGAGCAGGCCCACACCTACCCTACAAGACCATCAGGGATCCCCGACACATGTGCGGTAAATTGAATTTGGGTAATAGCCCAGATTTAAAATAAAACCATCCCCAAGTATGTGATGTTCTATCAAGTGCTACAGAAGCATTACTCCACATAATCTGGGCACTAATACAGAGCTCAGGACAAAGTGAATGCTACTATAAAATCATTTCTATAGACTCTAAAGAAGTTTTATTTTTTTAATAAAAAAAATTTTTTTAAAGAAGTTTAATTTTTTAAAGGACTATTATTATGTTCCATGCATAAATGGGGAAATGCTCCTAATTTCTTTTATGGATTTGGGCACACAAGTAATTTATGCTTTTGTACATAAAAACTACAATAGAAACCCAATCTACGCTGGCTACCTTGTGTTTGATGATTTGGCTACAGGTAGTTAGTGTTTTTCACAATTCCTGTACTTTTGTAGCCATTGTTAATTTTAAATAAAATTCTTATTGTAAAGCTGAAATACAACTCAGGAAGGCGAAGTACAGAATCTTCCTTCGTTGAGGAATTGGTTAAACACACATAAGATTGAAGGAATTCTATTACAATGCCATTTGGTGGTGTTACACTTAATTAATATGGCTTTGAAAGTATCTGGGGTATAGTAAGTTAAATAAATTAATATCACTTATCTTCAGGGGATGTTAAATGAGCACCCTACTGAGTATTAGCTCACACTGAGTAATCACACTGATAATCAGTAGTGACAGTTGAAACAAAGCTAATTAAAATAAAAAAAGCACACGCCAACAAAACACTATCTGGAATTTAACTTTAGTATATCATAATACTAAAAATTCAATGTTTGGGATTTTCAAACACCAAAAACTCAAGCCAATATCATAATATCCGGTGAAAACTCCCAGACAAATGAGTTTGCACTGCTATAATACTATAGTTGAGCCAAAAGTCCAGAAGGACTCTTAGTGGCATCTAGTTTTTTGTTTTGGTCTTTGTTGTATTTCTGTTGTTGTTATTATTGTTCTATTAATTTTGTCTGTCAGTTTGTCATACAATAGAGAGGCTTGCATGTTGCTTTGATGTTGAAAGCTATTACCACAGCTATTTCAAATACTAGCACGGTCACCCATGGAAAGCAGGTTTCAGCAGAGCTTCTAGAATAAGACAGAGTTGGAAGAAGAGGAAGTCCATTTCTAAAATAGCAGTGGAACATTATCTGATAGAGTGCTAGAAGAAGAACCCCTCAGATTCGAAGCCAATCCAATGCACATGAGCTGCCTTGTCAACATTAAGTTTACTTCAATGGCATGGGGTGGAGCAAAACTTCCAGGACCTTCATTTCCTGATGGACCATGACTCAAAATTAGAAAAAAATAATAATAATAATAGAAAAATTAATGGTAGCAAGGATGAATCTAGAAAAATTGGAATAAAAAATGAAATGGATAGAGATTGGTATCCTACGCACTAGTGAGCTAAAATGAGTTAGTATTAGCATTTTGAATCAGAGATCATATGATGTATTATGCCAGCAATGACGAATTCAAGAGGAATTGTGTGAATTCATCATCAGAAAGAGTATTCCAAAAAGAGTTTTTCAAGATCTATCTTTAAATGTAATACTGTTTGTGGTAAGATCATATCTATACATCTACAAAGGAGAGCAGTTAATACCTATTGTTCAACACCTCATTAAAGTCAATACTCAAGAAACTGGTGAATTCTACCTAGTTCCTAGATCTAAAATTATTCAAGCATCCAATGAACATGTGTTGATAATTATTGATGATTGGAACGCAAAAGGTAGAAACAAAGAGGAATAAACAGTTAATTGGAAAATATGGGCTGGGTGATAGAAAATTATGTTGGAGATCCAACAATACAAATATCTTTTTTCAATAACACAAATATCAATGATATACATGGACCTCATCTGATAAAATACACAGGAATCAAATTGACCTCAATGGGAAGCTCAATATCATCAGTCAAACAAGAAATGGGGCTGACTATAGAGCAGATCGTCAGTTACTCATAGGAAAGTTCAAGTTCATGTTGAAGCTAAAGAAAATAAAACAGCTCATGAGAGTCCAAATACAGCCTTGATTAAATCCCACCTGAGCTTAGAGAGCATCTCAAGAACAGATTTGAAGCACTGGCCACTAAAGACCAAATACTGGAGGTTTTTATGGGATGACATCTAGAACATCATGCATGACATCAAACAGAAAAGCTAAACAATAAAAACCTAAAAAGCCACTAAAAAGAAAGAAAAGACCTAAGAGGGTATCAGAGAAGGTTCTAAAATCTGTTCTTGAATGTAGAGTATTTTACTCAAGTGGAAAAAAAATATTAAGTAAAAAAGCTGAACAGAAAATTTCAAAGAGCAGAGCTAGATGACACAGTCGAATATTATAATGAAATGTGCAAATACGTGGAGCTGGAAAATTAAAAGGGAAGAAAGAACACTTTTAGCATTTCTCAAGCTGAAAGAACTGAAGAAAATTAATCCAACCCTCAATTTGATGTATTGAAGGATTTTATGGGCAAAATACTGAATGATGCAGGAAGCATCAAATGAAGATAGAATACATGGTCAATGTACCAAAAACAATCAGACATTCAAACATTTCAAAAGGAAACATATAAGCAAAAACAAATAGTATTGAAGGAAGAAGTCCAAGCTACATTGAAGGCATTAGCAACAAACAGAAACTGATGGAATATTAAAGGAAATGTTTCAAAAAAACCTTTGCTGGAACCACTCACTAAGCTGTCAAGAAATTAGGAAGACAGCTACTCTGCCAAACAAATGGAAGCACTTCATAATTTTGCCCATTCACAGAGAGGTGAAACAGAATGTGAAAATTGTCAAACACTATCATTATTACCATGTACACATATAAATTTGCTTAAGATCATACAAAATCAGCTGCAGCAGAGCGTGGACAGAGAGCTGCCAGAAAATTCAAATCTGAGTCAGATAAGTATGTGGAACAAAGAATCACACTGTTAATTCGGGTGGATGTTGGCTGAAAGCACAAAATACCTGAAGGTTGTTTGTGTGCTTTATTGATTATGCAAAGGTATTCAATTGCATGGAACATAGCAAGCTATGGATAATACTAAAAAGAATGGGATTCCAGAACCCTTCATTGTTCTCATGAGGAAAATATAGATAGATCAAGAGGTAGTTGTTTGAACAAAACAAGGAAATATTGCATAATTTCAAATCAGGAATAGCATGTGTCAAGGTTTGGTTCTTTCATCATATTTATTGAAACTGATAAAATAAATGACAGAATACATCTTCATAAGAATTGGATGAAGGTTCACTAACAATCTGCAATATGAAAGCAACACAGCCTTGCTTGCTGAAAGCCAAGAGGAGTAGAAGCATTTAATAGTGAAAATGAACAATTATAGCCTTCAATATGGATGACAACTCAATGTAAAGAAAACCAAAATCCTCACAACTCTGTCAATAGACAACATCATGAGAAACAAATAAAAGATTGAAGTTTTCAAGGATTCCATTTTAGTTGACACCATAATCGACGTCCAGAGAAGCATTAGTTAAGAAATCAAATGATGTGTTGCACTGCTCAGTGGCTGCTGCAAATGACATCGGTAAAGTGTAAAGATCAAAAAGATGTCACTTTGAGGACAAAGTGTGACTGACCCACGTCATGTTTTTTTTCCAACTCTTTTATATGCATGTGAAAGTTGGACAATGAATATAGAAGAGTAAAGACGAATTGATGTGAAAGAATTATGGTGCTGGCAAAAAATATTGAAAGTACCATGGATTGCCAGAAGAACAAATAAATCTGTCTCCTAGGAAGTAGAGGCAGACTGCTCCTTGAAGTGAGGATATTGTGGACATGTATTGTGGACATGTTATCAGAAGGGACTGGTCCATGGAAAAAGACATCATGCTTGATCCAGTAGAGCAGTGGTTCTCAACCTTCCTAATGCCATGACCCTTAATACAGTTCCTCATGTTGTGATGACCCCCAATGTATTAGTCTAGGTACTTTGGAGAAACAAATCCACGGCGACTCACCTATAAGAGAGAGTTTTATGTAAAGAAAGTGTGCATCACCAAAACATCCCAACCCAATGCTGCACAAGCCCACAAGTCCAACATTAACCCATTAACCCAACACCAGTCCACAAAGTCCTCCACCTCACAAAACAGAGGCAATGATGCCGACTGCAGGAGGAAAGCTGAGTCAGTGAATGAATAAGCATCTCAGCACTAGCAGGGGTCTCCACATGGCTGCTCCAGCACCCAGGGCTGCATCAGGATAGGTCCATGTGGCTTCTCCTTGGGGATGTCTTGTAGGAAGTCAATCTTGCAAGCTGAAGCAGGGAACTGCTAAGGCAGCTGCACCCTGGTGCCACCATCTCAAAGCAAGAGACCCGAGAACTAGAAAGGCGAGGCTCACCACCCATTTATCCCTCCGCCTTTCAATTAGCCCCACATGTGATTATCGGCCAGGCTGGCACAATTAACTAATTCACCCAACCATAAAATTCTTTTCATTGCTACTTCATAACTGTCATTTTGCTACTGTTAATGAATCGAGCAACCCCTGTGAAAGGGTCATTCAACACCCAAAAGGGGTCGCAACCCACAGGTTGAGAACCACTGCAGTAGAGGGTCAGCAAAGAAAGAGGAAGACTCTTCAAGAGATAGACTGACAAAGTGGCTGCAACAATGGGCTCAAACATAAGAACAATCGTAAAGATGGCATACAACCGGGTAGTGTTTAGTTCCTGCGAGTCAGAACTGACTCAACAGCACCTATGAACAATAACCTCAAAATTCCTCACGTCCTATTTACAATATTCTGTTCCCATTTAGATGTCACACAGTATTCTAACATTACCGAATGAGATTCATGTTTAATCATTATGCTCGTTAAATTTCTTTAAAATGATTGAAAATAAATGACAACATCCAATACATTCTACATGTGTACTGCTGAGATGCATGGAGTGGCTTGCTCAGGGAAAAGGCACCGCCGCCTTCCAATAAACAGCACCGACATGCCAACCATGAGAGCAAACCAACTTGAAAATGCATCCCCTCTCCTTATCATGGTTGTAGACGACTGCACCTCGAGAGCACATTTTACTTATACACCAAAAGCTAAGCTCACTGCCGCTGAGTTAAGGCCGGCTCAGAACGACCTTATGGAACACGGTCATACTGCCCTATTGGGTTCTCAGACTACAAATCTTCATGGAAGTAGAAAGCTTCAACCTCCTCGCATGCAACGGCTATTGGTTGTGAATTGCTGGCACTGCAGCTAGCAGCCCAACAAGTAACCACCATTATTATGTCCAGTAAAACCTCAAATCAGAAGCAACTTGTTTATCGAATTCCAAATTTCTGGTCCATGAAACTGAAGCATAAAATGGTAATTGTTGTGTTAAGTTACTATATATTGAGCTAACTTGTTATGTGGCAATTTCTCACAGAATACTTGAACAAATGTAAAAAATAAAATACATATAACAACGTAAACTAAATTAATGTTGTTCTTGGTGCCTTCAAGTTGGTCTAGTTCCAAATAATCCTTATGTACAACAGAGCAAAACACTGTAACATAGTTATCAAAATCTAATATAGTGATACATGTTCTACATTGATGATTAAATAACATGACTAATGGCAAGTCCAACTTCCAGAGTTAATATAATACTTTAAAATATCTTCAATAACTGTAGTATATTTTGAAAATATCTGTGATTTCTTTAACATCTGTGTTAATAAAGTCATAGGTCAAATTACTACTGGGACTTTTTTTCCTATGTGTATAACAGAAGAAAATATTAAATTTCAATTAATGGGTAATGGAACTAAAGATCTTATCTATTTTCCAATATTAACTTAAAGAACACCATAGTCCACCACAGACCCCCTTAGTGGTATGTTGACTACAGGAAGGTGACATGGTGGAACTGGTGGAAAAGAAGAAAGTCACGCAAGATGGAATAGATTTAATGAATCAGTAGGAGGGATTAGGAGACCTACAGTTGAGAGACCAACAAGGAGAAATGTAACAGATTGTACACTCTGATGATAGGTACTTCAAACGAGCTAGACACTTTGGATGGAAGGCAGCGCTGGGAAGTAAAGTCTTCAAAGAACACTCAGGTTTCAATCAGAGCAAGAAGGAAAGAGGTCACTCAAAGAAGTCGACAGGCTTTGAGTTCCAAAGGCCAACAGTGGAGGATTTAGGCAGTGTGGAATTTGGGAAATAAAATCAGATTCGGATAAATGAACCCGAATGGAGAGATAATAATCTAGGTGCTTAAATAATATGAACTGCTGGTGACAGTTAATTGCGACAGAAATCAGCCAAGCAGTAATTTGAACTGTGGTAACTTAATAAGAAAATAAAAAGCATCAAGCAACACAGACTACGACTTCTTAATTCCTCTTCTCCCTGTCTGCACTGCCTCTGCCCTAGTCAGTTCCCATTTGTATTACTGCTACAGTCACCTCAAGTACTTGCATGTCTTTGTTGCTCCTTACCCCTATCACTCCCCAAAATTCCCTGCATTGATACCATGTGGATCTCGCTGAAATGCATATCCAGTATGTTCCTCATTCCTGTATTTAAAACCCTTCAGTGTTCTTACTAGGTGGCATCGAGTCTGTTCTGACTCGGAGTGCCCCGTGTAAAGCAGAATAAAGAATGCCCAATGCTGCCCAACTTCACACTGCTGTCCCGTCTGAGCACGGTGTTGCAGTCAGTGTGTCAGTCCATCTCAGGAAGGGTCTTCCGCTTTTTAACCAAGCTGGATGTTCTTTTCCAGGGACTGGTCTCTCCTGAAAACATGTCAAAAGCACATGCAGCAAAGTCTGGCCGTCCTCGCTTTTAAGGAATATTTTGGCTGCCCTTTTCCATGATAGATCTGTTTATTCTTTGGGAAGTACGTGTTACTTTCAATGTTCTTGCCAGCACCATAATTCAAACGCATCCATTCTTCCTTGGTCTTCTACAGACAATGTCCAACTTTCACAGGAATATGAAGCAAATGAAAATAGCATGGCTTGGGGCTGCCACACACCTTAGTCCTCAAAATGACATCCATGCTCTTCAACACTTTAAAGAGATCTGTGGTAGTTACTAATTTCATGTCAAATTGAAGATATATGTGTGTACGGGTGATATTCAACCCGTCAATCAAGTCACAGCCTGATGATGCCTCCTTGTGGCTGTGGCCTACTCATAAAGGGTCCTGGGAACCTCCCCT
This sequence comes from Echinops telfairi, assembly GCF_000313985.2. Taxonomy (NCBI): domain Eukaryota; kingdom Metazoa; phylum Chordata; class Mammalia; order Afrosoricida; family Tenrecidae; genus Echinops; species Echinops telfairi. The sequence goes on along the minus strand of NW_022103908.1, from coordinate 25,180,539 downwards.
TTTCTCTCTGCCTTCACCTTCCTGTTGGCAGGCCACTCTGAGACCTGCCAGAGTCCTGTCATGCTTCCACCACCACGGCATCCACATGACTTTGCACTCACCAGCCTGTGATATTCCTGCATTCTGCTTCATTCCATGTGGTTGTGTGAGTCTGAAGAGGGACTTATGTCTAGCATCGGACTTATAGAGTATCAGACTTAAGGATTTGAGTTGGACTGTACTTGGATGTTTTCATGATATATAATTACTTCTTTATATAAAGCTCTGTCTTACACGTGAGTGTCACTGGATTTGTTTCTCTAGTCAACCTGGCCTAACACAAGATCTTAAGCAGTAGATTTGCTCCATGCAATGCATTATTTGTTTTCTGGACTGCTGCTTCTATAATCATTGATTGTATATCTGAGCAATATAAATATAAATACCATTATGCTACTTACCTACTGGTCCAGCTGTGAAGATTTTAGTTTTCCTTACATAGAGCTGTAATCCATACTGAAGGCTGCAATTTTTTATCTTTATCAGCATGTGCTTCAAGTCCTCCTCACTTTCAGTAAGCAAACTGTGCCATCTGCATAGCAAAGGTTGTTAATAAGTCCCTCCAACCCTGATGCCGCATTCTTCTTCATATAATCCAAGTCCTCTGATGATTGTTCCTCAATATACAGATGATTAAGTATGCTGGGAGGATACAACACTGGTACACATCTTTCCTGACTTTAAACCAGACGTTATTACCTGGTTCTGTTCCAACAATGATTTCTTGATCATGCAAACTTTCCACATATGCACAACTGAGTGTTATGGAATTCCCACTCTTCTTAATGCTGTCTATAGTTTATTATGATCCACACAGTCAAATGTCTTCACATAGTGAATAAAACACAAGTAAACATCTTTCAAGTATGCCCTACTTCCAATCTGTCAGCAATTATATACCTTGTACCTTGTTTCATGTCCTCTTCTGAATCCAGCCTAAATGTATGGCAGAGCTCCCTGTCAATGACTGCTGTAACTGTGGTTGGATGATTTTCAGCAAAAATTTACTAGCATATAATACAATGGTATTGTTTTTATATATATGTTTATATATATGTTTATATATATAGTCGTTACTATCCCAAAATAGATGCAGAAACCAAAACCAAAGTCTGGAATGCTATTTACTGTTTTCTGGGATGAACCCTCTTCTATTTTTTTTCCCTTTAAGTAGCACTTTAAAACAGTTCTAATTAGCAACAAAACCCTAACAAATTACCACAACTTGAGTCTTATTGAGCTGACAGGAAATCATTAGTATTCCTCTATGTCAGTGGTTCTCATGTTGTGGTGACACCCCCCACCCATAAAATTACTTTTGTTGCTACTTCGTAACTGTAATTTTGTGACTGTTTTGAGTCAGGCGACCCCTGAAAAAGGATTGTTCAACCCCCAAAGGGGTCGCAACCCACAGGTCTCAACCTGAGGGTTGCGACCCCCTGCTCTATGTGGTCTCTGCAGGAGGCTTTTGGATTACATTGCCCCATGGCTGCCAGTTCCTCTTTTGTCCTGGGCAAGTCTTGTGGGAGTGGTGCTTTTTGTTCCTACACAGAAGGCCCCACTAGCCCCTCTTTGGATGCTAAGATCAACTATGAGGAGTTAGCGGAGGTGGGTCACAAAATAGCTGTGTCCAGAGAAGAGTATGCCATAAACCACAGTGGAGATAGGACTTCATTAAGAGAAAACACACCAAGGAATTGTAACAGACTGCAATGACACGGCTGACATGGTCACTTATGATGGACTGAAATCAAATCCCTCCCTCTGATGAGCCATCTTAGGAATGGGTTCAAATATGGATCCTTTCCAGTCAGCTGGCCAACTAGCTGTCTTCTAAATTTCTTGGCATAAATCAGTGAGTGTTTCCAGTGATTGCACAGCTTATTGGAACATTTCCATTGGAAATTCCTGGAGCCTTGGTTTTTGGTTAATACCATCAATGCAACTTGGATTCTTTCTTCAGTATCATTGGCTCTTGATCATCTCCTACCTCTTGAAATGATTGGATGTCAACTCGTTTTATTTAATACAGAGATTCTGTAACCTTCCACCTTTTTTTTTTTATGTTTCCTGCATTGCTTAATATTTGGCAAAAAAAGTGTTTGTTTGTTTTTTATTTTGCACACAGGATCTTTCCATGTTGCCACTCAAGGCTTGAATGTTTTCTTGAGTTCATTAAGATATTTAAGATAAAATATGTTGAGTGTGTTCTTCCTTTTTGGTTCTCTAATTCTAGGTTTTTGTACATTTCACTATAATGCTTTCTCTTCTTCAGCTGCTCTTTGAAATTTTCTGCTTGGCTCATTTACTTCATTTCCTTCATTTGCCTTAGCTATGCTACAATTATACACACGTTTCAGGGTCTCTTCTGACATCCATGTTGATCTTTTCTTTCTTTCCTGTCTTTTTGATGGCCTTTTTCTGTATGTCCTTGAATGTTGTTCTTGATGTACTCCCACAGCTCATCAAGTCTTCTGTTATTAGTATCCAATGAGTCAAATTGGCTCTCATGGATGTGTCTTAATTGTCTTCAACTGCGACTTGAATTTCCATATGTATAACTGGTGGTCTGGTACACATTCAGGCCCTGGCCTTATTTTACTGCTGATATTGAGTTTCTCTATCATCTCTTCCCAGAGATGTAGTAAAATTGATTTCTGTGTATTCCACCTGAAGAAGTTCACGTACATAGTCAGTGTTTATGCTGTTGGAAAGAGCATTTTCAATGAAGAATTCATGGTTCTTGAAGAATTCATGGTTCTTGAAGAATTCATGGTTCTTGCAAAAGCCTATCTTGTGACCTACAGCTTTTAAAACCCTTCAATAGCACCCTCCACCAAATATTCAGAGGAAGAATTTTATCATGGCTAAAAGGCCCATCGTGATCTTAAAGTTACTCCCTCTCTAGATACTCTTTTTAACCACTCAACCACTCTAACAATGTACGCTATAGAGATCAAATATAACATGAACATATTCTAAACATGCACACTGTGTCTAGAACCTGTCTGTATCCTCAACATATTACACCCACACCTTTGCCTGGCTACCTTCCATTCAACTTTACATTTTAGTTTTAATTACATCTCATGTATGAGCCCTTTCCTGGTTTCTCTCAAGACTGTGTTAGATACCCACAGACCTCCTATTCTTACATTACACAATAAATATAGTACACACTGAGACTATGAAAATGTCTGCTTATTAAGCCAGATTTTAAATTCTTGAGAAGGGGGATGGTAATCTTATTCAATGAACTACCTCTAGTACACAGTACATTATTTGGTACTCCTACCACCTGGCCCCACGTAGCCTGAAATCGAACTTGGCATTCAACACTCAACTGAAAAGTCACCTTCTTTGGGAATACTTTCCAAAGATAAAGTTGATCTTACCATCTCCACTACACCTTGTGTACTGTCACATCCCCTATCATATGGCTCTACAGTCACTGAACACATCCACATCTGTGTCCTCCACTATTCTCAGAGAGAGGTATAAGGCACTCAGTGAACGCTTAGTGAATGAATGGGCCAAAGGATGAGTAAATAAGTCTGCACATCTTACTAGATCTTAGCATATTCAATCCTGAGAGCTCTTGATCATGTTCTTAAGTTTGTACTACTTTGAGATGGAGCTCTCTAAGCTATCCTATAAATATTTAAAGATTCTAAGATAGTACTTAAGTGTTACAATTGAAAATCGAAGTAGAGGAAGTACTAATTAACTCATATTAATAGACTAAGAAAGACCTACCTGACTTAATGACTTTAAATTTTATAGAACTTGTTTTGACATATTTACCACATTTATTCAGAAACCTTATGTAAGGTTTTTATAACTCAGAATAAACTCGATGGCAGTGGGTAATACTTTTTGTTGTGGCACCTAACTTGAAAATGAAACACAAATAAAGGTCATTGGAATGTCTGTATAAGTATGCTGGGAGCCTTGGAGGAGTAGAGGTTACGCATTGGCCTGCTAGCCATGAGGTCAGCAGTTTGAAACCACCAGTCACTCCAAGGGAGAAAAGGGAAGCTTTTTAGCAGTACTGGAAACCCAGAGGGGTAGTTCTGCCCTGTCTTATATGCTCACCATGAGTCAGAATTGACTCGATGGCACTGAGAGATGTAAGTATGGTGTCTAGTTTTGCATGTATCCACATGATATATCAGATCCAATAGGTACAGGAAAAGTCTAAAGGCAGATGAAGTTCATTTCTGTTAGACCACATTCATAGGAGAAACATCTTTCAGTCAACTAACTTCAGAGAAAACACTCAGGAATAAACACCCAGAATACAGTAGGGTGTATTGGCAGCATTAGTAGGTAAGGTACCCAGAAAACAATTAGGTGGGCAAGAGAACAGGAGGCAGAAATCTCAAAGAACTCATTAGACTCTGCACCCCACAGAAAAGACATTTGCAACGATTCTAAGACTCCATCACATACAGAATTTGTGGGATAATTAGGAACATCTGACCTGATATACAGAGGCAAATAGAAGTTGTTGCTAGACCAGTGAAGTTATTTCTATACAGAGGAATGTTTTTGTGCCCTCCGTAATTTATATATATTGTTAACATATACTTTACTTGTTGGCATCTCTTCAGTCAGAGTTTTGGTTTGAGAGAGAAATGAAAAGGAGTGGAGGGGTACAGACAGGAAAATATCGTTATACTTTGGAATGTTATATTTTAAGAGAGTATGTGTGTCCGGGCATGTTTTGGGTGCACTAGTCTACAATATAACGTACAGGTGGTCTTCGGATTACAAAATCCAACTTATGTACAACCTTTCATTGGAAATTGTAGTGGAGTGAAATTTATTTCAAAAGTGGTCTTTGTAACTGTCACCCAATGATGGTATGGGAGCATGCAAATAGGGCGTGTGAAACATCAATAGAAAAGATCCATTAGTTGCCATTTCCGTGGCTATAAAAGAGCTATCTCAGAAGCAGGAAGAGAAAATTCCCAGAACCACCAGGGAAGAAGAGCCACCAGTGGAGCGCATGGAAATCCCTGACTTAAGTGGCAGAGGCAGCAGACACCTTGCAATGCCTAGATTAGAGGCTAAAGCAAGGAGAGCTTGAGACAAAGCAGAGGAGCCGGACAGAAACTAAGATACTGTTACAGGAGCAGAAGCCAAGAGATCACGGGCCTGAGAGGACCAGAAAGAAACTTGACTGTTCACTGAGGAGAGGCTTTGCTCTGGAGCAATGACTGTATCTTTACTGTTTGCTGATCCTGGCTTGTGGAGACCTGTTTATTTCTCTAATAAACCCCCTTAATTGTGAGTATTCTCTGTGAGTTCTGTGTGGCCACTGCACTAGGTTACTGAACCCAGCAGAAAACTAGGGTTTCGTGGGAGGAACAGTTGGTGTCGGAATAAGGTAATTGAGGCTGGAGGGTGAAGGCATGTTTGGTCTCTGCCTTGTTACAGCTGTCTTGGTTTCGGGTGGAATTCAATTCTTCTCTCTTGTATAGTCATTGGTCAAAAATGGCCTCTGTGACATCCTCCTCGCCCTTCTGCTAAGCTGTGCCACGGTCTCTGGCTACCACGTGTGGGTGTATAGTCCCACGAGGTTGCCCATGTTCAGTGACTGTAAACCCAGAAACCTCTTCCATCCTTGATTAAAAATCCACTTGGATCACACACACACACACACACACACACACACACACACAGGCCTCTGTGCCATTCTTCAATAAACCAAGCCCTCAGAAAGACTATTGTACTAAAACTTTTGGTACATAATAATGGTTTGTATTAAACAGGTGTTAAAATTTTATTAATGTCTTGATGTATCTGATGATGTAGTGGCTACACATCATGCTGCAATCCCCAAGATCCAAAATTCAGAACCACCAGGTGCTCCGAGGGAGAAAGATCAGGCTTTTTACTCCCATAATCATTTAGTTTCTGAAACTCACAAGGGCAGCTCCCACCCCATCCTCTAGAGTGGCTATGAGCTAGCATCGACTCATGGCATTTAGCTGAGAGTGTATCGGAAAGTATGTCCATAAAGACTTTTGTGCATAGAAAGGCACACTATAAACTATATACTAGATAAATATTCCCATCATTTGTCTGTCGGTTTGTCGTACTACAGTGGCTTGTGTGTTATTGGAAGCTATGCCACTGGTAATACAAATGCCAGAAGGGTCACCCAAAGTGAACAGGTGACAGCAGCTTCCAGACTAGGCACAGACAACAAAGAAGGACGTGGCCTCCCACTGTAGAGGAACCAGCCAGTGAAGACCTCATGCAGCTTCAAAACAATGTCAGATACTAAAGGCCTAACGAACGGAAGGAGGACGGTGTTGGAGCTGGGGACGAAGGACGAGACCCTCCAGTCTGAGGGCACTCAAAATGTGACTCCACAGAAGCTGCTATCTCAGAGGTGACCGTGGTGCAGTGAGCGGGGTGAAGGCTGCGAGAGTGGGGCCTCAGAATCCTCATTCGCTTATGGGGCATGACTTAGGGTAAAGTGAAATAGCTTCAAAAAGCTGCTAATGATTGGAACTTGGAATGTACAAAGGACAAATCTAGGAAAATTGGAAGTAGCCAAAAATGAAATGGAAACCATAAACACCGATATACTGGGCCTTAGTGAACTGACATGGACTGCTATTGGCCATTTTTAATCAGAAATCATATGACTGACTATCCGAGGAAAAACACAATCAAGAGGAATGGCGCGGCATTCACTGTCCAAAAGGACATTGCAAAATCAATCAAGAAGTGCAATGCTGTCTATGTTAGGGTTATTTACATCTATCCGCCTTCAAGGAAATCCAATCAACACAACTATTTTTCAAATTTATGCACCAACCACAAAAGCTAGTAAGGAAGAAATTGAAGAATTCTACCAACAACTTCAGTCAGAATTTAATCAAGCATGCAACCACGATGAATTGACAATGATTGGCAATTAAAAGGGAAGGGACTGCCATTGAAAAACACAGCCTTGGTGATAAAAACAAAGTTGGAGATAGCATGATAGAACTCAGCAAGATCATAGGTGAACACCTTTTTTAACCACACAAAAGGCAACTATACACATGGCCTTCTCCAGAAGGTATACACAAAAATCAATTTGACGACATCTGTGGGAAGAGACGATGCTGACGGGCTATCAGGCCATCAATTGTTCATATATAAGTTCAGGTGAAAGTTGAAAAAAATTAAGACAAGTCCAGCAGAACCAAATTACTAGCTTGAGTCTATCCCACCTGAGTTTCAAGAATATCTCAAGAACAGGTTTGATTCAGTATACACTAATGACAGAAGAACTGGTGAGCTGTGGGAGGACATTGAGACCACTCCTCATGAGGAAAGCAAACAGTCATTAAAAAAAGGGAAGAAAAACAAAGTAGATTCAGAAGAAACTCTGAAACTTGCTTGAAATTGTAGAGTAGCTAGAGCAAATGGAAGACCTGAGGAAGTCAAAGAGATTAATAGAAAATTTCAAGAGGCCAACTTGAGAAGACAAAGTCAAATAAGAAGACTTAAAAAACAAAAAGGGTATCACACACTCAGCATACCTTAAACTGAAAGAACTCAGGAAAAATTCACGTCTCAAGTTGCAATACTGAAAGATTCTTTGCACAAAATATTGAATAATGCAGGAAGCATGAATAGAAGATGTAAAGAATACACAAAATCATGATAACACAAAGTAACACCATGATAATGGGAGAAAAGATTGAAGTTGTCAAGAACTTTGTCTTGCTTGGATCCACATTAAATGCTGATAGAAGCAGCAGTCAAGAGAGCAAAAGATGCATTCGGTGAATGTGCTACACAAGACCTCTTTAAAGAGTTGAAAAGCAAGGATGTGACTTTGAGCACTAAGATGTGCCTGTCCCAAGCTATGGGATTTTCAACCACCTCATACGCATGTGAAAGTGGGGCATGGAGTAAGGAAGACTGAGAAAAAAATGGATGCATGTGAATTTTGGTGCTGGTGAAGAATATTGAAAGTACCACGGCTAAAAGGACAAACCCATCTGTCTTTGAAAAAGTATGGTCAGAGTGCTCCTTGGAGGCAAGGACAGCAAGGCTCCCTCTTACATACTTGGGACATGTTGTCAGGTGAGACTGATCCTGGAAAAGGACATCATGCTTGGTAAAGTGCAGGGGAGCGAAGAAAACGAGGAAGGCCCTCCACAAGATGGAGCGACACCATGGCCGCTCCAGCATAGGAACACCTGTGAGGAGGGCAGGACCCCTGCCGTATTGTTTTGTTGTGCACAGGGTCATTATGGGTCGTAACCGACCTGAGGACACAAGTGATGTACCCACCCATTCTGACTTACGTACGAATGTGACTTCATGACAGCTGTAAGAGCAGAGCTTATTGCTCATTGGGACTGGCTGTGTATTTTGTTCTGTGGGTATTCATCAAAAGACTTTAAAAGTCACTACTGCAGGCAAAACAATAGGTAACAGTAATGCTGGCTACATTACAATAAGAGAAGGGATAAAGGGCATCAAGAGGAGTACTGTACTGTACACGAACACTTGCAGAGGACAAAGCAGGAAAAAAGCAGGACAAAGACAAGGACAATAGTGTAAAATCATTTGGCGGGTATGGTGATGGAGTGAAATTTCTGAATGGCTTTCCACCGGGGTCTCTATAACGCTTAACAAATGATTGGGTGAGACTATGCATATGAGGTTTGTTTAACACTAATAGCAGCATCTTAGAGGGAGAAGTCCAGGACCAGCAGATCACCACCTGTAGTGATGGAGGCAGAGACCAGAGGCACCAGAGACTGTGGCACATGACTAGGGGGCAGATCCCAGGAGTAGCACGGAGTGTATGGGACTGTGAGGAAAAGGTGCCAGGACCACATGGCTGAGAGGCTGAGGACTGGAGACAGACTTGGCTGCTGGCTGAGGTGCGGTGTTGCTGTGAGCCAGTGACGGTATCCTTACTGTATAACAATCTTGACTTGAGGTGGTCTATGAACTTCCCTAACAAACCTCATAATTATGAATATCATGAGTTCTGTGTGACCACTGCAACGAATTCTAGAACCCAGCTTAGAAATAGCATGCCGAGGGAGGAATGATTGGTGTCAGAGTAAATAGATGAATGGCATGTGGAAGCACGTCTGACCCGTCTCGTGGAAATGGAGAAATCAGAGGAGGTCAGATGTGGTTTACTGCAGATACTTTAATGGATAATTTAGTATCATTACCTCTACATGCAATTTCTTCCGACTTTCCTTTCCAGACTTCTCTCACCTCACTCTTACCTTCGGGCCTTTGTGCCTCTAGAAAGAGAATCTGCTCCTTAGCTCCAGGTATAAACCAAGGCTGGGTGTACACTAAACAACAATCTGTTCACCTTAGCACCCTTAGCAATTTAGAATTCACTTTATACATAGTGAATGCTCAAATATTTGTAGCGCAAACTCCGTTTAAAGTGCATTACTCTCTGCCTAGGGACCCCAACACTGTGGCAATCCTTCATTCCTTTGAAATTTAATTCTGATAGTAACTCAATAAAGAACCTTGAAATGTGAAGTACGTTTGCAGGCCTTTAACAAAGCAACTTAAAAGAGTTGGGTTTTAACATTAATGCTTCCCATGAAGTTTCTACTTAATGGTTCTAAAATACTGCTATTCAAGTTTATGACTGCAGCAGACCGTCATTCTTATAAGCCTTCTTTCAAGCTCTGCCCAAAAAGGCTATTCACATTAAGAATTTCTCATATATGTTGTGGAGATGGCAAACTTTAATTAGAAAACATATGGGCAACACATATCAAGGCATCGGTAGCAAATGCTTCCCTGTTTCTAACACTCCAGAAATAGCTGAAAGAGCCCCCAAAATATTCCTTTCCCTTCTCACAGCTCTGCACTGATGCGCAATCTATTTCCTCTGAAAGGCTCAGCTGCAAATCCCTCATACCAGCCCATGTAATTACAGAACATGAAATGATTTTTGTTTTTGTCTTTCTTGGAGGGTGCGGGGGGAATGTAACACTTTAACATGCTGTTGTTCTCAGGGACCACCAGTAGGTGCAGACCCATAGTGACGTTATACACCACAGAATGAACCCTGCCCAGGCCTGCCCTATCCTCACATTGCTCCCAGGCTTGATTGAGCCCATCGCTGCAGTCACAGAGAATCCCTCTCCTTGAGGCCTTCCTCTTTGTCGCTGCCCTTCCACTTCAACAAGCATGATGTCCTTACAGAGACTTTGACAGAAATGAAGCTCGCCAAAACCTATGGGGAAGGTAGACCAGGTATAAGTAACCCTGCTTCACAAATAAGTTGACACTCAAATAACTGACTCGCTAAGGTCACAGGAGCTAATAAATGGTGAAGACCCGCCCTTCAACAAGAGTCATCGGACTACACATCCAATGCTTTCTCCTCAATGCACAGTCAACGAGTAAAGCGGAATTTTCTTTTAGAGTCTCCTGTTGCAGACAGCCATGCTTATTCTCTGACCTCCACAACAATGGATCCAGTTGACTCAACTAGATTGCCTGCTTGATCTTACTGTCCGGGACTAACCCCCTAACCTACTCAGAAGCAGGTCAAAGCATAAGATCCAAAGAGAACAGTGACAATGCGGACATAGCAGTCCAGTCAGTGAGCCAATGTCAGGAGGGTCAACAAGGCATCCCAGAGAGACGGCCACATAGACATCTGAGATGAAAGCCAGGGAAGGCAACAGAGAACCCAACAGCAGGCCTTCTCAAAGGCCCTCTCTCTGCCAACCCTGCCCAGACTCCAGGAAACCATAATACCAGGCAGCTTGTCAAAGCAGCGATCATTCTTTCATTCACTCAACAGAAGAACTTATTTAAATGCTTACTATGTGCAAGAGCATGTACTGGAAGCAGTATCAGCAACACATTGCCTCTGCTTTCAAATAATTTAAGCTAACAAGACAGGTAGACAAATGGGATAAGGCTTCGATTAAAATATATATATACATGCCTAGGATACTATGGTAGCAGCCCAAACATTCTAACCTGTTATGGAATAAACTGTGTCCCAAAAAAATATGTCAGGAATTCTTGGCCCTGGGACCGGGGGGTGTGGTCCTGTTTGAAAATAAGAGATTTCTTTTGATGTGTTAATGGGGTCATACCAGTGTGAGGTGGATCCTAAGTTAAACACTTATTAATTATAAATAGTCAAATGGCTTAGATTTTCTGTGGGAAGATGAAGAAAATATTCTAAAATCAATGATTATACTGATCATACAATTCTTAATATACAAATAACCTCTGAATTGCACATTTCAAATGAGTGAATCAGATGGTATGTGAATTAGGTCTCAATAAATAATTAGGTCTCTTAATTATATACTATTGTTTCTTTCCTAAAAGTTCAACCATAAAAATTACAGCTGGTTTCATTCATTATTGGCCTTAAGAAGCCATTAGAAGGGCAGATTAAATCAGTACAGTAAGGGTACAGCATAAGGAACTACTAGAACAAGATTGAATCCATGGCTGCCCCATAGATTCGCCAGCAGTCACCACTCGGGTAAGAGGCCTACTTGGTCCCAATGAGTGTCAATGTTCTCAACTATCAAGTGAAGATAGAACCTAACATGCACAGGAAGAAATGACATGTAATATAAATAAAGAATATACAAAGGGTTCCCCCACAAAAATAAAACAGAATTGTGCTGGGTGAAGATGAGCTTTCATAGTAGTGCACATTTTTCCCACTAGGAAAGTATCGAGCAGCTTGCTTTGAGCTAGTGCACTCAGTGGCATCACCTGGGAAAGTTCTCTCTGGTCACAGTGAATTTTTTCATGATAATAGTTTCATTCGAACTTCTTTGTTTGTATAAAACAACAGCATGCAGCTGTCAAATTTTGTTTCCTGCTTGGGTAAAATGCTGCATAAACTGTTGTGATGTTGAACATGGCTTACAAGGAAAACACTAAGTATACGAGTGATTTTCTCATTTCAAAAAAGGTGAAATGTCGATTGATGACAAACCTCGTTCTGGATGTCCATCAACTTCTAGAACAAGTGAAAATGTCAACTTATAGTGCATTTGATGTTCATTCCACTGGGTCAGATTGTTAATCAAGCTTTCTATTTAGAGGTCCTGAAAAGATTGCGTAACATGGTGACAAAAAAGGCCTGATTTGTGGCAGACCGGGGACTGGTTTTGCCACCATGGTTTGGGATCAGACTATGCACCTGCTCACACAGCCATCTCAGTATGCCAGTTTTTGGCAAACAAAAAAAAAACAGTATTCCCCACACACCTTACTCACCTGACTTCTTTTTGTTTCCACGAATGAAGGACATGAAAGGAGAGCGATTTGATGACTTAGAAGAGGTGAAGGAAAAAAACAAGGAAGGTGCTGTCAGCCATCCTATAAAACTTTACATGTGGGGATTAAAGTATGCCAACAATCTAATTGCGTTTTTTGAGTCCTTCCTGTCAAAATCTCTCAGACCCATCCTTGCACACCTGGGTACTTAAGGAGGTACTCGGAAATCTGAAAGGGTGACACTTTTTAGAATGCCTACTTTATTCCAGGCATTCTGCGTCAGGCTGGGCATGCGGTAAAGCTGACGCCAACATTTGGTCAACTGAGTGTCCTGCTTTTCTGTCTAGATAAAGGGGATTTAAAAAGTTTGTGGGGAAAACGGAATTAAAATATAATGAAAGTTTTGTACAAACTCTTTGAAGTCCCCTCACACTTGCCTCTATGTGCTTTGTGTTATTACTGATTTAGGCTTTCACTGCTTATGGTTTCATTCCTTCACCATGAAGATTAGTGGCCTTAAAAAACATATTTAACTATTCAAGAATCTGTAACGTTGCTATAAAATGGAAATTACTTTTAAGAAAACTATTATGTTCCACACACAAACATCTAGTAAGACATGCCTGGCTCTCACATTTTTAAAGCAGCTTTTTAAAAAATACATGCATAATAGCTCAGTCTGGTTTACTTTAATTAGCAACTACATATTTCTGAACAGCTGGCACATTTTCAGCACTCCTAGGCCTCTTTTTGAAATGTGCAAGTCATCCCCAGAGAACGAGTTGATTTGGCTGACTCCAAGTTGACTAACAATTTGTAACCAAACAAATTTTTACAATTAACACACCGTCTACTCTCTTGTACTATTTTAAAGCAGCAAATGAATGTTTTTACGAGTTCTGCCTCTTACTTTAGCACTATAAAAACAGTCATTTCCAGCACATGCAATTTTTAGCAACTTCAGAGGAAGGTGTTAGCTAGCGCAGCACACCAGCATTACATGGTTAGTTAAGAATCACAGCAAAGAAAACAGTGAGGATACCTTACCATATCATCCGTCAGTGTCTTAATATTTATATGCTGCAAATGAGAGAAACCAATCAAATCAGTCATTTATAACAACATTATTTACTTTAGTTAATAGAGTGCATTTAAAATTCCACAATGCTAAGTTGAATGCAATTAAATTCTTGACAGCTTAATAAAAATGCAGTATACATATTGTTTTAATTTCTTTTTCAGAAAGATGGACCAAAGTTGCCCTAGGTGCAGGCATTTCAAACATTCACTAAAATGTCTTGGCTTTGTAAAGAATACTGAAAGCCCAATTGTGATGCAATAAATATAGTCTCCCAAATAAATACCAGTGATATGATTAATTATCATTAATATATGGTAAGCCAATGGATAAAAGTAAATTTTATTTTCAGGAAATTTTTAATATTATAAGACAGGGAAACTTTGTATGTACCATTCATATGCAGCATAATAGATAATGAAGTGCTTTGTTGGCTTAATTAACTTAAACAATTCAAGTAAGAAGAGTGTACTGGAATGACTATTTGCATTTTTAACATTAGTTTGATTTATCATAAGTGGTGATGGTAGACACTTCTTAATTTCACTGCTACTTTCTTGGAGAACCCTTTTACTGATTTCCTTGTTAGACAAACATAAGTCTACTTAGAAAGTGAATAAATTAGTTTCCTGCAAAGTAGAGTTCAAAAGAAAAAGTAAGTATTTGAAAAAAAAATTCAAAACCCACATTAATCTAAAGTTTTATAAAGTCCAGAGTCAGGCACGGTTTCATATTCTAGTAGCTAAAACCAATTACAGTCCCTCATATTCATTGTAACACTAGATCTGTTCAAATGCAGGCAAAGGATCAAACATACTCTGAACAGTAAACCAGCCTATTGTTTTATAAGTATAAAAAGTATTATTTTATAAGTATGAACAGACATACATATGTTAGTAATCATCATCTCATGGTATACGTGGCACATAGCTAAATCCAACATTGATTGAACAGGATGAAATGTACCATTCAAGACTATACCCCGGAGAACACCTTTTTGTTTATGTATGAGAAGACTTCCAAAAGCTGACTTGATGGCACCTACCAGCAACAACAGGCTTGCAGAAGGCTACGGTTACAATGAAAGCCCAAAATCCATTTTTGAGTCTACACATGGATTAAGCCTCCACTGAATTCTGTCTGACTATAAATGGAGCCCTGGTGGTATAGCGGTTATGAGTTGGGCTGCGATCTGCATGGTTGGCAGTTTAGAACCACCAGCAGCTCCGCAGTACAAAGACTGGACTTTCGACTCCCATAATCAGTTACACTCTTGGAAATCCACAGGGGTCGCTTTGATTCAGCACTGACTGGATAGCAGTGCGATTAATTGGAAAAGTAAATAGCTTTGCCTTTGAGCAGAATGTATTAGAAAGTAGATTATTACTATTACTCTAGCTAGTCGGGGGAGGGGGGCAGTCTTGCCCTTAGGGACTTGCCTAGGTATATACCCTTGCAGAAAATTGGGGCACTAGGGTCCCATAGTCATCCTAACTGTCTTAGCTGGAGAGCCCCAGAACCAATCTTGCAAACCTTTCTATCTAGTATCATGTATGTATGACATGTCCAAACCATGACCCCATTTCAACATTTCCACTTGCAATTATGGTGTGTTGATCTGCCACCAATCATGCTTCTGTGACAATTTCCTTGGTATTCCTAAGTCCTACTCAAGTGGCTGTGTGTGCAAATCTTTGGAGAACATTATGATCTTATACTGATGATCTCCCTCATCTGGACTGAATTGTCTTTGTCTTTGTCCTATTTAAGACTTAATAAACTGCACTTGAATTTGGGGATCACTTTTTTTTTCCCATAAAGTAAATTAAACTAAACATTGCATGGCTCTGAGTTTACAGAGAAAGGGGCAGTGAAACGGATGCCGGGGGG
>NW_022103908.1:25161147-25165162 GCF_000313985.2 Echinops telfairi | reverse complement strand
TCTGACTACATGCGTGCTTTCCTGCCAAAAGTGGTCTCCAGCCTTCTCCCATTTGACCACATTCCCCTCTTGTTGGTTATTCTCTAACAAGAGATACCATTTCAATGACAGCCCATATCACTCACTTCTAAAAGGGGTCATTTCTAGACCCTGTGACGAGAAAATGCAAATGTGGCCAATTTCTAACAGAAGCATGCCAGGTGGTCTAGTGCTTATAAAGTAAGGCCAAATCATGGTTCCATGAGTCTTTCCGTTAAATAACAAAAGAGCAAGTTTACTGTTCCTATTCTACTGCCTACTTCCACGTTTTCTGTTTTTCGTTTTGTTTTGTTTTGTTTTGTTTTGTTTTGTTTTGGGGGCGGGGGCGGTGGTCTTAAAAGCTTTCAAGCAGACATCCAAAGTTTTAAATGGGGTCTTGATTCACCTGGACTAAGAGAAGAAGGGTCAGGAACAGGAAGAGGAAATGTAATGTGTGCTCAGGTATCTCCATGAAAAATTGACTCCTCTGTCATCCATTACTGAACATTTAAATTAGAGATTCTGTAGAAGAATCCTGATCAATAGAGGGAAAATACGGAACAGAATTTCAAACTCTTACTGTCTCCAGGCTGTCTAGAGCCATTAAGACTACATGAACCTACAGTCATTGACCTAAAGCAAACTTTAAACCAATATCTCCTGAGGTAGTCTTTAAATCAGACAACGGTTTTATTTAAGTGTCTGCCTTGAGCATCATGCTCATTTAAGATGCCTCTATGGGATCACACTGACAACAGGAGCTCAAAGCATTAGATGGGAACTGAGGAAGCAACGAGTTCATGTTAATGGAGAGGAATACTTCAGAAAAGGAGAAAGTGGTTGCACGACTTGAGTAAAATTAATATCACTGAATTGTACACCTCAAAATTGTTGCATGTCCTGCTCTCCAAATATTTAAACAAAATACTAATTTAAAAAACAAATATCAATTAAGTAAACTAAATAAGTATCAATTAAGATTAATATTTTAAATTTAAATAATATTACTTTAAATAAGAAACAAAGCATGAAGCTAAAATCCTATGTAGAATACTATATCCTATGGCACAATTTTTTTTTAAAGGCATCTACCACACAAATATTCCCAAATACCAAGTTAAGTTATGCAAGGACATGGCCATAAATGTAGTGTTAAAAACAAGATACAAGGCAATGAAAATAGTTCGAAAACCTTAAGAGAAAGGAAACTAGGGCCCATGCAAATTTTATTATCTAAAAACTACAGAGCAGATATGGGAAGTGAAGTATTAAATATAAAAGTAAGGCATGAAAGCTAAATTATATAAAATCAAGAATATGTAAATATCTAAGATGTTTCCTTTTCATTTTTCCATGAACTTTTTGAAGCCCCCTCTGAGATGAGACAGACCACTACAGTTAATCACAGGCACATAACTTGCTCCCTCTTCTTGGTTCAGGTTCCTAGAGAAGGTATGTAGTTGTCTAATAAAACACTCCCTTGAAGGGGCAGTGAGTTATTTAATGTGGCTCTTCTAGTCAAAGTCTGTAACTCCCTTTTCCTGCATGGATCTGGTAAAAAGATGAGGAAAGATAATGCTAGGATTCACCTGTGAGTAATTTCAAACAAGATTCCCTCAAGGGCCATCCTGTTGTGTATAAAATATGCCCTCGGGGTGGCAGGACAAGGGATCTCATTACCAGCAAGAGCCACAGTCGAGCGAGTCCTCTGTCTCAAGATGGCCGCACAGTGAACCTCCTGGATCCAGAAGACAGCAATGCCCTCAGAAGAGCAGCAGCAGACCCAGGAGCCAGAGCATGGAACAGAGCACGTCAAGAACCCACAGAACGCAGACAAGTCAAGCTGGGGGGTTTGTGCCGAAGGCTGTCTCGTGCCGTGCCTCTGGGCACTTAAGCGACCCATGGAACTTGAACTGAACATCTTTGGGTTGTGGAGTGGAGTGGTTACACCCCTCTAGGCATTGATTAGCAGAATTGAAAGAACTTTGCTACAAATCCTGATCAACAGCTGTAACCTGAGCATTTCTCGCTTGTGTAGCCGATGCAATGGATATTAGAACCCAGAGATAAACCCACAGAACACTAATGGAAAAATAACACATCCTTCAACCACATGAGAAAAACAAGACACTAGCGCAACGGTTCTCAACCTGCGGGTCATGAGCCCTTTGGAGGTCGAACAACCCTTTCACAGGGGTCGCCTGATTCATAACAGTAGCAAAATTACAGTTATGAAGTAACATTGAAAATAATTTTATGTTTGGGGGTCACCACAACATGAGGAACTGCATTCAAGGGTCGCGGCATTAGGAAGATTGAGAACCACTACACTAGGGTCATAAAAGCTTGCAGGACTAAATTTGGCTTGCTTTGCATGCACAAGTGTGCCAACTGTGCCTCTTGGGCAAAATCCTAACATGTCAGCATTAAAAACACACCTCCACCAATGCCAAAGATATAGGCAAGAAGCCATCTTTATAGTCACTCTTTACCATACAGACAGGTCAGGTGACCAAATTTTCTGCGGAATCATTGCATGGCACCAACCTACCAGATGCCAGTAACTACCCCTAAAGTCCTTTCCCCAAAATTTCACCCCCATAAAAGATACCAAGCCCCAAATTCAGAGTCATCATGACAAGCGTCCCAACATGCTCTTTTGCTTGGTCTACCAAAGAAAAAGCTTGATTGCTTTCATCTGGTTTCCGAGCACCTGTAGCCATGCTGAGCAAGACCTGCGAGAAGGCAGTAACACCGCACACAGTGCATCACACAAGAGAAACCACAAAGCCAATTTGGGAGGGGCGGGGAGGTTGTCAGACTTTTGGGATACCGGTAAGCTATCTTACTGAAACGTTTAAAGGTATTCGTTATTTTGTTAAATGTTTACCGTCACTTTACGTTTTTCTAAAAGTACATAGCTACATGTACAAGCCCTGTAACAACCTATATTATGATGTTTTTTAAGCGAAAATTACTAAAGGAGGAGGCGATTAAATAGAGAAATAACAACAAACGGCATCCAAGTATGGAAAATACAACAGGGCCTGTTAGAAAAGCAAGATGCTAAGGTCAAGTTCATTTTTCCTGCTTTTCTCGAAAACACTTATCAATTCTCACTACCAGCAAGAGACGCTAGTAGGGCAGGCAATGACAGCAAATTCAATGGCCATGACAGGACCAGAGATATTGACTAACAGAGTAAGTGCCTGGAAAACTGATCGAAGAATTTTGTTGCTATATCAAAACAGTCAGGTGAGAATATATTTCATTTCAAGATTTTAACTTTCAGAAGAATGGAGATTAAATGTCTATTGGATTAAAACATGCAATCTTAGCGAAATCAAAGACGTTAGCATTAAAATCTGAAGAAACATAAGTGCAAGTACTAGCCTCCCAAAATATCAATGCTTCCAATCACAGCCTACTTCAAACCTGACTTAAAACTTGAATTCTCAGTGAACAAATATAAAGGCAGCATCATCTCAAGTCCATGCTCACAGCCTTTGAGTCAATTCTGACTCATAAAGGGCAGAGGAGAACAGCCCAATTTGGTTTCAGAGTCTGTAAATCTAGATAGGAGCAGAAGGCTTCATCTTGCTCCCATGGAGCACCCAGTTAGCAGCCACCGGGGCTACTTACGTAGATGTTGGACTAATATTAAATTCAAGGTTATTGCTTACAGGGGTACATTACTTTATGGGTATACTAGTCTAGATTATACACTTTTAAGTTGAAACTGCTATCAAAGAGAGAAAGGGAAAGAAAACATGAGAGGAAACTCAAAGTTATGTGAAAAAAATTTTAAATAAATCATTGTATTGGGGGCTATTATCACAACCTATACCATCCACTGTATCAAGCACATTTGTACATATGTCACCATCATCATTTCCAAAATAGTTTCTTTCTACTTGAGCCCTTGATATCAGCTCCTCTTTTTCCCCCTCCCTCATCTACCCTCCCACCTTCATGAACCCTTGATAACATATAAAAT
>NW_022103908.1:25155975-25160986 GCF_000313985.2 Echinops telfairi | reverse complement strand
CTGTCCTGGATTCTGTGTGTCAAAAGCTCTTATCTGTACCAGTGTACATGCTCTGGTCTAGCCCAATTTGTAAGATAGAACTGGGGTCATGATAGTGGGAGGTTGGGGTGGAGATATGTTGTGGATTTCACTGGTGCTATACTGCACCCTGACTGGCTCGTCCCTTTCTTGTGACCCTTCTGTGAGGGTCCAATTGACTACAGATGGGCTTTGACTCTCCATTCCAACACCCCTCATTCGCATAGAAACAGTTGTTTGCTTGTTTGGGGTCTTGTGATGCCTCGTACCTTATCCCATGAACACCTCCTGATCACACGAGTTGGTGTGCTTCTTCCATGTGGGCTTTGTTGCTGCTCAGCTAGATGGCCACTTGTTTACCTTCAAGCCTTTAAGACACCAGATGCTATACCTTGTAATAGCCGGGCACCATTAACTTATGCACCCATTTTGTCTTTGGTGATCGTGTTGGGAAGGTATCACAGAACGCGAGGTTATTAGAACAAAGTGTTCTTGCATTGAGGGCTCACTGTCCATCTGCTACCTTGATACTAAACCTATAAATATACGTACATAGACCTATATCCCTATAGTTATATATTAATATGTTTGCAAATGTACAAGTCTATGTTTATACCTCTATAAATGTCTTTTGCCTCCTAGTTTTTTCCTCCAATTCATTTTACTTCCCTCCTGTCCCACTATCATGGTCAACTTTCATTCAACTCTCAGCTACATTCCTCTCGGCTACATTGCACTTGCTCGAACCCCACCAGGCATTCTATGCCCTCTTGCCATCGATTTTAGATCTGTCGTTGTTCCCTTGTGCCTGGGTAATTGGCTTCCCCCTCCCTTTCCTCTACCTCCTCCTCTCCCCTGTCCCCTGGAACCATCGGTTCCGTTGTTTTCTCCTAGGGATTGTCTATTCTGCTTATCTTATATAGACATCATAATAATAATAATAAATTTTTGTAAATGAAAAAAATAGGCTATGAATAGGTCCAGGTCTGTCTGCTGACCCTTATGAATGTTTTCTGATTGGGTCTGATGCAGTGCCAAGCCCTGTTCCCCGAGCCCTGTCTACTTTCAGAATTCCTCGGGGACTTTGTTGCCGTGCTCCCCTTGCTGCTCTGTTGTGCTCCCTTCATAGGTTACGCCCTGGTGTGGAGGGGGTCAGACTGTGCACAAATCCCGCACCGTAGTTCTGTGAATTTTTTGCCTTACTTTTGTAAATACACAACTAAATAAAGGGCAGTGCCCTTTAATTAAAAATTTTTAACTTAAAACTACACAAAAATATTGTTTTATACAGGTACTTAAGATATGCTTAGTAAGTCTTGTTAATCAAGACAATTAAAATGAAGACGTGCCTGTTTTATAACTGTTTTATAACCAGCAATGTTCTCTATTCTGGCTTGTAAAATAAAAGCTACACATAGTAGTCTGCTCATGAGAAGCATGAATGTATACGGCAAAAAAACTTGAAATTCATAATTAACTATTAATGGAAGTAAATAGGAATACTGTAAGAAAAATAATAAACCTGTTAGCAACTCTTTGTTACATTTGACCAAACCAAAAACAATTTTTAAATTATACATATATGAGGGGATACCCCCCAAAATTAACATTTTCTCTTAATCATAATCTATCTTTAATAACCACATATTAAAGTATTGTTCATAGTGTTTCAATCCCGCCATTATACATAAGAATGTGTATTTTAACGTAACTCATATTTCTGACCCTATGTTTATTTTAATATCAACACTAAGCCTAAAAACTATAGAAATATAATGTAATATCAATACTGGTCAGGACACTAAACACATCTACAAAATTTACCTATGGGTCATCTCCTAGGTATGAAAACTCTAGTATTCATCAGCTCCAAATTTAACCATATCTCAAAATGTTACACACACAAAAAAAAGTACTGAAGAGTCGAGCTAGCTCTTGAATACTATAAAGAAGCTTTTAAGCTGGCACTTCCTGTGGCCATGTTTAAGTCTGAGATGAAGAAAATAAAAGGAGATGTTGGAAGAAACGGGAACGAACAAAAGCTCCTCGGTCTGCGTAAATCTGTCTACGGACTTGAAACTCTAAACCTGCCGAGCTCAGAAAGACGCCGCTGTGCAGCACTCTCTTTTCTCACAGACCCCGATGCAGACACTTCCTCCCCAGACTTGCTCCTGGATGAAAGGAGAAGCATCGAGAAAGATCAGCTTTCAAGAGGGAGTGCTGCCTTTTAAGTATCCACATAAGGGAGGGAAAAATTCCATTTTAATGAAAACATAACAGTATTTTCGAGAGGATCAAACACTGCAATATACCATCAAGGAAACAACCAACTTCCTTTCTACAAAAGGGACTCGTCAAATCGTTGCGCTGGTACATCATAGTGGCTGGGTGGGCAAGTAGCAAGTCATTTTTGAGTCTGTCTTAACTGATACTCTTTTTACTTCAGTGAATTCATCCAACACTGAGGTACAGTTAAAGGGAAAACAGTGGCAATTTCTAGAAACAGTGCAGGTGGCCCAAAAAGTAAAATGAATGGAAAGGTTGGCAGTTCGAATCCACCCAAAGGTGCCTTGAAAGACAAGTCTTGAGAAGGGAGCACTAGAGTGAAGTGTGATTGCGCAACTCATTTTGAAAGAAATTTCACCAAGTTGGGGGGGGTGGGGGGGTATGTTCTAAAATTGATATGGTAATGATTGCACAATTCTCCCCGATATAACGACTGAACTATTGAATTGTATGATATGTAACCTACATGCCAGTAAAACTGTTATGAAATAAATAACAAGAAGTGGGGGGGGGGGGGCGGCAAGTCTGGCAATCTGCTTCCCAGAGTTTACAGCCTTAAAATTCCTATGGAGCATAGGGGGCACAGTTCAACAGAGACCCAGGAGGTCATCAGCAGTCAGAGTTGCTGCCAAGTCAAATCTAATGGCAGTTTTAAAACCTTATGTCCAAGCATTTCTCCAGTTGTTCCAGGGCTTGTCACCACCCTTGCGAGACCAAAAACACGTCTGCAATGTAACCAAAGAAGCGTGACTCAAATCCTTGTGCCATTCTGCACTCGCACGTTTAGTTCTAGGTCACAGTATCTCAAGACTTCCCTGTGCAGAGCCAAGAAGAGCAACGAAAACCAAAGAAATGATTATTCCAAAGGACGAAGGGGCCACATGAACCTCAGCCTTCACAAAGCTGAGACCCAAAGAACCAGATGACATGTTGGCTACTACTGCTGACCTCTCTAAAAGGGACCACAATAGGAGGACCTGGTTAGCGTAGTGCAAAAATTGGGAACAAACTTCAAAATAATAATCAAGACAAGACTGATGGAACATCCAAGACGATGGCCCTGAGACACCCATCAGACCTCGAACTGGACGCAACCTATAGTTCCACTTTCAGACAAATGATAGATCAGTCTGTAAAGGAAACACCCACTGAGAACAAACAGATAGGATCCAAAAGAACATTTCTCCAGCTAGAAAGCTCCAGAGGGAAAGAGACAGGAAAGAAGGATGAATGGAAACAATACACGGAGGAAGTGAGAAGGGTGTTGTGACATTACAAAGACTGCAATCAGTGTCACAAATCAAATGGCTATCAATTGTTATATGGAAAACCAATTGCTCTATGAACTTTCATTCAAATCACAGTAAGTAAAAAAAAGAATTCCAAGACCTTTTTGATCATCAGGAAAATACTAAAAAGCAATTAAAGAAATTGTTACCAATGGATTTATATTGCCACTAGAATTCCTGGTGTGATCATGACAATTACCCAAAGTACTAGGTTATTTCTGAGTCTCTCAGCCTCCTAGTATTTTCAAAGGGCACCAGGTTAGGTTGGAATTTTATAAGACTAAAACAAACCTAGACCCCTGGTGGTACAGTGGTTAAGAGTTGGGCTGCAATCTGCATAGTCAGCAGTTCAAAACCACCAGCAGCTCCACAGGAGAAAGAGTGGGCTTTCTACTCCCGTGAACAGTTACAGTCTTGGAAACAAAGAGGGAGGTCACTGCCATATGATGGCAGTGAATTTGGTTTGATGGAATACAGAACTGGATATCATTTAACATATGCTTGAGAAGAATTTTATTTGTTTACATTCTATTATCTCATAAAGGAAGGAAATTTGGTTAGGCCTTTGGTTGTGCTCTTTTAACCTAGTAATTCTGCTTCTTAAATTTATATTTAGGAAATTAAAAAAATACAGTAAACAGTTCATATACAAATATGTACTACTACAATATTGTTTTAAGTTAATATAATTGCAATATACCTAAAACATAAGATAAAACAAATTATAGTATCATCATGTGGAAAAATACTTACAATACAGTGTTACATCTTAAACATTATCCTTAAAATTATACATTAGGCCATTTCTTTATTAAAAAAAGGAAATTTTTTTTTAATCTTCATCATTATCATTTTATTTGAGAACATGATACATCATCCACATGGCACATAAGATAATTTTATTGATATCATCATTAATTTAGCCAATGGTATGGAACAAGCAGTCATGTAAGTAAGCGTGAAGTCCACATGGATGAAGCACACCAGCCTTACACACCAAGATTATAAATAATAAAATCCAAATCCAAGAGGAGGGAATGGTATCAGAGCCTACATTCTGCTCACCCTGTTTGCAGAAGGCAGTGAATGACAGTGGAAGTCCAAGACCCATTTTCAGGAACCTCAGAGGATTAAGCAGTTGGTGAATACCCACTGCACTGACCATAGTCTAGGGATATGAATAGCCTCGTTACCAGACAGGAAGCATTATGAAGCTAATTATGGCATATACAGTAGGTTAAAATGAAACACATTATCACTTGACTTCCCTTTTGACCCGCTTAAGATTTGTTCCAATTTTTAATATTTTGCGCTTTCTTTTCCTTTTTTTTAACATTTTATTAGGGGCTCATACAACTGTTATCGCAATCCATACACACATCAATTGTGTAAAGCGCATTTGTACATCATTCTCAAAA
>NW_022103908.1:25133036-25155103 GCF_000313985.2 Echinops telfairi | reverse complement strand
ATAGCCGGGCACCATCAGCTTTCTTCACCACATTTGCTTATTCGCCTGCTTTGTCTTCAGCGGTTATGTTGCGAAGGTGAGCATAATAGAATGCCAATTTAATAGAAGAAAGTATTCTTGCGTTGAGGGAGTACTTGAGTGGAGGCCCAATGTCCAAAAAGGAAATGTTTTTAAATCCAAATGATAATATCCTTTCAGGACTGAGCAAAATGTATGCTCTTTGGCTACTGAAATATTTTAGGGTAGTCTTTTGAGTCCATAGTCTTAGATTAGCTATATATTAAATAGAGTAACAATATACTAATAGATTAGCATGTTCAAGTAGGGAAGGCTTGGTTTCATTCGAGGGAGTTCTTGTTTGTTTCTTAGTATGAACTCTGGATTCTGGGGAATTTTTATTTCATACAAATAATAATACTAGGTTTTTGGGGTTTTTTTAATATTTAAAGCTACTTAAAATTCTCTGGAAGTAGTTAATTTTGCAGTATTCCAATGCTGTATTGTAATACTGAAATGTGGCACTAAATTCTTAAATTT
The DNA here is from genome assembly GCF_000313985.2 of Echinops telfairi. Classification (NCBI taxonomy): domain Eukaryota; kingdom Metazoa; phylum Chordata; class Mammalia; order Afrosoricida; family Tenrecidae; genus Echinops; species Echinops telfairi. The sequence continues at coordinate 25,154,566 of NW_022103908.1, read as the reverse complement.
TTCCTTTTATTCACTGTGATGCTAAGATCCTCAAATATTTGCAGTAATACTTTTGGTAAATAAGGTGCTTGCATATTTCTAAGAGTTCAGAACAGACATCTTACATTAATAGTTTGTGAATGCTATTTTTGTACTGATAAAATTTTACTAATAATTTGATTGCCTTAATGGAAAACAGATTCTTGTAAGCACTGGTTATATTTAGATTTTCTACTGTTTTGACAATGTATTCTCATGGTGCTCCTAGGATTTGTGCATTTGGGGGAAATGGCGTGGATCTTCTATTCTGTTAAAGAAAATATTTTCTGCCACTTCTTATGTTTCTAACATATTTCTTTTTTTTTTTTCCTAACATATTTCTTAAAGCAGCAGTTCTCAACCTGTGGGTCACGATCCCTTTGGGGGTCAAACGACCCATTCATAGGGGTCGCCTAAGTCCATCAGAAAACACATATTTCCGATGATCTTAGTAACTGAGACACCACTCCTCTGTCTCCAGGCGGGTCCGCCCACATGCAGATACGTCCACATACGAATACCTGGCGTGAAGACTGCTGCCCATGCTACACCATGCTTCAAGACAAGATTTCATTTATTTGTCATTAGAAATTAATATTTCACAATATGTAATTACATATTGTTTTTGTGATTAATCACTATGCTTTAATTATGTTCAATTTGTAACCATGAAAATACATCCCGCATATCAGATATTTACATGACGATTCATAACAGTAGCAAAATTATAGGTATGAAGCAGCAACGAAAATAATTTTATGGTTGGGGGTCACCACCACAAGAGGAACTGTATTGAAGGGTCGGTCACGGCATTAGAAAGGTTGAGAACCACTGTCTTAAAGGATCTACGCAGAAACTTCAAAAAATAAAAAAACTACACATTAAATATAACGCCAACTTCATGAACTAACACATAATCATAGAAAATAATAAGGCAAAACCATTGTTTATGGTATATGTCTAGGATATTGGATCTTTTCATACTTTCTTGTATTTCCCAATTATCTATAATGAGCATATTTACTTTTATAGGAGAAAACTTTTTTTACATTACCATAAATAATAATCTAAACACAATGCACAAAATAGAGCTTAGTTCCTTTTTTAAATAAAAATACATGTATTAGTACAAGAAAAATAACTACTATGTATATCAGCTTTTTAATAAGCTGGGTTTTTAATGCATATTTTCAAATATCCTTAATATATTAAGTATATTATTCATCTGTTTTCCAATCTGCGTATATAAATTAACAAATCTGGAAAAGCTCCTTGCTTTTGTGAATTATTGATATTGTCACCTGCTAGACTTAATTCCAAGAAAAATATCAGAATCACTACATCATAAGCACAAATCCTTTTGACACAAATTCAATTTCTGTGGCAACAGTAATATATTGACTTAGCTTTATTTTTCTATTTTGTGACACTTATTAATGGCAGAGATAAAAGAACTCTGTATATATATGTGTGTATGTATGTGTATATATGTATGTATGTATATATCTCTATATAAATGTAAAGGATAGCATGCCATCTCAAGAAAGTTAAGGTAAGTGCCACTCACTTGGTTAATCCCTTGAAGAAAATGAGGACATGATACAAAAATATAGGAAATAAGACTTGAGACATAATTTTTCAAACAAGATCTCATCTCAAAACCCTAATTTTTCCTATTACATAATATAACTCAGCCACCACCATGTACATAGCACTGTATTAAATATGAAAAGACCCAATACCTCCTCATCTTGGGAGCTGAAAATCAAAAGAGGAAAAAGATACATGAGTAAGACAACAGGATAAGCACCATAATAGATTGGAAGCACAGAGAGAGATTCTACTAGGTAATTACATATGCTTACAAATATGCTAAGTAGCATACAAACTGTATAGATAGGCTCTAAGACTCCTATTAGTCAGCATTTTAGCCAGGGCTTGGGAAAAACCTGAAACAAAACATTCCTAATATGATAATCTGCTCATTCATTCTTCCAACAGATATTTATTAAACCTCTGCTATGTTCTTGTCATGGGACACATGAACAGAACAGAGATCCTAAAGGAGCCTGCCTTCTATGTCCAAAGTAGACAATAGAAACAATAAAGAAATGTTAAAAGATAATGAGTGCCAGACTCCTACCTAGTGGTGAGCAGGGTTTAATATATGTTAGTCTCCTTCCTTATTTGTGATTATGTCTCATCTTTATTTTTAAGCATGTTTCATTTATTTGTGAATATTTAGCACCTGGCAATGAAGGGAGTATCATAGGTCAGTGGTTTTAATCTTGAGCCTTACTGTCACAATGGTTAAAAAGCTGGTCTGCTAACCAAAAGGTCAGTGGTTTGAACCCACCAGCCTCTCTGCAGGAGGGAGATGTGACAAACTGCTCCCATTAATGGTCAGAAACCATGAGCCAGTTCTAGCCTGTCATAGCAGAGTAACAGGGTTAGAACCCATGACACACAAATACTTGAGTATCGTCTGCTGCAACCCATGTTGGATGATCTTCAGCACTGTTTTATTTGCATGTGATATGAATGATATTGTTCTATCATTCTGTTCTATCATTCTGAGCATTCTGTTGAGTTGCCTTTCTCTGAAATCCATACAAATATGGATCTCTTCCAGTCAGCTGACCAGGTAGCTCTCTTCCAAGAATAAATGACGGAGTGCCTCCAGTGTTTCATTAGCTTGCTGAAACATTTCGGTTGGTCTTCTGTCAATTCCTAGAGCTTGGTTTTTTGGCTAATGCTTTCAGTGAAGCTTAGACTTCTTCCTTCAGTACCATTGTTCTTGATCATATGCTACTTCTTGAAAGTTGGAATGGTGATTACTTCTATTTGGTACAGTGACTCTGTATTCTTTCCTTCTTTTAATGCTTCTTGAGTCAGTCAATATGTTGTCCATTGTGTCTTTCTACATACTAATTCAAGGCTTGAATTTTTGCTTTCGTTCTTTCAGTTAAAATAGATGGAGCATATTCTTCCTTTAGATTTTCTAACTCTAGATCTTTACTTATTTCACTATATTTTACTTAGTCTTCTTGAGTTGCTCTTTGACATTTTCTTTTGAGCTCTTTGGCTTCATTTCTTCCATTCTCCTTAGCAATCCTATGATTAAGGGTAAGTTTCAGAGTCTTTCTTGACCTCCTCTTTCTGTGGTGATGGAAATATTCTGCTTTGTGGGGAGGGTAAGACAAACCCATGATAGCTACATGGGTTTTAGTACATATATACATAACATGTATTTATGCAAGACAAACTATATTCATATCTCTGCAATCAAGTATATGGCTGCGGTCAAGTTCTCTCGGTAACACACTTGTCTCATTAGCAGGAGGAAGATGAGGTTATCAAAGATGGATGCCTAAGAAAGACTAGGGAGCAGTTCCACTCCTTCCCAAAGGAAATCAACTCAACTACAGTGAGTTTGGTTTTGGTTTCAGCGTCTGATGAGTTGTCTCCAAAATGTGGCTACTGAGAGGATCTGCTGGGCCAGTTATATTCAAGGCAGAGAAGTCAGCTCAGAAAGTTATGTCAACTATTTAAAAAATTATCATGGAGTAATCTTGATAGATTTTTCTCGAAGGGCACAGGATGATCATGGGGGCTACTATGAGGATGTTTTAAGATAATGGTTAAAAAAAAAAAAAAAAGACCAGGGAAGTTGTGCCAAGGATTCTGTTCCACCATGAATCTATATACTTGCTCATTTTCCTTGAATAAGCCAAGGTGGGGGAAAAAAAAGTCCTTTAATCCATTCTGATTCATAGCAACCCTATAGGACAGAGTAGAATTCCTTCCTAGTGTTTCCAAGGCTGAAAATCTTTATGGGAGCTGATAGCCTCATCTTTCTCCCTCCAAGTGGCTGGTGGACCACTGACTGCAGTTAGCAGACAAAACCTAACTCACTAAGCCAACAGAGCTCCTTTTATTTATTTTTAAAAAAATCATTTTATAGGGGGCTCGTACAACTCATCACCATCCATACATCCATCCATCGTGTCAAGCACATTTGTACATTTATTGCCATCATCATTCTTAAAACATTTGCTTTCTACTTGAGCCCTTGGTATCAGCTCCTCATTTTCCCTCCCTCCCCCACCCTCCCTCCTTCACGAACCTTTGATAATTTATAAATTATTTCATGTCTTACACTATCTGATTTCTCTCTTCACCCACTTTTCTGTTGTCCATCCCCCAGGGAGGGAGTTATATGTAGATCATTGTGATCTGTTCCCCCTTTCTCCCCCACCTTCCCCTTACCCTCCTGGTACCACTAATCTCATTATTGATCCTGAGGGAGTTATCTGTCCTGGATTCTCTGTGTGTTCAGCTCTTATCTATACCAGTGTATATCTTCTGGTCCAGCCGGATTTGTAAGGTAGAATTGGGTTCAAGATTGTGGTGGGGAGGAAGCATTAAAGAACTAGAAGAAAATTGTATGTTTCATCAGTGCTATACTGCACCTACTGAATCCTCTCCTCCCCGCGACCCTTCTGTAAGGGGATGTCCATTTGCCTACAGATGGGCTTTGGGTTTCCACTCCACACTACTCCTCATTCACAATGATATGATACCTGATCCCATCGACACCTTGTGATCACAAAGGCTGGTGTGCTTCTTCCATAAGGACTTTGTTGCTTCTCAGCTAGATGGTCGCTTATTTATCTTCAAGCCTTTAAGACCTGGGATGCTATATCTTTTGGTAGCCGAGCACCATCAGCTTTCTTGAGGATAGCAAGGCCTATTCTGTGGGAAGGGCATCATGCTTGGTAAAGTAGATGGGGGGAGGGGGGGAGGCGGGGGGAGGAAGACCTTCAACCAGATGGGCTGACACAGTGGGAACAAAATGGGCTCAAACATAACAAAGGTCTGAGGACATTTTCTTGAACAAGAAAATGTGCATTTCTTCTATAAATATTGGAGGAGTAGTCTGGTTGCTGATATAAGAACTTAAAGGGGCAGTAGTAAGAAATTGAGCAAGTTCAGGAAATATGGCCTTTGTTTGCTCTCCAAAGGTGTCAAGGTGAGTGACAAGAGTCAGAAGTAACTATCTCCAAGACCTATTAAGTGGATGCCATGGTATGTTCCCATATGGGTCAAAATTAGTGAGGAAAACCATTTACACATATATACAGAGTGACATTGAAAAGTTACATACACCAAAAAGAAAAATAATAAGCATTTTGTGAGGAGAAACCTAAACTGGTAATCTGGGCTAGAAGGGGGCCTTACTGGATTTCATTTTGCATTCTTCTTAAACTGTTGAACTTTTTAATAACCAAGTACATATATTGTTATTTCAATTAAAATTTTGTTTACAAAAAAAGAAGTTGGCGGCTCATAAAGGAGGTAAAAATGGTAAAGGCTTAGTAGAAAGGCTGAGAGAACTAAAGAAAGCGCTAAACTGCTCGTGGTCATATACAGACTGACCCATTCGCAGCTGTGGCACCTCCGTGTTTTCTCTCCATGCCTTAGCTCTATCATGTTGCACAACTAGAGTAAAGAGAGCACACCCATTCCTTGCTTATTCACATGGTTAAGATCCAAAGACCAGGTGATTATTTGAAAAGCAGCATTATGAGAAAGTGGAAGAAGCCCATATCAGAAAACTAAATGGAGAATAAATATGTAACTGTCAAATTACACCATTACATAACTGCCAAATGACTAAGAATCATGGAACAGCCAAGTTGACATACAGCCTTGACCATCACAGCCATCTTTACGCTAATCTTGCAATACAGCATTTGCTAGTCTTACAATACAGCATTGCGTTATCAATGTGCAAAAACAGTCTCACAGTAGATTTTTTACTATTGTCACAAATACAAAATGTCATATAATGAGAAAGTTGGACAGGAGTAAATGTAGCGATTTCACAGCACTGTAGGAGGATTTCATGATTGAAACAGTGTGATGCCCGTTGTAAAGCAGAATCAACGGAGCTGATAGGGTGAACATCTTCATCTAGCTGCTTTAAGGATCCAGATGATTGATATAGACTCAAAGCCAAGTACCGTGCCTACTACTATTGTTAACATGCATGGATTCAAGGGCTCCACACAACACATAAGCAGCATTAAATAATGCGGCTATTTCCATTTTACAGATAAGCATGCTGAGTGAGGTGGAGAGGTGAACTAACTTGCCCAAAGAGATCCAGTCATAATTGAATCCTGCTCGGGTCAGTGCTGAAAAGGAGAGCTCAACGGCTGCACTGCAAGGCCCTGGAGGAGCTTGGGTTAGCAGGCTGTATTATCCAATGAATGAGTGTCTAATAATTTTATTTGTCCTTTCCCAACATTAGTGGAATCTTTCATGAAGGAAATGGACTTCAGAGGTCTATCAATAACTTTTTTAATTAATAAGGAATAGATTAGCGAACCTGGCAGTATAAGGCTAGAAGAATAATTTTGCATAGATTTTCAATTAGCCAAACATTCATATTCCAACTGTAAGCACAAGTCTTTATCAGACACCACAGAGAAAGAGACTTTGGAAAAGATGCACAACCAAGCACAGCAGCTTTAGACAGCTACCAATAAGAGCAAAACAATACTCTCCAAAGAGATATTCAATGAAGTTAGAACAGTGGTTTTAATTGGAGACCATCACCTTTTATAATGAAATGAAAGTAACGGATTTCTAAAGACAGATTATGTGTTTTGCATTTTTTTTCATGTTCACTTCTCAGACTGTCAAATCTTCCATTAAAAAACAAATTGTAATTGTCATCCAGAATTGAATTCTATCCAAGAGTTAGGTAAACAAAAACAGCTTAACTCTGTATTAAAGTCCACAACTAATGTCACCAATTTGCAAATCTATCATTTAAAAACTGAACGTTCCTAAGTTCGTTTGTGATACCCAAATAAACAGCCTACTTCAAAAGACTTCAACAATTACAGTATTAAATTCCCCATTGTCCTAGAAAGGTACTTCATAATAAAATGAATAAGACAATTAAACTAATTCAAGTGTCTTCCTAAAAATTTCAGGAAATTCTACATCATAACTCCAAAAGATGCAAACACTTCGTTTTTTACGAAAATTAGCAGTGATTTCCTTGGAAAGAGCGATGGCACTCTCATAGGCGTCTGCAGTCTCTGGTAGGGCTGAGAGGTAGGCATTGGGCTGCTAAGACTGTGGGTCAGCCCTATCTGGGGTCACTGTGAGTCGGCATAGACTCTATGGCAGTGATTAGTGGGGTAAACCAATGAAAATCTGACTTGGACCATAGCTATTTGGGTGTCTGTCACAATGGTCTCTGGGTTTCTGGGTAAGTTCAAATCACCAATTTTTCATTAGGCAACTGAGTGCTTCTGGTGGCCACACTGTTGTTGCGTATCCTAAACCCATGGTGCCAAAACCTAAAACCAAACTTACTGCCATCGTGTCTATTGCAACTCAGAGCAAGCCTACAGGGCAGAGTAGAACTGCTCCTGTGCATTTCCGACAGAGTAAATCTGCACAAGAATAGAAAGCTTCCTCTTGCTCCTCAGAGCAGCTGCGGATTCCAACTAATGGCCCTGCAGTTAGCAGCACAACTCACTACACCACCAGGCCTCCTGAACATGATGCTAAGGAAGGGACTAAGACCAACATGACACAGTAGATTTTCACAACAAGTTTCTACACTTAAGAAAGGCTTAGACTTCCAAAAGGCTGTTCTTAATTCCAAAATGACACCATTCAAGGAATCGTGTACCCACAACTACAAAAAAGTTAAGTTTCAAGAGAAAAATAATGCACATAGATGTTGATGTTGCTGCTTCTGATTTCTTAATTATTTTTAACAGTCTCACATGAGTTATCCAAATAAACTTACAAACAACTATTTTGTTGTTATGCTGAATAGATTTATAATAGTCCGCTACTTCATTCACAGTTTCAAGGCAGAGAGCCCAATGACAACACAAAAGTAGTGGTGTTCAATGACACCTCCACCCACAACCTGAGGCAGAATCTTTGAGTGCATCAGTCGGTACTGATCTCCTTCAAGCCTCTGAGATTCTAGTTCCACTTGGGGATATCAAGTTGACAAAAAGATTGCATAAAACCACACACACACACACACATTTCCACTATTAAAGGCAGTAACAGTGACTTGATTTTAGTATAACAGCAGCATCAATCACATTAAATTAACTGTACTGTTAATTTGAATTTTATTGGTTCTCTAGTTTTGTTTTGGATTTTATATGTAAATTTATTTTAGCTTTAGAGCTGTAAAAATAAAAATCCATAAGCATAACGAGCATATACTTAATTTTATATCTCTACCTATCTAGCATATCATTGTAAGTCCACAGTGGAGTAGCACAAGAATTTTCCCCTCGAAGCTTGAGAGAGCTCCCATTGTAAAGTTTCTTTTCTGAGTTCCAACTGTACTCAGGTATTATAATTGCATAATCCTCATTTTACAAATAAACAACATACTCCTCAGGAAGCTCAAGACCCTGCCTGCTCCAGGCATTCAACCATAAAGCTGCAGGATGGGAACTGAAAGCAGCACGGCTTTGCCCACATCACACAGGAAGAAACAGATCCAACTCACTTGTCACTGTTATTGTCGTCATGTTAAGTCGTTTCTGACCTTTCCATAAACTCCAAGTAAATGAAGATTTTTCCAGTTAGGAAAGTTATTATTAAACCATCCAGTGCAATACCAACAATGACCTAAAATATTTTTTAGTTATGCTACAAGTATTTCTAACAAAACAACAATCATATAAATAGCAAATATTTACATACCAAGGAGCCCTGGTGGCACAGCAGGTTATAGCTGGGCTGCTAACCACAAGGTCAGCAGTTCAAATCACTAGTTGCTCCTCCAGAGGAAGATGAGGCTTCCTGCTCCCATCAAGAGGTACAGAGTTGGAAACTCACAGGAGCAGTTCTACCCTGTCCTATAGGGTTGCTATGAGCCAGAATAGATTCATTGGCAGTAAGTTTGTCTTTGTTTCTGTTTTGTATTTACACCCAAACCAAACCAATTGCTGTCCAGTTGATTCCAACTCATATCAACCCTAATACAAAAAATTCCTGGGACTGTAAATCCTTCTACAAGTCTCATCTTATCAAGTGGAGTAGCTGGTGGGTTCAAACAGCCCACCTTGAGGTCAGCAATCCAACTCCTAATCCGCAGCGCCACCGAGCTACTTAAGATTTATACAGAGCAAAAAAAATAGATTTAGACAGAGCTTATAAATGAGCCAGGTGCATCTACTCTGAGTACATCACATATTCTATTTTAATCTTCACAAAAATCCACTTTACACATAAGGAAACTGAACACAGAGAGAAGTGATATAACTTGTTCAAGTTCACACAGCTAATAAGTGACATAACTTGGATTTGAGCCTAAAAAGTGGTACAAATCAGTTCACAGATTCTATTCATAATACTTTTCCTATCCCATCGCCCCACCCCATCACTCTACTCCCACCAACAAAAAAAAGCCTCTAAGAAAGAAGGTAGAGGGTCATTTGAAGAATAACTTTATCTGTGGCAAGCAATTCCTAATAGTTTTCACTAACTAGTAACAGGAATATTCCATCCCAAAAAAACTTAATTTACTTAAACTCTTATAGTCTCCCCAAAGTGAATAATGTCTGCTTGATTTGTTATGCGGGAAAATTACTCCCAATGGTAAGCTAATTCCAGGCCATCCTGCTGCTATTGCGAGAAAAATTACCTTTGTAGAGCCTGTTAAAAGAAAGTCCATGCTTTGATTCTTAATATCTCATGAAGTAAAAGGTTATGCTTAATCTATATTTTATAGATCTAAAAGTCAAATTAGTCTCTGGAATAAACAAGCAAGAGTGTGAGGGTAAGCACATTCTTTAGCATTCATTTCTTTCCTAGTTTGGAAGATACTATGTGCTGAGTTAAAGACAATTACATTAGTGTAATACATAGCAGTTTTTGCTTATATTATTCTGCAAGTATAAACAAGTAATACACATGTTAATTTACATTCCATATAAAAAGCCAATTTTAAATCCAATTTATAAGGCAATAAATATATAAAGATTCTAGGACACAGCAATAAAGTTAAGCCATAAAGTAGAGTTAATTTAAGACAATAATAATAAAAGCATGACAAATTTTAGCATTCTACCAAATGCACAAAGGTGTTTCAGGTAACATCTGTTCAGAAGCAATTGCTACAAGATAGACTGGATGAGATGCAAGGTTTCACAGTGTAATAAATGTTTGTCAGTTTGCTTGCTTCATAATTAAAGACATGAGTCTCTGAAAAAAGCAATTAAGCCTTGCTCTAAATCTGAGACAATCACCCTTACCACCATCCTTTTTAACCCTCAAAGAAAAGATCCAGAATGAACAAGAAGCAAGTAATACTATATATACATATACATATATATATATTCAAATACTATATATATGAATATATATTCAACTTTGAGCAGGTAAATGTAACCTCTAAAAGACCGCTTGATAGTTTGGTTCTTCCGGTAAACCACATATTAATAAAACAAAAACCTTACTTATTTGTTGTTGCTCTATTCAGAAGGATAGAAACGAAAGGAAGTCTGGGATGGTTCTGAGCACTTTCTTTACAAGAACGGCCTGAATAAAATGATTTTTAACTTTTGATAAAGGTTTCAATGTCTGATCTTCGGTACAATTTTGACGTGAATAAAACTCAAGTGCCCGAAACCACAAACTAAGAGCACTATCTTCAGTTCTTGACAACATAACTCCCGGATAAGTGAAAGCTTCCCTTCAGCTGAAGACGCAACCAAGAAATGCATTCCAAAGGAAGCAAGCAGAAATCGCCTTCATCTTTTCTGGGCTTTCTGGCTACTATAAAAATAATACAGCAAAAGAAGATGAATGATGGTTGTTATTCCAGAAGACCAAACCATAGTTATTGTGTATCTTCCAAAATGACAAGTCTTCTGACATACAAGGCACTATGGAGCCAGACTTAAGTGAATTTGATGGCTTTCTTTTTTTTTTTTTAAATCATTTTATTGGGGGCTCATACAACTCTTATCACAATCCACACTTACATCAATTGTATAAAGCACATTTGTACATTCGTTACCCTCATTATTCTCAAAACATTTGCTCTCCAAGTAAGTCCCTGGCATCAGCTCATTTTACCCCCTCTCTCCCCATTCCCCCCTCCCTCATGAATCCTTGATAATTTATAATTTTTTATTCTGTCATATCTTACTGTCTGACGTCTCCCTTCACCCACTTTTCTGTTGTCCATCCCCCAGGGAGGAGATTTTATGTAGATGCCTGTAATCAGTTCCCCCTTTCTACCCCACCCACCCTCCACACTTCCAGTATCAACACTCTCACCACTGGTCCTGAAGGGATCATCTGTCCTGGATTCCCTGTGTTTCCAGTTCCTATCTGTACCAGTGTACATCCTCTGGTCTAGCCAGATTTGTAAGGTAGAATTGAGACCATGATAATGGAGGGGTAGGAAGCATTTAGGAACTAGAGGAAAGTTGTAAGTTTCATGGTTATGGTTGCTACACTGCACCCTGACTGGCTCGTCTCCTCCATAGGACCTAACAAGAACCTGGAGCCAACTGGAGCTGTGTGGCCAAAAGCAATCTAATCTCTGCTCCTCGGTTTCCTAATTTGTAAAAGAATGTCAATAATACTACTATAAGGAGGAAAAGAGTTCAGATTTTAAGTTATTTACTGTAAGCCGGCATACAATAAGTACTCCTAAAAGTTAACTCACTGACAATGTTCAAACATAGTAGACATCAATGAGCGAAAAGTATATCACACCCAAAATTGCAGTTTCTGTACTGACAGAAGTAAATAATTACCATCAATCCCATATAATTAGACACATGATCCTACTTTGGTGATTAGTGAATGGGGTCTTAGAAGCTTGTGAGCAACCATCTGAGGTGCAACTATTGGCCTCTCTCCATCCAAAGGAGAAAGAAAGATGGAAATAGAATGACATAAGGAAACAATTAGGCCAATCGGCTAATGGAACATGCACACATCAGTAGCCACCACCCTGAGAGCAGAACTAGATCGTGGCTGGCTGCTGTTCCCAACTGCTCTGAAGAGTGTCACATTAGAGGTCCTGGATAGTAAGATAAAAATGTGGAACAAAACCTATTTTCACAAAGGAGACCAGACTTATCAGTCAGATACAGACTGATGGAATCCCAAGACCATGTTCAGCCCTTAATCACACTTCATTCAGGCCTGGAACTAAACTCATGCCCATGGTAGAAGAATCAACCACTTAAGATCAAAAGGACAGCATTTAACCAAGGAGAAAGTTCAGAAGGGTTAGGAAAGTTCAGAAGGAGGAATGGAAACAGGAAACAGGGACAAAGTGGGATAAATGATGAAAAGAAAGGGATTGCAATGGATAAGTTGAAACAAAATGTGAAGGACTTGTTGAATATGAAATGCATAATATACTCTGTAACCTTTCACCCAACTCATAATTAAAAGTTTAAAACTAAATTAATTAACATAACTGAAGCTTTGAACTCCAGCAAAACCTGTGAAAGCTGGAATTTGGGTACAGGAGAAACCTCATAGGAGAAAGAGCCATAGAAAAGTGGTGACAGCCTTCAAACCTGGAACCAACCCCACTTCTGGGGAACACCTTTCCCAGAACAATAGACAGGTCTATAAAGCAAACAATAACATCCTCCTGAACTGTCAACCGTATAGGACCAAAGGGGCAGCATGTGGACAAAAGCAAGCTCAGAGGGCAAGCAGGGACAGGAAGAAAGGATGGATGCAAATAGGGATCCCAGGGAAGAAATAACAAAAGTACTCTTAGTTACCCCAAGGGACTGCAACTTCTGTCACTAAATAAAGTGTGCAAAAATTATTGAATAGAAAAGTAATTTGCCCCCCAATAAAATGATTTTAAAAAGAAAGAAAAGTAATTTGCCCTACAAACTTTCACTCAAACCAAAATAAGTGCTTTCAAAACATTGTGTCCAAAAAAAACACATTGTGTCAGCGTGGAGATTGGTTCCCAGGGTCAGTGATGCACCCACATGGGGCCACCCCTGGAGGTAGACAGAGTCCACACAAGGATGGAGGTGAAGGGCAAGAGAAAAGTTCTCACTGTCTCTCTTATAGAAAAGGTCACAGCCCCAAGGCAGCATCATCAGGCTGTGATGTAATTGACAGGTTGGACTTCACCCTTACACTTTTGTACAAATTCAAGTTGACATAAAATCTAACTGTCATAGCACAATACACATTCTTTTCCAGTGCAGATGAAATATGCTCTATAACAGATCACATGCTAGACCACGAAACAAGCCTTCACAAATTAAAAACAAAACATTACAAAGAATCTTCTCAGAATATAGCACTATATAAAAATTAGAATCAACAATAGAAAGCTCCTGGGAAAAGTTAAATACATGGAAAATTAATTAACACCCTGCTAAAAATTACAACGTAATTGAGATATAGTCAATTAACATGTCCTTCTAACCAGAATCCCTTACGTGGTCTATTATAAATTCTAGCCTCTATGTCTGCAGTTGGGGAGACTTGGGATAATGGTTTAATGCTTTGAGCTGCTAACCACAAGGTCAGCAGTTTAAAACCTTCCTCAGCTCCAGGGGGGTGAGCCCTGAAAAGATTTACAGTCTCTGAAACAGCCTGCCCTATAGGGTTGCTGGAAGTTGGACTTCACTCAGCGGCGTTGAGTTTAATACCGTGATTACATTCCCATTTTGGAGTAAGTTCTCTGCTGGGAGGCAGGATGAGTCTCCGCCTTATTAGACAATGGGAACCAAGTCACCACCCTCTGTTTCTTGGGAAAATGGTCTGTTGAAAGGCCAAAACCACACCTCCACCAAAGCCATACTTGTGTGTATTAGCACCATCTCAGAAACAGAGATTTTCAGGGACCATTAAAGGAAAAAGAGCCACCATTTTCAAGATCTCTGTCAGAACTGGCAGAGGTGGAGACAAGGAGGCTGCAGGGAGGGGACCAGGGGACAAAGCACAGGAGACAGACGGAGACCAGTGGCCATAGCAAGGAGAGCATGAGCAGGTGCAGAATAGACGCACTGAGACGGTAAGTCTGCGAGCTGAGCAGTGATCTGGCTCCCTGGAGCATGCTGGAAGGGGCCAAGAAACCATGCAGAGGACAGGGCTCCGCTGCTGGCTGAAGAAAGATGCTGCTGTGGGCCAATGAGTGTATCCTTCATGTTTTCTGATCCTGGTTTGTGGGAACCTGTTAACTTCCCTAATTTTAAAATAAAAAAATTAAAAAGAAAAACACTGCCATTGAATGGATTTTGACTTCTAGCAACCCTGTAAGAACAGGAAGAACTGCCCATGTGGGTTTCTGAGACTGTAACTCTTTATAGGAGTTGAAATTCTCATCTTTCTCTTGCACCTTCTCTAATAAACCCTGTAATGTGAGTATGGTCTTTGAGTTCTGTGTGGCTATTGGAACAAATGCTCAAGGCCAGCATAGTAGAGTCCCATGGGAGAAACAGAAGGGGCCCTGGTGGCAAAGCAGTTACAGTTGGGCAGCTAACTGCAAGGTCAGCAGTTCAAAACCACTAACTGCTACACTGGAGAAAGATGAGGCTTTCTACTCCAGTAAAGAGTTACCACTCTAGAAAGCCCACAGAGGTAGTTCTCCCTTGTCCTACAGGGTCACGTGAGTCAGAACCAACTTGATGGCAGTGAGTTTGGACAGCATTAAGTGGGAGGAAAGCTGACAGCAGAATAAAGAGGGTGGAGGCATGTCTGATCTTTACCTTATGGCAGAGGTTCTCCACCTTCCTAGTGCCGCGACCCTTTAATACAGTTCCTCATGTGGTGGTGACCATCAACCATACAATTATTTTCGTTGCTACTTCATAAGTGTAGGTTTACTGCTGTTATGAATCGTAATGCAAATATCTGATATGCAGGATGAATTTTCATTGTTGCAAATTGAACATAATTAAATCATAGTGACACAAAAACAATATGTAATTATATATTGTGAAACATTTATTCCTAATGACAAATAAATGAAGTTTTGTCTTGAAGCGGTGTAGTATGGGTAACAAAAAGTCTTCTACCCGGGCACTCATATGTGGGCATATCTGCATGTGGGCAGACCCACCTGGAGTTAGAGAGGTGCGGTGTTTTCCAATGGTCTTAGGCGACCCCTGTGAAAGGTTCATTTGAACCCCAAAGGGGTCGCGACCCACCGGTTGAGAACTGCTGCCTTACGGCAATCCGTCTTCGGTTTCTGAGTAATTGGAGTCTCCTTGTCCCTTGTGTAGCCAAGGGAAGTCAGATCGGGCCTCTTCCTCGTTCACTCAGTCATAGAATCAAATGCTAAACTCACTGTCATCGGGTCGATTCTGACTCATCCCAACCCTAGAGGACAGAATAGAATTGCCCATGTGGGTTCCAAGACTGTAAATCTTTATGGGGTAGAAAGTTTCTCTTTCTCCATAGAAGCTGCAGGTGGTTTCAAATTGCTGGCCACCAGGGCTCCTCCATTGTAAAAAAAAAAAAAATCTTTAAATTCCTTGGCTCAAACAAGAATGGAAACACAACATACCAAAACTTTTGAAACATAGGAAAAGCTTGCTCAGAGGGCAATTTATAGCAATAAACAAACATAACAAGACAGAAGGAAAAAAATAATGCCAATACCCAACAGCTCTAACCGTAATAAAAGAACACTCAAAAAAGCCTACAGCCCCCAAAGGAAAAGAATGAGTGCAGCAGAAATACACAAAACAGAAAAACAATAGAATCAGCATGACAAGAAGTTGGTTGTTTGGAAGAAAATCAACACACTACAGGCTACTCTAACAAAGGAAAAGATGAGGGAACTAATACAAATAAGACATGAAATAAGTTGCATCACAACAGAACCAACAGAAATTAAACGCATACTAACAGAATAGTATCCAGAACGTACTCCAACAAATTTGAAAATCTGGAAGGAATGGACACATTTCTAGAAACATACTACCTATCCAAACTAATACAGACTGAAGTAAAAAATTTGAGCAGACCCATGACAACAAAAAGAAATTGATCAGGTCATTTAAAAACTCCCTGCAAAAGGTCAGGTGTAGACGATATAACTAGCCAATTCTACCAAACATTCAAAGGGCTGACACCATTCTTGCTCGAGTTATTCCAGCGTATAGGAAAAGATGGAATACTCCTGGACTCATTTTACAAAACCAGCATACCCTGATACCAAAATCAGGTGGAGATGCAGGCCAATATCCCTCATGAACACAGACGCAAAATCTCTCAACAAAATCCTAGCCAAAAGAATCCAACAACATATCAAACAAAAAAGACTACAACATAGCCAAGTAAGATTCAAAGTAAGGATGAAAAATTCAATGTAATCCACCACATAAAACAAGAAAAGAATTACATGCTCAGATCAATCAACATAGAAGAGATATGTAGCAAAATCCAATATGCATTTGTAATAAATATCCATATCCAATCCATTCCTAATAAAAATGTGAAATAAAATAGAAATCCAAAGGGAATTCTTCAACATTTAAAAAAAAAAAAGAAGAAGAGAGAAAAAAGACTGCAGCCTAGAAAACCATACGGGGTAATTCTGTCCTACCTATTTGGCCTCGATGGCTTGGTATCGACTCAACAATATACAAAAACAGTCTCGTAAGCTGTGACAAAATAAAGTTGTTGAAGCCATACACTTATGGTATCTCTGTGATGGCAGCACAACCTTCAACTTGCACCAGCTAATTTATAAGTCACTTGTCCCACTCCTCCTCTGGATCTAGCAGTTACCACTGTGGGTCCTCTATGATGCTGAGAGCAATGGGAGGTAAGCATGTACCACTTAGAGGCTTTGTGTAAGAGGATGTGTAAAGGAGCCCTAGGGGCCCTGATGGTGTAGTGGTTACAAGCTGGACTGCTAATCACAAGGACAGCAGTCCAAAACCACCAGCCACTCCTTGGGAGATAGATGAGGCTTTCTACTCCAGTAATAGCTAGATGTAAAGAGTTATAAATCTCAGAAACCCATAGGGCAGTTCTATCCTGTCCTTTAAGATCACCATGAGTCAGAATTTATGTAATGACAGTGAGTTTGGTTTTTGGAAAAGAACCTGGTGTGTAGTTGGGCTGCTAACTACAGTCAGCAGTTCAAAACCACCAGCCACTCCGTGGGAGAAAGATGAGACTTACTGCTCCATGAATATTTACAACCTTGAAAGGCCACCGGGCAGTTCTCCTCTGTCCATTAGGGTCACTATGAGTCAGAATTGATCCGATGGCAGTGTGTTTGTTTTTGAGAGAGCAACTCTTGAATATTGTTTCAGGACTCAAGTCCAGTAGCTGAGGATGTGACCTAGGGAAGGTACCAAATTCAATGATCGTACGGAATTCTTTCAACCTTCGGTGTCCACACATACCTGCAATGCTCTTCTACCTACTCAGGCTGCATCCAATTGCCGAGAAGCTATACTCAAAACTCACTGATTAACATATATTCTACTGAAAGCATGTCAGTTATTTCAAAGTGCAGTTGATTCATGGTGCAGCCAAACTATCATACTCTTACAACAGACTAATTTTTACTAGTCTTACATATACCTACTTTTCACTTATTTAGGGACTATCCCGATATTTGTCAATTCACATTTATAATGATCATAAAAAATGTACTATCCAACTACTTTGTGGATACATCTGCCATTAACCAATGCCAAAGTGAGAGGCAAGAGTATGTAAGGATGCATCTGATTGCTGAGTTAATGTGTTGACGTGGCTGGGCTGTGATTCTCAGTGGTCTTGCAGTTATGCCATGATGTGATTTGAAAGTAATGACATAACCATCCTCCATTTTGTACTCTAATATGATCACCCTCCATGACACTGATTTTCACATAGTCATTAGGTCGTTGAAATCTAAAGCCATCAATAAGTCAAGAATGGGTGTATGCTTAGGGAAAAGGGGGTTGATACAAGCTTTTATAAGCAGTTCACTAGTAACATGAAGCCCACAACTACACATTCAGTTGAATATAAATCCTGAAAACACAGGCTCAAATTGAAACAGGATGTTAGTAGGTATCGGAGCTCTTGCTTTCTTGAACTAAAGCAGGAGCGAGTGACCAGCTTAGCGCTCTATTCTGCTACCAGCTTATGTGGTTGCAGAATGTGCAAAACACCAAACATCTAAATCATCCCTATGCCTGTCAAAGTACTAATCTACATGTCTTCAGAAAGTCAAAAAAAGCTGTCTTGGCCTTGGCTAATGAGCAGGTAAACAAAAGAATCTGGCTAACATCAATTGAGGCCAGATCAAGAGAAAGCCATGCACCACAGAACAATAACTTTTTGAGCCATTACTGGGATCTCATGAGGAAGGACTAGTCTCTAGGGTACCTTCACCCCAAAAGCAAGAGTTATCAGGTAGAGCTGAGAGCAGGAAGTGATACTCAGAAAGCAGCTTCTAGGTTGAGACCCTGAAACTTCAGCCAGGAACAAAGTTAAAGAGTTGAGCCTAAGATCCGGCCCCTCAAGGGCCCAGCTTAATGGGAGGTGGTCCCAAATTACCAGTACCCCTAGATTCCTGTTGAAAATAGACTCAGCACCCCTAAAGAAAAGCATCTCTAATTGTAACCTCCAAGAATCCTACAGGGTAAAATCAAGCAATGGGGTTATACAGATCACCAGTCGCAGGAGAGAAGGAGCCAGCATGGTGTGAGTACATTGTTGGGTCTGTCCCATTGATTTTCAATTCACAGCAATTCATGGGACAGGGTAGCACTGCCCAAATGGGGTTTTCAAAGATGAAATAAAAAATGCAACTGCTAAAATTGAACACCCAATGAACAAATTAAGTGGAAAATTAGGCATAAATTATGGCAAAAGTAGTTAACTGGAAGAAATAGCTAAAGAAATTACTATGTAAACAAGAAACTAGTCCAAAACTACCGTATATACTCAAGTATAAGCCAACCCAAAAATTTTAAAACAAATTTTTGATAATTTTAGTTTGAAAATTTCAGGTCAATTTATACTCGAGTATATACGGAAGTCCAAATTCCTTCTAAATTAATCATGAAGACCCAACCCCCTGCCACCGTCACATTAATTCTGATTTGGATCAGCCCTGATGCTGGGTTCTGAAACTGGACATCTTCATGGGAGCAGACAGCTTCACTTTTCACCTTTCGCTGGTGGGTTTAAGCCACCCAACTGTGGTATAATCAGAAGCTATCGCAAAAGAAACACAGTACATTAAATGCGCTTACTAATTTTCTACCTTGAAAGTATTGTCTCATCTGTGATGTCATGACATCTTTGCAAATAAGCCTTTTAACAAATCACAGTCTGAGATGATTCTACTAAATATAAGATGTGAAAGTACAAGGAGTGGAACTCAAATCATCTCATGAAATTCCAGAACATCAAACCTTGCTAGCTGAAAGTGGGGAGGACTTGAAGTACTTGCAGAAGAAGAGAATTGCAACCTTCAGTGTGAATTACAATTCTATGTCAAGAAGACCAAAATCCTCACAACTGTACCAATAGGTAACATCATGTAAATGGAGCAAAGGTTTCTTGGATCCACAATCAATGCTCATGAAAGCAGCAATCAGTTCAGAGATCAAAAGAATGGATGCATTTGAATTGTGGTGCTCTATTGAAAGTACTGTGGACTGCTAAAGGGACAAGCCAATCAGTCTTGGGCGTAAGGCCAGAGGGCTCCTTAGAGGCAAGGATGGCAAGACTGTCTAAAAGAATGACCAGTCCCTGGAGAAGGACATGCTCGGTAAAGAAGAAGGGCAGCACAGTGAAAGAGGACCGCCCTCAAGGAGATGGACGGACACAGTGGCTGCAGCAATGAGCTCAGACAGAACAATTGTAAGGATGGAGCTGGACCCGCAGTGTTTCATTCTGTTGTGCATAGGGCAGCTAAGAGTCAGAAAGGGCTGGATGGAACCTAACAAAAACAACAACAAATATTGATTATGAATACAAATATTACCTATTGAATATGGCCTACTTGCTGGGAACTCAGACCTCCGGATTGCATGCGGAAACTTCAAAAACTTTGTGGGAAAATTCTACTAACTTTTCATTTCATTTTGCTACGAACTTTTAAAAGTTCCCTCATATTCTGGACAAAAGAGATAAAATAAGCATAACTCTTAACCAAGAGAGTAGTGTAATAAAGCAGGAGACATTGTCCCAGGGGATTTTTCTCAAACTGAGCAAGCTCTTTCATTGCTAAGTTAACCAACTACTATTTATTCTTCAGTTCTGACATGACAGCAGTCATCGTGTGTGTGTGTGTGTGTGTGTGTGTGTGTGTGTGTGTGTGTATGATCCTCCTGCTAAACAACTAAAAATATATAAAATTTTGCCATCCCTGTGGCCATCTTGATACTTAATCTAGCATAATTAACCCGTTATTCCTCATTTTATAGCTGAGTTCTAGTCAACACCTATCATTTTTACCTGAAAGTTATGCGAAGTGAAAGATTACACGAAGAGTGGAACTCAAGTCACCTAATGGAAACTCAATGAAATCAAACCTAAATATGGATCCACTTCTGGTTTGTAAACTTTTAATGCCTTCCTTTGGGCCCCATAGTTTAGATTCATCACAATTTTTAATTGTCTACAGAAGACATACATTGTAGTGTTAAATTTCACCAATCACTCAAGTGTTTTCCCATAACTATCACTCACTAGTGGTTTTCCGTAATGTGGGTGTCAGCATTCGATTTTAAATTCTTTTGGATTCACCCCAGATCTACATTCCGACTAAGTCATTATTCACACACATACCCTATCCAACGCCCTGAGTCTTCGTTCACTAGTTAGTACCAACAAAACAATGTAACAGGCGTTAAGACACTTCTGTTGAGTGTAAAAAAAAGAAGTCAGAGAAGCAACTGGAATAACGGGTTTCAAATAGTTAGATTTCTTTCCAAACTAAACAAAACATTCTTTAGCCATGACTACACTGCCCGCCAAGTTTTAAAATGAGCTGTCTCAACTTGGAAAGTTGTATCTGCGTAAAAGGACGCTTCCTGCATTAAAATTTAGGCAGGAAATGAGGTGTTCATATTAAAAGTTCATTTTATTAACGTCTCAGCCTTTGACAATGAGGGGCGGGAGAGGTCGACTTAAATGCCATGCCCCCTTAGAGAATGTCAACCTACTGGGAAAACTGCTTTTTCACATCACCCTTAATGAACTGGGGGGGCAACAGAATGATCAACATCTTTGTCACAAGATCAAAACAAAAGTGGGTTCTGATGTCAGAAGTCTTTTAAAATGTTTAAAATAAAGTGGCAGCGCTGGAGGCCCGGGGCAAAATGTAGCCCCCGAAGTCGCAGCAGAACCAACGTGGGGGGCTCCCTCCCCAGATCAGGGCGACACTTACAAACTTGGGGCGCTTCTCCCCAGGCTCTTCGGGCCCGCGGGGCGGTGGCGGGTGCTGGGGGTCCTTCCTGCGCGGCATCTTGCTGTCGCGG
>NW_022103908.1:25120298-25132869 GCF_000313985.2 Echinops telfairi | reverse complement strand
CGGCGGCCGCGAGGTCCGCCACGGAATCCCCTTGCAGGCCGCTCCGCTCCGGTCGCCAGCGGGGCCTCCCAACCGCTCCCGGACCCTTCCGAAAACTCCCGCCACCGCCCGCCCGCCGGGCCCGCCAATCCCCGGCCGTCTGTCAGTGACACCGCCGGGCTCCGCCCCTTCCGGCTCCGCCAATCCCGGACCGTCTGCTCAGTGACACCGCCGGGCTCCGCCCCTTCCGGACCCGCGGACCTGGGGAGCCGTGCCGCTGACTTGCTGCTGCTCCCGTGTCCCTCGGACCATCCGGCCTGTTTACCTGCGGGACGCCGGGACCGGCGTCCTGAATTTCCTGGATTTAGTTGGATTGAGCAAAATGGGTGCTGCGGGAATTGCGCTTCGCTACCTGGTGAACTCACCTGCCGTGCATTGAGGGAACCTCACGGTGCGGTGGCCGCTGGGCAGAGTCATTCCAGGAACCTTGCTTTCTGGGGTGCTAACCGGGACAGGACAGCGTCCGTGACATAGCACAACAAGAAGTGCTCGAAATAGTGAATGCCAGGGGAAGGGGATTACTCCCACGGACAGACACCTGTTTGGCAGAGGATGTTTCTGCGCCTGTATTTACGTGTGCTGTATAAATATGTTCATGAGTATAGTAGAACATATAGGGCACAAAATTATAAAAACTTCTTAGACATAATCAAACACCTTAAGAGAATGAGTCATTGGGTCTGGGGGCTAGGATAACAGTCTTCGAAGGCACCAAAGTCAATTGACATGACATAGTTCACAATTTGTAGACAATGTACAACTTCCTTCTTTGATGAGTAGAGACTGGAGTTTTAAGAGCTTGTGAGTGGCCTTGTAGGATGCAAAGATTGACCTATCCTGTCCAAAGCTAACAAGAATGAAGAAACGCACAGACACTTGGAAACACTTGGTCCACTTGGACTCCAGACGCCATGACCTTGGTCTAGAAAATCTTACTGGTTCCTGGCTACCACTGCTCTGAAAGGGATCAAGTAGGAGGTCTTGGATAGACTGGGGTAAAATGAAGACCAACATTTCAATCAATAACTCCAAACTTGCTGGTCTAATAGGGGTTCATAGAACCACTGAGGCTGTGGCCCCTAGACTCCCACCAGCCTTGGAACTGAACTCAACCCCGTGACTCAGTTTTCAGGTCTGCACTCTGAACAACAGCACAATGGAGGTACACACGCTCATTAGAACAATCAAGCCCTTGAGATCAAAAGGGCAGCATGTGCTCACAAACAGAGCTCAGAAGGTAGGAAGAACTAGGAAGGAAGGAGGAAAGGGAATGGTAAACAGGGAGCAGGTGGGAAGGAGGCTGTGACATTGTGGGAAGTACAACCCATGTCATAACCATGTATGTCATAACCATGTATGAATTGTTGAGAAGAAGCCTTCACCCAAATCACAATGCAAAAGTTTAAAAAATAAATCAGAAAGAGCTAGTTGGCAAAGCTTCTGAAGGAATGTGTGGCTCACAAACACACAAATGACAAAATAATGTGAATGCTGTAGCCATCATTTTAAACCTTTCTGGGGGTCAAAAAGTTGAGAGACGAAAGCTGAAGGTGCAGATTCAGAAAAGCACCCGAAAGGATCCTAGAGTTTCATTAGGCTGGAACGAGATCAAGGGCATTCCAGGTAGCAACAGCTCAGGAGGTGTCCAGAGCTTAGAGCTGAAAGAACCTCAAGGGCTGATGGTAAAAGGGCCTTGAACTGACATCAGGCAAAAGAGCTTGGTGTGTACACCCCAGGTCAAGCTTCTAATGAATGACAGCAGAGGCCAGGTTAACATTTGGCTCACCTGCCAGGTTCTTTCTTCTGCTTTAAAATTCGTCTTTTTCTTTGAACCATTCTCTTAAATTAATCCATTTTCCGACCCTATGAAGGTAGTAGAGACCAATACACTGGTAGACACGTGTACAGATTTTGCTAAAATCTGCTAAAAGGTACAACCCTAGCTAATTGGATAGTGACCCAAGAGTTCAGAAAATGGACTTTAGTGCCAGACAAGTTGTGTGTTGTCATTTGGGTTTTTGTTTTCAGTCATTTAAAAATTATTTTCATGTGTTTTTACTGTACCAGACTCTCTGTCCTAGCTTATATCCTTAAAGAACATCGCACCTGAAGGAAGATTTCTAAAAAACAGCAGGGTCAGGAGAAATGCAGTTTCTTTTGTCTTGAAGACCATGAAACCCAGATAAGAATGTTATTCCTGCTATTTACTACCGTAGCTCTGTAATGTTGGAGATGGTTAAATTCCTTTGACTATCTGTAAAAGGAAGATAAAAATAAAAGTTAGATAGATGGGACTGTACAAGGGTCATGGCAAGCTTATGTACAAGAACCAGAATAAAACATTGGCTGGTCTTTTGTGATCCTCACGATCACTGGTGTGTGTTATGGGTTGAATTGTGTTCCCCAAAAATATGTTTTATATATTATACCTGTGGTATAAGAGACTATACCTGTGGGTATAATCTCATTTTGGAATGAGTTGTCTTTCTTATGTTAATATACCTCAAGTCAATCTCTCTTAAGATATAAAAGAAATTAAGCAAGTGAGCAGAGATGATGGAAAAGAAATCCAAGTCGCATGAAGATTGCCTAAGAGCAGAAGTTTAAAGCCACAAGGACCTTGCTCTAATGCAGGCAGAAAGGGAAAGCCTTCCCTTAAGGACCCCTGGTGGCACTGTGGGGTAAGCATTGAATATCTAACTGCAACGTGGACAGATCAAACTCACCAGCTGTTCCTCTGGAACAAGATGAGATTATCTGAACCCATAAAAATTTATGGTATCAGAAACCTTAAATAGGATTGCTATGAGTCAGAATTGAGTTTATAGGCCCACACCCTGAATGTAAACTTCTAGCCTTGGAGACAAGGAGGCATCATGGCTTACTCATTGGGCTACTAATCACAAGTTCAACGGAGGCTTTCTACTACTGTAAGATTTTCAGTCTCTGAAGCCTAGAGAGGCAGTTCTACTGGGTCCTATAGGATCATTGTGAGAAGGAATCATCTTGATGGCAGTGAGTTTTGGAAGAGCCTCCTAAACTGTGAGAAAAATTAACTTCTGTTTATTAAAGCTTCTACTTGTGATATTTCTGTGGTAGTAGCACTAGATAACCAGGATAGCATTTTCAAGTCTACCATGTGGCTCTTGTGCCAATTCCTGACACCAAGGTCTCTTCCTCACTGCCTGATCTTCCACTTCACCAAGCCTGAGGTCCTCCTTTAGAGATGGGTCTCTCCTGGTGCCTTGTCGGATAATGTTTTGTTGTGATCCATAGGTTTCCATTGATTAAATTTTGGAATTTCTTTCTTATAAAGTCCTTTCTTCCTAGTCTCCCTCCATCTAGAAGTTCCACTGAACCCTGTGCACCATAGGTGACCTTATTGGTATTTGAAATTCCTGTGATATAGCTCTAAATGCCACAGAAACATTAAGCTACCACAGTACAGCAAACTGGCAAATGGGTGGTGGATAGTAATGATAATAATAATGCATGCATACATAAGACCTACATACCAAATAGGGCATTGCTAGGCTTAAATGATATAGCATATATAAAACTCTTGGGACTAACTCAGTGCACTTGAGCCAACAACCTTGCAGTTCAGCAAGTTGGGTTTGTTGCTCAGGGTGAATGAGAACACACACTATGAATAACTGTGGGATGTCTCAGGAGGAGGCGGTTAAGACCAGAAGGATTTCAGTTTGGGTCCAGTAAATTGGGGCATACCCCAGAGAATCAGAGCAGGAAGTCTGGCTCTGGATTGGTGCTGTCAGGTATCCAGGGTAGTTCAATGATGATCAATAAATCCTCTCCAGAAGCAAGGCAGACAAGAGTGAAGCTAAATGTATAATTGATAAAGCAGTAGCAGTCATCACATTAGCTGGAAGACGTGAATGTTTGGTATTTCGTGCAAGTGACCTTGCAAAGTGACCTTGCTGTCTGTGCTTAGACAAAATTAGGAAGCTGTCTTGTTCTGTCTCACTTCACAGTCACAGGGTGACCTCATTTGATGTGGATGTTTTGTGACATGGTTTATGGCCACCAGGCCGAGCTTGGAGTGTCAGGCCAGTGTCTAACAACACTGAGGTCTAGCTGTCAGAGCAGTTCCCAGGTGTCAGGGGCTGCATCTTTGACTTCCCATGTCCTTGCCACACAGAAGGTGCTACATATAAATAAACAGAAGCTACTAGAAACTGTTTTCCAGCTTGACAGAAAGCACTTTGAAATTTTTGTCATAAAAATTCATCTCAATCGGACAAAGACATGAATGAAAAAATAATAATTTATAAATTATCAAGGGTTCATGAGGGAGGGTGGGAGAGGGAGGTGGGAAAATGAGGAGCTGATACCAAGGGTTCAAGTAGAAAGAAAATGCTTTGAAATCGGTGATGGCAACATATGTATAAATGTGCTTGACACAATGAATGGATGTATGGGTTGTAATAAGAGTTGTACGAGCCCCCAATAAAATGATTTTTTTTAATTCATCTCAACAGCAAGGCATTAGTGAAACTAATTTATTCGCATAAAATTTCCATTCTTATAAGTACATTTATGTATGTTTATTATTTAAACTTCATTCTTACCACTAACAAGAAGTAGATACTTTTAGCTAAAGCTTCTATAAGTTTTTTCAGTCATTTTATTGGGGGCTTGTACAATTCTTGTCACAATCTATACATACATCCACTGTGTCAAGCACATTTGTACATTTATTGCCATCATCATTCTCAGAACATTTGCTTTCTACTTGAGCCCTTAATATCAACTCCTCATTTCCCCCCTCCCTTCCTGCTCCTCCCTCCCTCATGAACACTTCATAATTCATAAATTATTATTATTTTGTCATGTCTTACACTGTCTGACGCCTTCCTTTACCCACTCTTCTATAAATGTTTTAATTCTTAAAAAGAAAACTGAAACGAGCCTAGCAAAATATTAACACATATTTAATCTCCAAAACCCACTGTCACGGAGTCACTTCTACCTCATATGTAGGGTTTCTGAGCCTTTACCGGAGCAGACAGCCTTATCTTTGTGCTAGGCCAGTAACTAGAGAAATAAATGCAGACACACTCAGGTATGTCTGCATTTATATCAAGCAGTAGTTATATACGGAAAAAACATCCCAGCCCAGTCCAACTCACATCCAAGTCCAATACAAATCCATAAGTTCCTCTTCAAACTCACAGAGCCACATGCAATGATGCAGAATGCAGGAATATCATAGGCCAGTAGTGTTGTCTTGTGGATCCAATGGTGGGAGACGCATCACAGGGCTCGGGTTGCTGTCAGCCTGGCTCCACGTGGCTTGTCATCAGGAAGGTGAAGCAGAGACACAGAGTGGCCTGCTTCTTCTGATGGCAGAATCAAGAGACAGGAAGTTCCCAGAATCCTCATGAGAAGGCCATGCCCACAAGGAGGCATCAATCAGGCTCGGACCTGATTGACAGACTAGAACCTATTTATGAAGCTGGCATGGCATTATTATGTAACTACCACAGTTTGTAAGACATCAAACCTCAGAAAATTAATAAATTTTTGTTATTTTTTGCACTAAATTTATATTTTGTTATAATAGCAGTAGAAAATTAGCACATTGAGATGATTTTGTTTCAATAGCTGCTTTATCTCTCTCTTCTGATGGAATATAAACTCCATGGAAAGGTCTTTCCTTTTCTTCATTGTGATATGCCAAGCAGTCTCAGAGTGGCCTGGCAGCAGGAAGATGAAAGCAGAGAGGAAAGGGGAGGTTCCCAGAACCCTACTTGTCAAAAGGCCGCATCCACAAGGAGGCACCATCAGGCTGTGACCTGATTGACAGGTTGAATACCAACCCTATACTTTTATATATCTTCAAGTTGACATGAAATTATTTAACTACCCCATCTTCTCTGTGGATTTGAACTACTGGTCTTGTAATTAACAAGTAGGCCTCTAACCTACAGTGTCACCAGGGCTCAGTGGTATGTATATTAATATCAGTTTTATTTTTTGCAATTTTCTATTTTTTAGATAGGCTTAATATTACATTTTTAACAAAATACATATCCTTTTTAAAAAATATTTTTAAATCATTTTATTAGGGGCTCATACAATTCTTATCACAATCCACACATACATCAATTGTGTAAAGCACATTTGTACATTCATTGCCTTCAGCATTCTCAAAACATTTGCTCTCCACCTAAGCCCCTGGCATCAGCCCATTTTTCCCCTCCCTCCCTGCTCCCCCCTCCCTCACGAACCCTTGATAATTTATAAATTATTATTTTATCATATCTTTCCAAAATACATATCTTAACAGAAAAATAGGAACTTTAGAGAGATCTTAACTCTCCCTGTGTCTCCAGAAAGTCTTCAGTTACTGCCAGTAAAACTGTCCTTTCTGAGGAATGGGTGGAATTCGTTGTGGCTCATTTCTGGTGGCAAAAGGCCAAAGGACTTGCTCTTTCATCTTCTTCAATAATTTCTGTCTAACCATTTAACTATTACATAGTAAAAATGAAAATAATAAAAAAAACAAGAATGATTGTTTTTGTTTTGTTTTGTTTCTATAAACGTAGACTTTGGGCTTTGCGGATCCTATTTCCAGTAAGCTAATAAACCCAGGAGAGGACGCATGAATAATTTTCTCTTAGGATGGTTTTATGTCTCTTTTGTTCGTTTTTTAAAATCATTTTATGAAGGGCTCATACAACTCTTATCACAATCCATACATACATCAGTTGTGTAAAGCACATTTGTACATTCATTGCCCTCATCATTCTCAAAACATTTGCTCTCCACTTAAGCCCCTGGCATCAGGTCCTCACTTTTCCCCCCTCTCTCCCCATCTTTTGCTCATTTTTTTCTTGTTTTCATTCTGAATCATCTATATCTCCCCTCCACTGTACCTTTACCCTTTTCTTCGGTTCTCTCTTCTCGCATCCCTTTCCTCTCCCTTCAAGGAGTGCAGAGGCAAAAAGCCAAGACACAGGGAAGGAACTGCATCTCCCACTCCCGGTTTGAAGTTAAACTAAAGTTCATTTATTTTCCATGTATGCTTTCCACGTTGTCAGCAGATTAAAATAGGGGCCATTTGATTATAAGCCTAATTAAAAACCTAATGGAGTTAATACCACCATCTTCACCATTATTTGGCCACCTCGTACAGGGGCAGAATAACGATGGGAACAGCCCAGCTCCACAGCACTTTGTATTTAATGACAGGGTGTAATAATAGTCATCTATTCATTCACATTACCTTTGAATCTTTCTTTCTAACCCTTACTTGTTTACCCTACTAAAATGGAGACAAGAGCCAAAAAAAAAAAAAAAGTCTTCCCTACAGGTTTTGGTGCCTGGCTACCTTAATTTAAATGTTTACTGTTTATATAATATTAATTTGGGACCAGGGGTGGATGGGGTGAACCAAGGTATAAAGGTATGTTTCTCTACTGATTCTCCACAACCGTGGCCATATTGGAATTTCCTTATTGTGAGTTCCACCATGTGCGTTGTAGGATGTGTAGTAGCCTGCCTGGCTCTGCTCACTGGATGCCAGTAGCAGGCCCCAGTGGTGACAACCAAAAATGTCTCACACATTGTCAGCTATCTTCTAAGGGAGAATAATCTCTCCCCCCACCCCAGCCCCCGACAGCCATTGGTCTTTACAAATGTATTGTTTTTCAGTATATAGATTGAGTTCTTTGTGGTTAACACTTTTTGTACAATATATGTTGGTGAATATCATTAATGATACAGCAAAAATTAAAATACTAAGAATTATTTTAGTGTTTTGGTTTTGCTGATCATATTCCCCTTCTCAGAACTTCTTAAACCACCATCTTTTTGAAAAATATAGTTACTGACCTACAGTTGCACCCATTAATTTATGTATTGTCTTGATCTGCTTTAGGATTACCGTGGCACCATTGAATAAATTCTACAAGATGACCCCCATGTCCTTAGAATGTTTTATGATCTATGTTTCATATCAGTTTTATTTTTTACAATTTTCTGTTTTTGTTCATGTTTTATGCAATTTTATATTTTTGATCATATGCTTTATGA
Organism: Echinops telfairi; assembly: GCF_000313985.2. Taxonomy (NCBI): domain Eukaryota; kingdom Metazoa; phylum Chordata; class Mammalia; order Afrosoricida; family Tenrecidae; genus Echinops; species Echinops telfairi. The sequence continues at coordinate 25,124,772 of NW_022103908.1, read as the reverse complement.
TCTTTGCAGAATAAGTTTGCCAATGTCTGCTCGCTGACTTTTTCTTCACTTTGTTATATCAAAATTACTTCTAGATTATTGCTTTTCCCACAATTATATTATTCTGGTTGGAAGCAAATATTAATTTTTGAACAAATATTTGCTGTGGAGCCAAGTACTTACCCTTGCTTATACTACCTGTCACACAACCTTTCATACCTGTCCTGTTCTTGTTTAATAGGGTCAGAGCGCTTGCCACCATAATGAATCACGGTAAAGAATAGAGTTGATTAAGATGGGTCTGAAAATCAAAATTAGTGTATGTCTATGTAACTCTTCTTAAAATACGCTTAAGTACTTTGTGTTCTGATAAGTTTTCTTCAGGGTCTTATGTGGTAAGTTCAGACAGAAATTCTTCATAAGGAATGTAATTAGTATAACACAGTTTAATGTTTAATAGCTTCCTAGGATGTTTTGATTAGAAAATTAATCTGCCCATGTTTGTAGATGATGGAGTCATTTAAGGGAAGGCAGGAATATTCCTATTAGCGTGAGACACTTAACTAAGGTTCAATTGAAAGTGTTAGATGTCACTACTAAATCACACTCCTAATTTTTGAAATAAATAGAAAAAAGGAATTAAGTAATTATTAGGACTCTTGTAAGATTAAGGTCTAATTCCTTCAGATTAAAGCACAATTACAAAAGCCCAAATATAATTTGTGGAGTCACTTTAAAAATAGTCTGTCTGACAATAGCAAATAGTAACTACGAGTATATCATCCAAAGCACAAATGTTAAGTCTATTAGAAGTATTTGCTGGTGCCTTGTAGACATTTTCATTCTTCTATATCTCTAGCTTATCAGCAAATATATTTTTCTTTATTATTATTTTTTAATCATCAGGGGGATTAAGCAGGGTTTCGACATTTTGAAGATTTCCTCATTGTGATAAATGATTAAAAGCCTGATTGAAAAAAAATACATAAAATTTTTTTTTTTAAAAGCTTGATTGGTGACAGACTGAAAAGTCGGTAGTTTGAACCCATACAAAAGCCACGCGACAAAAAGTCCTAGTGGTCTGAGTGCAACGATCACAGCCTATAAAACTCTCTGCAACCAAAAACAAACTGCCGTCCACAGTGACCCTGTAAGACGGGGAAATGGCCTCTGTGGGCTTTCCAGGCTGCACATGTCGACAGGAGTAGAAAGCCTCCTTTTCTTCCGCAGTGATTTCCCACTGCCGGCCTTGCCGTTAGCAGTCCCACATGTCGCCCTCGATGTGCGCTCGGTTCTGCGATGAAGCACATAGTGTCATCATCAGTCAGAAGTGCTCTATGGCAACTGGCTTTAGTGTCGTTGTTGTTGTTGTTGTTGTTGTTGTTAGACCATCCAGGTATACAACAGAGTGAAACACTCTCTGGTCCTGTGCCAGCTTCACAATGGTGATGTTTGAGCCCATTCTTGCAGCCACTGTGTTTAGGCTTGGAGCATTTTGTAATATGAAATATACATTACAAACTATTTATTGAACTCCCTCCTTAAAGCATCTGCTTGTGTATATTAATTGTTTTGCCTTCTAATTTCTCTAGTCATCCTATTGTGCCACAAGGATTAAAAGCAGTTTCTTCAATTAGCCATGATTAATGTAATGGTATTTCTTTTCCAAGCATGAAAAGATACTGTACATATAATTAGTTGCAATAGTTAAAAAAGTTGACTTGCTTACGTTTTTCTGTGGATATCAGAAATATATACAATGTCCTATGAAATCAAGCTCTGTCCACACCCTGCTCTTGAAACTGTGCTCAGAAGTTACCAGAGAATTGTATTTGCCAGACCCGCACTCCTGGTCCTTAATCAGACTCCATCACAGCTGGGTATAGTACCCTCCTTGACTGTGTCACTTCACTTATCACTCTAGTGCCTTCTCTTTCTAAATATTCCTCCTTCGTGCCACCTGTGCTCTGGCTGTCCTTTCCTGTCCCCTCTTCCACTGTGCAAGTGAGGCTGCCTCAGGGAGAGGGCCTGACTCGGCTCTCCATTCTTGAGAATGAGTCCCAGATCATAAAATTACCAAGGTTGTTTCTCACCCCAGTTTGCTTATCTGCAAAATGAGGAGGTTAAAGTGTGCTCCTCAGACATCCAAACTATGATGCTCAAAGCACCAGGTTTTCATGTCAGTACTGCACAGTCCACTGCAACAAATGAGCAAGAAGGCATTTGAGGGACTATGATGCTGAGCCCTCTCTCTGCTGTTGTTTAAACAAACCTGGCATTTATCTATTGAATTGTTCAACATAAAACCTCATGTTGAACAAAAATAAACAAAAAGAAAAATAAAATCAGGCAATCAGTAATCACAGCTAAATGCAAAATTTCAGGTAAGCTTGCCTTACAAAATAAATCAGAACCTTGCTGAGGTCGTTATTGTGCCAACCTGGCCGATAACACGTGGGATTAATCGAAGGCCGGAGAGATAAATGGCTCAGCAAGCCTCGTCTTTCTGTCTCTCGTGCTGTGATCATCGGACCAGTGTGCGGCTGTCATGCTTGTTCTGTGCCTCAATTTGCAAGCTACACTACCTGTGGGACACCTAACCCGTTGATTGTGTTGCTGTAATTTGAGGTTCCTTTAAGACTTGCTTTGCCATACCATTGGAATTTACATCGCTTGAACTGGGGACTGTTGGACCCTGTCATCTGGCTGAAGGTTGGTGACCTGCCTTGCTGTTTGCTGCCTGTGCCCAGATAGCCTGAATTGCTCTACAGAGGACTACCTACAGCCCTCAAGACTTGAAGGACTGCTCGTGTCTCACAACTGTCTCACGGGAGTGAGTTGCACTGAGCCATTTGTACTGCTTTTTAATTTAATTAACTGTTTATTTCTTATGTTTTATATATATATATCTGTATAAATATATATATAATTATTAGCATTCAGGTTTTGTTTCTCTAGAGAACCCTGTCTAACACACTTGCAACAGGAAAAAGAGAGAGAGCAGTATGCAAAGAAGAAAGACTAACCTTTGCATTTACTTGTAAACCCTAATCTAAGAACAATTTGTTCTTAGAATGTGGTCCTGCTAGATACTTGCCCTCACGAAGCAACCACTGAAGATATAAATGATACAACAAAGTGTTGAAAACGTCAGATCCCCTCCCCCAGAAGAAGCTACTTGACGGCAATGAAACTGCAGTTAGGGGAGAGGAGCATGTCTGACCAGAGCAAATGGGAGCTTTTAGGGGGAGGAAGAGAGAGAGGAGCACATCCTGACCCACCACGCCTGGAGGACGACATCTCCACTCTGAACAGCCTATGGACAGAGTGGACAATATGGCTGATCCCACCACAAGACACGCCATGCCTTGATGGCCCCGGGCTCTAAGAGGGACAATGCTGGAGACTCAGTGTTGGGACTGGCCCAGACTGACCCTGAGACACTGAGGCAAACCACAAAAAGCGTGCGGCAAAGCAACCGTGGGAGCAGAGCAGAGGAAGTACAAAGGACAGACTTGGGGACCAGAGCATGGTACCCCATCGGTCTTGACTGAAGGACACGCCTAGAGATCAAAAGTCAGACCTTGACCTATTTACAGGTCTTTCTTTCTGCTTAAATTTTTGTTTTGTTTTGTTTTGTTTGTTTGTTTAATTAACTTATTCTTCTATGGGTAATAGGTTTCCTTTTTTGTTGCCATCGCTGTGCTCTCACTGATTGCCTATCTTGCTATGGCTTGGTTTTTGATGCATATTAGTATCTCTACAGATCTATCTTGATAAGGTAGTCTGGAGAAGAAAACAACGGGACCAACAGTTCCGGGGGGACACGGGAGAGGGGGAGGCGGGGGTAAGGAGGTGGTGCTGACCAACCCAAGGACAGGGGAGCAATAAGTGATCCAAAAACAGTGGCAAGGAGGGTGCAAGAGGCCTGGTAGGGATTCAGCAAGGGCATTGTAATGGAGAGAAATCACTAAAACCCAAATGAAGGCTGACCATGATAGTGGGAGAAGAGGAACGTAAAGGGAAATCGAGGAAAGAACTAGGGGACAAAGGGTATGTATAGAGGTTTTAAGACTGGAATGTACATATGTAAATATATTTATATAAGAGTGTGGGCAAACAGATTTACGTGCATATATTTATAGGTTTAGTATTAAGGAAGCAGATGGACCTTGGGCCTCCACTCAAGCACTTACTCACTACAAGAACACATTGTTCTTTTAAATTGACATTCCAGGATGCACACCTTCCCGAATCAATTGCTGAAGAAAAATGTGAACATAAGCAAAGGTGGTGAAGAAAGCTGATGGTGCCTGGCTACCATAAGATATAGTGTCCAGGATCTTAAAGGGTTGAAGACATACTAGCGGCCATCTAGCTGAGAAACAACAAAGTCCATATGGAAGAAGCACACCAGCCTGTCTGACCACGAGGTGTAGAAGGGATCAGACATCAGACATCAAAGAACTTAAAATCATATCAGTGGGTGCCCGCT
>NW_022103908.1:25106551-25119288 GCF_000313985.2 Echinops telfairi | reverse complement strand
TGTATGTATGGACTGTGATAAGAAATATATGAGCCCTCAATAAAATAATTAAAAAAAAAGAATAATGAGGGTAACAAATGTACAAATGTGCTTTATACAATTGATGTATGTATGGATTGTGATGAGTTGTATGAGCCCCCAATTTTTAAAAAAAGAATAAAAAGAAAAAGTCAGATAGTGCCTGGTTATCATAAAGAGTAGCATCTCGGGTCTTAAGAAACCAAACTCACTACCATCTAGCCGAGGGCAACTCATAGCGTCACTGTAGCACTACCGAGCAGGGTAGAACTGAGTTTCTGAGACTAGAACTTTTTTTTTTTTTTGAGACTTTAACTCTTAAGGGGGGTAAAAAACCACATCTTTTTTCCCTGGAGCAGCTGGTGGTTTTGAACTGCTGATCTTACAATTAGCAGTCCATTGAGTAATCACTATGCCACAAGGGCTCCTTAGAGGCTTGTCATTATTGTTTATTTGTCTGTTTCTTTGTTTTTTGAGACTTCTCTTAAGACAAACAGCCTTCTAAGAGAAGTGTCAGCTAAATCCACATGGATGATTCACACTAGTCAGAGTGATCCAATGATTATTAAAAATAGAATCCATGATGTGTTAGTCCGGGTGGACTGGAGAAAAACATTCATAGACACACATATGTGTATAAGGGAGAGGTTTATATACAAGAGGAATTGAACATTGAGAAAACATCCCAACCCAGTCCAGTCCAAGGTCATAAGTCTGCTGTTAGCCCATATGTCCAACAGCAATCTAGAAAGTCCTCTTCAGACTCACAAAACACATGCAATGACAGCGAATGTGGAAGATCACAGGCCAGTGGGTAGAAAGTCTTTGGTGGTAGAAGCATCTCAGCGCTGGCAGGGGTCTCTACATGGCCATTTCAGTTCCCAGGGTTGCATCAGGGTAGGTCCATGTAGCATCTCCTCAGGAATGCCTCGCAGGAAGTCAGCCTTGTCAGTAGAGAGTCTCCAAGGGAATGAACCGAGAGAAATAGTGTCTCCTGCCTCCAAGAAGGAATTACCAGATTTCCCAGAATTCTCAGGAGAAGGCCATGCCCACACAGAAGTCTCATTGGCTATCTCCAGATTGACAGCCAGACTCCACCCCTACACTCTTGGTCCTTAAATTGACAGCAGATTAGGTGATTACCACACATGACCAGAAGAGGAACTGTTGTAGAGTTTCAATTCTGATCACCCCTTTACAGAGGCTATGGATAATAGTGAAAGTCCAACATCATGTACAAAATCTCTATTGAATACCCTCTAGCCATTGAGCATGGAGATGGGGACTCTTGTATTCACACATTTTGCATTGGAAAGCAGCTTCCCTTCACCTGCCCCCAACCAGCCCAGGGACTGACAATCTCCTTTGGAGGCCTATCGGGATGTATCCTCGATGGAGATCACTCTAGTGGATGTTGTATAGTTATGTCATGACTTGAGTGCCTCAGGGAAACCTTAGAACCAATATTGTAAGCTCCTCTGTCTAACATATTGTACACGTCCCACTTATGGCTCCAATCCAGCTTTGAGAGTCTCACAGGCACCTATATTGTAATGATCTGCTGGCAATGCTTGGATCCCATTATAACCTTGGGCTGATGGTCTCCATCATCCAGATGATGCTTCCATGGTTGTCTTATCCTTGTCTCATTTAAGGCTTAATAAATAGTCTTTTAAAAAAGTATTAAGGAAAATGGAAATCAGAACAACATATAGACTTCAGATATGATATATTATGGATATATCAACAGTAAACTCAAAATAATCTTTGCAATCATTCTGTAAATCTAAAGTTATTCTAATTTATTTTAAAAATTGAAAGGAAAAAGAAAAAACAATGAAATGAGCTTGAGAGTTAGCTTTCTAGCTCTAAATTAGCATTTCTCAGCCCTTTCTCATCATCATCCCTGTATTTTCCCGGAATTTCCCCTCTTTATAAAATTTTAAGACATCAAATATACTGAATATTTGTTTGTGTACTCTTAAAACAAAAGTCATATTAAGCCAATAATATTAATTTATTAAAGTTACTAATATGAGGTTTGAAACCCAGAATAACATGTCCATTACAGGTCAAGAAGCACCAAAGATAAAGGGACTTGCAAAACTTCTGACACTCCGTTTTAGTGGGCATTACTATGGAAAGGGGGCACCCAAATGTTTCCATAGTAACTCACTCACTGCTACTGAGTCCATAGCAACCCCGTAGGACAGAATAGAACTGCCCTTTGGGGTTTCCAAGACTTTAAAATGTTACGAGAGTAGACAGCCTCAACGTTCCCCTGTAGACCAGCTGCTGGGTTCAGATCACTGGCCTAGTGGTTGACAGCTGAGCCCATAGACCACTCCACCACCAGTGTATATGTTTGTAATGATTGACTCTAACCCACAGCTCCCTGTCTGACTCTGGAGGCTCTATTTCCATGAGATTGACTGATTTCATCAAATGAGCACAATGTTGAAAACAAAACATTTTTCTAATTAACAAGACTATTTTTGACTTAAAGATTACTTTTTGGAGACCGGGCTGCTCAAGAGTCACAAATTTACCTCAAGGTAAATACTTGGGTAAGTCACCTCAATTCCATGGATTCCAGAAACCTAGATCCAGAATTAAAACTGTTTTTCTGTAATCTACCATATCTGAATTTTATACATTAATATATATATATATATATATATATGTATGCCAGAATAAAAATTAGTTTCTCTCTGGTGAAATCACTCCCTTTGAGAATGTTTGCTCTAAATAACCCACTAGTAACTGGATGACATTTTGCTACTTAATCAGTCTAGTTACTGTCAACTTGATTCTAATTCATGTAGATAGTCTTAGCCTCTATATCCAATTACATAACAGAAGATGTAATTTGCAAGCATTACAGATAAGTCAAAAAGTATTTCCACTCTTTCTGGTTGTGATTGATCAATAGAATTGTATCTGAGAAGTAAATGATGGGTAAATATGATCACGGGGCCAGAAGAAAGAAAAAGGAAAAAGAGGAAAGAAGAAGAATGAAAGAAAGATATATATACATATATATAGTATATATATTAAAAATATATAAATATTTTTAAATAGGTATATCTGTTTATATATATATACTGTATATAAATGTACATTCAAATGTAACAAGGAAGCAGATGGACTTTAGGCCTCTACTTAAATATTACCTCAGTAAGAATGGTTTGTTTTAATAATGTGGCCTGTATGATACTCACCTTCCTGAGACAATCACTGAAGACAAAATGGGTGCATAAACAAATGTGGTAAAGATAGCTGATGGTGCCCAGCTATTAAAAGGTATAGTGTTTGGGGGTCTTAAAGGTTTTTAGTCAAACAAGCAGCCATCTGGCTGGGAAGCAACAAGGCCCACATGGAAGAAGCGCACCATCCTGTGTGATCCCGAGGTGATGACAGGAAAAGGTAACAGAAGTTCAAAAACAAGCAACCAAATTGATGTGCAGGGATGGGGATATAGTGGAGACCCCAAACCCACCTGCAAGTTAATTGGACACTCCCTCTCAGAAGGGCCACACAGAAGAGAAGATAAATCCAGGGTGCAGTATGGCACTGATGAAGCACATAACTAACCTCTAGGTCTTTAATATTTCCTCCCTTTACAATTCTGGTTTTTATTTGTGTTACCTCATTAATCATATTAGATTTGTATATGTCCATTTGTATAATTAAGATCATTCCATACATGAAAGCCAAGATAGATAACCCTTCAGAAACAGTAACAGGAGTAATGGTTCCCTGAGGGAAAGGGAAGTAGGAAGGGAGGGGAGGAAAGGGGAACAGAGGGGGAGCTGATAGCATTTGATGACTGTTTAACCCAACTCAAGGGAAGTGGATAACAGAATTGCACATGAATGGATATATTGGATGGTGTGAAATGAGGCAAAAAAGGGGGGTTCCTGGCAGGGGTAGGGTGGGGGAGGAAGGGGATAAAAGGGAGCTGATATCAAAGAGTTCAAGAAGAAAAAATGTTTTGAAACTGTGGCAGCAATTGTACAATACTGCTTGATGTGATTGAACTACAAAATGCTATGATATCTGTAAGAGCTCCCAATAAAATGAGAAGTAAAAAAAGTATTGCTACTTGGGGTTCTGATTCATACATGTATGGGTTGTTTCAAAGAAAACATGTTAAAATAAGTCTGTGATCAGTATATGGCTGTAGACAAGTTCTCTCATGGATATACTTATTTTAATATCATTAAGAAGCCTTCAAAGAAACAAAGATCGAGAGCCCACTGCAGAACTCGAAGGTGCTGCTGTGGTTTCCAACCTGCTAATGAAACCCCAAGATCCCCAATAAAGACTGGCTCCAGGATTTCTGCCTCTTCGCCACGATGGGAATGATTTCCAGAGGAATTTGATCCTCAGATTGGGACTTTTTGCTTCAGGAGTGTGACTGGCCAGGAACTTGAGCAATATTGATCCAAGGGCCCCTCAGCCAGGGGTGTGGCCAAGTGGACATGGATGTCCTGGGCTGCACACGAGCCTCCGGTTTAAAGTTGTACATAGCGTCTTCTACGTGTCTGAAGGGGGTGATCTGGACTCTCATCCTTAGGAATGGCCTAATAGTATACAAATAAATACTTGAAATAAAGAACAGACACACCAACAAGACAAACAAAGATCCAATCAAAGCAGTGGCTTCTGAAGGGATCTTTGAGGCCAGTGAAGTTCAAGGCAGAGAAGTCAGCTCAGAAAGTATTGGTGACTAGTTTGGGTGGATTCCAAAGAGATACTCTTCACAGTTTCTCAAAGGATTCAGGGTGAACCCGGGGCTGTATTACAAAGAAGTTTTCAGAAAATTGGCAGCTGCGTTTGTGAGAGAGAAAAGCCAAGAAAGTTAAGCCAAGGCAATTTTTTTCACCATGACTGTGTACCTGCTGATACTTACAGGGTAGCAATGGCTGTCTTATGAAATTTTATTGGGCAACCTTATGCCATCCACCCTACAATCTTGATCTTGCCCCTTCAGACTTCTTGTTCTCTGAATTCAACAAACATTCATAAGGATCACTGCTTGAGTCCCTAGAGACACCCAAACTGACTTTTGGGTGTAGCGTAAATCTAAGAGCTTGGAGTTCTTCACCTAAAGGTGAGAGAGATGGAAAAACCGCATCCATACGTGTGTAGATCTACATGGAGCTGATGTCAGGAAATAAGAGCAACTTTTTATATAGTTTTGTGTAATAAAAGTCTCTACAATTTGGTAGCCAGCGTTTTTGTTTTAGCCTCACATTATCAAGCTAAATTGAGATAATGTGAAAATATTCTTGCGAAGTTGTTGGAACATATTCCGTTCTCAATAATGTGAATTCCCCCCTTTGGCAGTCAGAAAGAAAGAAGTCAGGCTGCAATACAACCAAACTCACAGCCATCAAGTCGATGCTAAAATTCAACACATACAAAAGAAAACGCACCATCTGTCCTTGTCTGCCTCTCACCCAATAAACCCACCTCAATGAACAGGAACATCACTGATTCAGACACCCAAGCAGAAATGTGTTCCTTTCTGAATCCTGTCAATTCCTCCACCTTAGTTCCTCTCTAATGCATTCTGCCGGCACCATTGCCCCTTCTCAGGCCAGGCTCGGTGTCTATGCACCTGCATAGCAGAAACAATCTCTGCTTTCTCAGACAGTACTCTGATCCCTCCAACTGCTTCTCGAAGCTGCTGCCAGAGTACTCTGTAAAACATCTGGTCATCTACGTTATTTCTTGGGCTTACGGTCTAGCTACTCTACCTTCACACACTTTCTTCTCGGCTGCACCCCCACACTATTAGTGTTTAAGATAAATGTATATTGAATATCTATGTGGATCTTGCAGACGAGCCGGTGGGTTTAAACCGCTGACTTTGTAGTTAGCAGCCCAACGTGTAAGCTAACCTGCCCCCAGGGCTCGAGTCTGCCGTCATTTGTACCACACTTTGTGGATTCAGTCATCTCTTCATGAACACGCAGGGGGTTTCTATCTTCTAGCTATTGTGGATAACACTGATGCACACGTTTCTGTGTGGCTTCCTGCTTTCAAATTTGGGGAGGTACTACGTGGTACTGCTGGCACTGTAGGGTTCTGTGTTTGGCTTTTTGAGGAGCCAGCAAACTGTTTTCCAAGGGACTGCTCCATTTTGCATTTCCACCAGCAATGGGCGAGGATTTAAGTCATTCCATATTTTTGTCAACACCTGCTATCATCTGTTGCCTTGCTTGTGGTTTTTTTCATTGCCATTCTAGTGGGGATGAAATGGAATTGCTATCAAAAGACAAAGCGTCTGGGGTCTATAAAGGTTTAAAGGTAAAGAAGCAGCCATCTAGCTCAAAAGCAACAAAGCCCACACGGAAGAAGCACACCCGCCTGTGTGATCATGAGGTGTCAAAGGGATTAGGTATCAGGCATCAAAGAACCAAAAAAATCAAATCACTATGAATGAGGGGGAGTGCAGAGTGGGGACCCAAGACCCATCTGTAGGCAACTAGACATCCCCTTACAGTAGGGTCGCGGGGAGGAGATGAGCCAGTCAGGGTGCAAGGTAGCAACGATGAAACATACGATGAAACATACAACTTTCCTCTAGTTCCTAAATGCTTCCATCCCCCACCCCCACCCACTATCATGATCCGAATCCTGCCTTATAAAATCCAGCTAGACCAGAGGATGTACACTGGTACAGATAGGAACTGGAAACACAGGGAATCCAGGACAGATGATCCCTTCAGGACCAGTGGTGAGAGTGGCAATACTGGGAGGGTGGGGGGAGGGTGGGTTGGAAAGGGGGAACTGATTACAAAGATCTACATATAACCTCCTCCCTGGGGGATGGACAACAGAAAAGTGGGTGAAGGGAGATGTCAGACAGTATAAGAGATGACAAAATAACAATAATTTACAAATTATCAATTGTTAATGAGGGAGGGGGTAGCGGGGAGGGAGGGGGAAATGAGGAGCTGATACCAAGGGTTCAAGCAGAAAAGAAAGCAAATGTTTTGAGAATGATGATGGCAACAAATGTACAAATGTGCTTGACACAATGAATGTATGTATGGATTGTGATAAGAGTTGTATGAACCCCCAATAAAATGATTTTTAAAAAAAGAAATGGAATTGCATTTTGATTTTAATTTGCACCTTCCCCTTAGGATCCATTTAAATTTGTTCTACTTTTTAATATTTTCTGCTCTCTTCTCTATTGAGGTTTTTATCTATTTCACTTTGTTACTCTTGTTAGTTTTGTTTGTCTGTCTTGTGATGTTTTTCTGTAGAGGAAATTCAGGATAGGTAACTCTATACAGACAGTCACTGAATTACTGATTCCTATGGCAGGGGAGGTTGGCGGGGAATGGGGAGCTAATAACAATGAATACAAGGATGAAGAAAATGTTCTACAATAGATTGGGGTGATGATTGTACAACTGTTCTTGATATGATGGAACTACTGGATTGTATGATATGTGAATTATATGCCAATAAAACTGTTTGGGGGAAATTGTTTCTTCCTAATACGAGAGACTAGTCCCTGGAGAATCATGCTTGGTGAAGTAGCAGTTCAGCAAAAAAGAGGAAGACCCTTAACAAGATGGATTGACCCGTGGCTACATTGGTAGACTCGAACAGCAGAGCACTTGTGAGGATGGAGCAAGGTGGGTCAGCATTTCCTCATGCTGTACACGAGATTACTATGAGTTGGAACTGACTCAATGGCATCTCACCACAATGATCAGAGACAAGGATCCCTGGTGGTGCCGTCGGATAAGTGCTGGACGGCTAATAGCAAGACCAATGGTTCAAACCCACCAGCATCCTCATGGGGGGAAAATGGAGCTGTCTGCTCCTGTAAAGATTTACAGCCTTGGAAACCTCACGTGGGGTTGCTATGAGTCAGAACTGACTGATTCACAGAAAGTTTTTAAAATTAATTTTCATGAACAATACCATTTAGAGAATCTTTTCATGTGCTTGTTGAACATTTGTATATGCTGTTTTATAAAATATCTATTCAGGTCCTTTGGGCAGATTCTCCTATATTGTACAGATCAGGAAATTGCAGGACATGTCACATCCCTAACATTACCCATAAATACCAGTGTCCTGAATGGATTTGGATTTATGACTGGCTTGTCCCCATGGGCCTCTCCTAGTATTCCCTGCCAGAGCAAACTGGGCTTCTGGCGCTGAAGCAAGTTGCACAGTGGGGAAAAACAATAAAAATAAAGTATAAAGTGCTTCCTATTCAAAAGAAAGTAAAATTTAAACATATTAGTAAGCAAAAATATTAATTTTAGAGGTCTGACTTTGATTTGGGGGAAACTATAAAGACCTTGATTTAAAACAAAACAAAAAACAACCAAACAATTCTGAAAACAGTATTCTTGTTCCAACCTCCCCTTGGGAAGTAGGCGATGCTGCTCTCTGCTAAGAACCACTTAATTCATTCCTTCTAAATTCTCAAGTCCACATTTCTTGGGGAAGAAACCCTAGATGCTCTTTCAAATTGATTAAAAAAAACAAACAAGTGTACACCTTACAAAGAGATAGGAAGACATTCCTTTTGTACTAACTGCATATTAAATAATTGTGGCAGCTGCATAATCTCCTGTCAACTTGAGCAAAGGGTTGGAGTCCAGCCTATCAATCAGGTCATACCCAATGATGCCTCTGTGTGGGCATGGCCTTCTCCTGAGGATTATGGGAACTCCTGTTTTCCTCCCTGGAGGTGGGACTCTTTCTCAGCATTCACATTCCTATTGACAAGCAACATGGAGACACACTGACGGCAGCCTGAGTCCTGGACCTGGAGGAGCCATGTGGAGACTCAGGCCAGCGCTGAGATGCTTCTACCACCATAAAACTTTCCACCCACTGGCCTGTGATCTTCGCACATTTGCATCATTGTATGTGCTGTGTGAGTCTAAAGAGGAATTTAAGGACTGGTTATCAGACATATGGGCTAATATTGGGCTTATAAACTTGATTTGGTCTGGGCTTAGATGTTTTCTTTTTTTTAGCATATGTGCTGCCGAAGCGAGCACAGATATTTTCTTAATTTTCTTAATATTTTCTAACTCTTGGTTATAAAACTCTCTTTACACACATATGAGTGGCTCTGTATTTGTTTCTCTAGTCAATCCAGACTAACACAATAGTTATTCTGTCTCATTAGGGAACAAAGAAAGAAAGAAAGAAAGAAAGAAAGAAATGAACCACACCAAAATTGTGTGCCCCTTCCTCAGAAATATAGATTCTACATTGTAATAACTACAATGTTTTCAAAGTTCTTGTACTAGTGACTAGTAACTAGTCCATTGATGAAAAAATGAGTTCACTGCTGGGGACCCAGGCCATGTGGCATAGAACACAGGGACATTGAATCCTGGATCTTCAAGGCACACAACATGTTCAAAAGGCCATACCAGAGGGACGAGTTGTGGAAACCCCCCACTACGTGAACTAGACTTTACCTCAAACACACCTGTAACCTGAGGGCATAAGATGGAAACTACATGGTATGTGAAGAAGTGGAAAACAGTTGTACCAAGAGTATTGAACTATTGGTAGGCAGACCAACATTTACTGCTTCAATGCTTTATTTGCTGTAATAAGATATGTATAATTCTGGCAGACCTACATCTGACATTTTCAGTGACTATTATTCTACGTTTTGTCTGACCACCAACTCCCATTGTTTGTGCAAATAGCATCCAGTCACATAAGGATTTGTTCTGTAAAAGTGAATAATCCATGTTTTGTAATGTGTAGTTAGCCTATACTTACGTGTTCAATCTCCCTCTCTCAGTAGTGTAAAATTACTACTATGGGCTAATCAATGACACTATAAACAGAAGATCCTTATGATCCAGGGAGATGAGCAAGGAGATTCTCTACCATCAATTAACAAGGATGTCTCTAAGGTGAACCAGAGACAAATAAAAAATATGTAGATTCAGGAATGGATTTGGGGCTCACATTTAATTCTAGCTCCTAATGAAGAACAAATAATTCTTACGACATGGTCCTGCTCGATCCTCACCCATATGAAGGAAACACAGAAGACATGGGTGTTACAGCAAAATGTGGTGAAGAAATTAGAGGGTGCCCGTCTATCAGAAAGAAATGTCTGGGGGTTTAAAGACTTGTTTTCAAACAAGCAGCCATCTGAGTGAGATCTCCACTAGGTCCACATGGAAGCAGCACACCAACATCTATGATCCAAGAGTTGTAAATGGAATCACCCAAATCCATAGGAGGGAATAGTATCAGAGCTTAAATTGTGAGATTCTGGTGTGCAGAAGGTATGGTTGACAGTAGAAGCCCAAAATACAGTTGCAGGATCTACACAGGGAATACGCCTCTGGTGATTTCCCTTTAACCATAAGTGAGAGATGGGAATAACTTGGTTAACAGACAGAGAATAATACAGAGATGACTATAGTATGTTAAAATGATAACTCTCACTTGAACGATTAAAACCTTGACACTTGATCTCCCTTCTGAAACACTTTAGGCTTGATCTGCTTTTTAATCTTTTCTTTTCTTTCCCATGGGGTTTGTCTCTTGTATTTTGTCATTGTTGGTAGCCATTTTATGACTCTCTCTTAGGTGTTTTTCTATGTTGTTGGGGTTTTTTTGGGTTTTTTTGTATTATGAAACCCAGGATAGGTGAATCTATAGAGGAAATAAATAGAATCAGCATCCTTAGGGAATATAGAGGGTTATGAGGAAGCTGATATCAAGAACTTCAAGAAGGAAGAAAATATTTTAAAATAGATTGGGGTAGCGATTGTACAACACTGCTCAATATCGTTGAACTGTGGAATTGTATGATGTCTGTATTAGCTCCTAATAAAATGATTCAGGGAAAAAGATTAGTTCAGATGTCTCAAAATAATGAGAAGGGTAAAGACTTCTTAAAACCAAGCAACAGTTCAGCTTAACTAGTAAACAATGGCTGCCTTGAGCATGCTGCTTTTTTATACATATATGCTCTTTAGTTCAACAGCAACTCAAATGATTATTTAGGAACTGTAGGGGGCAGTAAGTTTATCTTAATGAGAAATGAATAACTCAGACAAGGGGAGTCACATGGTTGCACAACCCAAGACTATAATCCACGTCACAGGATTGTGTACGTAGTAATGGCGTCGTTGGTGTCAATTTTGCTGAGCATTTTCCCAAGAACGCAGCAAAACCATCGCTGTGGAACCTTGTAGCAACCCTGCAGGAGAGAGGGGCACTGCCCCAGAGGGTGTCCAAGGCTGTAAATCTTTACGGAAACAGACTGCCAAACCTTTCTTGCCAGGGGCAGGATAATCCCAACCATTAATCTCTCATTCAGCAGCCAAGTGCTTAACCGCTGCACTGCCGGGCCTCCTCTCCACACCAGCACTACTGAGACAGAGAGAGAGAGAGATCCCCTCCAGCAGAAACCAATGTGGCAATATTCATTTGAGCAGAGACAAGACTTCAGGAGAACCTTTTAAGCACTTGTTTGCTATCAAAACTGTTGAGGTTAAAAGAATCAAGCATGAACATAACCTAGTTAAATTCACCAAGCTTTTAATACCCACACAGTGGGAAGAGACTTTTCCCTAAACTGGAAGGGGATGTTTACTTTTTCTTGCTGGACAGAAAGAAGAAAGTCACATTAACTAAGATTCATTCTGCTTATTCTCAGTGTTGCAATATTTTTATTAGTATTAATAAGAGAAATTTGGGGGGAACTCTGTCAGTACTAATATAGTCTATTTATAATTAGAGATCCTGTTCCCTAGTTGTTCATTGATTGAATTATTATGAGTATGTTTCCTTTCTTCATTTATTTTTTTAAACATTTTATTAGGGGCTCATACAACTGTTATCACAATCCATACACACATCAATTGTGTAAAGCACATGTGTAAAGCGCATTTGTACATCATTCTCAAAACATTTTCTCTCCACTTAAACCCCCGACATTAGGTCCTCATTTTTCCCCTCCCTCCCCGCTCCCCGCTCCCTCATGAGCCCTTGATAGTTTATAAATTGGTATTTCCTTTCTTCATTTATTACTTAAAATTTGACTGTACAGTCTCTCCAGAATTCTGAAATGTAAACCTATCACACTATAATTTTCTTCTCTTTTCCCGCAAGTCTTTTCCTCTTCCTCTGGTTGTGTCTTTTGAGATAAGTTTAGGAGACTTTTCCTTTCTGAAAGGCAAAAGCTTGAACCTAATTATCATCCCACCATATGGTTTCCTGTCTCTTCTTCATTCCACAAAACTATCACGCCGTTCTTCTGCAATTGTTATATAGACTCATGTGACCTCTTCCCGTTATATTTGTGCACCTCTAAACTTACCATCTGTCCTTGTCCTTCAGACAGTTACTAAATCCTGAATTCGTTTTAAGGTCCTGCCATTTCCAGCACTCTGTCACTCACCTTTCTCACTTATATGATTCTCTAAACCCAATTTCCACTTCTTATTAAAAGAAGGGAGTGAACTATATAAACAAAATAAAACATCCTGTCTTCAGTTCCACCATGACAGGAAATGCTTGCCCCTTACCCAGTTCTTTAAAAGTGTCTCAAGCAAGTACAAGGTACACTGAGTACTAGGAAGACAAACCACACTGAGTACTAGGAGGATAAGCTACACTGAGTACTAGGAGGATAAGCTACACTGAGTACTAGGAGGACAAGCTACGCTGAGTACTAGGAGGAC
>NW_022103908.1:25106250-25106451 GCF_000313985.2 Echinops telfairi | reverse complement strand
CACACTGAGTACTAGGAGGACAAGCTACGCTGAGTACTAGGAGGACAAGCTACACTGAGTACTAGGAGGATAAGCTACACTGAGTACTAGGAGGACAAGCTACGCTGAGTACTAGAAGGACAAACCACAGAATACTAGGAGGACAAGCTACACTGAGTACTAGGAGGACAAACCACACTGAGTACTAGGAGGACAAGCTAC
>NW_022103908.1:25101364-25105823 GCF_000313985.2 Echinops telfairi | reverse complement strand
AATGAGAACCAGGAGGACAAGCTACACTGAGTACTACGAGGACAACCTACAATGAGTACTAGGAGGACAAGCTACACTGAGTACTACGAGGACAAGCTACGCTGAGTACTAGGAGGACAAGCTGCACTGAGTACTAGGAGGACAAGCTACACTGAGTACTAGGAGGACAAGCTGCACTGAGTACTAGGAGGACAAGCTACACTGAGTACTAGGAGGACAAGCTGCACTGAGTACTAGGAGGACAAACTACACTGAGTACTAGGAGGACAAGCTGCACTGAGTACTAGGAGGACAAGCTACGCTGAGTACTAGGAGGACAAGCTACGCTGAGTACTAGGAGGATAAGCTACACAGTACTAGGAGACAAGCTACACAGAGTACTAGGAGGACAAATTACACTGAGCACTAGGAGGACAAACTACACTGAGTACTGCAAGGACAACCTACAATGAGTACTAGGGGGACAAAGTACACTGACTACTAGGAGGATAAGCTACACTGAGTACTAGAGGACAAGCTACGCTGAGTACTAGGAGTACAAAGTACACTGAGTACTAGGAGGATAAGCTACACAGTACTAGGAGACAAGCTACACTGAGTACTAGGAGGACAAAATACACAGAGTACTAGGAGGACAAACTACACTGAGTACTAGGAGGACAAGCTACGCTGAGTACTAGGAGGAATGAGGAAAATGACTGAGAACTCTGAAAAGACACTCCTTCTGGTCACTGTGGGCCTGTTGGGCTCTAGCCCACGATTCTGAGGACAGACTGTGGGAAGATGTGGTCCTCCTTTAAAACTTTCTGGGAAAAAAAAAAACTTTCTGAAAACTTAACATTTGGGCACAGATGATTTTCTCTTAGTAGCGATCCCACATATCCCTCTGTCCTTGATAATCTGTGTACATGCTTTTGGAAATGAAGTCGCATTTCTAGGAAGGCCTACTTCCTAAAGTGGAGTTTCAGGGGCAGGAGCTCATTCTAATATGGCATTGCATTAAACAGAGGTTCTTGTTCATCTATTTAATGTATACTGTATGCATTTTGGCCATGTCCTTCTTTAATCTTCAATTATCCAGTGAGAAACTGGAAACTTCATCACTGAGCTCTATCTTGATAAGGTAGAAACTGAACTCTTCCTTTGTTTTGATAACGGTATACAGATATCCCCACTTTGCTATATTTTTACTGATATGTGGTAACTAGCCACTCCCCAGCTGTCAATTTGTTGTACTGTGATATCAGGCATGTTACTTTGATACTCGAGGTTTTGTTGCTGGTATTTCAAATACCAACATTATCACCCAGGGCAGGTTTCAGAGGGGATTCTACACAAAGACAAAACCCAAATTGACTAAGAGAAAAAGCTGGAGATCTGACAAAATCAGCCCATAAAAATCCTCTAGTTTGGGAAGGTGGGCACCCACTGATAGGATTTTTTGTTCTTTGATGTCTGATACCTGATCCCTTCTACACTCGTGGTCACACAGGCTTGTGTGCATCTTCCATGTGGATTTTGATGCTTCTGAGCTGGATGGCTGCTTGTTTATCTGCAAGCCTTTAAGACCCCAGAAGCTATCTTTTGATAGCCAGGCACCATCAGCTTTCTTTGCCACATTTACCTATGCACACATGTCTTCAACGATCATGTCAGGAAGGTGTGTGTTATGGAACGCCATGGGCTCCATCCAGGACCACTGCTGCTCTGTGCTGTCAGTTGGAAACTCAGGAAGCTATGTTTTCCTTCATGGAGAAAAGGGGGAGAAAAAAAATGGAGGAAGGGTCTTTTGGGAGTGAGGCTAGCGTGGAGTTTAACGTGTTCTTGCATTGAGTAAGTACTTGAGTGGAGGTCCAATGTCCATCTGCTGCCTTAATACTAAACCTATGAATATATGCACATAGATCTATTTCTCCACCATCCTATATAAATATATCTACATATGTACATGCCTGTATTTAGACCTCTATAAATACCCTTTGTCTCCTAGTTATTTCCTCTATTTCCTTTTACTTTCCTCTTGTCCCACTATCATGCTCAGCCTTCATTTGGGTTTCAGTAACTTCTCTCAGTTACATTGTCCTTGTTGAATCCCTACCAGGCCTCTCACACCTCCTTGCCACTAATTTTGGATCACCTGTTATCTGTAGAGATAATAATATGCACCAAAAAAACAAGGCACAGCAAGACAGGGGGTGAATGAGAACAGAGTGATGACAACAAAAAAGAAAACCAATGACCCATAAAAGAATAATTTTTTTAAAAAGAAGAAGAAATTTTAAAAAGAAAGAAAAACCTGTAAATAGATCAAGATCTGATTTTTGAACTCTAGGTGTGTCCTCCATCACTGAAGACAAATGTGTGCATAAGCAAATGTGGTGAAGAAAGCTGATTGTGTCCGGCTATCAAAAGATATAGCGTCTGGGGTCTTAAAGGCTTGAAGGTAAACAAGAGGCCATCTAGCTCAGAAGCAACAAAGCCCACACGGAAGAAGCACACCAGCCTATGTGACCACGAGGTGTCAAAGGGATCAGGTATCAGGCATCAAAGAACAAAAAATCATGTCATTGTAAATGAGGGTGAGTGCAGAGTGGAAACCCAAAGCCCATCTGTAGGCAACTGGACACCCCCATACTGAAGGGTTGAGGGAATCCAGTCAGGGTTCATGGTAGCAACAATGAAACATATAAGTTTCCTCTTTTCTTAAATGCTTCCTCCCCCCACTATCATGATCCTAATTTTACCTTACAAATCTGGCTAGATCAGAGGATGTACACTGGCACAGATAGGAACTGGAAACACAGGGAATCCAGGACAGATGACCCCTTCAGGACCACTGGTGAGAGTGGTGATACCTGGAGGGTGGAGTGAAGGTGGGATAGAAAGGGGGAATAGATTACAAGGATCTACATATAATTTCCTCCCTGGGGGATGGACAACAGAAAAGTGGGTGAAGGGAGACGTTGGACAGGGTAAGATATGACAAAATAATAATAATTTATGAGTTATAAAGGGTTCATGAGGGAGCCGGGAGTGGGAGGGAGGAGGGAAAATGAGGAGCTGATATTTAAGGACTCAAGTAGAAAGTAAATGTTTTGAGAATGATGATGGTAACAAATGTATAAATGTGCTTGACACAATGGATGTATGAATGGATTGTGATAAGAATTGTACGCTCCCCCAATAAAATGATTTTTTTTAAATCCTCTAGTTCACAATAGTACTTTGTCCAACTCACCAGCATTAAGTGGGAATAATTACTGCCAGAAGGCCTTTGGAATTAGCAGAACACTAGGAAGGGTGAGGAAGACTCCCAGTGAGACAGATTGGTACAATAGCTCCAACAATGCACTTGAACATGGTGGTGTCCATGAGTACGGGGCAACCTGCCAATATTTTGTTCTTCCATACATATAATCACCATGGGTCAGAATCAATTCTATCTCTATATCTATCTGAACCCAAACTAAATTTCAGATGCAGATAAAACATGCTTTTATGTAACAGTGGCATAGTGTTTTCAAAATATTTGAGTGTGAAATTATACTCATATCCAGATAGTTTGTTGTATTTGATTCAATGAATTACCACAGTGATATAGCTTAAAACAACAGAAATCCATTCTCTGCTGGGGAAATCTAGTCTATTCTGAAGGCCAGAGGTCAGAAATCAAAGTGTTGGCACGTTCTGACGCCTCCAGGACTAAATGCTTCCTTGCTTCTTCCAGATTCTGATGTCTCTTGGCTTTCCTTGTTTTGTTATGGTATAAATCCAGTGTCTGCCTCCATGTATACATAGACTTTTCAATGTTGTGTCTTTCTGTCTCTATGTGTCTTCTTGTTTTCCAAAGACAATAGTCATCGGATTTAGTCCCAACCTTAATCCATTATTACCTCATTTTAACTTAACCAATTATATTTGCAAAAAAAACTTATTTACAAATAAGGTCATGTTCTGAGGTTCCTTGCAGAATTTGATTTTGGGAAAACACTATTAAGTTCACTAAATATTTCTGTTCAAAAGAGAGAGCTTCTTAGACTAATATGTTGTATGAAAAATTTTTTTAAAAATTGGAAATCACCTGTAAAATACCAATTATCATAAGTTACCCGGACACATCTTTGCTTCATAGGGATCAGGTAGATATATAGAGATACATGAATAGTTGTATGGATGGATGGGTGGATGTATAGATAGATGATTGATAGATAGATGAAAGATAGATAGAACAAAAGATTTTTTTATTTAATCAATTTATTGAGGCTCATACAATTCATCACAATACATAGATCAATGTGTAAATCACATCTATACATTTGTTGCCCTCATTATTCCCAAAATTCACTTTCCTCTTGGGTTCCCGGAATCAGCTCATTTTCCTTTTTTCCCCTCCCCCCCCTCTCCCCCATGTACCCTTGATAATTTATAAATTATTATTGTATCTTATATTACACTGCCC
>NW_022103908.1:25099522-25101139 GCF_000313985.2 Echinops telfairi | reverse complement strand
AATTGGGGTCCTGGTAGTTGGGGGGAGGAAGCGTTTAAGAACTAGAGGAAGGTTGTGGGCTTCATTATTGCTATACTGAACCCTAAGTGGCTCATCGCCCCACTACCCCTCTGCAAGGTATGTCCAGTTGGATAGAACAAAAGATTTAAGTCAAATCTGATTCATGGCAATCTCATGTTTATAGAATAGAATCTCTCCATCAGTCTTCAAGACCATGAACTTTCAAAGGCAGACCAGCCTTCAAAGGAACCCCGATGGAGGTTCAAAACACCCCCTTTTTGAAAGGTAGGGTTACTTTTACTATTACCCTCCCCAAGGGCAATTATGTGCACACACACACACACACACACACACACACACACATATACTTGACTCCTTAATTATTAGCATGGTTAGATTCCAAAAACCAGATCATTATGCAAAAACAGGCATTATGAAAAAAGGAAGCTGATCCTATCAGATCACAAAGGGCAAGATAAGTACATCATTAAATAACTGTTAAATTACATCATTATATAACTGCCAGACAGCTGAGAATCATGGACAAGGCGCATGACCATCACAGTCATGCCACCATCTGGTACCATGGCATTCATTATGTTGTTAATGCACAAAAAATCAGGTCATAGATTTTTTTACTATTGTTGCAAATGAAAAATGTTGGATAATGAAATAATTGATGTGAGAAGCAGTTATGCATACTAGCTTGTGTTAATATATAGGTGACTGATATGTGTTTATATGTGTGTGCATATATACGAGCACATGATACACATACAGATACATGTTTGTGTGCGTGGGTTTTTTTTGAAGCTCCCTCATGTGTATATGTATATGTATGCATGGATATATCTCTATTTTTATATGTTATCCAAGGGGCTTCAGAAAGTCTGGAAAAAATCTATTATCTATTAATTCCATTTCTCCATGGATTTATTGAAGATGCTTCACTGTCATTTACTTTGTTCCAAATCATAGAGATCCTATAAGACAAAGTAGACCCTATAGGACCCACTGTCCCTGTGGGTTTCCTAGAATGTCAATCTTGAAGCAGAAAGTCTGTCTTTCTCCCTCAGAGCCACTGGTGGTTTCTAACTGCTGACCTTATGATTAGCATCCTGATGTGTAACTCTCTGTACCACCAGGGCTCTTTTGAAGACCTTGGGTATATGTGTGTATGTATGGACCAGAGGAATATTTAAAGTTTGTGGCAAAAGGGAATTGAAGATAAAAATATAAAACATAAACTTTATTTCTCCACATTAGCTCCATCAAAATCAAGCCACTTGCATAATCCATGATAGCAGCTATTTAGTCTATACCTAAGAATTAAAATAAAATAAAAACTCTTTGCCGTTGAGTCAATGACACCTCATAGCGGCCCTGTAGGACAGGGGAGAACTGCACCTGGAAGGTGGGGGTGTGTTCAAAGACTAACTCTTTGGGGAAGTAGAAAGCTCCTCTTTCTACTCTAAAGAATGAAGGGTCCTGAATATTTAAATGTGTCAATGTGGTGGGGTGTTTTTTTTTTTTTACATTTTATTAGGGGCTCACACAACTGTTATCCCAATCCATACACACATCAATTGTGTAAAGCGCATTTGTACATCATTTCTC
>NW_022103908.1:25054179-25095561 GCF_000313985.2 Echinops telfairi | reverse complement strand
TTTTAGAGGAGCCAGGTGCCATTTTCTAGGGAGTCTAAGAGCACTGGCTCTCTCTAGGAGACTTGTAGGAATGCTTTTTCGAATTGCCTACAGCTAACTATTACTATGACATTACCCTACCCTTAATCTTCCTGTGGCTTCCCTATCAGGGGAGTGCCCCAGAAGGTTGGTGGGCTGTCTTCTTTGGTGTTGTGGAGGTTGGGCAGAGGTTCCTGCAACAGCTTGGAATGGTGATGAGTGTTGGCAGAGCTGCCTTCGGGGTGTTTTTTTTTTAACTGAAGAAAACTAGGTGCCCTTTAAAGAAAATTTAAGATTATGAAGTAAAAAGAAGTCAGAATGAGCCAAACTAGAACACTAAAGTGGATTTTTTTGTTCTCACTCTTCTTTGCTCTGGGAAAAAAAGAATAATAGTGGGTCCTTAGATGGCCTCTTTAGCATTCAGGACCCTAGTCACCCCCCAAAGCAGGGTGGAGAGCACTTCCTTTGTGCACGGTGTGAAGCCAGTTTTAGGCTGAATCTCTTCTGAAGGTGCATTCATCTCCCACACTTTGCTAAGGAATTCTGGCTTCTTGAATTTACACCCTGCAAGAGACTCAGATTGTGTTCCTTTTAGATGTTGGAGTTTGAGGCACATTCACACACACACACACACAAAGTCTGAATGGGCAAGATCACTGCTATAGAGTGAGTGGGGTAAGGTTTCCCAATGAAATTCTCACAGGACAGCCTTTGTTATAATCAAAATGAGCAGTTGCATTGTTATTACGGAAAAGATTTCCTCAGTGTAACTTTCCTTAACTTTTTCTCACCAACGTTATTTTCAATTTTCTTAAAACCTCTTCATAATAAGCCACTGTGACTATCTTGTGTTTTTCAAAAGACTTTGTCAAGATAACCCTTTTAGAATGCCTCCAAATAGTAGCCATAACTTTTTGTGCGACTTCGCTGCCTAAAATTTCACTGGCCCAGCAAATGCCCATGGAAGCCACTGGTTTGATTGAAGTTTTTCTTAAAGATGCATAATGAGATTAAGATAAGTATTTTGCTGATCACAGAAACATGATTAGACATGCTTTATTTGGAATAAACCTGTGTATATATGAATTTGAATCCTAGTAGAAATACTTTTTAACTTATCCTTTCAGGTACACACATATACCTGTAATTTACAAAAACAAGCAAACAAACAACGCACCAAGAACTGATGCAGTATCACTCAATATGGTCTCACAACCCCATGTAGCACTGGGGTGGGGGTGGGGGTGGGTAGGGAGGCTGACTTTTCTATGCCAGACAATTCATAATATAACTACCTGGCCAACAGACTAGGAGAGGTTCATATTTTTACCCATTTCAAAGAAAGGTGATCTAACAAAGGGCAGAGATTATAAAATAAACCATTAATACAACACACACATAATATTTTGATAAAGGTAATTTTTAAATGGTTGTTGAAGTCCATAGACCAGTAATTGCCAAAAATTAAAGCCTGATTTAGAAGACATATAAAGAGGAAAAGGATTGCTGAAGTCAGATGTACCTTCACTTACATCAGTGAATGCAAGAAAACCATTTACCTGTATTTCATTGCCTAGGAAAAGGCATATGATAATGTAGGCCATAACAGATTATAGATAGCATTGTGAAAGATGAGAATTCCGGGACATTTCATTGTGCTCATGTAGAACTGGTACATAGAGCAAAGGCAGTTTTTTAACAGAACAAGGGGATGCTGTGTGGTTCAAGATTAGGGAAAGTGTGCATTGGGTTATATACATTCAACATTCTTATTCTGGCTGTTTACTGAGAAAATTATCGGAGAAACTAGATTATATGAAGAACATAGCAATATGATTCAAGAAAGACTCATTAACAACCTGTGCTAGGCAGATGACACAACCTTGCTTACTGAAAGTGAAGAGTACTTGAAGTGCTTATTGATGATTATCTAAGACTACAATCTTCGGTATGTATTGTATCTCCAAAAAAAAAAGAAAAGAAAAATTCTCACTAGACCAACAAGCAACAGCATGTTATACAGAAAAACGATCGAATTTGTCAAGTATTTCACTTTATTTAGATCTGCAATCAATGCCTATGGAAGTCAAGAAATCAAATGACAAGGTAGTGCTTGTCAAGATCAAAGCTCTTTTTTTTTAAGCTACTTACAAGATCTTTAGTGAAAACTTTTTTTAAAATCATTTTATTGGGGGCTTTTACAACTCTTATCACAATCCATCCATCTATCCATTGTGTCAAGCACATTTGCACATTTGTTGCCATCATTTTCAAAACGTTTTCACAAACATCTTTTTAAAGTATTAAAAAGCAAACACGTCACTTTGAAAACTAACCTATCCCTAACCCTAGTCGTGCTATTTGCAATCACCTCGTGTGCATACAAAAGCTCACAAAAATTAAAGACCAAAGAATAACTGATGCCTTTGAATTATGGTGTGGGCAAAGAATATTGGATATATTGTAGACTTCTAAAAGAACTTACAAATCTGTCTTTTAAGAAGCGCATCCAGAATATGTTTTTAAAGTGAGGATAGTAAAAACCTCATTGCACACTTTAGTAGTGTTATCAAGAAGAATCAGTCCCTAGAGAAAAGTATTATGTGTGATAGGTAGGTTTATTATGCCAACCTGGCCAATAGAAACATGAGATTAATAAGGTCACATTCTGATTGGATGGCAAAGAGATAAATGGATTGGTAAGGCCCTCCCCTCTCTCTCTTGCTCTGTGGTTTTGGAACCAGTGTGTGGCTTCTTAAGCTAGTTTTCTGCCTCAATTTGTAAGCTACACTACCTGTGGGACAGCTCATCTGTGGGTTGTGTCACTAGAGCTTGAGATTCCTTGGAGACCTGCTTCGACACACTGCTGGTGTGTACATCGCTTGAGCTTGAGCTGGTGGACCCTGTCATCTTGCATTGCTTGAGTTTGATATCCTATCCGGACCTGCTTTGCTAAGCTCCTGAGCTGCTGACTGTTAGTGACCCACCCTGCTGTTTGCTGCCTGTGACCGGACTGCCTGCATTGCCTAGGGAAGACTAAGCTGTCTGCTTCCTTGACCTTGGACCCAGCAGCCCTTGTGAGTTGAAGGACTTCCAGTACATTAACTGTTCATGGAAGTGAGTTGAACTGAGCCTGCTATACTGCTGTGTAGACTAATTAGCTGTTATATTCTTTTGTGCTGTATATATGTATCTGTGTGTGTGTCCTGGTTTTGTTTCTCTAGAGAACCTGTCTAACACATAAAGCTTGGTAAAGTAGAGGGTCAGAAAAAAAGAGGAAGGTTCTCAAAAAGATGGATTGACACAGTGGCTACAACAATGGGCTTGAACAAACCAATGATTATGAGACTGGAAAGGGACTGGGCAATTTGTGGGTCTGTTGTAGATAGGGTTGCTATGAGTCAGGATCAATGTGACAGCACTTTACGTACATGGACACCCAAACGCAAAGATATAAACATATCCAAATACTCACAAATATATATATACAAGGAGGCTTCTAAAACTTTGGAGCAAATAGAGTTTGAAAGGTAATGAGACCCTAAATGATAGAGCAGAATGGCTCTTTAGGGTTGCACAGACTTTAGAGG
Organism: Echinops telfairi; assembly: GCF_000313985.2. Classification (NCBI taxonomy): domain Eukaryota; kingdom Metazoa; phylum Chordata; class Mammalia; order Afrosoricida; family Tenrecidae; genus Echinops; species Echinops telfairi. The sequence continues at coordinate 25,091,953 of NW_022103908.1, read as the reverse complement.
AAGCAGACAGCCTTACCTTCTCCCAAGGAGCAGCTTGTAGGTTTGAACCATATCTATCTATACATCATCTCGTCTCTCTCTATAGATTGTTGACCTTCTGGTTAGCAACCCCATGATTAACCAGCTTGCCACCAGAGCAACTTTATACATGTATATGAGAAGACTTCAAACAGCTCATGGAAAAATGGAATAAGATTGTGGAATTTTTCATGAATATTTGGAAGTGTCTTTGTACATAACTATAGAAAACTGTATACTTACAACCCCCTATATATACATAGACATATATTGGTTTATCAGACCTATGGACATATGTACACACATACATAAACATATATATATACATAGGCATATACACACATACCGCACATAAACATACATAAATATTTCTTCAGATGTTAACATTAGTTCTTATTCCATGGACAGCACAATCTAATTGATGTGAAATTGGCTGAAAGCATGACAGATGGTGGGAAAATAACATTTAGTGTTAAAATTGTGCCATAAATCATTCCTAAGTAAGTGAACAATTTATCCTTCACAGATAATCAGGGGTTGACAGTATCACATCCTGAGGACTAGTGGAAAGTACAGGTTTGGAGATGGATTTTTTTAGACTCTTTCCATTAAAAGGCATTTCATATTTTTTAAAAACTGAAAAAATTACTAAGGAAGTCCATATACTAGAAAAAATCCAAACAACTAGACATCAGACACTAGTGCTCAAGTGATCCAGTCTGGCTATATAGCTCACAAATAAAAAGGTGAAATTCTTTGTTTAAAAATTTAGCATTTTCAAGCTCATTGTCTTAGTTATATACTGTTGTTACATAGAAATAACCCAAGCGGATGGCTTTAACAAACACATATTTGTTATTTTATAGTTTAGGAGACTCAAAACCTGAATCCAGGGCCCCACCTCTAGAGGAAATCTATCTCTTTTTATTTGCTCTCAGCTTAGGAGGAAAGGCATTGGCTCCTTTCAGCATTTGTGGGCCTACCCTACCTTGGGGAGTTCTGTGTGTCTTGTCATCAATCTTCCTCTGGGTTTAAGAGGTTCCCAGCACCGGGACCTAGGACCAAAGATTACACTCCACTCCTGGATCTTCTTTCTTGATCATAGTAAGTTCATCTTATTTCTGTTCTATTCTCACTTCTTTTAAGATAAAAGGTGATGCAGGAACCTCCAACGGAAACTCCCTTTGCATCGGATAAGGACTGTATCCTGAATAAAGGTGTTGCATCCTACCCTAAGCCCCTTATCTGACTGACTGCATCAGATTATATCTTGGAAGATGATCACATCATTGCATACGTATGGACTATATCATTACATAATTGCCAAACTACTGGCCAGTCAAGTTGACATATATTTGCAGAAAAAATTCAATCCATGTCATTGACTGCTAACCAGATTCCATTGAGTTGATTTCAAGCCACCGAGTTTCCATGTGTTTTAGAGTGGAATTGTGCTTCAAAAGATTTTCTATGGTTAATTTTTCAAAAGTAGATTGCTGGCCTTTCTTACAAGGCATTTGTGGGTGGGTTCAAAAAGCCAAACTTTCCATTGATCATCATAAACTTAAGCAGGTAGTGACTCCAATTGAAACTGTTCTTCTGTGTCTGCTTTCATTGCTTGAGCAAATTAACACAGCTCCTGGTACTTGGTATGCAACTATTGATTTAGTCAATGCGACTCTATGAATTCCAGGTTCAAAGAATCACCAAAACCAGTTTGCTTTAACCTGGCAATATAAGGCCAACAATATTTCTTCACTGTGCTTTACTCAGGACTATATCAAATCTGCAGGATTATTTCATAACTTAGCCTGCAGGGACCTTGATCACCTTTATTTTCTATAAAATGTTCATTACATTGTATGACAATATGCTGATTAAAACTAGTAAGGAGAAGATTTCAATGACTAGTCTAGACTTATCGGTGAGATCTTTTCAGACTGTAGTTGCTAAGTGCCAACGAATCAGTCCCATCTCCTAGTGACCCTACACAAAGCAGGACCAACCACTGCTCAGCCTTGTGCCATCCACACAATTGTTCCTATGCCCAAATCCATTGTGGCAGCCACTGTGTCAATCCATCTTGTGGAGGGCCTTACTCTTTGTCGCTGACCCTCCACTTTACCAAGCATGATGTCCTTCTGCAGGGACTAGCCTCTCCAGAAAAACAAATCCAAAAAATGTAAGATGAAGCCTTGCCAGCTTGCCTTTAAGAAGCATGATGGAGATACTTCTTCCAAGACATATCAGTTTGTCCTTTTAACAGTCCTCAGTACATTCAATATTCTTCTCCAGTACCAAAATTCAAATGGATCGATTCCTTATTGGTCTTCCTCATTCAACACCTAACTTTCACATGCATATGGAACAACTGAAAATACCACAACTTGGGTCAGGTACACTGTGGTAGTTACATCATCTCATGTCAACTTAAAGGTATTAAGAGTGAAGGGGTGAGTTTAGCCTATCAGATCACAGCCTGAAGATGCCTCCTTGTGGGCATGATATCATGAGGAGGATTCTGGGAACTTCCTCTCTTTTTCTGCTTCACCTTCCTGTTGAAGAGCCACACTCAAAGAGCTTAAGAAGCCATGGAGAGACCTATGCCAGCATTGAGATGCTTCCACCACCATTTTATCCACAAGACTTTGTGCCCATTGGCCTGTGATCTTCCTGCATCATTGCATGTGGCTTTATGAGTCTGAAAAGGGATTTATGGACTAGTATTAGACTTATGTACTTGATCTGCACTGGGCTGGGATGTTTTCTTAATATACAATTTGTGTTGGTCTGGGTAGACTAGAGAAACAAATTCATAGAGACTCATATGTGTACAAGAAAGAGCTTTATATACAAGAGCAGTTGAATATTGAGAAAACATCCCAGTCCAGATCAAGTCCATAAGTCTGATATTAATTCATATGTGCAATACCAATCTATGAAGTCCTCTTCAGACTCACAAAACACATGAAATGATGCCAAATGCAGGGAGATCACAGGCCAGTTGGTGCTAAGTCTTGTGGATCCAGTGGTGATGTAAGCATCTCAGCACTGGCAGATGTCTCTACATAGCTCCTTCAGTTCTAGGGCTCTAGTGTGTAGCTCTGTTTGTCTTGTCAGCTGCTATGTCTCCCAGGGAGTGAGGAGAGAGAGAGTGTGTGTCTCCCACCTCCAGGGAGGAAATACAGGAGTTCCCAGAATCCTCAGGAAAAGGCCATCTCCACACAGAGACCACATTGACTATATCCTGATTGACAGGCTAGACTCCTGTGCTACACTCAAACCGCAAATTGACACCAGATTATGTAACTACCACACAGTTACTCTTTGATATAATGCTTTTTCATAAAAGAGTATCTCTGGATTTGTTTCTCTAGTCAGCCCAGTCTAACACACACACACCTTAGTCCTCAAAGTAATATCCTTGCTCTTCAATACTCTTAAAGAGGTCTTGTACAGCAAATTTACCTAATGCGAACCATCTTCTGATTTCTGGACTGCTGTTTTCCGGGAATCTTGAAAGCATATTCAAGCAAGACAAAAACTTGACAATTTCAACCTTTTCTCCATTTAGAGTGATGTTATCTGTTAGTCCAGTTGTGGGGATTTGAGTCTTCTTGACATGGAGTTGTAATCCATACCGAAGGCTGCGATCCTTAATTTTCATCGGCAAGTGCTTCAAGTCTTCCTCATTTTCAGCAAGCAAGGCTATGTTATTTGTATAACATAGGTTGCCAATAAGCCTTCCTCCAATCCTGATGCCCTATGCTTCTACATATAATCCAGTTTTGTGATGATTTGCTTGGTATACAAATTGAATAAGTATGGTGAGAGGGTACAGCCCTGTCTCACACCTTTCCTGTTGGAACAACTGCCTTTTGATGCATATGCAGGTTCCACAGGAGCATATGAAGTGTTCTAAAATTCCCATTCTTCTCCAGGTTACCTACAGTTTGTTTTGATCCATGCAGTCTATGCCTTACCATAGTCAATAAACACAAACATCTTTCTGTTGTTTTCTGCTTTCAGCCAAGACACAGCAGACATCAGCAATGATCCTCCTTGTTCCACTTCCTCCTCTGAATAGGCCTGAACCTAAGAGGGCTCCCTGTCAATGTACTGCTGCAGCTGTTGTAGGATTATCTTCACAAAGTTTTACGTGCATGTGATATTAATGATATTGTTCTACAAACTTGGTATTCTGTTGGGTAAACTTTCTTTGTAAAGGGCAACAAATTGGATCTCTTCCAGTTATTTGGCCAAGTATGTGTCTTCCAAATTTCTTGGCACAGACAAAAAAGTGTTGCTGGTGCTTTATCAGCTTGCTGAAACATTTCCGTGGGTATTCCATCAATTCCTGGAGTCTTATTTTTGGCTAATTCTTGTGGTTTGACTTTCCTTTGGCACCATTGAGTCTTGCTCATATGCTGTCTCATGAAATGGAATGTTGAATAGTTCTTTTTGGTACAGTGGCTCTGTGTGTTCTTTTCATTTCTTCGGACTCTTCCTGCATCATTCAATATTTTGCTCATGGAATCTTTCAATACCGAAACTCGAGACTTGAAGATGATCTGGAGTTCTTTCCGTTTAAGATATGCTGAGCATGCGCTTCCTCTTCGGTTTTCTAGCCCTGTGTCTTTGCACATTGTCTTATAATACTTGACTTTTTCTTCTCGAGCTGCCCTTTGAAATGTTCTGTTCAGCTCTTTGACTTAATCATTTCTTCCATTTGCTTTAGCTACTCTATGATGAAGAGCAAATTTTAGTGTCTCTCCTGACATTCACTGTGATATCTCTCTTCATGTATGATCTTCTTGTCCTCCCGCAGCTCATCAGGCCTTCTGTCAGTAGTGTAGAATGCATCAAATCCGTTCTTGAGATGTTCTTGAAATCCAGATGGAATAGACTTAAGGGTGCGTTTTGGCCGTCATGGACTTGTTTTAACTGTCTTCAGCTTCAACCCGAACTTACATAAGAACAATTAATTGTGTGTTCCGCAGTCAGTCAGCCGTGGCGTAGTTTTAGCGGCTTCTATTGAACGGCTCCATTGTCTCCTCCCACAGATGCAGTCAGCTCACTTTCTGTGTATTCTGTCTGGAGACGCCACCTTTTGTGTTGCTGCAAACCGGTGTTTGAGATGAAATTATTGGTCTTATGAAATTCTCTCGTGCAATCTCCAGCTTCGTTTCTATCACCAAGATCATATTTTCCAACTACTGTTTCTTTATTTCCAACTTTCGCATTTTAAGTGCCAATAATTATCAAGGCATCTTGATTGCCTATTTGATGCATACTAGCGGTTCAGAAATAAGTCTAACAAAATGCCGTTCTCTTTTACTTCTGTGAAATATCTAGGGGTCCAATGGTGTAGGGCATTTTGAGACAAACTGAAAAAATCACTGCCATTGAGCTGATTCTGACTCATAATGACCCCATAAAGCCAGAGTGGAAGTGCCCCAGTGGGTTTCTGAGACTGCAAATCTTAACAGTCATAGAAAGCCTCATTTTTTTTCTCATGGAGCAGCTGATTGTTGGGTTTAAACTGCTGACCTTGAGATTAGCTGCCAAATTCATCATCCACCGTGCCACCCAGGTTCCTATATGTCAAACTATCCTTCTCAAATGAAGGATAAATTATTGTGTGTGGCCTCTTCTACAACTAAAAGTGTAGTGCAATGCTTGGCGGTACCCTTTGGATTTTGGAGGAAAAATATCTTTCATGTGGGTGACTATTTACCAAGTTACTCAAAGGCTGATAGTTTTGAGTGGGGCTCAGCAACAGATTGAGGTTACCCTACAAGCCACTCTGTCACTTAGACCATAAATGTCTGCCAGCAGTGAGACCAACACCGTTTCTTTTTTTTTTAATTGTGACAAAAATATACACAACAAAACATTCTCAAAAAAAAAAAAAACATTCTCCAATTCAACAACTTCTACAAGTATAATTCAGTGCCATTTGTTATAATCTTTGTTATACAACCATTGTTGGTATCCTTTTCCAGATTTTTCCACCCCCATTAACAGAAATTCAATAGCACTATCATTAACACAAACTCTTCCTCCTTCACCCATGGTAATCATTGGTCGAGTTTGGTTTTTTGTTTGTTTGTTTTCTTGATATAGTACTCACATATCATACACTTCCATGGTTAAATTGCTTTTTAAAAGAGTTGTATACAAAGGGCATTTATTGAGGTCTAGATAAAGGCATGTACATATGCAAATATATTTATATATGAGGATGGGGAAATAGATCTATGTGCATATATTTATAGGTTTAGTATTAAGGCAGCAGAAGGACATTGGGCCTCCACTCAAGTACTCCCTCAATGCAAGAATACTTTCTTCTATTAAATTGGCATTCTGTGATGCTCACCTTCCTGACACAACCACTGAAGACAAAGCGGGTGAATAAGCAAATGTGGTGAAGAAAGCTGATGGTGCCCGGCTATCAAAATATATAACATCTGGGGTCTTAAGAGCTTGAAGGTAAACTATCTAGCTCAGAAGCAACAAAGCCCACATGGAGGAAGCACACCAGCCTGTGTGATCACGAGGTGTCGAAGGGATCAGGTATCAGGCATTATCAGAACAAAAAATCTTACCATAGTAAATGAGGTGGGAAGTGCAGAGTGGAGACCCAAAGCCCATTTGTAGGCCACTGGGGATCCCCTTGCTGAGGGGTCTCTGGGAGGAGACGAGCCAGTCAGGGTGCAGTGTAGAACAATGAAAAATACAACTTTCCTCTAGTTCCTAAATGCTTCCTCCCCTTCCCCACCACTATCATGATCCGAATTCTACCTTGCAAGTCTGGCTAGACCAGAGGATGTACACTGGTACAAATAGGAACTGGAAACACAGGGAATCCAGGGCAGATGATCCCTTCAGGACCAGTGGTGTGAGTGGCGATACTGGGAGTGTAGAGCGAGAGTGGGTTGGAAAGGGGGACCCGATTACAAGGATCTACATGTGACTTCCTCCCTGGGGGACGGACAACAGAAAAGTGGGTGAAGGGAGATGTTGGACAGGGAAAGATATGACAAAATAATAATTTATAAATTATCAAGGGCTCATGAGGGAGGGGGGAGCAGGAAGGGAGGGGGAAAATGAGAACCTGATGCCAGGGGCTTAAGTGGAGAGCAAATGTTTTGAGAATGATGAGGGCAATGAATGTACAATGGTGCTTTACACAATTGATGTATTTATGGATTGTGATAAGAGTTGTATGAGGCCCTAATAAAATGATAAAAAAGAACTAAAAAAAAAAGAGGTGTATATACATCATCACAATCAGTTCTAATTCTCCCTCTCCCATCCTGTATTCACTGTTTGCTCCCTCCCCATGTCTGGATAAACCATTGCAACCGTTATTATCTCTGTTCATCTATTACTCCTGCGCTTCACAACTGGGAAACCAAATGGAAACAATAAAAAACAGCAAGAAGAAAATAATAATAATATAAAGATAAAAATAAAAATAAAGAGTAAGAAAGAAAAGACTACCATCAATTTTTATAAACCCAGAGAAGATATTTCTGTGGTGGAATAAGTGAGAATACTTGAGCCTAGAGCAAATTCAGGTTGGGTCAAAAGGGAGATCAACTGACTAAAGACCATAATATTCATTGGTTTGATCCACCATAATCAAATTTACACTAATCTCTGTTTGATAATAAAGCTCTTGCAGCCCCTTGCCTGTGGCTAGAGGGGATCTGACAGAGGCTTAATCTGACTACATATTAAGACCCTAGACACAATTCCAATTGATAGCCAGGCACCATCTGTTTTCTTCATCACTTTGCTGTAGCATCCTTATAGTCAATGATCTTTTTGTTTAGGCAAGTATTGAGCAAGGCCATGTTATAAGAACTAACTTTTTGGATTGGGGCTAGAATTAAGTGGGAGCCCCACGTCCATCTGTTTTATCATGGGCTATGAATGAATCTGGTTTATTTTGGTGGTCATATTACCAGCACCGTTTCAAGGACTGATCAGTCAACAATCTGGTGGCATGTTCGTTACATTTGACTATTCCCATCAGGGAAAAATCATGTTTTGTTCTTACTGGGATGAGTGTTAATTCTGGGTATGGATTTACCTTCTCCGAATGCAAGACTTCTGTCAAAATTAGCATCTCTGGGCTCTCAGAATGCCTTATTCACCACTACAGTATCTCACACAGAGCTGCCTAGACTCATAGAATTCTAGTCTGGGCCCATGCGCATGGCATTCACTCATTTTCCCATGTTCCCCATGGTTGTGAAGCAGCTAGTTTGATAGAATGGTGAGATGGACTTCTAAAGAAACAATTATGGTACCCATTAGGTGGCAATACCTTGCAAGATTGGGGTAATATTCTCCCCAGGAAGCTGTATATGCTCTAAATCAGTATTCAATATATGGCTCTGCTTCTCCAGTAACCAAGATCCATGGGTCCAGGTTTCACAGGATGAAAATGGGAGTGGCAATGCCCCTAGTGACCCATGTGCAAAAGTTTTGTCTCCTGTCACTGCAACCCTGTGACAGGGAGGTCTGGGGTCTGAGATCCAAAGAGTGAAATGCTCCCTTCTGGAGACACAGAAAGGTCAGTCAGGAATATATACACAAGGGGGTACCCCTAAAATGGAATTTTCAGCCCTCAAAGCTATTTATTTAATTTTTTCCACAAAACAACCTTATCACCTTCAAAGTACTCTCGATTACATTTAATACATTTGTCAAATCTGTGATTCTGTTCTTGGAAACATTTTTTCAAACTCATCTGTTTGGACGGCTGAGAGCCACCCCCCTCGTTTTTTCTTCACCTCTTCTATGCCATCAAATCACTGTCCTTTCATGTCCTTCCTTGGGGCAAAACTGCTTTCATGAAAAAATTCACTGTGACCAAAGAGAACCTTCCCAGGTGACATCGCCAGGTGCACTAACTCAGAGCGAGTTGCTTGATGCTCGCCTAGGGTTGAAAAATGCATACTATGAAAGCTCCACCTAGCTGAGCTTTTTTCCATTTTTTTTTGTTGGGTATGACCTCGTGTGTGTGTGTGTGTGTGTGTGTGTGTGTGTTAAACATGGATTTTCTATATTGTTTTCTTGTGAGGCTCTTAAAGATATTGTAGTAGTAAGAGAGGTGGCAATAGAAATAAAAAATATCACCACCAATAGATCACATATTAAATAACAAGGCTTTGGATGGTCACATATGAAGAGTCTTCAAACAGTCCATGGAAATGAATTTTGTGAACAAAAACACTCTGCCTGGATTTTAAAAATGGTATCAAAATAAACTTATACTAACTTTTAAAAAAATCATTTTATTAGGGGCTCATACAACTCTTATCACAATCCATACATACATCAATTGTGTAAAGCACATTTGTACATTCATTGCCCTCATCATTCTCAAAACATTTCCTCTCCACTTAAGGCCCTGGCATCAGGTCCTCATTTTCCCCCCCTTCCTCCCCACTCGCCTCTCCCTCATGAACCCTTGATAATTTATAAATTATTATTTTGCCCTATCCGACGTCTCCCTTCACCCACTTGTCTGTTGTCCATCCCATGTGCGAAGAGGGTGTAGTTTGAGGTACTAAAAAGTATAACTTATCCCTTTCAAAATAGCCCTTATCTGAGAAACATGAATTCTATAAAAAATTAAAGAACAGTAGACATCAAATTTATGGTGAAGTTCAGATGAGGAATGGTGAAATCGTTAAACTTTTATGAAAAATTTATGGGGACAATGCCTCAAAGAAATCAGAAATTTACAAATGTTGAAGACCAGGCCCTGCAGTTGTACATCACCCACAGCAATTTGTGAGGAAACAATTAATATTGTTCATGACTTAATTGCAAAAGAATGATGATTAATAGCAGAAATAACTTCCAACACTACAGACATCTCTATTGGATCAGCGTACCAATTCTGACTGCAAAATTAAATTTGAGAAAATTTTCCACTTGATTGGGTTCCAACATCGTTGTGTCCAGGTCAGCTGTAGACCAGAGCAGAGCTTGCCATGGAAATTTTAAACAAGTGGTGCAGTTGTTCAAAGAGAAAGCCTGACTTTACCAGTATAATCTTGAAGACAAAGCACAATTGAAGCAATGAATACCAAGGGATGGAAGTGGTCCAGTCAAAGCAAAAGCAGACCAGTTAAGGGCAAAGTTCATGGTATCTGTTTGGGGTTGGGGATAATCAGGTCATTTTGTTTGTTGCTGTTTTGGAGGGCCAAAGAGCAATACAGTACCCAAACCAAACTCACTGCCATCAAGTCACTCTGCCTCCTAATAATCCTACAGGACAGAGAGCAGCCCCTGTGGGTTTCAGAGGCAGTGCATCTTTCCTGGAGCAAGAAGTCTCATCTTTCTCCAAAGGAGTGGCTGGTGGTTTCAAACTGCTGACTTTGAAGTTAGCAGTGGTTCTCAACCTGTGGGTCGCGACCCCTTTGGGGGTTGAACGACCTTTACACAGGATCGTCCGATTCATAACAGTAGCAAAATGACAGTTATGAAGTAGCAACGTAAATAATTTTATGGGTGGGGGGTCACCACAACGTGAGGAACTGTATTACAGCACTAGGAAGGTTGAGAACCACTGCTCTAATCCATGAAAAAGTTAGCAAAAGCTTTAGAGAAAAAACACCCAGGAAAGTGCCAAGAGAGGATCCTTTCCCATCACTACAGTGTTCCTTCTCATCCCTCTCATCAAACTGTGTGGCAAATTTAGGAGCGTTTCGATCAGAAATTATTAAGCAGCAACGATATGGTCCCAATTTGACTCCATTTGACTTCTTTTTTATTTCCTTATCTTAAAATTCTTTAAATAGTACTAATTTTTCTTCAGTTAATAATGTAAAAGAATTACACTGCCATGGTTCAGCCCCCAAGGGTCTGTTTAGTTATAGGCAAAATGGCAATCATTGCTTTTAAAATGTTTTGACCATGATGAAACTTAGTTAAGAAATGAAGTTAATATTTTTTTATTTTTTGTCTTTTCATTCCATTTCTTCCACAACCTTTCTGGAGTCCCCTCTTATTTGATAATTTTCTACAATTTTGTCAGAATGAGCACAAGGAAGCTGGTTGACTGGTCCTGCTTTTGCTGGATCAAGTGGTGAAAGACAGACGAGTGAGGGCTTCAGAGTCACAGTTCATGGATACCGAAGTTGAAGTGAAGGCATCAATAGGGAACAAGTGGGATCCTGAAACTTGGAATGAAAGATAGGTAGATAATCAGGAAGCTGGGAATATTGACCCCAAAGTTCCATTGATTCATTTCTGCCAACAGAATCAGCCCTCTCATTTCTGTCTGATAAGATCAACCCAATCACAACCCAATGCCATTGTATCCATCCTGACTCATGCTGTTGTTGGGTGTCGTCAAGCCAGTTCCAACTCAATGGACACCCTAAGTACAACAGAACAAAACAGTGCTTGATCCTGTACTACCCTCACAATGGTTATATATGACCTTACCTTTGCAGCCACTATGCCACGCCAACTTGTTGAGTAGCTTCCTCTTTTTCTCTGCCAAACGTGAAGTCCTTTAATAGGGACTGGTCTCTTAACAACCTGTCAAAGAACACGAGATGCAGTCTCACAATTTTTACTTCTAAGGAGAATTCTGCCTATTCCTCTTCCAAGATATTTGTTTGTTCTTTTGGCAGCTCATGGTACTTTCAACAGTCTTCACCAGCACCAAAATTCAAATGCATCAATTTTTCTATGGTCTTTCTTATTCAATGCCCAACTTTCACATGCATATGAGGCGATTTAAAATACCATGGCCGAGGTCCGGTACATGTTAGTCTTCAAAGTAACATCCTTGCTTTTCAACACTTTAAAGGAATCTTGTGCAGAAGATTTAACCAATGCAATGCATCTTTGATCTCTTGACTGCTGCTTCCATGATCATTGATTATAGATCCGAGCAAGACAAAATTCTTGACAACTTTAATCTTTTCTGTTGATGCTTCCAATTGGCTCAGAAGTAAGGATTTTGGTTTTCTTTACATTAAACTGTGATCTATATTGAATGCACCAATCTTTGACCTTCATTAGCAAAAGCTTCAAGCCCTCCACACTTTCAGCAAGCAAGATTGCATCGTCTGCATTACCAAAGATTGTTAAGCCTTCCTCCAACCCTGATGCCACACTCCTCTTCATCAAATTTAGTTTCTCTGATCCTTTACTCAGCACACCTTTCTTGATTTTAGACCCTGCAGTATTCCCTGGTTCAGTCACAACCTGCCTCTTGATCTATGCACAGCTTCTACAAGAGCACGGTTCAGTGTTTGGGGATTTAGTGTGTTATGATCCACACAGTTGAATGCACAGTCAATAAATCATGGGTAAAAATCTTTCTGGCTTTCTCTGCTTTCAGCCAAGATCTACTCACCTGCTCCTTTCGTATTAGCTTAAATTAACTACCACCGAAAGCTCTTATCTATTTGAGTTGCTGGTGTCAATTTGATGCCATATAGATAGTTCTTTAAAAACATAATGCTCAATAAAATAAAATAAAAATATAATGCTCAAGGCAGATTTCTTTCTTTCTTCTTTTAGTTAAGCTGGAGTATTGTTTGGTTTTACGAAGATTTCAGGAGGCTTTTTGGGTTTAAGGTTTAAAGATTATCTCAGAGCAACAGTTTTATGGATTCATTAGGACTCTAAGACCCCAATAACCACCTGTAAGTTAGGTGGTTTGAAAGTACCTATTTAATCACATTAGTTTTCTTCCTTTGCGTTGCTTTCGTTAATGTGGATTATGCTTTCAGAATTAAATTGAGAAGAAAAATTTTCTGATCATAGTTATGGTTAATAGGTTGTTTGTGTGCTAGTTGTTACATAATCTAATACCTAATGGAAAAAATGTTAGAGAGTTCTTTTTGTGTCCTGATGCATAGAACCTCCTCAGTAAGTACTGAATCTGTCTCTTCTTGGGGTGAAGGGAGGGAAGAAAGCAGGCTAACTATTAAAGACATGGCTTATGCCTTTAAAAAAAAAGCACTCGGTGACGTCAAAGCCTTTCTGATAGTGCTGAAAAGCAACAGTCATCACTGCGAGATGGCTGCTCCATGTAGTCATGGATGGCAGGGGCCAAACACATCAGCTACTTACCATAATTACCACGCATGAAATTAGACAACAGATGTTCTCTTTCACATGGTTTGCCAATTTATTTCATTCTTTCCATCCATTTACATCAGCCATTCTGAAAATTAGTATTGTAAAGGTATAATCAGATTTTCTGCGTCTCTTGGTAAACAAAATCTAATTTTTCACATTATTACAACATCTTTCAATACTAAAGCTTAAAGAGAAGAATGCCTATTACCAGTCCATAACCTTACATCATGCATAAATAAAAAATCCACACCATTATTTAGTTGCATTAAAAATATATATAAAATATATTCTTCTAAGAACAGCATCAGAAAAACAAACAAGGCTGTCACACCATCACACTCTCCAAGATTTTTTAACATCTATAAAAAGTCTTTTAATTTTACTCTTCAATTGAGTCTGGTAAATTGAAACACCCCTCCCCCATCATTTATGTACAGTCACACATACTCTCCAAGTCTAGAGTTTTAACCATTACTAAAATAAAGCCATGATTTCAATGTGACCGATTTGAAAGAAGTGAATGACTTTGACGTAAATTGCTCAGTATCAAACATGTTCTAGAACATCTTGTAGATCAGAATCCATTTTCCTATTATGTCTAGCTAATGCTTTAGTAATATTAAAGTGCCTTAGTCCACTTAAGGAGGAAAGTGACATGGCTTTTCATTATGTAGTATAGCTGACTACAGAATATTTAAATTGGTTTCAAATTTTAGATTAATGTTCTTACTGCTGTCCTGTTACTTACCTTAATTCATCTTAGTATTTTAGGAAGTTACACATTACTGTCTTCATAAGATCACAGAAGTTTTAAATGCAATGTGTTCTTTCTCATTAATGCTCCTACTATACACCTTAAGGAAAAATGATCATATTATGTACATATTATCAAATGGATAATTATAATGTTGGATGATACTTTCCTTTGGGACAGTTTAGTTATTTATGTGATGTATGTCCAGATTATAAGCATCTAGGGGGATAGATACTAAATTTATCTTTTTATTATAAAAGTAAAATAAATATGGTAGTTATGAAAATCAAATCATGATAGAGTATTATAAAACTCATGTTGAAATCTTCTATTTCCTACTTCTAGTCCAGTTTGGTGGCCATAATGATATTTTTACTTTGTATTGCTAGTTCTTTAGGATCTTATGCCAATAGCACAGAGTATAAAACTCATGTTTCACTTCCTCATTTCACTAGTGTTCAATAGTATCAGCTGATTTCTACCTCATTGACATTTCTCCTCTTCTTAAATTTTAAAAATTTTCTTTCTTTTTCATCAGTACATTTATCATAAGTACATAAATCAGATTACATATACATCTTTAGCAAAGGTTTTTTTCTCCTTCCCCTTGTTGCTTAATTCTTTCTTCTTCCATTCAGAAACGCAGCCTTCATCCATGTGCACAGAGTCTAACCAGTTGCCCGTGTAACTCCCTTTTCCCAGGGACCCATGTGTTTGGGGAGAATGGTGCTCCCAGGGTTTTCAAGTACTCACTTTTCAGAAGCAGGTCTCCAGGCCTTTCTTCAAAAGCATCTCTGGGTGCATTTGAACCACCAACTTCTGTTGCAATTGTATAATTACATATACATATACCTGCAATACAAATATACAATTGCACCGATATAGTCAATTCTCACTTTATTTGACTCCACTAGACATGGATTTCAATTAAATATCACCAGTCTCCCAACAACAGGGTTCCAATCTCAAATGGGAGTGTGGTAGTTGCATAATCTGGTGTCAATTTGAGAGGATTATGAGTGAAGCAGTGGAGTCTGGTCTGTCAATCAAGATGTAACCAATTAGGCCTTTGTGTGGGCATGGCCTTCTCCTGAGAATTTTGGGAACTCCTGTATTTCCTCCTTGGAGGCGAGAGACACCTCTCTCTCTCTGCTCACTCCCTGAGAGGTGCTCTACTGACAAGACACATGGTGCTATGCCCTGGGAACTGGAGAAGCCACGTGGAACTACCCTGATGTAACCAGATCTCTGGAGCCAGAGAAGCCACATGGAGAGCCCTGCCAGCACTGAGATGCTTACAACACCACTGGATCCACAAGACTTCCAACCCACTGGCCTGTGATCCTCCTGCCTTTGGCATCATTGCATGTATTTCCTGAGTCTGAGGAGGACTTTGTATATTGGTATCGAACATAGGTGACAGAGTAGCACTCAGGGTGGGGGATGGGGGGTTGGCTATAATCTTTATGTGAGCAAATTGCTGGGTCTTTTTTCTACAGAGCCACTAGGTAGGTTTGAACAGTCAACCTTTCAGTTAGCAGTGAAGCACTTAGCCATTTGCACAAGGGCTCCTTCAGGTCTTTCCACAGAGTGATCCCAAAGTGCTTCCAGCCAAAATCACAGCTATTGTTGTTTGTTTTAATGTAGAAACTAATCTCAGGTGAAGGGGTAGTGGGTTAAATGTTGGGCTGCTCACTGTAAGGTCTTGTGTTCAAACCTACCAGCTGCTCTACGGGAGAAAGATGAGGCTGTCTGCTCCCTAGGGAGCAATTCTACTCTGTCCTATCGGGAGAAAGATGAGGCTGTCTGCTCCCTAGGGAGCAATTCTACTCTGTCCTATAAGAACTCTGTGAGGGGAATCCAGGGCGGATGAGCCCTGCAGGACCAGTGGTGTGAGTGGTGAAACAGGGAGGGTAGAGGGAGAGTGGGTAGGAAAGAGGGAACCGATTACAAGGAACTATATGTGACCTCCTCCTGGGGGACAGACAACCGAAGAGTGGGTGAAGGGAGACGTCAGACAGGGCAATTTATAAACTATCAAGGGCTCATGAGGGAGGGGGGAGCGGGGAGGGAGGGGAAAAATGAGGACCTAATGTCAGGGGTTTAAGTGGAGCGAAAATGTTTTGAGAATGATGTACAAATGCGCTTTTCACAATTGATGTGTGTATGGATTGCGATAGCAGTTGTATGAGCCCCTAATAAAATGCTTAAAAAAAAAAAAAGAAAAGGCCACACCCACAAGGAAGTATCCCCAGGCTGTGACCTGATTTACAGGCTAGAAAAAAAAAAAAAAGAACCCTGTGAGTTGGATTGAAGCAAAGGTAATGGTTCCATTTCAGGTGAAGTCTCATCACTTCTGCTGCATTCCATTCATTAGCAGTAAAGGGTGGGGATTTCATAAAGATATGACTCACAAGGCAAGCATCACAGGGATTCCTTCTAGGGGGTGCCTACTTCTACATAGTACATTGATAACTTTAAATAGCATAGGGATTAGTTCTCCCCAGCTCTGTCTCTAGCCTCCACCTGCTTCTTTTCCCTTTTAAATCAGCTAGATGATTCTGTTTATACTGTCAAGTTTATAACATTTCCTTTAAAAATCAAATCTACAGTTTTCAGTTTAGGTCAATGTTCCAGGAATTGGCAGTAAGTCTTTTCCTCTCCCTCCTTCTAGCTTGCTTTTGTAGGCAACATTAGACAGCTTATCCCTTCCCTGTCATTTTAACCTGGGGTCGGCAATGGGGACACATATGCACATACACACAGTTGACATATAGACATGGTTTACTACAATCACCTAGATCTAGCTTACTTCCCACTTTTAATTTCTAAACCAGCCCATATGCAATTTGATATCTTCCAGGGCTTGGCAAGTGGTAGCTCACTTCCACGATAAGCTGTACATGTTTTGCTTTACTGATTCCTCCACTCCAATTTATTCATCCATGTTTCCATTTACTTCCTATCTTCCACAAATTCAGTAAAATCCATTATCTGCTTAAGTTCCTTCCTTTGTTTTTGGTTGTTTTGTGAATGCTTTCCCTTGTTAACTTCTTTACAAATGTTTCAATGGAATTCTGGGGAAGGTGGTTGAGGTAGTTAGTTTATTGTGCCAACCTGGCCAATAAACACATGTGGGGTTAACTGAAGGACGGAGGGATAAATGGCTCAGTGAGCCTCGCCTTTCTAGTTCTCAGGTCTCTTGTTCTCTGATGGTTGGAACAGGGTGCAGCTGCCTTAACCAGTTCCCTGCTTTAGTTGGCAAGGCTTACTTCCTGCAAGACATCCCTGAGGAGAAGCCACATGGACCTACCTCAATGCAGCCCTGGGTTCTGGAACACCTGTGTGGAGACCCCATCCAGCACTGAGATGCTTACAAATTCACTGGCTTGGCTTTCCTCTTGCAGCTGGCATTGTTATGTCTGTTTTGTGAGATGGAGGAGGACTTTGTGGATTGGTGTTGGACATACGGGTTCATGGGTTAATGTTGGACTTGTGGGCTTGGGCAGCACTGGGTTGGAATGTTTTCTTGATGCGCACTTACCCTTTATATAAAACTCTCTCTTATACACGAGTTTCTGTGAATTTGTTTCTCTAAAGTACCCAGACTAACACAGTGGTAGACAAACCCTTTAACAAAGTTTGTCACTATGGGACAGATACCTCCAACCAGCCCTATCTACCAGGTAGTTAATAAATGCATATGGAATAAAGAAATTTATTTATGATTGTATCAGTTCTCTGTTGGGGCTATAATATACTACCACAATTTTGTTACAATTAACTGACAGTTCTGTAGGCCACTAGTTCAAAATGGGGAGGGGGAAGATGTGCTCATTCAGTTCTATGCAGTTGTAAATCAAGGATTCTGCTCAGTTCTGTTGAGAGCTTCTGTTAGGGCTGTTCGTTGAGTGCTTCAGCAGACCACTCACAGGCCACTTGCTTCATGCTCAATGTCAGCAACAGAAGGTCAAATCTCTCCCACCCTTCAAATCTCTCCTGTTTTTGTCATCACACCACTCTGTCCCATTCTTCAGGCTACTTCTCCTCCTTTTTAAAGAATTTATTTTATTTTTTGATGAAAATATGTACTGCAAAGTATGTATAATTTCAACAACTTAGATATGCACAATTCAGTGACACCCATTATATTCTCCATGTTGGGGAACTCTTTTTGCTATTCTTTTCCAAATTATGTCACCACCATTCACATAAACTCCCTGCTCCATAAGCTTCTCATCTGACTTTTCAGGTTATTAATGTCAATTTGATCCCACATAGATAATTCTTTTAAGGTAAGGTGACCAGACGTCCTGCTTTTGGTGGGACAGTCCCGATTTTTAACAAAATTTCCTGCATCCCACGGCATTTTTTAAAAGTCCCAATTTTTGGAAAGAATGTACAACAAGCTAGGGTATATGGTTTTCGGCTGCCATGTGGCTATTTCATCAGGATATGAGTTTTATCAATGGTGTCCCGCTTTACCAATGTTAAAATCTGGTCACCTTATTTTAAGTAGCACATGCTCAAGGGAGACCACTCACTCACTCACTCACTCACTCACTCACTCACTCACTCACTCACTCACTGCCCTCTAGTAGAGGCTGACTCATAGTGACCCTATAGGACCAGGTAGAACTGCCCACTTTGAGTTTCCAAGATTGTAATTGCTTATGGGAGAAGAAAGCCCATCTTTCTCCCTCGTAGTTTACCAATTAAGCAAAATGATTATTTGGGTCAAAGAAGACAGCAAGTAATAGTTTAGGCTTATTCTTTTCACTTTGAAAAGCTTGTTTTCTAAGCCTCGTTTTTAAGCCATGTTTATAAGGCTTACTCAAATAATCACATCTAATCCCCCTGTTTTAAGATCAGCTGCTTTCAACCTCGATTCTCTCCATACCCTTAAATTTATATACTCATTTAAGAACGAAGGTAACATATTTATAGGATCTGGAACTTTGCCTGTGCACACCTTTGGTGGACGATTATTTTGTTTATCATGGTGATTACTATGCATTGTCATGTATGGGAGAAAGCAGTTATCCAATTCTACTTGTTTGGAAAAGATATATAGAAAAGAGGTAGAACTATAGGATGGATATGAATAGGGAAAGGCAGGCTACTGGACCACGGAGAGAAAAACACTTTAAATGTAAGTCGCCCTGGAAAAGAACATGGAATGAAACATGAACGCTTAATCATAGTAGAAGGATGAATAATGGGATGCACAAAGCCTTATATCTCAAGGCATTCTACTTATAAGTAACTAGAAAATTCTTATATCAAAACTGCGATTTACAATGAAGACACATGGCTAATCAAATACATGTGAAGTTCTGGATGAAAATAGGTGTGTGGAAACAGAACAATTTAAACCCATTGTGCTACTGAACTGACAATATTAAAATTTAAACTTGTAGCTTAGTTAATTATTTGACATGGCCTATGTCACCATTGTCCTAATGACAAGCCACTAAATTAGGGACCAAGGGGGTTGTCTCCACAGAATGCAGGTGCAAATGAAAATAAGCTGTCCATACCGCAATAAGAGGGTTGCAGGGAAATCAGGCACACTAATTAGACACCTATGAGAAATCCAACCTGGGCCCACAAACAATGCTACCCTGTTTCCCCGAAAGTAAGACAGGCTCCGAAAATAAGACCTACTTACAGTTTTGCCTCTCACTGAAATATAAGGCATCCCCCCTGAAAATAAGACTTCCCCCAAAATAAGGCCCCCCAGAAGTTACCGTTAACTCTGGACTCTGGACCGGATCGGCGGGTACCACAGCGCAGCTCACTGTTGGCCGCGGTGCAGCCGGAGCAGACAGGAAGTGTGAGGTCTCTTTTAATAAAACAATAAACAATAAATTTGTACTGTATTCTTCTTCAGGGAAAAATAAGACATCCCCTGAAAATAAGACCTAGTGCATCTTTGGGAGCAAAAATTAATATGACACTGTCTTATTTTCGGGGAAACAGGGTAGGCACCAGTGACATGACATCACACAACTGTGCCTAAACTCCGCCAATAAGATCAGCCAAGACTCTCAACCATGCCTCCCCAGGCAGCCTGCCCAAGTGCACTGCACATGGCTCGTGTAGGCCCTCTGTGTTTCAAACTCATGATTTCGTGCTCCTGTTTCCCTTTGTGAAGCGAGAACCAAGGTATACCATTCCAGAAACCTAACGCTTTAGTTTGCTAAATATTTGAAATCCTATGACCGATTTTGAAGTGAGAGCTACCTGTAATGTTAATGAAGGCAGGATTAAGGTGGGCTATATCTTGCGGCTCCTTAATAGAAGGTGCGACTCAAGTCAGCATCCTTTGGTCAAAATAAGAATGAACTTCTGTAAGACCCTTGGTGATGTAGTGGGTTAGATGTGGCTTTTTACTCCTGTAAAGAGTTACAGCTTTGGAAACTCACAGGTGGGGCAGTTCTACCCTCCTATAGAATTGCAGTGAGTTTCTGAGTTTTTCTGATTTTAAGCTGTTCCTTTTATCCGCAAAGCATCAGCATCTGCTTAGCTGAGAAACATTGGGATGATCAGCACGTCTTCTAACCTTTTCACATCAGAAGGCAAAACCCACACTGTAAGAAAAATCCTAACAGGGAATTTTAACCATTAGAAAAGAAAACCAAGATACCGTGAGGGTGGAGGGAAGGTGGAGTGGAAAGGGGGAACTGATCACAATTATCTACATATAACCTCCTCCCTGGGGGATGGACAACAGAAAAGTGGGTGAAGGGAGATGTCAGACAGTGTAAGATATGACAAAATAATAATTTATAAATTATCAAGGGTTCACGAGGGATTGGGGAATTGGAGGGAGGGAGAAAATGAGGAGCTGATACCAAGGGCTCAAGTAGAAAGCAAATGTTTTGAGAATGATGATGGCAACAAATGTACAAATGTGCTTGACACAGTGGATGGATGTATGGATTGTGATAAGCGTTGTATGAGCCCCCAATAAAATGATTTAAACAAAAAAGAAAAGAAAGCCAACGCCCTGCCTTCCCCCATGCACTTCCTCATTCCAGGAACACCACCACCCCATCGCTGACCCCTCCCTCCTCTACACTAGAAATACCTGTCTGTGCCTCTCTGTGACCCTGCTTGCAGACAAAAGTGACGCCGTGCCCCCCCCCAACCCCAGCTCAGGTCCCAGATCTTCTGGAACACTAGATCCTCTGCATCACCAGCTAATAAATGTTTCCTCTTTCAAGTTCTCCAAGACTGCTGCTGCCTGGTCATTCCCAAGCAACAATTTTGCTGTTACACCTCCCTCGGACAAAGCCCTGAGAGTTATGCCATCTTTGTGACCCGGTTGCTCCCGCCCCCACCAGCTTGCTTGACTGAGCAGTTGATGAAGGTTAGTGATAATGAACCCCAATCACATGCCAATAACCACCCTAAAAGGCTGCTGGGCCAGGACTTGGCTGTCCATCTTGACATGAGTCCCTGTGTGCTCCTTTGCCTGTTTAAGCAAGAGAGACCCTCTTTCACTTTGGGATATTTAACATTTCTGTAGCTCTGCTGAACAACTTTGGCAACGTTTGTTCTCTTGCTCTGAATTCTGCATCTTGCTGGACCTCTAGTTTGTAGGACTTGAGTTATCAATCTATTCCCTGTTCCAATTCACCAACTTAAGTGTGTCATGAGTCAGTAGTGCAGATTCGGTTGCACAAGGTGGATCCTCCAGACAGGTCTGAATGTTGGATTTGGGACTTGCCAGCCACCACAACCCTAGGAGCCATCCCCCTAGCAGGTCCTGGGCTTTGGGAGACCTTTCAGTGGGCTGTGGAATATTAAGAAAGAATACTAGGGGAACTGTGGTGATAGGTATAAAGGATAATAATGTGGTATGGCATTTTGGAAAAATCGGACATTTGGCACCAATCTAGCTTCTATCTCATTGGGACCAGCCTTGTGCTGATCCTTAAAAATGAAATTATTTTTACCGAAAAACAAAGAACCCTGAGGTCTCAATATATATTTCCATAGAAAGATTACATTTTACCAGATTATATAAAAATTATAATAATTTGCTATATGAATTTTAGCTATCCTCTAAAATCTGAAAACTTAGAAAATCCTTGTTTTCACATTAGCAGTGTTTTAAAATGTCACCCTTTCTAAAGTAGTAAATATTATTTTCTGAATCATAGGAAAAACTGGGTCTCCTATGTCTACATGGAATAATACCTATACTACTAAAATTTTGAAAGTCTAGTGCTAATGCATACAGCCCAAATTAAAAGGAAACGTGACAAATGAAAAGTGTTGATGTTTTTACATGGGTTGTGGGAGCATTTTTCTATTCTATAAGGCATAGGGGGAAATATGTTTTTAATTGTCCTGGATGTCACAAGTGGTTTGCATTTGTCTGTTACCCAAAAGATTCACAGTCTGAGCCTACTTGTTAGCATTGCAGAGGAAAGACCTGGTAATCTATTTCCTGGTCACCTAAAACCAAAAAACCCACACCCATTGCTGTGCAGTCAATTCCAAGTCATGGAAACCCACATGTTTCCGAGCAAGGCTGGGCTTCATAAGGTTTTCTGTGACTGTAATCTTACATAAGTAGATCATTAGGACCTTTTTCCACAGCACTTTTGGTTGGATTCAAACCGCCAGCCTCTCAGCCAAGTCTATTTGCGCCATTCAGAGACCCTTCTGTAAGATTGCAGTCACTGAAAACCCTAAGGAACAATAGTTCTGCACTGACATACAGAGGGTCACTATGGGTCAGAATCAACGTCATGGCAATACTTTTAGAATACTATCATTTGGTGGATGAATGTATTAGAAAGTAAGTTTGTAGTACCATTTCCATCTTTAAGTGTAGACTGAACCATTAATTGATTCTTGCTTCTAATGCCAGATAAAAGTAAAGCTAATAGATAGGTTCAGACTTGCATTTAAAAATTGATTATATGCTGTTACTTTAGTATGTGACAGTAAAATATATATAAATTCTATTCTACAAGTGTGCCCCATATTTTATTGATGCATATATAGGTGAATATAATTCATCCAGAGTGCCAAGTTGATTTTACATGAAATGTTTAGTAAGATATTGTATTAATAAGAAATGTATCTGTAACATGTTAAAATATAAATATTAATATGAGTAATGCAATATTCATATAATATTAAAAGCTGATATGATTATACATTTGCTAACATCCTTTACAAAATTAATACATGATTAAAATAAAAATTAAATGTAATTCACAATGCTTAAATATGCATTTTGTGCTCATATTTACTATTCACAAATCTAAAAGTTACCCAGGGTAGATTTTCAAACATCTTTAGAAATGATAATTTTATTTAATAAAATTCTTCTGTCTAATTTCTTATCATATCTGAGTATACTGAATAAGACTCAGATAATTCTGAATAATAATATCTGAATAAGATATCTAGGTAATAATAGTTTTTAATGTCTATAGTATTATCCTGACATCAAATGGTGGTTGTGGGCTTATGAGTATTTTTATAATGTCAGGATTTTAATATTTTAATTGTGGATTCTTAATAATAAATTCATTCTTCTATGATAATTCTGACACCTTTTATTTTACAATGGAATATGTAACTTGATTTTAAGCAAAATGGTATAAGTATTTAGACTCTTTAAATTGCCATTTGAAAAAAAATTGCCATTTGTTTTATTTTGTACCTCTTATAAAGTGTGTTAAATAAATTAAGAAAATTCTGCTGGTTTTTCTAGGCCTTAATAAGCAAGAGAAAATGACTTAAGTCTCTCTCTCTCTTTTCTAGTTATGCACTTCTTGACAACTTCTTTATTGTATCATCTTAAAAAAAACAAACACTAAAATCCTGTGAGAAATCTTGTTCTTTTACAATGTATATAGCCTTAGTTTTTCAACTGTAGTAGAGCTTCAGCATATCTTTGCAAATCCTCTAGTTCTTAAATACCACAATATAATACATACCTGTTGCCATTAAACACATGTAGGACTACAAGAGTCACTAGCAATAAAGGAATTTTAAATGTGAATATGGGATGAATGGTCAGCCTTCCTCACTTGCCAAAGGGCATTAACTGTAGTTTGACAAATCTAAAAGTAGTATAGCCAGTAAAACCGCAAATTACTATATGGAATGAAAACTTAAGAGTCATTCACAGTCAGAAGTAGAAATGTCAACTATGTGAATTCTTGAAGACAAATTTCTTTGTACCATTTTCCATTGTGAAAGTTTGTAATTATTAACAGTATTTGTAAAATCCTAAGAAAAAACAAGTGGAGGGGAGACTCAGATGAGAGAGAATAAAGTAAAAGCTTTCAAGAAAGATCTAGGAAATTTATGTTAGCAAGAGACTTATAGTGTAGTATGGTGAGCCTGGAAAACTTGGGGTATATTACAGATCTGAACCCAAGTTCTAACTCTATATCACTTCCTCTCCCTACCCTCATTTCATCTTCTATTAAATGAAATGTATTCAACCCTTTTGGACCATGCTCCCCAGCAGAGACTTACTGTACTTAGAATCCACTGAACCATCAATGAGAAAATATCAGCCCTAATACATGGTTTGAGGATGACTGCATTAAAGATTTGGATAGATGAACTGGGTCTTGGATGGATTAGCTCTTTGTTTATCATTTGTATTACATTCCCCCTTCATTGCTTTGATTGCTTGTATATTGTATCTCCTTTACAACATTAGCTCCTTTGACTTTTGACTTGGCCTGTTCTTAGAACTGCCTCATATACAAAGTGTATTTCATGGTTATTGATTTCTTTTCTGTATCCATATATTTAATTTGCTCCTCCAAATCCACCCTGAGAAGTTTACCACTGAATCAGACAAATGTATGACTGAGAGAACTTGTCTTTAGCTATTCACAGAGACCTGTTTAAACACAGTTTCCTTGGCATAAACCTGTACATGTATGAATGGGAACCCTAGTAACAGCACTTTGGGACTTGCCGATTTCATTGTAATCTCATTCCTTCAATGAATGGGAGACATTTAAAAGAGATTGGTGATACAGTGATATACCAAGTAGGAGCAAATACACTAAGAAAACTGATTCAGAGGTAAACTTCTGATTTTCCATACAAAAGTCCAAAGTTTGATTCCCAGACAATGTACCTCATATATACTAAACACCTTCAGTTAGTGGAAAATTACATGTTACTATATTGCTATTCTTTTGGCAGTCCATAATACTTTCAAGATTCTTCACTAGCACCATAATTCAGATGCAGCAATTCTTCTTCTGTTTTCCTTATTCAATGGCCAACTTTTACATGCATACAAAGCAATTGAAAATATCATGGCTTGGGTCGGGCCCACCTTATTCCTTCAAGTTCTAAAGAAAATTCTCACTCATTCACTGTCATCGAGTGGTTTGTGACTCATAATGACCCTATAGATCCAGGTAGAAATTGCCCTGTGGGTTTCTGAGACTTAACTCTTTACAAGTACAAAGCCTCATCTTTTTCCATTGAAGTGGCTGGTGATTGTGAATGGCTGGTTTTTCAGGTAGCAGCCCAACTCATCATTACTATGCCACTAGAGCTCCTTAAAGAAAGTTAAATAGTTAAAACCAAAACACGTTGCCTAAGACCAATTCCTATGAGGCTCCCGCAACAAACATGCCTCCACCCTGCAATGTTCTGGCACTAATTGTCCTTTCCACTTCACTCTCTACCACTCTCAAGTGGGTTTGACTGAATTCATTGCAATGGCCACAAAATGCTCACAGAACATACTCACATGATGGGACTTACTGGGGAAGTTATCTGGTTATTATCTAGGTGAGCAATTCTCAAGATATAGTTCTTCTAGCCATCATCTTCTCAATTATGCCTTTAGGTCTTTCTCTGGTCCTTGATCTCTCAGCCATATGGCCCCTTGGCTCCCCTCTGCTCAGGCTGATACAAGCCCAAAGGGCATACAAATTCATAGACACTCATATGTATATAAGAAAGAGCTTTATACACCAGAGCAGTTGAATATTGAGAAAACATCCCAGTCCAGTCCAGATCAAGTTCATAAGTCCATTATTAGCCCATATATCTGATGCCAGTCTGTAAAGTGCTCTTCAGACTCAGGAAACACATACATTGATGTCAAATGCAGAAGTTCACAGGTCAGTGGGTGAAAAATCTTGTGGATCCAGTGGCAGTAGAAGCATCTCAGCATTGGCAGGGGTCTCCACGTAGCTTCTCCAGTTCACAGGGCACAGGGTCTATCAGCATAGTGCCATGTGTCTTGTCAGTAGAGCTTCTTTCAGGGAGTGAGCTGGGAGAGAGAAAGTGTCTTCCACCTTCATGTAAGAAACACAGGAATTCCCAGAATCCTCAGGGGAAGGGCATGCCCACACAGAGGCCTCATTGGCTATACAATGATTGACAGGCTCGACTCCACCCCTTCACTCATAATCCTCTCAAATTGACAACAGATTATATAACTACCACCCTACTCTTATAAAAATGTACAGCTTTGGAAACTCAAAGGTTTAGTTTTCCCTATATTGTAGGGTTGCTCTGAGTCACAATCAACTCTATGGCACTAAGTTCAAATACATGTTCATATTTTACTCAAAATGAGTCCTTAACATAATTGTTGCTATGAGTTGGAATCAACTTAATGTGCACAACAGCAAAATCATGAATTGGATTAGTCCCTCCCCCCACCAAATGTGTCAACTTGGCCAGGTCATGATTCTCAGTTAAATGACAGTTACACAATTTTATAATCTGCTGGAATGTAATAATGCAATCATCCTTATGATTTTCTTAAACTGAAAGAACTCAAGAAAAAATTCAAGCCTTGAGTTGTAATATTGGAATAGTACACTGACAAAATATTAAATGATGCAAAAATCATCAAAAGAATATGCAGGAAAGAATATACAGAGTCACTCGACCAAAAAGAACTAGTCAACATTCTTTCACTTCAGGAGGTAGCATAAAGGAAGATCAAGCTACACTGAACTCATTAGCAAAAATCAAGACTCCAGGAACTGGTGGAAGCACTGGAAGCCCTCACTTATCTATGCCAGGAAATTTGAAAGTCAGCCATCTGACCAGATGACTTGAAGAGATCCATATTTGTACCTATTCAAAAGAAAAGTGACCCAATAGAATGCTCAAATTGTAGAATGATAGCATTAATATCACATCCAAGTACAATTTGATGAAGAACATCCAATAATGGTTGCAGCAGTACATTGACAGGGAGCTTCCAGAGGTTCAGGCCAGATTTAGAAGAGGACATGGAACAAGGGATATCATTGCTGATATCAGATGAATTTGGCAGAAAGCACAGAATATCAGAAAGATACTTACTTGTGTCTTATTGACTATGCAAAAACATTTGACTGTGTGGAGCATAACAAACTATGGGTGATCTTGGGAAGAATGGAAGCAGTACTTAAGAGCTCAAATGACTCATTGCCATGGGTTAACCTGCTGTGCAAGAACTCTTCAAGGTGTTGAAAAGCAAGGATGTTACTTTTAGGACTAAGGTGCACCTGACAGAAATCATGGTACTTTCAACTGCCTAATATTCATATCAAATTTAATTTTGAATAAGAAAGACTGAAGAAGAATCCATGCCTTTGAGTTATAGTGCTACAGAAGAATATTGACAGTGTCACGGATTGCCAAAAGAGTAACTGGATTGAGTTTGGAGAAGTACAGTCAGAATGCTCCCTAGAGATCAGTCCCAGGAGTAGGATGTCATTACTAGGACATCATGCTGTAAAGTAGAGGGACAGCAAAAAGAAGGAAGGCCTTCAACAAGATGGATTGACACAGTGGCTACAATAATGGGCTCCAACGTAAGAACAATTGTGAGAATGCTGCACGACTGAGCAATGCTTTGCTCTCTTGTACATTGGGTCGCTATGAGTAGGAACAGGCCAACGATCACCCAAGAGCAATAATAGCATCCCCATGATGTATTCTGATATAACCCGTAGATCAGCTGTAAGGGAATTAGAATGAGTTTGTTGTTGAATGGGATGCAACACCCTTTCATAGGTCACAGTCATGACCCCAAATAAGGGTGGTTTACTTGAGTGTGGCCTGAATTATATTTTATCTTGCAAGAAATAAAAGGAGAGAGAAATAAGCAGAGAACGAGGGACCTCAGTAACAACAAGAAAGGAGCCAAGGGCAAAGAGAATCCTTTGGACCCAGGAAGATTGAAGCCAAGACAGGTAGATCTCCAAGGAACTGAAGGCCTCAGTTGTTGAAAGAGACAATGACCTTGGTCCAAAGTCAGTAGAGAGGAAGCTATTTCCTACTCCTGGCACCTGCAATTTGAACTCTTAGCCTTCTAACCAAGAGAATAATTTTTGCTTGTTTGTTAATACCATCTTGTGTTATTTCTGTCACAGCAGCCTTAGATAACCAAGAAAAACAATGATCATTTCAAAGGTGACATTGGGCATATTTATATAATCTAGTCAAGATTGTAGATAGCAAACAAAATGAGATTAAGATAACACACAGCAGTGCTAAGACTCATTTAAAGATAAATAAATCTTAATGCTTTTTCCATGTCAAATAATTTTGTCAAGTTATTAAATTATCATCAACTAGAATCAACTTCTAATTCACAAAACAGAAATAAGACAATATTTAAGTAGAAAGTAGTGAGTCATGTCAGAGAGAAAATTTTAAAATCCAACTAATTTTTAGACATAAGCATTATATTCCTATAATGACTGGCTTTTAATCTTAAATCTGATATTTTTAAGCAATAGAAATGTCTAAATCATTAAAAATGTGTTTTATTATTAAAGTATAAACAACTATTTTATAGCATTCCATGGATATAAGTAGTTCTGTGTAGTGCAATTGGTTAATGCATTCAGCCGTTACCTTGAAGGTCGAAGGTTTCCCCCTTCAAAATTGCCTTAAACGAAAGGCTTGGCAATGGAACCAGCCATGGAAGCCCCCCTGGGACACAATTCTACACGGATATTTGCATGTGATCACTGTAAGAATCAACTCAACAGAAACTGGATTTAAAAAAAACTCGATATTAAAGCTATCATGACTGCAAAAATGTATTTATGCCAGTATAATAGTAGATATTTGACTACATAATAACTAATGAATATAATCCCAAATAATCCAAGTGCTCAGGGAGAGAAATATATTAAAGCCTGGAGATTATGAAGGAAATATTCAATCTAAGAGATTTTAATTAAAATCCAACATATCCTGTATCCTTTAAGAATGAGGGCTCGGCTATGCAACCACGAGGTGTCAAAGGGATCAGGTGTAAGGCATCATCAGAACAAAAAATCTTACCATAGTGAATGATGGGGGGAGTGTGGAGTGGAGATCCAAAGCCCATTAGTAGGCCACTGGAGATCCCCTTGCAGAGGGGTCTCGGGGAGGAGATGAGCCAGTCAGGGTGCGATGTAACAATGATGAGAAATACAACCTTCCTCTAGTTCCTAAAGGTTTCCTCCCCGCTCCCACTACCATGACTCGAATTCTATCTTGCAAGACTGGCTAGACCAGAGGAGGTACACTGGTACAGATAGGAACTGAAAATACAAGGAATCCAGGATGGATGAGCCCTATAGGACCAGTGGTGTGAGTGGTAAAACAGGGAGGGTAAAGGGAGAATGGGTAGGAAAGAGGGAACCGATTACATGGAACTGTGTGTGACCTCCTCCCTGGGGGACAGACAACCGAAAAGTGGATGAAGGGAGAAGTCGGACAGGGCAAGATATGACAAAATACCCATTTATAAACTATCAAGGGCTCATGCGGGAGGGGGGAGCGGGGAGGGAGGGGAAAAATGAGGACCTAATGTCGGGAGTTTAAATGGAGAGAAAATGTTTTGAGAAACGATGTACAAATGCGCTTTACACAATTGATGTGTGTATGGATTGGGATAACAGTTGTATGAGCCCCTAATAAAATGTTAAAAAAAAATAGTAAGGGAAAGAAATATTAAAGAATTAGAGGACCAAAAAAAAAAAAAAAAGAATGAGGGCTCGGTAGAGCAAAAGCTACCACAGGTTGCCTGAAAACATACTCCTAAAGTATCTTCTGATGAATACAACCTGTGATGTAAATGAACAGGGGACAGGGAACAAATTGAGCATAGCAGGTAAGAAACAAGGTTTCAGTTGAAAAAATAGGTGTTTGCAAGTAAGCAGAATATTCTTGTAATCTACTGGATCAACACTAATCAATAAGGTGTTAAGAAATATATATATAAAAAAAATTTTTTGAAGAAATATATATGTATATTTTTATCTATATATATATATATAAATATATCAAGGGAAGTAGATATAAAAAGGGAAGTAAATTATCTAGTACATGAGGATGAGCATGAAATTAATTATGTCTTCAAAATGCCCGTGACATTGAAGTCATTTAAAAAAAAACCCATCTCTTTAACAAGGAAAATGAAAACAAATTTGTACAATTTGGATATAATAAAGATCTTGCCAAAGTAACAATTGATAACAAGCCTGACACGGAAGCTAAACATTCTGGGTACACACAAATCAGCAAGTACAATTGCCAAGCAGGCCAGAGATGAAAAGCATTTAGAAAGAGGTCTTAACTGGTTCTTTGAAAATTTAATTGTTAAAAGCCAGTGGACATCTTTAAAAAGAAGTTTGCACTGTGGAAGGGAGAGATCAAGGAGCCAAAGCTGAGGGCATGACCATCTGGAAATATATTAACTACTAGGGAAACAGTGGTTTTGTTTCCAAAGGAGAAAAACTATATGCATTAAGAAAGGGGGGAAAAGTTCCAGGAAAAATAAATAGCATAAATAAATAAATAAATAAATAAATAAATAAATAAATAAATAAATAAATAGCAACACATTATCAAGATAGGGAAAAATATTTCAGAGTTATCTTAAAAAAATAAAATTATCAAGAAAATATTTGGTATTTCCGCATTAATCATAGCTTCAGGCAAGTCATCCTGTACTTTTTGAGAAAAAGAAATGGATTGGATTTAGATAGAGTGTGGTCAAGAGGTATCAAAGCTTTCTGAATGTCTGTAGTAAAGATCATAAGATGAGACTATCTCAGCAATTTTTTCCTCCAAGCTACTTGAATTTATCAGGAGAAAAACATACTACCTCCAGACTCAGCTTCTAACCAGGCTGTTTTAGCAAAACCAAATCAGAGATTTTTAGCATTTCGGCTATTTGACATTTAGCGTTATCTAGTATAGTGTGATTTTTTTTGGAGCCAGAAGATATTTTCAAAAACTTTGGGTGGGTTTTGTTTCCTCTCATAGTTTATGTGTATTGAATTATTGAATATGTGTATCACCGATGGAATAAATCTCACTTGGTACAACTACATTAAGGGGAAACTCCAACAAATGTGATTTTTAAATTTAAGCTCATTCTTTTTATCGACTGTCATATTTTCCAATATCTCTTACATAGCTCTTTTAAATGATCTGGAACATCATTATAATAGTGTTTATTTAAAGAATTGTTTATTTGTATCAGCTCATAAAGAATCTAATGGAAGAAGCTACTGATGTTTGAAAAAGCGAAAAATTCCCATGTGAATACATTTGTACCTATCAAGCAGCTTCATGGCTTGAATTTCTCTCTTTATGAAATACTTTCCTCCAATACACACACATTCACGAACGTGTAGCAACGTGTTGAAATAAAATATGTGTGCTGGTATCAGACCATGACAATAGTTTAAAGAATCCAAATAGAGTTTATGTTGACCAAATCCCAAACCACTGGTTAACTTAGTTAATTAAAATTGTTCACTTTCATAATTGGTTAAATTGTACAGCTGAATTGACTGTTTAGTTTAGTCTAAAGGGTGGATCTGGTTGTCTAATGTAAATACTGTCTCAGTGAGCTTCCCTACTTGCATTTCCCCCAGGGACGCCAGATCTGAGCTGCCTAAGTACACTAACCTTTCAGCAGACTCAGAGATAATCCTGGTGTACCCAACAGTGATGTGACTCTTGTCACAGATGTCTAACTAGCTGCTAGCAACAGTCTCCCTTGAAGGAACCTATCTAGAGACCAAGCGTTCTGATTCTCTTGAAAAGTCAAGTGATTTTGCAAAGGACAGGCATGACCAAAGGAGAAATCTCAGGTGAATAAGTTCAAGAGAGTCTTCATTTGTAAGAAAGGAGGAAACAGCCAAATGTGAAGTATAGCTCATTCATTGGACCGTAACATTAGATAGTTGTGCTTCCATGGGGACCTGTTGCTATAACCGCGACTACTATTTCAGATATGCCTGTTCAATTATGCCTGACAGATTTTAGGGACCCCCAAATCTTCAGTTACATCTAAACACATTTATTTATTTATTATGAAATGAAGCCCATTGACATGTGTCCTTGAAATGTTTAAAAATGTTTCCTAGTTAATCTGAAAATCACGCAAGGCACTAAAATTTATTGCTAAAATATACCTAAATCAGAACATTTAAAGGAATGATTGACATCCTTGACAACCTCATGGGGCAGAGAAACTATAAGAGTAAAGTAAAATACAAAGTAAAAATAAATAAAAATTAAAAAGACAAGTTTGCCTTTTAAGCATGAGGTGAAAAAAGATTTGCTATGACATAAAAAGATAAATATTAAGATGACAAACAGAGAAATGCGGTCTGAGAATAGGACTGAAAACCTAGAGCAGAAATAGAAATGGGCAATAAACATGAAAGAAGGTGATTAACCTACTACTTAGGTTATGTAATGTATGCATCCGTTCAATACTATTTTTGGTTTCTTAAGGCGGAGGAAAAAGAACAGCACTGATGCTCATAGTGCTGCAGAGTGAAAGCAGAAAATTGGCATACGCAAAGGGCTGATTCCTGTTTTACTTCAACCACTGTGTTAGGCCAGGTTGACTAGAGAAACAAATTCAGAAACACTCATATATGTATAAGAAAGAGCATTATTTCAAGAAATAATTGTATGAGGACCTGATGCCGGAGGCTTAAGTGGAGAGCAAATGTTTTGAGAATGATGAGGGCAATGAATGTACAAGTGTGCTTTACACAGTTGATGTATATGTGGATTGTGATAAGAGTTGTATGAGCCCCTAATAAAACGATTAAAAAAAAAGAAGTAATTGTATATCAGGAAAACATCCCAGATCAGTCCAACTCAAGTCTGTAAGTCCCATGCTAGTCCATAAGCCCTTCTTCAGATGCACAAAACCACATGCAGTGGTGCAGAATGCAGGAATATTATCAGGCCAGTGGGTTCAAAGTCCTGTGGATCCAGTGGTGGTGGAGGCAGCTCCAAGGCTCTGGAAGCAACCAGGGTGCACCAGCAGGAAGATGAGGGCAGAAAGAAAGAGGGAGGTTCTTAGAGCCCTCCTTATGAGAAGGCTACACCCACAAGAAGGCACCATCAGGCTGTGACCTGATTGACAGACTAAACCCCACCCTTACACTTTTAGATATTTCAAGCTGATATAAAATTATGTAACTACCACAACCACCCAAGAAAAGCCCTTTGGCAATATGTTTCCAAATTTAAAATATATACATTCTTTAACCTAGATATTGATTCCTAGTATTTTCTCTAAAGAAACTCTTACATAACAGATCCAAACTATGTGCAAGATTATTCCTTTCTGCATCTTTTTGTACTAGTAAAAAATGGGAAAGAATAAAGATGTCCAACGAAAGTTGAAGAATTCTAGAATAGCTATTTAATAGAATATTCTGAAATCATGAAAACCATTACATTGTAATGAAATTAACCTAGGTTACTGCTCACCCAGCATGGAGTCAATGCATTCATTGGCTCAGTAAGTGGACAAATATAACTGGGAAGAAATGTGTTTATGAATAAAATTTTTTAATTAGACTGAGAAATTTTAGATTTTCCAGAGCTGGACTTTTTTGAGAGGGAGATGTTTAGTTTCAAAAGCCTGACTTTAAATATTAAATGCCAAAGCCCTGAAGTGTTCCATGCAGGAGATAGCTTTTGAAGAATGTCTGTCTGGCACTTCTTATCCATTTCTGGGTCCAATTGACATGGGCAGAGAGTAAGGTCATTGAGCTGGTTGCAGACGCGACTCTCTAAGAAGAAACCCAGTTGGAAAGCTTTGGAGATAGGATAAATACGAACACTGGATATCCAATTGTATTTGTGGGCAATAATGGAGAAGGTTCTCATGTTTAATTTCTTGAGGACACTACAGGCCTTTTAAAGAAATTATGTTTAGTATGTGTATTAGCTTCCTATTGTTGCTGTAACTGTTGATCACAAAATAGCAGATTGTTGTTGCTGTTAAGTGCTGTTGAGTCAGTGCCAATTCATATTTTAGTGGATTACAACAACAAAAACTTATTATCTTACCATTCCAGAGGTGAGAAGTTCAATATGAGTTTCAATGAGCTAAAATCAAGATGTTGGCAGGGGGCATTTCTTCTGGAGGTTATATGGTTATATAGGGAAATCGTTTCCATGCCTCTTTCCTTCCCCACCCCCACCTCCCGCCAAACCATTTTATTAGCAATTTCAAACATCATACCACTCCATAGTTCAAGCAAATCAAGTAGAGTTATGTAATTGCTTCCACATCAGTTTCGAAACATTTTCTTCCTTCTTGAACTCTTTGATATCAGCTCCATTCTACCCCCTTAATCCCCTTTCCATACCCTCCAGGAACCCTGATTCTATTTGTTGCCTCTAAAGATACACCTATTTGGGGTCTCGTATCCCGAAAAAGATAGAAAAACTCATAACAGAGAGTCAAGAAGCCTACCAACAATGACAAAATACAACAAAGACTAATACGAACAAAAACAACAACCAGAAAATATTAGAAACCAGATCAAGCTTACTGAAGCTTACTTAAGTATCAGAAGGCTCTTCTGGGAAGATGATGTCTATGTAGAATCACCTGCTCTGTGCTCCGGCTGTTAGAACAGAAAATCCAGAGGGAAGGAGGCCAACCTCTGGAAACCGGGTCCTAGAACTAGAATCCCAGTAGCCTAGGGTTCTCGGTTCAAACCTCCCCTTCAGAGTTTCACCCACAGAATGATTCAAGAGCTCCCTGTAGCACTTTGACTTCTCTGTGCCTGCCCTCGGGGTTTCTTCATCTCTGCCAGGACCAGAGGGATGGCATCTGCCAACCCCCTTCACCCTAGATCCACAACCCACCAGCATGGTGTAATATTCCCAGACAGACTGTTTCCCGAGGGCAGGTCATAATTCCACATCCCATGGAGAGCCTCCAAAAGCCAGCCCTGAGAACTCACCCCGGCAGTTCCCTCTCTGTAAGCCCATTTGAGGGCTTTAGCGCTCCTTGGCCAGGACGAGCGGCATGGAGTCAGGCACCCATTCACCCTAGTTCGGCAAGGCCTACCAGGTAGTGTAATAAAAGATAAGTAGACACACATTTACAAAAATCAGCGATTGGTGATGTCTGCCTATTAGAAGCCCCGTGGCCATTTCCAGAGCATCCAGCCGGCAAAAGTCAGGTGCCTTGTGCTTCAGAGAGAAGCTGCCTGGGCTAAGGGGAGGTAGAACAACAGGGTTCAGCCCTGGGCTGATAAAAACGGAAATAGATTAGACCCTTGCCCAGACCAGAAGAACCCAGGTAAAGACCCCACAGATCCGGATCCCCAACAGCAGGGACAACACAACCTATTGAGCCATGGGGGTGGGAGTGGGGGTAGGGGTGTGAGTCAACAGGGCAGCCAAGAGGAGACACAGTGGAGAACGCAGATCCAGTGAGTCCCAGACCCAATCCAGTCTATCTTGTCCCCCTTCCCTTGGGGACAGTGCAGTGCAGCAGCGCAGCTCCAGACACCAGGATAAGCTAACAACCCAAAAAACACAGGGCTTCTTTTCTCCTTTCCTCGACAGAGGAATTTGAACTCAGTAAATCAGGGTACTCGAAGACCATTTTTCCACCTCTGACAAAGTAACCAGGAAACAGGGTCTCACTGGCCTTCCCCAGACCAGTCACCTTCTGATCAGAAGACCCTCCTTCACTAACTACAGTAGCCTATATCCACCCTGGGATCATATGTAAGAAGAGGACAATTCTGAATTGTGCAGCAATCTACTATAAATGGACCATCTGTTATAAATCACAAATAATAGAAGGACGGTGCTCTCCCTTTCATAATTAATAGGATTCATAAGGAACTCTGGTAGATTTAATATACCCATCATGCACCCCAACTACCACAACCTCTAGAACAGTAATTCTGAACCTGTGAGTTGCGACCCCTTTGAGAGTTGAAGACCCTTTCACAGGGGTCGCCCGATTCATAACAGTAGCAAAATTACTGTTATGAAGTAGCAACGAAAATAATTTTATGGTTGGGGCGGTCACAACAACATGAGGAACTGTATTAAAGGCTCGCAGCATTAGGAAGGTTGAGAACCACTGCTCTAGAATATGCTTCCCACACTTTGGCAATACCCATTTTCCTCTGACTTACCGAGTAAAAATGTATCTCTCATAAATTTTTTCACTAACTCATTAAAATTAACACACCTCAAGAAGACATAAAATCAATGGTGTTCACATTTGTACAATTATACTTGACTAATTGAAATATGGTTTATTACAATATGCATAAGAGCTCCCATTTAAATAAAAAATAAAAAAGCTAAAGAATGAGAGAAAAAAATTAACACATCTAAAAATACTCCCGAGCAGCACCAATATCCTATTTCTCCTATTCACCCAACTATCACGCTCTCATAATCTATACTTAATATCTTTACTGGCACCTAGATGATCTTCCCCTCACCTATAGAGCCAGCCTCTCCTCCCTGCAAGTCACAGAAGCTGACTCAGCACCTCAGTTTATCCACGATTTCACACACATCAGCCAACACCAACAACTACCACAAATGAGAAATGAGTTGTATGAGCCCCCAATAAAATGATTTTTTAAAAAAAGCAATTACTGAAAATGACCCAAACTTAACATTTTACACAGAAGAAGCAGCCCTTGAATTGCCAGATAGAGAATTCAAGAGAATGTTGTTGAGAGAGGAAGGGGAACCGATATCATCATTGGCATATACGCCCACCCCCAAAGGGGGCCATCAAAAACTGTGGGTGAAAGGAGACAATGGACGGTGTAAGATATGAAAATGATAATTTATAATTTATCAAGGGGTCATGAAGGGGGGGAGCAGCTGATATCAAGGGCTCAAATAGTAATAATGATGCCAACATATGTACAACTATGCTTGATACAATTGATGTAGGGATTGTTACAAGAGCTGTAAGAGCCCCCAATAAAATGATCTTAAAAAAATAATTTGGGGGCTCAATTCTGAAACAGATGAAAAAGGAGAGCTGCAAGAATGCTCACACTGAAGAGAAATTCAAGAGTTAAGGGATGGTGTGGCAGAATTAAGGAACAAGGTGAAAGATTTCACCGACAGAACGGCAGAAATGGAAAACTGAATCCACAAACTCGAAGATAACCAAGCAGAATTCAGCGAGTGAGAGAAGCAATCAAACAGAAAGGGAAAAGACTGAAGAAAGTCTGAGGATTATTGGGGGTTCCATGAAGCATAACAATATTTGAATTATTGGGGTACCTGAGCAGGAAGAAACAAATAAGCCTACATTTAAAATATTAAGGGTATTATTGGAAAAAAATTTTCTCAGTATTACAAAGGAAGAGAAGATAACCATCAAGGAAGCAGAGAGAACACCTTAGATTAAACAAAAAACAAACAAACAACAAAACACATCAAGACACATAGTAGTCAAATGATTAAACTTCAGAGAACAGGAGAGACTCAGGAGAGCAGCTAGAGAAAAAAGCAGTCACAGATAAAGGTAAACAGGTAAGAATATAAAGGTAAACAGGTAAGAACATAAAGGTAAACAGGTAAGAA
>NW_022103908.1:25042135-25054029 GCF_000313985.2 Echinops telfairi | reverse complement strand
ATAAAGGTAAACAGGTAAGAATATAAAGGTAAACAGGTAAGAATAAACTCAGATCTCTCCACAAAGGCAGGAAAGAAGCTGGAGCAACATATTCTGAAACCTAAGAACCTAAGAAACCTAATTCTGCAATCTAAGAATCCTTCATTCAGCCGAGCTTTCCATGAAACCTGAAAGAGAAACAAAAGTTTTCTAAAATAAGGTAATATTTAGAGAACATTAAAAAACAAGACCAGCATTACCCAAAATACTGTCCAGTTCTTTAAGGGCAGAAAACCAACAAACACAGCACACAAACATG
Source organism: Echinops telfairi (assembly GCF_000313985.2). Taxonomy (NCBI): domain Eukaryota; kingdom Metazoa; phylum Chordata; class Mammalia; order Afrosoricida; family Tenrecidae; genus Echinops; species Echinops telfairi. The sequence goes on along the minus strand of NW_022103908.1, from coordinate 25,053,731 downwards.
AGATCACCACAGGGCGTAATATCAGAAACCAAATCACAGAAAATAGCATTCCAAACATCATGGACCAAACAGAGAAATGAAGAAAGGAATAAACTATTCACACACATCCACCAGCCCTGGAAACGGAAGAGAAAGGAAAATATCAAACAAATAGTAAGAGATGACAGCATCTAATCTGCAATTAGATTCAATTACAGTGGATGCTAATGGGATAATTGCCCCATAAACAGACAAAGAGTAGCAGACTGGATTAGAAAGATCCAGCGATCTGCTAACCTTCAAAAATACACCGCAAACACAGAAGTAAAAATGGACTGAGTCAAAGGTTGGTGAAAAATTTACCACCAACCTAATGGCAATTGGTTGGTGGTTAAAACCTAAAAGCTAACGGCAATCAAAAACAAGCAGTGGTGGCAATATTAATATTTGACAAAACAGATCTCAAGGTACACAAGGTAATGAGAGACAAGAATGGGTATTATATAATGCCCAAGGGGCCTATAGACCTAGAACATATAACCACAAGAAACGTATATGCACCCAATGTGAGACCCTCAAAATGCATCAAACAAATCCTCAAAGAAATGAATGGAGGGCTCACTAGATCAACAATTATGATAGGTCATTTTAATACACCACTCAAAGAAGGATAGATCAACAGGTAAGAAACTCGAAAGGAACAGAAGAGCTGAACAAGACAATTGATCAACTTGATATTTATAGGTATTTATAGATATTTATAAAGCTCCCCAACAACAACAACAAATTTATATATATATATTCTTCTCCAATGCACATGGCTCATATTTTAGAAAAAAACACATGCTAGGAAATAAAGCAAGCTTGAGAAAATTCAAACACATAGAAATCATTCAATCCATCTTCTCTGACTACTGCTCTGTTAAACTGGAAGCCACAATAGAAAGAATAGACAAAAACTAGTAGCCTCTGGGAAGGTGGGTCAAAAATCCTGAACATACAATTTTAAAAGGATGACACTCAAATGGCTAATAAACACATGAGGAAAGATTCCAGGTCAGGTCATTAGCCATCCGGGAAATGCAAGTCAAAACAACCATGAGATACAACCTAATGCCTATTACTGTAGTCCAGTTGTTAAAAACCTGAGAATATCAAATGTTAGAGAGGGTGTGGTGAGATAGGAACTCATATCCACTGCTGATGAACTTGTAAAATACCTACAGCCACTGTAGAAGGAAATATGGGGATACCTAAAAGAGGTGGTTTTGAACTACCATAGCAATTGTGGGAAACAAAGATTTCTCCCAAGTTGTCACCCCCAAAGATATGCCAAACTTAGCTGCTTGCTACACGTGGCAAATAACTATACACTTGGAGGTCAATAGAAGTAGGTCAGGAGTTATTCTCCCTAAGGGTTATCAGCCATCCAGAGCAAGCAGACACCACTGTTTATCCCACAACAAGTAGGGCCCACTCCCTTCTGATAAGGATAGTAGTAAATTGTTTCCCTGAAGGAGAGCCCAGGGTGGTCAAGCTCACCCAAGGGTGACCAAGGTTAGGCCTCCATCATGAGTCTAGGGTCCACCCATCTTGTCACATGTATACCTCTAGTCCCTCCCCTTCCTATCATGTGTACACCCCTACCCTTCCTTTCACACTTATGCCTATTGCATACCCCCTTCCTATGATGTGTATGCCTATTGTGCAGCCCCTTCCTGTGACGTGTGGTTACCTGTAATCACGCCCTTCTAAGTAGTCATAAGCCTTGGTTAGCTATAAACGGCTCTCTCTCCGTCTCTTTCCACATGGACCACTAAGCAGAGCTGAGGTGAGCATGCTACTATGAAATATGTCTGACTCCATTACTTCAGTCTCTGTCTTCTATCCCTCATGTTCTCCATGACTTTACTATAATCTTTACTTATTATCGCTGCACAATTGCACCTACGGGTGCCTGTATAAACCTAAAACTTCTTCCAATGCTCATAAAACTCACTTGGATCACAAACCAGGCTTCGGCATGAATTCTCTCTCGCGCGGAGCCAAGGACCGAGGTATATCTATCCCCAGAGAGATCTAACAAATAAATCCCCTGCATGAATAACTGGACACTACCTCAGACATTCTTGTAACCTGAGGACATAAGCTTGACGACACATGGTGTCTGAGGAAACAGAAAACAGCTACACCAAGAACAATGTACTGTTGGTTGGTGGACAAACAAGATCTTGCTACATCAACGCCTTATATGCCGTATTAAGAGACATATTATTCCAGCGATCCTGTTACAGCCATTCTATTATATTTTGTTTATGCATATGTATATTAGAGTGTATCTCACAGGTGTGCTGTCACTGAGGTCACCCTCTTGAAGCTATTTCTCTGTTAAAGAAACCCAGGGATGTTGAGACTATAGGAAAAGAAGACATAGCAAAGATTTGGGGAGGGGTGATCTAGAGTGGTGGGGGAGATATGAAGGAAGTGATGTCAAGTAGCCCAGGAAGAAAAGTATCTTTGGAGACTGATTTTGGAAGCAATTAACAATTATGTCTGACATGATTGAACTATGGAATCATATGACATAGGTATTAATTCCTAATTCACAGCAATAAAATACATAAAATAAATAGATCCAGGAATGAGTTCGGGCCTCACACTAAATCCTAGTTTGAACTTAAGAAAAATTAGTTCTTACATTATGCACAGCTCGATACTCACCTTCATGAAATGATCACTGAAGATAAGTGTGCTACAGCAAAGTATGGTGAAGAAAGTAGATGGTGCCTGGCTATCAATCGGAATAGTGTCTGGGGTTCTTAAAGGCTTGTATTCAAACAAGCAGCCATCTAAGTGAGCAGTTAACTAAGTCTACCCAGAAGAAGCACATCAGCTTGAGTAATCTAAAGATAACAATTACAAAATTTGAATATGGTGAAGAGAAAAGTATTAAGGCTAGAATTATGAACACCCAATATGTTGAGGACAGAGGGAGCCCCAAACCCATCTGCAGAATATCTAATCAGAACCAGCCTCTGTTTGTTGTAAGCTCTCACCAAGGGCAAGAGTCCAGAACAGCCATCTATCAGGCAGAGACCATCATAATCGTGATTGTGCTGGATTGAACACGGCACTTGGCCAGTTGACCTTCCTAATGACCCTATCAGACATTGTTCTGGGTGCAAGTATCTCTTAGTTTTACCATGACAGAAATTTATTTTCTGGCCTTTTGACTGTTGATGGGGTCTTCTCCCTCTCACGCATTGTTTCTATTTTTGTCTCTATACTAATACGATCTTATCCTTACCACCTTAGTGCAATTTGTTTTTCATTGTTTTCTGTTGGGTTTCCCAGCTGTGAAGCACAAGAGGAGTGGATGTATAATTATAATAATAACTGATATAAGGTGTTATAGGGCATGCAATGGTGGGGGGTGGGTGATAGGGAGTGAAAGGGGATTTCGGGAGTGGATAATGAGGGCAGGAGAGGGGAGAGAGCACTAGACCTTACCGTGATTGCACAACTCTGATTGCACAACTCATTGAAGCCAATTTAACCATGGGGGTGGGGAAAATGCTCTAAGATAGATGTGATGGTGATTGTGCGATTCTCCTAGATAGGCTTGAACAATTGAACTACTCAATTGTACAATATTCAAATTATGTGCCAATAAAACTGTTGGAAAAGAAGTGCATTAGAAGGAAAATCAAGTGACAAAGTTTTAAGCATTCAAATCATCTTTATCATTTTTATCTACTGTAGTCATCTCTCCAATAATCTCTGTCTTATATTCACGTTATTCCCATCTCTCAATTATGGTTAGAAGAGAATCATTGGAGGTGTATTCCCTGGGTAGATCCTGCAATTGTATTTTGGGCTTTCACTGTCATTGACAGCCTTCTGCATATCAGAATCTCACAATTTAAAGTCTGATAGTATTCCATCTTTCAGAGTTGAATTATATAATTTACAATTCTTGGATCACAGATGTTGGTATGTGTCTTCCATGTGGGCTTAGTTGATGTCTCAATTAGATGGCTGCTTGTTTGAAAGCAAGCCTTTAAGATCCCAGATCTACTCTTCTTGATAGCTGAGCACCATTTAATTTATTCATTACACTTTGTTATAGCACCCAAATCTTCTGTGTTTCCTTTTTGAGAGTAGGGCCATGTCCTAAAAACTAATTGTTCTTCGATTGAAGGTAGGATTAAGTTCAAGACCAAAATCCATTCTTGAATCTATGTTTTTTATTCATGCCTCTTTTTATTTATAAAGGCTACCTATATTTATTGACTCATAGCCCCTTATTACATCTTTAAGTCCACCAGGGAGGCATCTTTCAATCTTTCAAATTCCATCATCACATTTCCTTTTCTTATCCACTGTGTCTTAATTATAAGGGCCCTTTTGATTCCACTGGGTCCAGCCAATAATTCAAGATAATTTCTCCAAAGAGGAGCTTATACCAAGGGCTCAAGTAGAAACTGTTTTGCAAATGATGATGGCAACATATGTACAAATATACTTGATACAATTGATGTATGGAATGATATGAGAGCTGTAAGAGCCCCCAAAAATGATTTTAAAAAGAGATAATTTATCCATCTCAAAATCCTTAACTTTAAATCACATCTTCAAAGTCCCCTTTGTTATGTAATATAACATATTACAAGTTAAAGCATTAGGAAATAGACACATGGTACCCTGGCAGTAAAATAACAATAGTGGTGTTAAAATCATCAGGTAATCAATCTCAAGATACAGGTAACTTCAGTTTGTCATTGAAAAAGCAATAGTGGAGGTACAAATGGGTAGTTTGTATTTGGAATATGGAAGATGAAAAATGTGAAATCTAACAACTCAAGTTAATGGTGGGTTTCTGAACCTCTTAACAAGGCAGTAAGTTTAGAGGCTGTTGGTAAAAGGACAGATAAAAGAGAGCATAGGGCAGGGGAAGATCATCAAGGACTTACCCCTGTCCTCACTCAAGCTGAATGATTCATAACTCTGGCCCATTAAATGGAAAAACCCAACGATGAACACAGAAAAACTGCTGGGAGAAAGGACAGAGAAAAAAGAGAAAGTGAATCTTGAAGTTATGAATCTATATAAAACTATGAGTAACCACGAAAACATTGGAGGGAGGGAGTCTATTTTAGAGTCTGCCATGATTTGGCCAGACTGACCTTCCTACTTTGATGGTAAATAAATCACAAGGAATAATTTAAAGAGGATTATAGAAAAATGTCCACCTGTCTACCAATTTGCTGTACTATGGTGACTTGCAGGTTGCTGATGTTGGAAACGATTCCACCAATATTTTAGATACCAGTGAGATCATTCATGGTACAGAGGATTTATAGATTTACAAACTAAGAGAAAAAGGCCTGGAAATCTATTTCTGAAAATTACCAAAAGAGAGGGGTGGGGGAAACACTTTATGGATCACAAATGAACAATATTTGACTTGTTCGCTTTGTGTGCATCATCAGTAGAGATCAATAGATAGAGGATGAAAATATGTTTGCTGAAGTCAGGGGCTGGCAGGGGTGAGGGAAATAGTAAAATGGATTGGTGTAATCACCAAAATGACGGACTCATTACAATGATGCAGGATCAGGTAATAGATTGTCCTTCTGCACATAAGGTCACCATCAGTCATAGTCAACTCAATGGCCGCTAATGACCCCAACAAGATAGAAAGATTCAGTTTTGTTCACCTTAGTAATGATTCTGAACTTCATAAATAAACATACATATTGACATAGGAAGGTATCTACAAAATATTATTAAGTAAATGTGGTACTTACATAATTTTGTGTCAGCTTGAAGATTAGAAGTATAGGGGCAGAGTCTAGCCTGTCAATCAAATCACAGCCTGATGGTACCTTCTTGTGGGCATGACCTTCTCATAAGGAGGATTCTAGGCCCCCCACCCCCACCCCACCTTCACCTTCCTGTTCGCTGACCCTACTGGTGGCCAGAGCCCTGGAGATGCATCCACTGCCATTGGATCCACTCTACTTTGCAGCCACCGGCCTGTGATATTCCTGCATTCTGCACCACCGCTTGTGAATGCATGAGTCTGAAGAGGGACTTATGGACTAGTATCAGACTTACGGACTTGAGTTGGACTGGGTTGGGATGTTTTCCTGATATATAAAACTTCTTGATATAAAGCTCCTTCTTGCACATTTATTCATGCCTCTTTTTATTTATAAAGGCTACCTAATACAGTAAACATTTGAGTGTAATTTTGTTCCAAAACACATTACCACATCACAAAGCATTATAAATGCTATCCTACTTTATCATTATAGTGTGTTCTCCAGCTTCTCTGGGTGAGAAAGATGAGCTGTTTGACTCTCATAGTTACAGTGAGTGAGTGTGGTGTATGCATAAAAAACTGTCTGAACGATTATGTACTCATAGTTCTCTTCAGAGAGTGGATGGTGAATAATTTCTACTTTTGGCTTTTGTAGTTTACTCCTTATATTTATCTAATTTTAAATTGATGCAATTATTTTTGCAATGAGAATGTAATGTTGAAATACTCAATAAGAACACCAAAGTCACTTCCAGACTGATTGGGTAGCACAAAGAATTTTTTGCTGGTCTACTAACCAAAAGGTTGGTAGTTAGGATCCACTCCGAGGTATTTCAGAAGAGAGACCTGCTGATCTAGTTCTGAAAACTCAGCCACTGAAATCCGGTGGAGTAGAGTTCTACTCTTACATGCATGAAGCTGTTATAAGTTGGAATCAATTTTTTTCCACAGCTATGCGGTTTATTAGGGACAAAACAGATTATAATTCAGAATTAGGATCAACTACAAAGCACTTTTTGTTGCTGTTGTTGTTAATAAGTCATTTTATTGGGGCTCTTACAGCTCTTATAACAATTCATATATCAATTGTGTCAAGCACATTTGTACATATGTTGCCATCATTATTTCCAAAACATTTTTGTTCTACTTGAGCTCTTGGTATCAGCTCTTCTTTTTCCCCCTCCCCAGACCCCACCCTCGTGAACCCTTGATCATTTATAGTTTTTTTTTTTTCATATTTTACACCATCCACTGTCTCCCTTAACCCACCTTTCTGTTGTTCATCCCCCTGGGTGCGGGTGGGGGTGGATTTATATGTTGATCATTGCAATTGGTTCATCCTTTCTCCCCCTTCTCCTCCCACCTTCTGCCTACTCTTATGGTATCGCTACTCTCATTATTTGTCCCAAGGGGTTTATCTGTCCTGAATTCTGTGCGCTAAAAGCTCTTATCTGTACCAGTGTACATGCTCTGGTCTATCCAGATTTGTAAGGTAGAAATGGTGTCATGATAGTGGGGGGAGGAAGTATTAAAGAACTAGAGGAATGCTGTGTGTTTCATTGGTGCTATGCTGCACCCTGGCTGGCTCATCCCTTCCTTGTGACCCTTCTGTGAGGGGATGTCCAGTGGTCTACGATGGGCTTTGAGTCTCCATTCCAACTCCCTTTATTTGCATTGAAGTGGTTGTTTTTTGGGGGTCTTCTGATGCCTGATACCTGATCCCATTAACACCTTGTGATCACATGAGTTGGTGTGCTTCTTCCATGTGAGCTTTGTTGCTTCCCTGGTAGATATCTGTTTGTTTAACTTCAAGCCTTTAAGACCTCAGAGGCTATATCTTTTGATAGCTAGGCACCATCTACTTTCTTCACCACATTTGCTTATGCACCCATTCTGTCTTCAGCGATCATGTTGGGAGGGTGAGCATCACAGAATGCCATGTTATTAAAACAAAATAAAGTGTTCTTGCATTGAAGGAGGACTTGAGTAGAGGCCCAATGTCCATCTGCTACCTTGATACTTAACCTATAAATATATGTTCATAGACCTATATCCCTATTGGTATATATTAATATATTTACAAATGTAAATGCCTATGTTTATACCTCTATAAATGTCTTTTGCCTCCTAGTTCTTTCTTCTATTTCCTTTTACTTTCCTCCTGTCCCACTATCATGCTCACCCTTTATTCGGGTCTGAGTAATTCCTCTTGGCTACATTGCACTTGATCAAACCCCACCAGGCTTTCTATGCTCTCCTTGCCATCAATATTAGATTTCTTGTTGTTCCCTTGTCCCTGGGTCTATGGGTTCCCCCCTCCCCCCACTCCTCCTCTCCCCTGTTCCCCTGGAACCAATGGTTCTGTTGTTTTCTCCTTGGGATTGTTTATCCTACCTATCTTATATAGATAGACATGAAATAAAAGGAGAAAAAAGCCTATAAATCGTTTTAGGTTTGTCTGCTGGCCCTTATGAATGTTTCTAATCAGGTCTGATGCAGTGCCAAGCCCTGCTGGCCACATCTGAAGTCTACTTTCAGAATTCCTTGGGGACTTTGTTGCTTTGCTCCCCTTGCTGCTCTATTGTGCTCCCTTCATGTTACACCCTCCTGAGGGAGCAGGGTAGGGGTTTCAGGCTAGGCACAATTCCCACACTGTGTCTCTGATGCTGCCCCCTGTTGCATTGTGGGTCAGTAAGGGGATGTTGTGTCTTGTGATGAGGCTGACCCTATGGCCCTCTCTGTGCATTGGCTGCTCAGAGCATGAATGTCATCCTCGAAGCTTAGTGGACAGTGATAAACCCAGGGTCACTATGAGTTGGAACTGACTCATTGGCATCTAGCAACAACAGATTAAATTAAAATCAATTAGAAGACAGTGGATTTGGTTTTTTAAACCTGACCTGAAACTCGAGGGCCTTTCTTCTTCATTACATTGCAGGAATAACTTACACTTATATACTCCGCTTCAAAGAGCTGAAACATATTCTTGTTGAGATTGTCTATATATAGTATCACATCATTGACAAATAGAGATCATTTTACTTCTTTTCCATTCTGAAAAATTTTGGATTACTTTTCTTGTCTTATTGCTCTGGCTAGGACTTCTAATATAACATTGAGTAGTAGGCACCTTGTTTTGTACTCAACTCCAAGGGGAAAGATCTCAGTCTGCCTGCATTAATTATAATGTTGGCTATGGACTTTTCATGTATGCCCTGAATTGTACTGAGGAATTTGTATTCTATTCCCATTTTTTTTTTAGTTGCCAAGACAGTGTGTTTGATTTTAATATATGTTTTCTTTGCATCCATAGAGATGATCATTTGTTCTATTGATGTGGTGCATTACATTGATTTCTTTTCTAATGTTGAACCTTCCCTGAATTCCTGAAGTAAATCCTACTTGGATATTGTGTATTACTTTTATTATGCTGCTGGACTTTGTTTGCTGGCAGTCTGTTGGGGATTCTTGAAACCAGGACTCTAAAGGACAGTGCTATTATATTTATTGACTCTGAGAAAAGGGTCTCACGATTGCATCTGAAATGTAAACCCCCACCTAACCCACAATTAAAAAGTTAAAACCAAAGCCTTCCCCTAAGAAAGGATTGGATAAGATGTCTTCACTGGAAAACCTTCACAAACATTTAGGGAAGAATTGACACCAGTCCTGTTTAAGCTCTTCCAAAAGAAAGAGAAGGAAGGACTACTCCCTAATTTATCTATGAAGCAAACATACTCTTGAGACCCCAACTAGACAAAGACATCACAAAACAAAAATCACAACCAATATCTTTTATGACTAGATGTACAGGTCAACAAGAGCAACATTTTGGAAAATTCTGTCACCATTTTTAAAGGAAAGGATTATATTCGTATTTATAGATACCCTGTGTGGTGCAAATGGTTAATGCAGTTGCTATTCAATTTTTTTTATATTCAAGGCCACTCAGAAGCTTACATATTAAAAAAAATCAGCCATTGCAAACCTGTGAAGCACTGTTCAACATTGACCTGTCTGACCTAGCAAAGCGTTGGAATCAACTTGCTATCAAGTGGTTTTTACCAATGTGAAGCTAGGAACAAAAGACGTTAAATAACTTGTGCAAGGATCACAACATGTTTTGATCACGCCTTCTCTATTTTTTTAAAAATGGAAATGAGATGAAGATTATAAAAACCTAAAGTGCAGCCTGCCTTCAAGGATGAAGTCCCGAGTTTTAGGAAAAAAGGAGGGATGGAATCTCCAGGAGGAAGTGGCCTAAGTGACGGTGCCTTGGCGGGATTGGAACAAATGCATATGAGCAGTTGAGTGTAACACTGATGATCTGCTATGTAAGCCTTCTTTTAATTCACAATAAGTTTTAAATAGAAACAAAAGAAGATTATTTTATCTTATACGCTGTCTAGCGAACGTCTACTGTATATTCCAAACTCACTGTTATTTAATCAATTTCAACTCATAGGATCTCTGAGACCGTGAATCCTTACAGGAGCAGACAGCCTTATCTTTCCCAGCAGAGTGGCTGGTGGGTTTGAATAGTGCACCTTTTGGTTGGCAGTTCAATACCTAAACCACATCACCAGGGCTTCTTCCGAGTGTATAATGTTTTGCTTTATTAAACTGGCCATGCAGATAGATAGATATTCTTCAAGGATGCCTCATAAAGCATAGGAAAAGTGGCCCTTTATGATCAGGAGAAAATTAACTAAAGAACCCTTTGTTTGTTTGCTTCATAACACTCCCAAGCATCGCTCTTGCAGTGTTGAAGTGGGAAGAAGTGTATAGCTGTGTGTAGTGCCTATTCAATGTGACAAGAGAGTAGGAGATCTCTATCTCTGAACACAAAAGGCAGTTTTGTTTCCAGTGACAGTGCAAAGAGCCAAGTAATCCTGCATGTCAGCCAGATTAAATTACTTTCCTGAGATAGCTTTTCAGAGTAACTTGAATTCTAATCTGTGATAGTGAAAATATATGCTTGTGCCTCTCTGTGTTCTATTTTTTTTCTTGCATTTGAACTCCCCTCCTCCATGCATATCCACGAATCCACACATATATAACTGACATGAAATATATTTTTCATGAAGTTCTTGAAAAATATGAATGAAAAGAAAATGAAATTTTCCATGAACTTTTGAAGACCTCTTATATGTAATAAGAGTTCATTCCTTTCCAGATCTAATCATAATATGTTCGGTAAGGAGCTCAGACCTGTGATGGCCTTTGGGGAGTGGCATTTGAACTTGAAACTCTCTAATCAGGACTATGTCAACTGCCCTTTTATTTATTTATTTATTTTAAAATCATTTTATTGGGGGCTCTTACAGCTCTTATAATATTCCATACGATCATTGTATCAAGTATATTTGTACACATGTTGCCATCAACTGCTCTTTTAAATCATAAGGTAGGATCTGTGGAGGGCTCATCAAATATTTTCTAATAGTACTAGCTCTTCATTAACATAATGAAAAATTAACTTTTAAATGTACATATTTGTTAAAAAAATTAATTCCTTCTTTGATGTCTGCCTGGGCCAAAAAAAGTTATGGAAAGTGGATTGGGATATTAAGTGAGTGTGTAGACATGATAAATATTTAATAAGAAAAGTTCTTCAAATGGAATCATTAGCAAGAACTCAGAGAAAGAATAAACTTTCGGGGGAGCGGGGAGGGAGGGAAAAAATGAGGACCTGGTGTCGGGGGTTTAAATGGAGAGAAAATGTTTTGAGAAACGATGTACAAATGCGCTTTACACAATTGATGTGTGTATGGATTGGGATAACAGTTG
>NW_022103908.1:25018248-25040398 GCF_000313985.2 Echinops telfairi | reverse complement strand
CCGTTGTTTTCTCCTCCAGATTGTTCATCCAGCCTGTCCTATCCAGACAGGCCTGCCTGTCTAACCTCTTGTCTGTGTTTGCTACCTCCATTCTTCTTTTTTTCTAATGCTTCTGAATTTTGTCCTTGAGTAAAAGCTGCTGCCTTGATCTTTAAAAAAGTTATGCATGCACCTCATTAGTGTTATTGTTCTCCTTATAGATGAGTCTATTGTTTGGTTGACAACTGAGCCACAATGTAAGCTTACTTCCACATCTGATAGGTGACCAACATCCATATTCTCAGGGATTCCACCAGTCTCTTTCATGATTTTTAGCTTTTTCCTACATTTTCATCCACTCTATCCAAGATCTTCCAATGTAATCCATTTCAGAGAAGTTAGTAGTGGAAGCCAGATACCATCTCCTGGTCTTAGGGTTGTTGAAACTAATGTTTGCACATCCGTTAGTCCATTGGACTAATTGTTTCCATGTGCCTCATATTTTCATCACTCTCCTTTCCTCTGAATAGTAAATCTTAAGTACAGCCTCACAATATTGTCAGATACTGAAGGCCTAATGAGTAGAAGCAGAAAATGACCAGAGATAGCGCCAGAGGATGAGCCCCTAAGGGGGGAGGTAACTGCTCAGGAACTGCCTTCTCAAAGTTGACTTGACCATGGTGATACGGAATAAAGCTTGTGGGGAGAGAGCTGTTGGGATCTTCATTTGCTGATGGGGGCACAACTCAAGTTAACATGAAACAGCTGCAAAAATCTACTAATATTGGGAACTTGCAATGTAGGAAGTATTAATTTAGGAAAGTTGGAAGTTGTCAAAATGTAAATGGAACACATGAAGATGGATAATCTAGGCATTAGTGAATGGAAATTGACTAGCATTGGCCATTTTGAATCAGAAAATCATATGATTTACTATGCTGGGATTAGCACAATAAAGAGGAATGGTGTGTCATTTATTGTCCAAAAGGATATTTCAAAATCAATGATGTGATAAGATTCTATCTATCTATCTGCCTTCAAGGAAATCCAATCAATAGAACTATAATTTTCATTTATATACCAACCACAAAAGCTAGTGATGAAGAAATTGAAGAATTCTGCCAATGACTTCAGTCTGAAATTGATCAAACATGGGATCAAGATATGTTACTAATAATTGATGACTGGAATATAAATGATGGAAACAAGGAGGAAGGTACACTAGTTGGAAAGTATGGTCTTGGTGATAGATACAAAGCCAGAGATTATATGGTAGAAGGAAAAAAAGGGAAGAGAAACCGAAGAAACAAATAAAAGTGAGAGCAGAGGACAACGGGTAGAAATCGTGAGAAGGGAGGTGGGGAACACATAAGGAAAGGAGAAAGCGGGGACAGGACACCTGTTTGTATCTTCACTCTGCCAATCAAGCTTATGGGGAAGGGGCAATGCCTGGAGGAATTAGATTGGACACTCACTCTTAGATGATGTTTCTGATGGCTTAGGTGTTGTCAGGGGTCAGGCCACCTGATCCAGAAAAAGTTCACACCAGCTTAGATGGTGGCTGAAGTCAGGGTGCTTATTCCTGGAAGGGACTCTTTCAGGCTCAGGGGCAGCTGGAGGCAGAGTCACCGGTTACAGAAGGCGTTCTTGCCTGTCCAGGAGTGCTGAGATACCCAACATTTTGTGTTCTGTTGATCTGATGAGGGGAATCCACACACTTCTAGATGCAAGATCAATGTATCCAGTGCCTGATTCATGAGAACATTGCTACAGCCTCAGGCAAAAAAAAGGTATGTGTGTGTGTTGGGTGGGGGGTGGGAGTAGGGTGTGTGTGAGGTGGCAGCTTGGCTATACATCTTGTCAAAAGGAGGATGTGAGAAACAAGGCAGGATTCCACTTTTCTCATTATCAGCACCAGCAGGCTTCTTGGCTGCTCTCTGGATTGAATGTTGCTTGCAGAAGTTCAAGTTGTCTGTATTGCATCAGGCCAGCTGATAGTTTACCTGTGGGTTTCCTGTTTCGTTGCTTGTGTTCAGCTCCTTCTTCTAGTTGGTACTCAATGAACTTCTCTAGTCTTGCCTATGAATCTAAGGGTTCCAGCATGATCGTCTATCTTTGTTTCATTTGGTCTCTTGTGTCTTTGTTGAAGAGGGTCTGTGTACTGCATCAGCCTCGTTCACCATCTTGCCCAAGAAAAATAAAAATTTATGGAAACATTTATCTGTGAGTCAAGGAATATAATAAATTTATTTTTTAATTAGATGTTTAGTTTCCTATTCCTCCTTTAAATATGGAATAATTTTGTATGCCAACAGAAGAAAAGTTGTGAGAAAATTATTAAAAACAGAATTGTTTATAAAATCTGACTTATCTTCTCTATACCTAAAATCTATAAATAATTCTGGACAATGAAAAATCACTGGGTTAAAAATGTAATGATCGAAGGGTTATTCTTCTAAAGAACTCATTAAAAATTGATAAGAAAATCACAAAGATCCCAATATGAAAATTAGCAAAGGACAGAAACAAAATATACATATCAAAAGAGATAATTAGGAAGTAAACATGGGAAAATGTTTAACCTTACTAGGTTTCAAAGAAATACCAGTTAAAGTAACATTGTGTTAATATATACCATTTGCAAAAAATAAATTATATTCTGGTGGTTCCCACCAGGTGTTCACAGACTTAGCATCAAGTCTTCATAAATGTAAAATATATATATTTTTTTAACCAGAGGAAGAAGAACACTTTCCCCCTCATTCTATAAGGCTAGTACCACCCTTAAACTAAGCCCAGCCAAATTCATCTCAAGAAAAGAAAGTTACAGACCAATATCCTTCAGGAATATATATGTAAAAATCTTTAGTAAATTAATTCCAGCAACATATAAAAGATACTATACATGACCAAGTGGGATTTATCTCAGGAATGCAAAGGTGGTTTAACATATGAAAATCATTTAATGGAACTATATTGATTGAATTAGAGGGTGGAAATAGCAGCAACAAGTGATCATGTCCATAGTTACAGAAATATAATTTGGGGTACCTTTTATGTTAAAGGTACTCAATATACTAGAAATCAATAGAAACATTCTCAATTACATAAAGGCCATCAGTAACAACTCACAGTTCACATCCTCCTTAGTGGGAAAAGACTGGTTATATCTCCTGGAAAGTCAGTGACAAGACAAGTAAGTCTGCTTGCACTGCTTCTATTCATTATTGTACTACAAATAGTCAACACTGCCATTGAGTTGATTCAATTCACAGTGACACCATAAGGCAAGGTAGAACTTCCCCTGAGGATTTTTTTGTTGTAATTGTTTAGAAGAGTAAAAAGCCTTGCCTTTCTCCTATGGAGTGTCTAATGGTTTTGAATCGCTGATCTTAGGGTTAGCAGCCCAATAGTAACCACTGTGAAACCAATGCTCCTTACTAGAGACACTAGACAAGGAAATTTGACCAAAAAAAGAAATAAAGTTCATCCATATAGGAGAGAGAAAACTATATTCAGAGATGTTATAGTCTTTTACATAGAAAGCCTTAAGAATTACACACACACACACACACACACACAAACTATTAGACCTAATAAATGAAATCAGCCAAGTTATATAATACAAGATCAATTTGGAGTGGACATCAGTCCCCGGATCAGTGAGAGCTTAAAGAATGGACTTCTCCGATCTGGAACAATTATGCACTTACATTAATGAAAAGATTGGCAATATTAAACACACTCTGTCATTAAGATTATGTGGCCACAAACCTGCCTTAAAGACTATATTAAATAAAATTGGAGTGGGTGAAGGGAGAAGTCGGACAGGGCAAGATATGACAAAATACCCATTTATAAACTATCAAGGGCTCATGTGGGAGAGGGGAGCGGGGAGGGAGGGGAAAAATGAGGACCTAATGTCGGGGGTTTAAATGGAGAGAAAATGTTTTGAGAAATGATGTACAAATACGCTTTACACAATTGATGTGTGTATGGATTGGGATAACAGTTGTATGAGCCCCTAATAAAATGTTTATAAAAAAAAAAAAAAAAAAAAAAAAAAAAAAAAAAAAAATAAAATTGGAGATGAGATCATCGTAGTAAATGAAATTTTGAATAAATTGGAATTGAAAATTGAATATCAAGAACAGACCAACCATTCACTCAAGGAATTCTGTGAGTCTCTTGAAGACGATTACAAAGATGTGCAGCATCTCAAAGAAAACATTCCCGCACATTCGCCGCAGGTCCCAGCAACCAAGAACTGTGAAAAGGGGTCAGATCTGAACCCGAAAGAATCAGTCAAGGATGTGAAACCGGCCCCTCTCAGAAAGCCCCCTAAAGGACAAAGAAACATCAAGAAAATTTCCTTTATCACTTCTGACGAGTTCAACATTATACCTGCAAAAGTTATACCTGCGTACATGAAATCCCACTAAACTTATTGTCAAATTAATGATGTTATAAAGAAATCAACAAGGCAGTCTCTAGTAAATATCAGATTGTTCATCAGCCCAAGAAGTCTATGAATTATACAACCAGAAACCTCTATCCCAGGTTTATTGAAGAGGAAACAAAGGATACCAAAAGTCATTATTTTATCGTGGAAGCTGACATCAAGGAGTTCAGGGCTTTCAAAGTTGACAAGAGGTTTCATGTGATGCTGAATATTTTACAGCACTGCAAGGGGCTCTCAGAGATCCGAAGGGGAAGACTCACCCTTTACGTTACCATCTGAGGCCCTGGGAGCCCTGGGACCAACTGGCAGTGGAACATAGAAGCTATTCCTGCCAATGCTTTGTCTACTATTTCATTAGCATTTTCATTTTCTTTTCTTGTTTCATGTAAAAAGAAGACTTTCATGTTGATAATGCATAAGTATTTTAAAAATTCCCTCCCTTTCAAAAATAGATAAGCTCCTACCCTGTCAGCCTTCGGCATTAGGCACATGATGGAACAAGAGCATTCCTGTCTCCTGTGGTGATTGGTGGACAATGAAGGTGACGCAGCAAGAAGGGTCGTCGGTGTGACTATGGACCAACAAGAGCAGGGAGAGGAGGTCAGGGGTCCCCAGGCTTCTTGGAATTAAAGACCATCAGTATCTAAACTCATTGGCATTTCAGTCTATGGGAAAACTTCCTGAAAGTTGGGTTTGGAGGCAGATTGTCCATGTGACTATTATTCTGCTTTCTCATATGTGATTGGGCTGCAGCTTACATGAAATGGCTTCAGTATAAAACGGTTTGCAAACTTTCCCTGTGATGAAACCAAATGGAAAGTTCATTGCAATGAAAAAGGGGAGTGGTCGTGGAGGCTGAGAGAAGGGGCTGTAGGAAGTGAACCCGCTGCTCTCTGCTTCTCTGCTTGGCAGGCTCATCCTCCTCAGAGAACAAAGAGGGCTCAGTAGGGCTTGGGCCTGGTCACACCATCACAGTGACGTTGGAGGGCATGGTGAGTTTTGTACATGTGTTGTTAGCCTTTCTTGTAAGACATGACAAAATAATTGATAAATTATCAATGGTTCATGAGGGAGGGGGGAGCAGCGAGGGAGGGGAAAAATGAGGAACTGATACCAAGGGCTCAAGCAGAAAGCAAATGTTTTGAGACTGATGATGGCAACGAATGTACAAATGTGCTTGACACAATGGATGTATGTATGGATTGTGATAAGAGTTGTATGAGCTCCCAATAAAATGATTTAAGAATAAATAAATGTGGGTCTGTTTGATTTTTCATATCTTGATTTAAAATAAAAGTAACAGCATTTAAAAAAAGATCCATTTGAAAAAATCAAGAATATGCCCATACACTAACAATGAATCTGAAATGAAAGTAAGGGAGAAATTGAATTGACAACATCATTAAAAAGAATAAAATGCCAAGAAATAAATTTAACAAAAGAAGAGCAAGATTCAAGATCATAACTCATTGTTGAAAGAAATTAAAGGAGACAAATAAATGGAGAGGAACTCTGGTGGTGGTGTGGGCTAGGTGATGGAATACTAAACACAAGGTTGACATTTCAAACCTATCATTGGCTCCTCTAGGCTCCTGTACAGATTCACAGTCTTGGAACCCCTACGTAGGGTTGCTTTGAGGGATAATTTACTCTGTGGCAGTGGGTGTGCTTTGGGTTTGGTAAATAAATGGAAAGCACTGTATGTTCATGAATAGCAAGAGTTTATACTATTGAAATGCCAATACACCTCAAACTGATTTGCAGATTCAACAAAATCCCTTTTGAGATCCCAAACACGGGAGCAAATCAGACAATATTTGAGAGGTACCCTCAAAAAAAGCAAAATTTGTTTTTTTCAAAGCTATGTATTTAATTTGTTTTTGTATTTTACAAAACAACCGCATCACCTTCAAAGTAATCTCCATTACACTTAATACATTTGTCAAATCTGTGATTCCATTCTTGGAAACATTTTTTAAGCTCATCTGGTTTGGATGGCTGATAGCACCTTGTCAGTTTTTTTCTTCACCTCCTCTAGCCATCAAATTCCTGTTCTTTCATGTCCCTCTTCATTCACAGAAACAAAAAGAAGTCGTAAGGAGTGAGGTCAGGTGTGTCAGGTGCATGGGGCAAGAGCGGCATCTTGGGGTTTTTTGGCCAAAAACTGGTGCACGGAGATGGTTGCATGAGCCAGGTGCATTGCCCTGCCACAAATGAGGCCTTTTCTGTGACACACTGTTACACTATCTTTTCAGAACCTCTAAATAGAAAGCTTAATTAACAGTCTAACCTGGTGGAACAAACTCCAAATGCACTACAGGTTGACATTTTCATCTGTTCGAGACGCTGGTAGACAGGCTTGTCCAGAACGAGTTTTGTCATCAATTGACATTTCACCTTTTTGAAATGAGAAATCCACTCATACACTTGCGTTTTTCCCATAGCACTGTCCTTGTAAGCTGTGTTCAATATCACAACAGTTTCTGTGGCATTGTTCCCAAGCAGGAAACAAAATTTCATAGCCACACACTGTTATCTTAACTCGGCCATCACAAAAAACGAGGTTTGAGTGAAACTGCTTTTATGAAAAATTTCACTGTGACCAGAGAGAACCTTCCCAGGCGATGCCACTGGGTCCACTAACTCATAGCGAGTTTCTCAGTGTTCATCTAGGGGGGGAAATGTGTACATGAAAGCTCTGCTCAGAGGAGCTTTTTTCCATTTGGGGGGAGTACCCCCTCATATATCTATTATAATTCATCAAAAATTTAAAAACTTTCGAACATCAAAGGACTTTGTTCACAAACTGAAGAGATAACCTATAGATAGGGGTAATATATTTGAAAACTATATGTCTGATAAGAGTTTAATATTTGAATATATAAAGAAATCCTACAACTCAACATTAAACAAATAGGAATTTCAGAACACTTAATTGTACTCATGTGGAACCTATACTTAGACCAAAGAGGTAGTCATTTGAGCAGAGCAACACTGAGTAGTTTAAAATCAGGAGAGCTGTGTGTCAGGGCTGTATCTTTTCGCCGTACTTTCACCTGTAGGTGAGCAAATAATCTGAGAAGCTGAATTATATGAAGAAGAACTTGGCAAATGAATTCAAAGAAGGCTTATTAACAACTTGTAATATACAGATAACACAATCTTGCTTGCTGAAAGCGAGGAGGATTAAAAGCACCTACTGGTGAAGGTGAAAGGCTTAAGTCTTCAGTCTGGGTTACAACTTAATGTGATGAAAACAAAAATCCTCACAAGTGGATCAGTGAAAAATATTATGGTAACCAGAGGAAAGATTGATGCCAAGAATTTCATTTTACTTGAGTCTGAAATAATCAACTCTCGTGGGAACAGTCAAGAGACATATTCTCATGATCAAATGTGTTGTAAAAGAGCTCGTTGCAGAGTAAAGATGTAGCTTTGGGGACTAACTCAAACCATGATATTTTACAACTGCTGCAGGTAACTGCAAAAGCTGGCTAACGAATAAGGAAAACCCTAGAAGAATTGATATTTTTGAATTAGACAAATCTCAGACTTCTAGAAAATAGCAGGTGGGATTTAATCTGGGGGGAAAAAAGATCCCAAAGAGCCCTTTGAGAAATGATTCTGAGATAAAATCAGAGGTTAGATTAAGTTCAATTATAATAGCATTATTGTGACTATATCTAGTCTTGTTTAACAAGAGGGACAGGAAGCTGGTGACCACCTCAGAGGTCTCTCTCTGCTCCTTTGTTGCCACCTCTCTCTCAAAGCTTAGTGTACTGAAGCTCGTCTTTCATAGGAGGACAAGGTAATTACTTGTCAATCTATAGAAGCTGCCATATAAGTTTGCCAGCTGCTTGCCAACCCAATTTTATACTGACAGGAAAAAGTTGTTTTGTTTCCTATAAATAAACATTTTTAAATTATATACAACACAGTTTGAAGTGTTAAATGGTGCCACTTTTTCTATACTTCAACATAAAAATAAAATTATGTTCTGGTATAAGCCAGTACTGTCACTAAGATCTGTGTGACCTCGGGGGAATTAATTCTTGGTGTCTGAGTTATCTCAATTGTAAAACTCCGAGATTCATTTGAGAGAGCTCAGAAGTGCACTGTTAAATGCTAGCATAATTTGTTTCAAAATCAAGTCATGTAGAAAATCTAAGAAAAATGTTTCCCTTCGCTCTTAGGCTTGGCTTTGGATTTGCCCTGGTCCCAGGCAGGAGCCATCTGATCTGGAATGACCCCACGGGCGCTCAGCTTGGGTTTGTGTGCTGCACTTGGTGAACGCAATGTTCCAGGAAGTCAAACCACAATCATTTCTCGAAGAAGAGTGATGGGACCTTGATCAAAGAGTGGTCTTTTGGGTTAAGATAAAGTGCCAAATGTCAGATAACATTAGATTAATTCTAGATCCAGAGAACATGTGGGTCAGGCTAACAAATTTATCTTTATTTGAGCTTTTAGGAACCTGTATTCCAGGTGTTTATTACTCTTGGACAAGTGAGTTGTTTATCTTGGACTAGTTCACAGAGACAGGAACCTCATTAGATAGGTGAGACACTAAGTGAGAGGATCAGTATGCTAAGCTTATGTTCTAAGTGTGTGTTTACCTTCTAAGGAAGAAGAATGCATGATTAAGATTTTCATAGGTAAAATGAAGATTAAAATCATGTTTGACTTGTCCCTGAGTATAAGAAAAACATCACCAGAGAAAATATGTGGTCATCCTCTATTGAACTATGCCTGTTTCAGGCAAAATTATATCTGATGCCCATCCTCTCTTCGGTGCCCAAACATACAATAACTCCAGCTGTCAAGGGGTGATGCAAGGCATGCCAATTGCATTTTTCTTTTCTTCTACAGAAAACACAAAGATCCTCCCATGCAATCTTCTAGGCTATTGTCATGCAGTATGATTTATGTATTTCTTGTATGTTTCTTTCTTTTTAAGTCTGAGTATATTCTTTTGTTTTATTGGGCTATTTATTCTCTTGACATCCTTGGATGTGAGTTAATGGAACCATGATAAAAGGGTGGGGAAGTAGAACAAACAAGCCTGATGGTATGGATTCCAGACAGCCTGACAGATTAGGGATGGCAGGATCGGAACAAAAGATAAAATCACCTGATTCATGTGCACCGGCCTGGCCTAAATAAACCAGTGTTTAAAGATTGCACTATGTTGTAACTCTGAAAAATAAATGCATAAAAGATTGGGTTATGATTAAAGGGATTAAAAGGAATTGTTTGCTTTCCTTTAAAAAATAAATGATTTTGATGCATAAAATTGAAACGTTTAGGAGGCTAGTAGAGGCCTTTGAATGAAATGAGCATTTAACAAATATTTATAGAATAAAGTCAAGGAAAGGAATTCAAGGATCTGAAGATGAGAGGATACAGCGGATACCTATTGTGCTGCTGTTTTCTCCCTAAGGAATATCCACCCCCTTCCTGACCATGTGCCACCTACTTGACAAAGAATAAAGCTCTCATTTTTCTGGAGTTCCTTCTCCTGGGATTGTCGTTGTTGTTGTAAGATACTATCAAGTTGAGTCTGACTCAGAGCCACCCTCTATAGGGCAGAGGGAAGCCCTGTCTGGCTCTGTGACATCCTCACTCCCCCTTGTTGTTATGTTTCAGTCCATTGGGTCAGCCACTGTGTCAATCTATCTTGTCCAGGATCTTCCTGGTTTTCTTGCTCCCTCTATTTTACCAAGCGTGATATCCTTTTCCAGGGACTGGTCTCTCGTGATAACATGTCCAAAGCATGTGACATGAAGCCTGCCCATCCTCACTTCTGAGGAGCCTTCTGGCTGTACTTCTTCCAGGCAGATTTGTTTGTTCTTTTGGCAGTCCACAGTACTTTCAATATTCTTTGCCAACATCATAATTCAAATGCATTGATTCTTCTTCAGTCTTCCTCATTCAATAACCAGCTTTCACGTGCATATGAGGCAACTGAAAATCCCATGGCTTGGGTCAGGTGCCTCTTAGTCCTCAAAGTACCATCCTTGCTTTTCAACACTTTAAAGAGGTCTGTGCAGCAGATTTCCTCAACACAACGTGTCCTTCGATTTCTTGACCGCTGCTTCCACATGCATGAATTGTGGATACAAGCAAGACGAAATCCTCAACAACTTCTCCAGCTAAAATAGCCATATAGTCTCACCTCTCACCTGTAAGAGGGATTGAGTTAGGGGCAGACCTAAGTCAGTCGACCCAAATTGAGTCCATTAGAGGGCTTCCTCAGGAGTTTTCCTATTGGAACTGCAGAAAAGCATGAATTTAAATATTTAAAGCTGAAATTAAAGGAGTACTAATGGTACAACAAATCTGTTTAGGAAGAAATACCACAACCTGAATGTTTCTTAGAAGCAAGAAACTTATTCAACGACAACAAAGATTCACAGACTCAGAAACCTAGGGAGCTGTTCCGCTCCATCCTGTAGGGTTGATGGCACAAAGACCTGGAACTCTGCTTCCATAAAGTTACAGTCAAGAAAAACTTAGGGGCAATATTGCTGTGTCAAATGGGTCACTGAGACTTGGAATAGATTTGACAACACCCCAAAACACAGCACCACTTGTCTATCAGTTTGTTGTACTGTGGTTTCTTGTGTGTCGCTGTGATGCTGGAAAACAAATCTCCGGATTTTCAAATACCAGAAGGGTCACCCTAAGTGAACAGGTTTCAGGAGAGCTTCCAGACCAACAACAGACTTCAAAGAAGGAAGAGGCTGTCCACTTCCGAGAAACTAGCCACCGAAAACTTTATGAGCAGAATCAAAGCATTGTCAGATACTGAAAAGAAGTAGAACAGTGTCAGAGATCATGCCAGAAGGTGAGCCCCTCAGGTCACAGGGCTCTCAAAATAGGACTGAGGAGGAATTGCCTACTCAAAGTAGAATCGACCATTTTTAGCATCAGCCCTTGAATAAGGAAGATCGAAGAAGATGCAACGCATTTGATTTATGGTGCTGGTGAAGAATATGGAAAGTACCAGGAACTGGCAAAAGAACAAACAAAACTATCTTGGAAGAAAACAGCTAGTGTGCTCCTTAGAGGCAAAGATGGCGAGACTCCGTCTCAGGTGCTTTGGACGTGTTGTCAGAGAGCAGTCCCTGGAGAAGGACATCGTGCTTGGGAAAGTCGTGGAGCAGCCAGGAAGAGGAAGACCTTTCACAAGTTGGGTTGACACAGTGGCTGAATCTATGAGCTCAAACATCAGAACAATTACGAGGCTGGCATAGGACTGGGCATGTTTGGTTCTGTTGCTACAAGTCAAAGCTGACTCATCTGGACCTAACAACAACAGCAACAAATAAACCTGGGATTTGGGGACATTGGAGTTTCAGTGGTAGAAATTTTGCCTGCCACAAGACACTATAGAGCCTTGCACAATCCCTAATCATCTAAGTAGAGAGATGTGGGTTGTGATTATGCTGACCGGGTATTAGTGAGTTTCCAGGCTAGGATATACTAAGAAGATAGCCAAAGACATTTATTTCTGAAAGTCAGCCAATGGAAACCATGTAGACCTCACTAACTCACACCTCCATGACCCTGAGAACAGATGGACTAGATGGTATCTGGAGACCACTGCTAACTACTCAACCAGAAACACAGAAGGTCCTGGACAGAATGGGAAAAAAATAGACAACACAATTCAATAAAATAGATTGAAACTCCTAAAATAGACCAGAAATACTGGTCTGATAGAGACTGGTGACACTTCCAAGACTGTGGCTCTTAGACAGCTTTCAAAGCTGGAACTGAATTGTCCCCCAGGGATGCCTTTGTCGTCCACAATAGACAGGCTTATAGAATGAACAATGACACTTGTGAGAGATCTATTCCTCAGAACAATCAACCATAAGGGCAGCACTTGCCCCCAAACAAAACTCCAAGGAGGAGGGGACAAGGAAGAAAGATCAATAGAAACAGGGAACCCAAAGAAGAAGAGACACGGAGGGAATGTAACTTGAGAAACAAAATGTGTATAAATTGTTGAGTGAAAAATCAAGATGCACTATATCAAACCACAATTCAAAAACAAGAAAAAAGGAACCAGTGCAACTGGACAAAGGATGTTTCTAGACAGTCCAAACCGTTTTCTCTTGATTAAAGCTTGACAGCTTGGACCAACCCAGGGGTGCCATGCAAGAAAGGCCTGCCAACCTACCATCTTCTTCTGTCAAGATTCCAGCTAGTTAAACCCTATGGAGAAGTTTTCCTTTGTAACATATGATGAGGTTACTGTGAGGCAGAATGGACTGGATATCATCCAGTTTTTATTGTTGTAGTGCTGAACAGAGACAATTATAAGGAGAAGGAGGAGGGAAGGGATTGAATGACCTTTCTCTTGTACCCTATTGTGAATAGAAAAGTATAAAAATTATGAGCCCCTCGGAGGGATTGGGTTATTTAATGGAAACTTGGGTAGGAGTGGAGCTCTTTCTGAGTTGGAGCAATGGCAATCTGGACATGCCTCGGGCAGGAACAGGGACATGACAAAGGCCCAACCACGTGGACTGACTCATTCTTTTGGTCACAATCTCAGATTTCCACGGAAGAAGCTTTGATGTACTGAACTTGAAAGCAGCGTGGCTAGGAAGGGAGTGGGCCCATGCTGTAAAATAATTGCATGTCCACATTTATTTTGGGTGGGCAAGGAATGAAGGGGGTTCTTTTGAGCTAGTCAGTAACTCTAAAAGTTATCCAATTTGGGGCAGAAATGGATGTTAAGAGAATAGGAGAGGCATCTAATTCAGGATTACTATTCCTTGAATGAAAGAAAGAATAAGGGGATTTTTCTTGGATGGTTTAGCTAAAGCTGTGGAAGGTAGGCAGAAGTCCGTGTCAGGGGCAGTAGCCGTCCAAGTAAGAGGAAGCCATGATGTAGGAAAAAGAATGGGGAGAAGCAGTGGTAGTTGGAGAAGCAGATAGATAGCCCACCTCCAAGCCATGTTGATAAGACGATAGTGAAATCAATCATGAGCTAGCAAGGAATCTAGTGGCTCAGTGCTTCAGCACTTGGCTACCACTCCAAAAGAGCAGACCCTCAAACCCACCAGCAGCACAACAGAAGAAAAGACAAGGCAGTCTGCTTCCATAAATACCTCAATCTTGGAAACTCCAGGTGACATTTCTACTCTGTCCTGTAGGGTCACTTGTTGGAGATACACTTGATGGCAATGAGTTTGATCTTTGGTTTACAAGAATCAAGGAGAGCTGTACTAGTTTCAGTTGAGATCGGTATCAGTTCTTTTTGACATCTGACTTTGTGAACAGATGTCCTGTATCCTAAAGATCAGGTTGTTGAGCTGCTGAACTTTTATCTTCCCCCTCCTCTGCTCCTCTGCCACCTGTCTTTTTACCTTCCTTATTTCTCTTGATTACCTTACAATCAACTCATATTAGCAAAGATACTTAAGCAGATTTATAATACCAAGAATATGATAGTTTAATAAGAAACCCAAGAAGAAGCAGAGAAAGCAAGAAAGAACAGGAAAACAAAGTAAAAGAGAAAGAGAAAAGAAGAAACCAAGATAGAAAGGTAGGATGGAAGAAAAGGAAGAAAAGAAGAAGCAAACCATCTAGAAACTGAAATGGGTATTTAAGCCTCTGTTTCTCTTCCCATCCATATTTCTTTGTTCCTTTTCTTTTTTTTTTCTTTTTGTGAGAGAGTGAGTGAATTAGAGTGAGTGAGTGAGTGAGTGTGAGTGTGAGTGAGTGAATGAGATTGAGTGAGTGAGAGTGAGTGAGTGAGAAAGTGAGTGAGTGAATGAGATTGAGTGAGTGAGTGAGTGAGTGTGAGAGTGAGTGAGTGAGAGAGTGAGAGAGTGAGTGAGAGTGAGTGAGTGAGGGTGAGTGAGTGAGAGTGAATGAGAGTGAGTAAGAGAGTGAATGAGTGAGAGAGTGAGTGAATGAGAGAGTGAGTGAGTGAGTGAGTGAGAGAGTGAGTGAGTGAGTGAGAGAGTGAGTGAGTGAATGAGATAGAGTGAGTGAGAGTGAGTCAGTGATTGAGAGTGAGTGAGAGAGTGAATGAGTGAGAGAGTGAGTGAATGAGAGAGTGAGTGAGTGAGAGAGTGAGTGAGTGAGTGAGAGAGTGAGTGAGTGAATGTCTTTGTTCCTTTTCTTCCTGTCTTTCTCTCCTACCCCTCTTTCTTTCCTCCCTTTCTGTTTAGTTACAGTATAATGATGCTTATCAATTTACTCAACATATGGCTTATGCAAATCTGACCTACAGATGATTACATAAACATTTTAGAGATGTAGAAAAAATTTGCATTATGTATGGAAACAAAAATTAGTCCTGCATATAGATGAATATTAAGAAGCAAGATCCTATACTAGGAGACAAGATGGTTCATTTTTCCTCTTTGAATAATGATTTGCTTTTGCTGTTGTTATTGAGAATACACAGCAATTCAACAGTTTGCACGGGAACAATCTAGTGACATTAGTTGCATTTTGTGAGTTGTACAACCATTCTTAACCCTCCTTTTCTGAGTTTTTCCTTCCCCATTAACATAAACTAACTGCCCCCTAAGGTTTCTTATCTGGCATTTCAATTTGATCTCATCTATATAACTTTCAAAAGACCATAATGTTCAAGGCAGATGCTCTTTTGTTTGGTTTTAAAATGACTCCAGAGAATATTTTCGGCAAACAGTTTAAAGATGATCCCAGGCAATAGTTTGTCCAGCCTCCATGGCTCCAAAATGTCTGGAGTCCATGAAAATTTGACCTTCTGTTCTCCATTCTCCCCCCTTTTGATTAAGATTCTGCTACAGATCAAACTGTTCTATCATGGTAGCCAGGCATCATCCAATTCCAGTCTTATAACAAAGGAGAATATTGTCTCTTAAGACTTTCCCCCTGCATGAATGTTGAATTGCAGTTATATTTACCCTTACTCTTTCCACGTGATCTACTTCTACATAGGCAAAAATGTTTTCCTTGACTTGTAGCCTAAAGGTTGGCAGTTCAAACTCACTCAGTGGTACCACAGGAGCCTGGTGATCTACTTGTTGTCTGTTATCAAGTTGATTCCAACTCATAGTGACCCTATATGATAAAGAACTACCCCATAAGGTTTCCGAGGTAGTCATTCTTTATGGAAACTGATTGCCAGGCTCCCTCCCCTATCCCCTCTGGAGCTGCTGATGGGTTTGAATCCCTGATCTTTTTCAGTTAGCAACAGAATGCTTAACTATTATACTACCAGGACTTCTTTTTGTGAAAATTATAGCCAGAAAAGCCTTATGGAACAGTTACTGTGAATCGGAATCAACTTGATGACAATGGGTCTTGTTTGTTTGTTCTTTGGTAACAGAAAAACAAAATTGACTCCTTTCTCCTGAGTCAATTCTGATTCGCAGTGACCTCTAGGACAGGGCAGCACTGCCCTGTGGTTTCTGAGAGTGTGACTCTTTAAGGAAAAAGTGGAAAGCCAAGTCTTTCTGCTGAGGAGTGGCCACTGCACCACTCCACAGTGTTCAGACCTGGGCATCCACTGCCCAGGTTCGGATTCTTTTTCTTTTCATTTTACAATGTTCAACTGAGTGATTTTGGGCAAGCCCCATAACCCCTCCAAGGTCGATTTCCCCATTTGCAGTGTAGGGATATTAAGGTTTCCTTCCAGGGAGCTGGTGATTGTCTGAATGGGGAATGACCAGGAAGTTATAATAGGAAAACCAAAATTTTATTTCGTATATGTGTTAAGAGAAAAGAGAAGTGAGAAATGGACTGACACACCACCAGAGGCCACAAAGCAAGACAAGATGAAGGGTTTGTATGCAGGGTTAGTAGTGGTTTGATACTTTGAATAGACAACCATTGACAGATTTTCTAATGGTTAAAGACAATCCGGAAGGCTGTTTTTACTGATCCAACAGAGCAGGAGGAGGAAGGACAATGGCTTAAAACTTCTGTTTACATGTCTTAGTTCTGAGGGCGATACCCATCAGCCAATCTTCCTTATTCTTTGTGCACATCTGAGCTTCCTCTATCTCCTTGACTGTCAGGGAGACTGCCCAGGCTACTGCCCCTCCCTGTCTCTTTGTGACTTCATTCTGCCTGCTTGGTGGTCAGAGAGTGAACATGGGGTACTCAAGAATGGCAAGAGAATTATTTCAAGGTTTAAGGTGAAACAGGCACCCTGGCTGAAGTGCCTTTGGTTTTAGGCACCAACACTTGATCTACTTCTGACACCTTTAGATCAATATCCCCTTTTCGATGATCCACTCGTCCATTATCTAAATCTGTCATCTTTCAAATCTTGGTCATCAGTGTTCCTCTGCAAAGAATGACTTTGGGCTCCTTTCAGTGTGGACTGGGCTAGAGACCATGCATAGTCCACACCTCAGTGTCCTTGAGTTCACTCCAGATGCAAGAGTCATTAGAAGGGAGCACATTACCCAACCCACTCTTCTCCCCAAGCCTACTTTTCAAGTGAATGGTCCATCTAGAGCAGTGGTGATGAGAGCATTATAGAACGACCTTGCAAGATATGAACACAAGAAACTCCATTTTTTAAAAGAAATGAAAATATAATATTTAGAGCCAGCCTAAATGTTGAGCCACTGCCAAGAACCAACAGATGGTCTAAAGAGCCACCCCAGAAAGCCTGGGGAACCTCAATAAGACTCAGCGGGACACCATGGAATTTCCAGAATGACATTGAAAGGCCAACTGAACTGCCTATATAAATCCAGGTAGAGACACTGACTTTTCAGAGAGTGAGGGGCCAAGGAGACATCGACTCCTGCTCCCTACAACTCTACCTGGGGTGAGTACACCAATGAAGGCAAAGCTTTGGGGACTGTGATGCTGACAAAATAATGAATGTAGTGTGTTGCCCCTATACTTTGACATTTGTGTTAATGTTCTTATATTTGATAATTTGAGTTAATTTTAGAATGATAAGATTGTTTAATGTGTGTTTGCAGTGAATAAACAGAGCATTCGAAAATGTCAAAGAGTGCTAAGTAATTATTGATTGTGCCTCTTGTGACAAGTGGTTCTCAACCTTCCTAATGGCGCAACCCTGTAATACAGTTCCTCATGTTGTGGTGACCCCACAACCATAAAATTATTTTCGTTGCTGCTTCATAACTGTCATTTTGCTACTGGTATGAATCGTTCAACCTCCAAAGGGGTCGTGACCCTCAAGTTGAGAACCACTGATTTAGACAATGTCCAGGAGAACATGACTCACCAGCTAGACCTTCAGTTATGAATTGAGGCAGGTGAGAGGGTTGCGAAGAGCAGGAGAGGTCAGCTTCTCTAAAATTTAAAGAGAAAAGAGACAGGTGCCCTCAATTTAGGGACCTGCCAAGGAACTTTGGTCACAAGGACCTGGAATGTTCTCTTTCTGTTTCTCTTGGACACAATGTCCACTTTATTTTAATTAGCTTATCAGGTAAGGCAACATCCTGTAGGGTGGATGATAACACTTCTGAACAATCCACCACTGAAAAATTAACCTTAGGATGCTCAGATCCTCACGGACACCGGTGAGGCCATCAAGCACCAGAATGGACTAGCCCAAGGTTCACAGCAACGTCATGTATGCAGAGTAGAATTCTCCTCCCAAGGGTTTTTGAAGCCAAGAGCTTTCGCAAGTTGATTGCCAGAGCTTTCTTCCGAAGAACTTCTCATGAGATTCTTTTGTCAACCAAAAACCAGAAGGCAATAACCTCAGGGTTTCTGAAACTAAAAATGTGATGCTTTCAAGCTAAAAGTACCTTGTCTTTTCTTTTTTGAAGTCGCACTGATATGAATTGAGAGTGGTCAAGGGAATTGGGTGGTCTTGTGAAGCTCTTCCAGCTGCCAGCAAATTTCTCAGTTCCCTCTGACCGGATCTCTGGCAGTAGTCATCCTTTCTAGGTAGAAAAGAAACATTGCACTTAAACTTGGTTTGGAGCAGGTGAAAGAGGAAGGAGGGAGCCCTGTGGAAAGATGACAGATGAAATGGTCTCCCTGTAACCACAGCTTCCTCTGGACACTCCCGTCCGATGCCTGTGAGCTACAGTCCAGCGGATCCGACAGTCTCCAGCTCGCACGGAATGGAGAATTTATCTGGCTGCATTTGAAAACACCTCTCCTTTTGTGGAAGTAGTGAGAGAGAGAGAGAACCATGTTCATATCCATAATAATGAGAACCATGTTCATATCCATAATAATGAAGCTAGATAAGGGTGCACGACTCAGATTCTGCCCATCCAAACAAACCAGCCAGGCACCATGTAAAAGGCTTCGATAAGGCCCTGGGAAGGCAATTTATTCAGTTCATTTGTCATTGAATATGGTTTCATCCTTGCACAACATTTTTAAACAGCTTGTTTTTAAAAAGTCAATAGTCCTCAAGGAAGAATGATATCAGGACAACAATCTTCAATTTAATACTAAGGGCTCCCCACCTCATCCGCCCACCCCTGCCATCTCTTTCAGCTTAAGCCAACTGGGTTGTAGCATAGTCGAAATTCCAGTTTTTCCAGAGAAATGGCTTTTCCAGTGCATTCAGATGAATTCCTTCCCATTTCTTCCTGCTGCACAAATACAGCCACTTTTCTTCCGAACCAGGTGCTCTCCAACTTGATTTTTGAGCCAAGGAAACTCCTCATCCAATAAACTCGTACTCAGAATTTGGGCAGTGGAGCAGAATTCCTCAGGAAGCGACTCCTGTGGAGGTCATGGGGAAAACACTGGCCCATACCCCCAAGTGCTTCATTTGTGCTTAGATTTCATAGCAGAACTGGGAAGCAACACACAGGATTTCCACAAGATGAGTTAGCACGGTGGCTGTCTTGATGGGCTCGGACATAAGAACAATGCTGAGGCTGGCACAGTGTTTCGTTCTGTCGTACAGAGGGCTGTGATGGGTCGGAACGGACTGACAGCACCTAACAAGTCAGACGTCAACTAAGTCCACATGGAAGAAGCACACCAGCCTGGGTGATCCCAGGATTGTAAGTAATAAAATCCAATTTTGAATCAAAGAATAGTATCAGAGATTAAATTGTGAACACCTAGTTCACAGAGGATTATGGATGACAGTAGAAGATCAAAAAGCATTTGTAGGATCCCCACGTGGATTAAGCTTCCAGTGAATCCCCTCTGACCACAATCAAGGGATGTGAACAGCCTTGCTATCAGAGAGCATTGTAAAATCAATTATGATAGATGTTGTTAGGTTAAAATGTAATACAATATGATTTGATCTCCCTTTTGACCCATTCTAAAGTTGTTCCAGTTTTAATATTTTCTGTTTTCTTTTGGATTAAGGTTTATCTATGTTTCATCTAGTAATTGTTGTTGTTTTGATTTCCTGTCTGTATTTTGTATGATTTTCTATATGAAATTCTATAGACACAGTAACTGGATTGACATGGTAGAGTAGGATGGGGAGAAATAGGAGCTAACAACACTGAGTATGAGAAGAAAATGTTCTGAAATAGATTGTGGTGATGATTGCATACATTGTCTTAATATGATTGAATGATTAAATTGTATGCTATGTGAAGTATATGCCAATAAAACTATTTAAATATATATATATAATTTGCTTAAAGAATAGAAATTCATTAAGGAAAACATAAATAATATACACATATGTAGTCTATAGGATAAATAAAATAATTATATTAAAAGTATATATTTTAAAAGACCAGATTCAAATTGTAACCTACACCAATTGGAATATATTAGGTTCAGAATCAAATAGTTCTTTTCAATACAATAATAATAATAATTAGGTTGTTTGGTTGAACATAAACCACTATGAGTGGGGACTAACTGGACTGCACCCAACAGCAGCATATTAATGAAAAAGGTCCGTTACGGTGTTGTGCTTTGTCATCAGGAGGAGAAATGACTTACGAGGGCAAAATTGCATCTCCAGGTCTGCACTCTGTAAAGCTTTCGGAAGCAGACTGCACCTCTTTCTCCCGTGAAGAGACTGGTGGGATTGAACCCCTTACCTTTTGGGTAGCAGACAGGCACTGTGTCAACAGGCCTCCTTTTATAAAACCCACAGAGGAAAAAACTATTTCAAGTCCCTGAACAAGGTTACTTGTCAGGATAGCAGGATGGAGGAGATTAAAAAATGTGGTCCTAAGTATGTAGCACGGAGCTACATGTGTCAAAGCATTATGAATTTTTCAGAGCATATGATAGTCATAATATATTTTAATCTTGTACTTTGAATTAAAAAGCTTCCTTTACCAACCCTCACAGTTTCTCTGTTGTAGTTTCTTCAATACAGCCGGTTGCTGTCACTCAGAAGGATCATTTTTGCTATTAATAACCAAATCCTTTCACTAACGTGCGTAAAGGAGCAATGATGTACAGTAGTATGGTTGTAAAAGGCTCTCACTAGAGCTCGTTGTTAGATTTTCTGGAATATTGTAAGCCATTATTAATAAACTAAATTGCATAAACTTATATTTAAATTACTATTAAAAAACAAAGGAAACACAATCCAAACTCATTCATTTAAAATATTTTCCTACTATGTTCTTTAGATTATTTACATCTATTCTATCTATAGAGCAACCCTGATGGCCTTTGTTGAGTCAGTGTTGGTCTGCTAACTGCAAGGCCAGTGGTTCAGAGCCACCACCCAAAGGGAGACAGATGAGGCTCTCTGCTCCCAAAGAGATTGACAGCCTTGGAAAGCATACGCAGCAGTTTCACTCTGCCCTATAGGTTTGCTGTGAGTTGGAACTGACTCCATGGCAGGGGAGACTATATCTATATAGTAGTAGTAGTACTACCTAATGATGAGCTACCGTGCTACTTGTCCCCATTCCAACTGCAGTGACGACAGATTGGTACCTTGAAGCCCTTCATGGTAGGAGTATTTATACCAGGGAAATTGAGAAAGACTAAAACTCAGAGCTTGATTTTCACTTGTGCCAGGAGCCCTGGTGGTGTAGTGGCTATGCACTGGGCTGCGGTCTGCACGGCCGGCAGTTTGAAACCACCAGCAGCTCTGAGGGAGAAAAACTGGGCTTTCTACTCCTGTACACAGTTACAGTATCGGAAACCCACAGGGGCGTCACTCTGAGTCAGCCTTGACTCGATGACAGTGAGTTTGCTTGTGTTTCACTTGTCCAGAGCTCGTTCTTAAACATAGCTTAAGCCACACCACTGGTAAGGAGAACATAGATAAATGTCTTTTTCCTCGCCAATACCTGATACGACAGCCACTGAGGCGCACATGGCTAGGAAGTGGGATGTTTTTACATCAGCTATTTTTATAATCTTTTGAGCTCTCATTTTGCAAGTAGATTTCGTCATTCTGTCTTTATTAGCAGGGAAAATTGTAAAACAGTAGCAATAAAGAATTAAGTTGACTTTCAACAAGAAATAAAAGCTATGTTAATCAACTGTGTCAATAGAACTTTATACTGTTAGAAAAGTCATAAAAGTACAAAACCCATAAATCCATTGCATGAATATATCAGACAGACTAAGAATATATATCACAAGGGGAAAGACATAAATTGTGTGGTATAGCAGAAAGATTAAATGTACTGCACGGGGTCATAATTTGGTAATAATGTGAGCACATTAGCAAGAGTCTGTTATATTCTTTTTAAAATCATTTTATTGGGGGCTTGTACAACTATTATCATAGTCCATCCATACATCCATTGTGTCAAGCACATTTGTACATTTGTTGCCATCATCATT
>NW_022103908.1:25007115-25014944 GCF_000313985.2 Echinops telfairi | reverse complement strand
CCTGCAGTACTCTCAAGGAACCTTTAATCCAGCTATCATCTCTATAGATTTACCCAGACTGGGTTTCAGATGTCGAAAAACATAGAAAAATAGCCAACAATGAATCAAAAAGGTTACAAACAATAACAAAATACAACCGAGATAAACGCCATCTGGAGGGAAATCAGAATATATTAAAAAATTAGAACAAATCTCAAACATGTCAAAAGGGAGGTCCTGTGACACAGTCCTGGCTTTAACCCTGGTTACGTCAGTCGACATTCATATGGCCGTTTTCTAGTCAGTTGCTATAGACTAGTGGGCGCCTCCCGCACTGCAGCCGGTAGTTGAAACATTTCCGTCGGTGTTCTCTCAGTGCAGCGTGGACTTTTTCCTTCAATACCATTGGCTCTTAATCATGGGCTGCTTCCTGAAATGGTTGAATGTCAAACAATTTTTTTTTGTTTCAATGACCGTGGATTTCCCATAGAATCTTTTAATGCTGCAACTTCAAAACTTGATTTTTTTTCTTCCGTTCTTTCAGTTTGAGCAATGCTAAGCATATTTTTCTTTTTCTGCTTTCTATCTCCAGATCTTTGCACATCTCATTATAAAACCCTACTTTCTCTTTTCAAGCTGCTCTTTGAAATCTTCCATTAAACACTTTTGGTCCATTATTTCTTCCGTTTGCTATAGCTATGCATCTTTCAGGAGCAAGTTTCAGCGTCTCTTCTGATATGCATTTGGGTCTTGTCTTTCTTTTGCATGACCATTTGTTTCTTCATGTCATCCCTCAACTGTCCTTAATTATTAATGTTCAATGTGTCATCTATTTTTTATGTAGCCTTTACATTCAGGTACATTGTACTCACGTGAGTAATTGATGGCCTCTTCTGCAGTTAACCATTGACTTTATTGTTGTTTTTAAAATCATTTTATTGGGGGCTCATACAACTCTTATCATAATCCATACATACATCAATTGTGTAAAGCACATTTTTACATTCGTTGTCCTCATCATTCTCAAAAAACTATTGGCTTTGTTTCTGACTGATGGCAGCAAGCTTTTCCATGAACTCTTTTTAAAGATATCGTAGATTTAATTCTTGTTTATTTCACCTGGTAAGGTCCATGTGTATAGTTGACATTTATGTTGTTGGGAAAAAAACAAAAATGTGTTTCCAATGAATAAATTGTTGGTCTTGCAAAATCCTGTGTTATTTCTCTTACTAAAGCTGTATTTTCCAAATACTGATCTTTCTTCCTTGATTCCAACTTTCATATTGGTCGTCCCTTGACCCCGCAAGTGCAACATATGTGAAATAGATATCCCTTCCCACGCACAGGAATGCAAAGTCTGTTTTTCTAGACTATCCATGTAATAGTTATCCCGCCAAGAAGAGTAAAGCCACTCTTGAGTCTTCTCACATCCTTGGGTGCTCCTAGAAACGGCACCTCCCCCATCTATGAAACTACCAGAGCTGGTCCTTCACACAATTGGGCTGCTAACTGGAGGGCTCACCATTCCAAGCCAGAAGTGGCTTTGCTGGAGAAAGATG
The DNA here is from genome assembly GCF_000313985.2 of Echinops telfairi. Taxonomy (NCBI): domain Eukaryota; kingdom Metazoa; phylum Chordata; class Mammalia; order Afrosoricida; family Tenrecidae; genus Echinops; species Echinops telfairi. The sequence goes on along the minus strand of NW_022103908.1, from coordinate 25,013,406 downwards.
GGGCTTTTTACTCCCATAAAGAGTTTCAGTCTTGGAAATGGCCCTTAGAATGCTAATGATAGAATCCAGGCTATGCTGCACAGCCTAGGCTTCTGGGAAAATATATCAATACTATCTCTCCAAGATTGTTTAATCTTCTTCCTCACCCTCACATGGTATGCCCCTCTTTCTCACTTCCTCTGTTAGCATTCGTATTCATTTCTAGACCCTTCCTCTAGATGCTTAGATAGCTCTGTGCTGACTGTCAACTCTGCTGGTTGAACAGTGAACTTCCCTGACCACCCATGTAAACAGCAAACCACTTCCCCACCATTTTTTGTTCCTTTTCAGTTCTGCTTTATTCTTTATTAGAATGTGGATGACATATTTATTTGTCTACTTTTTCATTCTTTCTTCCTCATTGCAATTTTAATTTCCCTAGAGCAGTCTGTCTTATGAACTATCTATCCTCATTGAAAGATTGGTAGTTAGATGGTAAAATTCTTTCTGCAGGTCCAGTTCCTAGCCAAACCATCTCATGTGCAGCCACCACCCATCTCCAGGTGGAAGTTATGGGTTTATATAATGCTGAACAAGTTTCGATGGAGCTTTCAGACTAAGATGGACTGGGCAAAAAGGCCTAATGATCTATTTCTGAAAATTAGCTAATGAACACCAAAGGAATTACAAGGAGCCCATCAAATTTTTATAAATACCCAATCGTGGGGATATTCAGGAACAGGCAGTCTTTTGTTCTGGTGTGCAAGGGGTCGTCATGAGTTGGAGGCCAATTTGACAACAGCTAACAGCAACAACCACATATGCTCATTTCCAATAGTGTTAAGTAGCCCCTTGGTAAATATCTGTTAAATGAATGACTGAATGATTAATTCCTATTAGTACGTCCAATTCTTTAACATTTATTGCCTGTACTATAACTTTTTCATAATTCAGTATTTCTGTCTTATAAGGCAGGCCTAGAGCCCTGCTGGCTTAGTGGTTACATGTTGAGCTGCAATCTGCATGGTTGGCAGTTTGAAACCACCAGCAGCTCCTCAGGAGAAAGACTGGGCTTTTCACTCCTGTAAACAGTTAGAGTCAAGGAAACACCCAGGAAGCCGCTTTGAGGAAGCATTGACTCAATGCAGTGTTTTGTTTGTTTGTTTCACTAGGGCAGGCTTACTGTTGGGGATGCTCTCTGTTTCATTATCTCTACATACTCTTTCAATTGTCCGCTACCTAGTTTCCATGCTTGCATATGGCCACTCTTTTACCTGTCCTCCATGGTTGTGAGATTATCCTCCTAATTTGGTTTTAATTAATAGCTTCTCGATGAGCTCTTTCTCAGTACTGTCAGTAGAATGAACGAACCTTTCTTGTGCCCCGTTTTGAGATGGTTACGTGGCACAGACAACACTTTACTGTGCGTATTTACTCATCGATTGCTTTCATTTGACTGTAAATCCATTGAGAGCAGATGTATTTTTATTTGCCCCAAATCTCTTTCATCCTAGCTATTTAGTTATGTGGTAGGCCTCATAATGAGTGTTTTAAAATATTTGTTGAATGAGTGAAGTAATAATACTTGAAATGGTTGTCCTTGTGCCAAACAATCCTAAACACACACACACACACACACACACACACACATCATATAATTTTCCCCTTTTCTTTAAACATGACGTGGCTACACCTCTGTACAGGATCAGTAGAAAGCAGGAATCATTATCTCTCTCTAATAGAGGGAGGATTGGATTTATATCTGTCTCCTAAGATTAGTTTGCACACCAAAGTGGATTGACAGCATCACATCCAATGCTCAGAATATTAAAGGCTGAGGGATTGGGAAAGAGAAGTCAAAACATTATTTGCCTTCAAGGACCATGCTAAGTGTTGAAAGGAGGAGACAATATGCATCGAAAAGTTCTATGCTTCTGATAACCCTAAAAAAGGACCATACCTATATTGAGACAAAGAGGAAATAATGCTGAAAGAGCTCTTCTTCCAGAGAAAACAGCGTCTTTATTCTGATGACAACTGCTCTTACCTACGCGCGCGGTCCACTAAGGGGGAGAACAGTGCTTTCCCCCAGCCTTCTGCGTGTTCAGAGTGTGCAGAACGGACAAAACGGCATCTAATAAGAAACATTTTCACTTGTTTTACTTCATGACTAAAACAAGTGAAGAGAATAAAGCAAAGAAAAAAATGTAAGTAGCTAGAGCTTAAACAGAGGATAGGTTAGTGGTAGAATTCTCAACTTTTCTTTGGGTTTGATCCTGCAAATGGCATCAAGTTCAACCAGCACTCATCTGTCCGCAGAGGCCAGCATGTTGCTAAAATGCTGAACAGGGTTCTGCCGAGCTCCCAGACAAAGATGGCGCAGGAAGAAAGGCCGAGTGCTTGACTCCTGATAATCAGCCAAGCAAATGTTTATAGTTCACAATCATCCAAACTTTTTGTGGTTTGGGTTGCTGTGAGACAGGGGTCAACTTGATGGAAGTTATGGAAAAAACAGAAATTAAATAGTTTGATAAGCATACATACTTTTCAAAAATGTATTCTTGTCTTTTTTAATCATTTTATTAGGGGCTCATACAACTCTAATCACAATCCATACATACATCAATTGTGTGAAACACATTTATACATTCATTGCTCTTATTCTCAAAACATTTGCTCTCCACCTATGCCCCTGGCATCAGTTCCTCATTTTTTCCGATCCCTCCCCACTCCCCTCTCCCTCATGAACCTTGATAATTTATAAATTATTATTTTGTCATATCTTGCCCTGTTTGACTTCGCCCTTCACCCACTTTTCTGTTGTCCATCCCCCAGGGAGGAGGTCACATGTAGATCCTTGTAATCGGTTCCCCCTTTCCATCCCATCTTCCCTCTACCCTCCCAGTATCACCACTTTCACCACTGGTCCTGAAGGGATCATACACCTTGGATTCCCTGTGTTTCCAGTTCCTATCTATACTAGTGTACATCCTCTGGTCTAGCAAGATTTGTAAGTTAGAATTGGGATCATGATATTGGGGGTGGGTGGGAGAGGAAGCATTTAGGAACTAGAGGAAAGTTGTATATTTCATCATTGCTACATCACACCTTGACAGGCTTGTCTCCTCCCTGAGTCCCTTCTGAAAGGTGATGTCCAGTGGCCTACAAATGGGCTTTGGGTCTCCACTCTGCACCACGCCCCTCATTCACAATGATATGATTTTTTGTTCTTTGATGCCTGATAACTGATCTCATCGGCACCTCAATTTCATGCAGGCTGGTGTGCTTCTTCCATGTGGGCTTTGTTGCTTCTGAGCTAGATGGCCACTTGTTTACCTTCAAGTCTTTAAGACCCCAGACGCTATATCTTTTGATAGCCGGGCACCATCAGCTTTCTTCACCACATTTGCTTATTCACCCACTTTGTCTTCAGCGATTGTGTCGGGAAGGTGAGCATCAAAGAACAGCATACATATTTTTTTTGAACAGCATACATATTTAATAAATAAAAAGTACCCATTTGACTCTGACTTACTACTTAAAAGGTTCCATTTAATATCCCATTCATTCTGAAAGAGAACAAATAAATGTATTAAGTTTTGCAGCTGGCACTAGACACACCAAACAGGTGTTTTCAGCATAAGATAGAACAGAAACATGTTACATATGGAAGTAACAAGGTTAGAAATGTGTGCATAGACAAGTTTGATATGTAATTAATCCTGCGTAACACCTGCTTATATGCAATGGAGGGAAAAGTGCTGGCTTTGAAACTCAAAAGAAATCTATGAGAATAAAATTGTAAAGGGCCAATCATAGAAAGACAATGGCCCCACTATTTTCTAAACTATACTTTGATGGCTACCAAAGATAAGAAATTAATAGAAGAGAAATCACTTTTTTTTTTTTTTTTTTAAGAAATCACTCTCCAGTCCTTGGGTGCTGTTCAGTTGACTCCAACAAATAACGACCCTATGTTGTTGTTCTTCGGTGCCATCAGTCGGTTCTGATTGCGAGCGACCTCATGCGCAGCTGAAGGAAACCCTGCGTGGCCCTGCGCCACCCTCCCAAGCACTCCAGAGCCTGAGCCACTGCAGCAGCGTGTCAGTCCTTCTCCTTGAGGGCCTTCCTCGCTTTTGCTGCCTCTCTATGTTGTCAAGCGAGATGTCCTCTTTCAGAGACTGGTCTCTCCTGACAGCATGTCCAAATTCTGCAGGAAGAAGTCTTGCCATCCCTGCCTCTAAGGAGCACTGTGGCTATACTTCTTCCTAGACAGATTGGTATGTTCAACATTCTTCTCCAGCACCACAATTCAAAAGCATCAATCTTCCCCAGTGTTCCTTATTCGGTGTTCTACTTTCAATGCTTAAGAGGCAATTGAACACACCCTGGCTTGGGTCAGGCACACCTTTCTCCCCAAAGTGACATCCTTGCTTCCAAATGCTCTAAAGAGGTCTTGTGCAGCAGATTTACCCGAATGCAATGGGTTGTTAGATTCAGCCTCAGTGTTCTGGACTTCCTATTCTTCTCAATGTTTTTCATAGTTTGTTAGGATCCACATAGTCAGATATCTTTGCATAGTCAATAAAACACAATTCAGCATCTCCCTGGTATGCTCAGCTTTCAAAAAGCGTCAGTCTGACTTCAGCAAAGATGTCTCTCCACATTCTCTTCTGTAAGTGGCTTAAATTTGGGTAGTTATTTGTTGATGAACTGTCAACAATATTTGAGCTAACTTTAGCAAACAATTTCTTGCATGTGATATTAATGATACTGTTTGATAAAATCCACATTTTGTTGGGTCACCTTTCTTCAATGGACACAAACATGAATTTCCTTGTCAGTTGGTCAGGTAACTGTCTTCCACATTTCTTGGTATAGCTGACTGACTGCTTCATCAAATTGTTGAAAGATTTCAATTAATATTCTGTCAAGTCCTTAAGACTTGTTTTTCACTAATAATTCCAATTCAATTTGGACTCCTTCCTTAAATATCATCAGTTCCTGTTCAGATGCTATTGCTTGAAATTATTGAATTTTTACTCTGTATTCTTTCCATCTTTATTTGATGCTTCCTGTATTGTTCCATATTTTGTCCATAGAAATCTTCAATATTTGCAATTCAAGACATGGATTTTTTCCCTCCAACTCTTTCACTTTGAGCTATGTGGAACATATTCTTCCCTTTTGGTTTATTAACTCCTGGTCTTTGCACATTTCATAATACTCTATTTTGTCTTGAGCTACCTGTTGAAATTTTCATATCATTGACTTCATCATTTCTTCTATTTGCATTAGCTACTCTATGTCAAAAGTAAGTTTCAGAATCTCTTCTATCATCCACTTTGATCTTTCCCTTAAGTCTTTTTAATGATTTTGCTTTCTTCTTGCATGGTATTCTTGGCTGGTCTTCTGTCACTAGTAGTCAATGCATAACATTTGTTCTTGAGAAGATCCCTAAATTCAGATACACTCAGATTTGCATTTTGTCTCTTGTGGACTTTTAAATTTTCTTCAACTTGAACTTGTATATGAGTAATTGATGATTTATTCCAAAATTGGTCCCTGACCTCCTTGTGGCTGATGATATTGAACTTCCCCATGGTCTCTTCCCACAGATGTAGTTAATTTGATTTTTGTGCATTCCATCTGTTGAGGTTCATGTGTGTACTTGCCATTTATGCTGCTGGAAAAAGTACTTATAATTAGGAAGTAACTGGTTTTGCAAAATTCTGTCATACAATCCCCAGCTTTGTTTCTATCACTAAGGCTACATTTTCTACCTACTGATTTTTCTTTTCAACTTTTGAATTCTAATTACTATAAATTATCAATGCGTCTGGATTGCATGTTGATCAGTCAGACTGAAGAAACTGGTAGCATCCTTCAACTTCTTCCCAATTGTCTTTGGAAATTGATTCATAAGTTTGAATAATAATTATATTAACTGGTCTTCCTTGTAGGCATATAGATATTATCCTATCATGGACAGCATTATACTTCAAGATATATATTTTTTTTAAATCGTTTTATTAGGGGCTCATACAGCTCTTATTACAGTCCATACATGCATCAATTGTGTAAAGCACATTTTTACATTAATTGCCCTCATCATTCTCAAAACATTTGCTCTCCACCTATGACCCTGGCATCAGCTCTTCATTTCTTTCGATCCCTCCCCGCTCCCCCCTCCCTCATGAACCTTGATAATTTATAAATTATTATATTGTCATATCTTGCCCTGTTCGACTTCTCCCTTCACCCACTTTTCTGTTGTCCGTCCCCCAGGGAGGAGGTCACATGTAGATCCTT
>NW_022103908.1:25000309-25005589 GCF_000313985.2 Echinops telfairi | reverse complement strand
CCACATTTGCTTATTCACCCGCTTTGTCTTCAGCAGTTGTGTCGGGAAGGTGAGCATCATAGAATGCCAATTTAATAGAAGAAAGTATTCTTGAGTTGAGGGAGTACTTGAGTGGAGGCCCAATGTCGAGAAGGCAGCTCTTCTGGGTAGTATTTTTCATGCCTTCCAACCGGAGGCACTCACCCTCTAGCACTGTATGAGATAAGGCTCCCCCACTATTCATAAAGTTTCCAGTAGCTAATTTTTCAGATGTGGACTGCCTCTTCCTTATTGCTCCTCTGCTCTTAGGCTGGAAGTTCCGATGAAACCTGTTCGCCATGGGTGACTCTGCTGGTATTTGAAATACTGTTGGCACAGCTTTCAATAGCTCAGCAGCATGTACACCAAAGCAATATGGCAGACTCACAGACAAGTATCAAGTAGACACTTCCTATTTTTGCAGAGCACAGAAGCAATAATGCCAAATCCAAGTGAATGCTGCACGACTTGACAAGAGTAAATGATGACACAGAAGTGCACGCAAAAGGGGACAATTCGGTAGATGCTGTAACATATGCTTATAAAATTTTGTGACAAAAGCAATAACAACTGAAATATATGTGCATGTTTACATAGGTCGATATGTATGCGTACATGTGTAGAAGAAGGCATATGTGGGCAAATGTATGCGCATCTACACGTGTATATGTATATATAATTATATATAGTTTGTGCTTTATAGGGTGTTATACACACATATGTATAATAAAGTAGATTGGAGCATAGTTAGTACAGACTGCTTGGATATAACCAAAAGCATCAAAAGGTTGGGTTACTGCATTATAAGACCCAGGTCCATAGGTATGTGAGAAAATTCATTCAATTAGTATAACTATTCATAAAGATAATATTCTATATCTACAACTTGGTTTGGTGAGTTCTTGCTTGCTGAAAGTGATGAGGAATTGAAGCACTTGTTGAAGATCAAGGATTACAGCCTTCAGTATGGTTACAACTCACTGTAAAGAGGACCATAATCCTCACAACTGGACCAATAGGTAACATCTGGAAAAATGGGAAAAAGGTTGAAGTTGTCAAGGATTTTGTTTTACTTGGATCCACAATCAATGCTCCTGGAAGCAACAGTCAAGAGACCAGCGGAGGAATCTGCTGCACTAGGCCTCTTTAGAGTACTGAAGAGCACGGATGTTACTGTGAGGACTAAGGGATGCTGACCCAAGCCATGGCATTCTCCATTGCATTATATGCATAGGAGAGTTGAGCACTGTATAAGGAAGACTGTAGAAGAGTCGATGCAATTGAATTGTGGTGTTGGAGAAGAATATTACAAGTACTACGGACTGCTAAAATGACAAACTGACCTGTATTGAAAGACATAAGGCCAGAGTGCTCCTTAGAGGTAAGGAGCACTTCATCTTACATACTTTGGACATGTTGCCAGGGAGATCAGCCCCTGGAGATGGGCATCATGTTTGGTAAAGTGGAGGGGTGGAGAAAAAGAGGAAAGCCCTCGATAAAATGGATTGACACAGTGGCTTCATCAATGGGCTCAGGCATAGGAACAATTGCGAGGATGGCACAGGACCATGCAGTGTTTCATTCTACTGAGTATAAGGTTGTTATGTGTTGGAGTCAACTGGATGGGTTATGCATTGGGCTGCTGTGTTAGTCTGGGTTGACTAGAGAAACAAAACCAGAAGCATGCAAATATGTATAAGAAAGAGCTTTATATACAAGAGCAAGTGAATATTGAGAAAACATCCCAGCCCAGTCCAGATCAAATCCTTAAGTCCATTATTAGCCCATATGTCTGATACCAATCTATAAAGTCCTCTTCTGATTCACCAAACAAATGCAATGATGCCAAATGCAGGAAGATCACAGGCCAGTGGGTGGGAAATCTTTAGCTCCAGTGACATTGGAAACATCTCAGCACTGGCAGGGCTCTCCACATGGCTTCTCCAGCTACCAGGGCTGCATCAGGGTAGGTCCATCTGGCTTCTACTCCTGTGTCCTGCAGGAAGTGAGCCTTTTCAGTAGAGAGTCTCCCAGGGAGTGAGCCGAGAGAGTGTCTCCTCCCTCCAAGGAAGAATTACAGGAGTTCCCAGAATCTTCAGGAGAAGGCCATGCCCACACAGAGGCCTCGTTGGCTATATCCTGATTGACAGGCCAGACTCCAACCCTTCACTCAGAATCCTCTCAAAGTGACAACAGATTATATAACTACCACAGCTGCTAACTGCAAAGCCAACAGTTCAAAACCATTAACTGCTCCTCAGTCTTGGAAACACACAAAGATAGTCTACCCTGTCCCTATAGGGTTTCTATAAGTCAGAATCGACTCGATGGGAGTGAATTTGTTTGTTTTTATTCAAGAGAATGAAGGAAGTAAAAGATTCAAAGCCAACAGACCACAGGAAACTCAACCTCATCTAGCCTGAGACGAGAAAAACAAGAAAATACTCTGGTATCACTACTGATCATTCTGAACAAGGACACAATAGGAGATTCTGATAGAAGGGGGGAAATGTAAATAAAATAGAACTTTCTGAATAAGGCCAGACCTATTGGATAGATAAAAACAAAAGAAATCCCCAAGACTGTTGCCTGAATATACCCTTTGGCCTCGAACTATTTATGGAGCATATATTTCAGCGAAATAATTGTTTGACTTTCATAACAAATAGTATCACCCGAAGGTAATGTGTTCCCTGAAATAATCAACTTTGTGAAACTAAATAGTCAACACTGACCCAAAAGTGAAGCTGAAAAAGCAAGGAGGGCGAAGGAAGCTTAATCAATGGAAATAGAGCAAATAGAATGGAAATAATGAGAATTTTGACCCGTTTTGAAAATTGTAACTAATGCCATAGAATCATCGGTATAAAAATTGTTAAATGGAAGCCTCACTTGCTGTTTGAACTTACACCTAAAACACAATAAAATATTTATAAATGTCTTTATACATTTATATAAAACCCTAAGGACCTAGGGGTGTTAAATAAACCAATTAAAAATAATGTAACAAAATACAACCCAAAGAACTTTAGTTTGAACAAACCTGAGAAGCAAATGGATAATAACACCAACTTCATTAAGAAGTGTTCACTCTCCATTGGAGCGGTCCCGGGGTAATTGCGTTTGGCCAAATTCTGACGGTCGGCAGGTGGGGTGGTTCAGCATCAAAAAGTCCACACTTCTCATGTCAGCTCATTGAGGCACTACCACTCATTCTGCTTAGTTCATGGTTAGCACATTTTACCTATGTATTCATCTCAGTGGTTCCTTGTAAATAGTGTTTTATTTGTAGCTGTTTTGCAGTCTATAACACTTCCATCACTTTATTTTAATGCCATTGATATGTCGAAGCAAGTGGGTTAGAATGAAGATTTGTCATCCCATCTAATTTTTCTAGATTTGTCATCCCATCTAATTTTTTATTCTAGCCACTATGTGTCCTAACCTGTCTAGCACCAGGTTGGCAAACTTTTCATGTACATGGGCAGGTAGATCATCAACTCACTGTCATGCCCACTCAACTTTGCTATTGTAGCACTGACACAGCTGTAGAAAATATTTAAACAAATGAGTGTGACTGTTTCAATAAACCTTTATTTACCAAAACAGTGGTACAATGTTAGAGGAGGAGAAGGGATTGTATGGGCAAAGACTAGGAGGCAAGCTAAAGCACGACGTGTTGCGGGAACAGAAATCAATTCCATGACACAGAGGGGACACCAGAACGAAAGGCAAGTGAAATCGACCTGCTTTCAGTTTACAAGAGAGTGCAACTTCTCATCGAGGCTTTTGGGCGAAAGGCAAATCAGACTTCTCTCTTTACCTCTGAACTGTAAATCATATGCGGTATACTCAGAGGTCAAACATCTCATTGGTCAAACACCTACTGGGCATCTTATAGGGAACATAGCATGCATAATTATAGTCTACGCTCCAAAAATGGGAGACAATTGTTCATTACTTCAACAAACATTTATTGAGTCAAGAACTCACACAATGTATTGCATTGGGAAAACCTTAAACAGCGAAGAGATCACTTTGAGGACTAAAGTGTACCTGACCCAAGTCATGGTGTTTTCAATGGCCCCCTATGGATGGGGAAGGTGGGCAGTGAGTGTGGAAGACCAGAGAACACGTGATGAATTTGAATTCAGGTGGTGTTGATCATATGGAATAGACCAGGCGTCCTCAAACTGCGGCCGGCGGGCCACATGCGGTCCGCCGAGGACATTTATCCGGCCTGCTGGGTATTTTTGCCCCGTTTGTTTTTCTACTTCAAAATAAGATATGTGCAGTGTGCATAGGAATTTGTTCATAGTTTTTTTTTTAAACTATAGTCCGGCCCTCCAATGGGTCTGAAGGACAGTGACTAGCCTCCTGCTTAAAAAGTTTGAAGAAACAAATCTGTCTTGGAAGATGGATAGCCAGGATGCTCCATGCACATGAGGATGGCAAGATTTTGTCTGATTTACTTTGAGCATGTTATTAGGAGGGATCGATTTCTTTCCGTGAAATAAAGTAGAAGGTCAGAGAAGTAGAAGGGAAATGAAAGGACTTAGTACCTGAACAATTGGCTCAAACACATCTACTACTGTGATGCTCGCACAGAACCAAGCAGCATTTCGTCTGCTGATGTCTGTACGATTTGTAATTGACTAGAGGAAACTCAGCAACAACAGCACATGTCAGTCATGTAAGTTAACCAGCCATAAAAATTATGTTATCATGTAAATAGTATGACATGAGAAGCATGGTTCTTGAAGAGAATATAACAAAGAAATGACCTATCATAGGAGTAAGAGATTTCCTTGAGAAATCTTTTTTATGGACACACCAGTCTGCCCAAACTCTTCTGAAGAGCAACTGGGTTTAAATTCTGTCTCCTTCCTTCTTGCTCCCAATAGCTCTATCAGAGTGTTCTGGTCAGTTAGGTCACCACAGCAAAATAAAAGTTACTGTCATTGAGTAAATTCTGACTAATAATGAAACTATAAAGAATTTCCAAAACTCCAAATCTTTTTTTTAAAATCATTTTATTGGGGGCTCATATAACTCTTTTTTTTTCATACAACTCTTATACATACATCAACTGTATAAAGCACATTTGTACATTTGCTACCCTCATCATTCTCAAAACATTTGCTCTCCACTTAAGCCCTTGGCATCAGCTCCTCATTTTCCCCCCTCCCTCTCTGCTCCCCCTCCCTCATGAACCCTTGGTAATTCATAAATTATTATTTTGTCATATCTTACTCTGTCCAA